>NC_136262.1:160632024-161232024 GCF_964187855.1 Myxine glutinosa
GGTGTCCCGTCTATGGTGAACGTTGAAAAACCCATCCGTGTCCTTCACGAAGAGCAGGTGAGCTATCTCCGGCATTCTGGACAAATTAGAAATGCCTGCTCTAATCTAAAAATTACAAATTATTTTTAGCTTTTACACGAGCCTCGACTTAGTATACCAAAAAGAAAAAAAAACTACGGGGGTGTGGGGGGCACTGCATCAGTGGTAAACCTGCTCCGGTCTCTTCTTTCGTTGCAGCACAGGAGTGCAGGAAGCATCATTGCCTGAGGAGGCAGATGTACCGCTGATGCATCGCCCCCTGCTGGTTAGTGTAGGAGTTTCTAATCTGTCAGGAAGCCCGAAATCACTTGTTTGCACTTTGTGAAGGACACCCTGGCATCTTCAAAGTCCACCAATTGCTACCAGATGGAACGCCCTTTTAACGTCCATCCGAGGGACGGCACACACACTGATGTCCAATAACCCTGCCTGTCTTTTTCTTTCGTATGCAGCACAGGACTGCAGGTAGCATCATTGGCTGAGGGTGCAGTTGTGCTCCTTTTTACCAATACACGAGCACTCTTTTCACTGGCCTCGGAAGGATGACAGGCCCATTCAACCCCATCTGGTGTTCAACAGCCAACTGGGATTGGAACTCAGGACCCAAGGATACCAAGTCAGACAACCTAACCATGAAGCCAACAACAGGCTACCCCGCCTGTGAAACACCAGGATGATAGTCTGATGATTCTCCCTCACCCTATCTGCTGTCTTTGTCATTCTCTCTTCCTCCATCCACCTCAAGTGTCCAGCCCACTTCAACCGGATTTCACCAATCTCCCCGTTTCTACAAACTCCTCAGAAAACAGGACACCAACACCATTCACGTCCTCCAGGCACCCTTGCCACACAAACTTGTATTTCTGTCCCTGCCTACCCTTCACCATTCTCACACCACTTCCCTTCCATCTCGTCTCCTGCACACAACATATGTCCACTCTTCTTCTGACTACTACTTCCACCACAATAACAACAACAATAACAGCAAACGTCCGTTGTATCATCATGGCAGCCGACAGACCCGAACATGGCTAAACTCCACCTCCGAGGGATCATTACCGAAGGGCCAAGGCCCGAGCTTCGTCATTGGTCAGGCAAGACCATGAGGTGTTTCGAGAGAGCTTGGACATTGAACAGTGTGAATCAGAGCGAGACGGTTTGAAAAGAAGAGGAAGAAGCATGTCTCGCTCTCTCTCTCGTGCTGGCTTTCAGAGGAGGCGGTCGTTTTTTGTCTCTGGCTTGTGTGCGATCGTGGAGGAGGAGGAAGAAGAAGAGTCTCTCTCTCTGTCTGGGCTTTGTTCCCAGTCGGTCGCTTTTGTGATGGCGGTTGTTGTCTCGGGTGCGAGCGTGAGAACTTTGCAGAGCTTGTGTGGACTTTTGCGATCGTGAGGTGTTCGTGGCGGTTTGTCGGTCTTCCCTGGACGGCAGAGGGACCCGAGGAAGGACTGCCCTCAAAAAGGACCTCACGTTTGTGGTGCCGAGGAGCGGCCATCTTGTGTGTTTCCCACCTGTGGGGCTTCAAGCTTCGACGACCAGGAAGCTCCTACTAACCACTTGGGACGCAAAGCTCAGTGCCGGCCAGGATAAAACGAAACAATATATTTTCTTTAATCATTCCCATTGTGTGTTTTTGTGTCAGCATGAGGGTCCCTCAAAGTAGAAAAGTTATTTTACCTCAGCTTTTACATTGCCAAGCTTTATTTCATTAAACCATTATTTGTTGTATTGTTGATTTTCCTTGTCGAATTTCTGTTTGTGGGTTCGAGTATAAGCCCCGTGATCTCCGTACAGGTAAGCACCCTGGTTCCTGCCCCGCACACGGCAAACTGACCACCAATTTCAGTTACACGTCACGGAATTAAAACCGTTACGGTCATTCATCACCATGCAGTGTTAACCGTTGGGCTGACAGGACATTTGGTGTCAGAAGTGGGATTGAAACCCTTTGAGGACATTTGGTGTCAAGAGGATTTGAATCCATCAGCACAGCCACGATCCAAGCGATCTGAGTTTTGGAAAAATTTGAAATCCAATTTTTGACGATTGTCTCTCTCTCGGAGGAGGAGGAAGGGTCGATCGTAGTGACCGGGGTGTCCAAATTTCTAGTCACATTGGTGTTGGGAAAGAACACAAAACAGCGTGTTGCCAAATTTAAGGGAAATTTATTTTTCTTCCTGACGAGATTAAGCGCGTGCGGGGAAAGCTGCACTGCATGTAATGGCAGACGTGCACGAAATGGCGGAGCAGCTGGAAGGGACCGGGGTGGAAGGAAGCGAGTCCGGAGTAGAGTTTTACAAGGATATAATTGGAAACTCCTCAATCCCGAGCATCAGTCCTCCCTCCTCCACAATAGCGGAAAACGAGACGCAGGGAACAGGTGCGATGTCCAACCAGGTTTTGGTTCAATTATTAATGGGCATGAAAGAACAAATGTCAATGGTGAAGAATTGAAGGGACAAATTAATGGATTGAAGGGAGATATGAAGGAGATGAATGAACAAATGAATGCTCAGAATGAGCAGAGCAAACAAATTGAGGGAATGAATGAACTGATTGAACAAAGGAATGAAATGCGGGGAAATAAAAGGGGGAATTAATGAACAAAGGAATGCAATGAGGGAAATGAAGGAACAATTGCAGGGCAAAATTAAGGGGAAAATAAAAGACCACTGATCAAGTGAACGAAATTAAAGAGGGAATAAACAAGAACTGGGGGAACGAATTGAGGGCACAGAGGGAAGAATGGAATGCCAAATGAAGGACAGACTGGGAGAATTCGAGACGAAATTGGAGACGAAATTTGGGGAAATGGAGAAAGAATTGGCTTCAGAATTTGAAGTAAAACGGGATTAAATGACATTGAAAATAGAAGAGGGTAAAACCCAGGCTGTTTGAATGTGGGCAAAGTTGCAAGAGAGAATTGGGTCGACACATAAAAGAATTGACAAAGTAAATAAGGACCTGGAGGGCTATCGCACATGTGTGGATGCCAGAATGCAACAGCAGGCAGAGGAATGGGGAATTTTTAAGCACCAGGGTGGTGGTTTGAAGGAAGAGATGAAGGAATTGGGGTTCCATGTAGCAGAACAAGAGCGGGTGTTAATTGATAGAGGCCTGTCAGGGCAACAAGTGACTGGCGAAAGGATGGATGAAATGTTACAGGAGCTGCTGAACACTTGGGACAATACCATCAAGGGAGAGGTTGCTCGAGTCTAACAGAATCTGCAAGACGAGGTGAGTCGGTCCATTAAGCATCTCCAGGATGAGATTAAGGTGACCCTGGGGACCCTCACCACGAGCCACATTTGGGCACAGGCGGCTCCGAAATTGAGCACCCAGCTGGGGGTGGGAGGGGGGGGGGGGTTGTATTGGTCACGAGCCGAATTCAGACATAGTGGAGTCGGGAAAAAGAGTCTTGGAAAAAACAATCCCCTTAGTGAATTTGGAACAGCTGCAGAGATGGGCAAAAAAACCCGAAAAAGGGGTTGTAACTTGCAGCTGTGGTTGGCCACACGAGGCCAAATTATTCAAAACCCAGGCCCCACAGGGAGTCTGGTGGAGTGTGCCGTCCTTTGTCCATCGGGGCGCCGCCTGAGCGAGTGTCCCAGGCCGGCAGGGCCACCGGACCCAGGAAGGGGTTGAGACCTCCGGGGGTCTGAGGTGGTTTCTCACGGGCACCGACCATCATGCATCAGGAGGACCACTTGGGGGAGGTGTTGTGGGCCGCGTTTTGGTGGTGGCACCACGGACGGCCAATAATGGCTTGATGTGGTGACCGCCCGAGCATGCGGCCTGGCAGCCTCTTCCTGAGACTCTGGGACAGCCAGCATGTGGTGACCTGCCATGCTGTGCTGGTCTATGGACGCGGGTCGAACTGCATGGACAGGAACGACATGGACAGGTAGCGCACTGGACGATTGGAGCATCTGTGGAATGTGATGGTATGAGCATGAGCTTCCACCGATGTTCCGTTGTGATTTATGGGCTCTCGACTTGGTAAGAAAGCCCTGGCATAAATTGGGAATAAAATTGGGAAACGAGAAAGAGCCGAGCATACGGGGCCCATGCTCGGCTGGCAAGTGAGTGGAGAAGCGACCTTCTTTGGTGAAAGCAGTGAATTGTGGAAAAATTGGCAAGGGTAATTTGAAGGTTAGATGCAAAATTGAGGGGGGATTTTGTGAGGCCGTGGTGGACACTGGGGCCAGTGACACCATTATTAATCAAAGTGTGTTAGACCAAAGTGTTGGAGGCTGGGACAAAATTGATAGGTTAGTAGGACACATCCTTCAACTGGCTACGGGGGTGACGGCCCCAATATTGGGCCGTGGGGTGATAAGGATGGAGTTGGGCAGTCTCAAGGTCAATGTGGTGGTTTGGGTGGCCGAGGTGTGTGACCAATGTCTTATGGGATTGAGTTTCCTGGTGGAACACGACTGTCAACTAGACCTTGGGCGAAGTCACATGTGGTTGGGTACTGAGGGGCTGCAATTGGTCAGACTGGGAGATGACTTGGAGGCGCATGGGACGTGGCTGGGGGATGCGACGCACTGGTCCGAGGCCGTGGGAATAGTGGAGTTGGCAGCAAGTGCTCACCACATTGTCCAGCTTGGGCTAATGGAGTCGCGGTCCTCACAGGTGGCCGAGGGATTGATGGTGGGTCGCACCCTTGTCGACACTCGTGGGCCTATGTTGGTGGTTCGGCTATTCAACTTATCCGATAGCCCTCGCATGGTAAGGGGGCGGAGCTGTCATAGCCAAGTGCAGCAGTGTAGTAGAGGTCGCCGGAGGAGGCGAATCCACATGCTTGCCAGTAGGGCCGGAAAAAGGAAAATGTTTGGGGCAATTGATGGGCCCAATGGGATAAAGGGAAATTAGGAGTGGTGGATGACACTCTTGGACCCGACCAACCTGCGACGACCTGCACTTAACGTAAGGTGCCTTGATGTTTACTGTCCCTGTCATGGAAAATGTGGAAGTCCTTATGGACTTCTGAGTTGATTGAAATGATAAATTGTCCTTATAAGCGAGTTATCACTTGTATTCAGTGCTAATCTGTTCGTACTCTCTTGTCATTTTGGTCCTGTCACTCAATGGTGAGGAATCACTTAAATTTTCAGATCCAGATCTTCACCAAAATCTAATCATTTCATCCTTGTCACATACCCAACCGCTCCACCAAATTTCTTCCGAATACATCAAACAGACAAACAAGAGGAAAACATAACCTCCATCCATCTTCAATGGTGGAGTTAATAATGATGGATTGCCTTTTGTAACCAAAGACGCTCATTCACATGTGACATATGAAAACTGGAGAGTAAAGTGTAGAAGCTGCAGCCCATACAGCAGCCACACACAGACAGCAAGCAGTGTAACCTCGTGCCAAAGACTGAACGAGACCAATTGCCTCTAAGTTGAGGTTAGAAGCATTTGTTCAGGGTGCTTGGAATAACACACCCACTCATTGCCAAAGATGGTATTTTTATCATACACCAACTAATGCTCGCTACGTTAACGACTCAGCCTGTCATCCTTCCGAGGTCGGCTAATTGAGGACCAGTTCACTGGTAATTCCCTGTTTGTCGTTAAAGGCGGCAAAAAGGGTTGGCGTCAGGAAGGGCATCCGGCCGTAAAACATTGCTTCAAAAAGGGGACCGAAAAACAACAACAACCACGGTTCCCGAAAAAGGCCAACCCCCGCTTGCGGGGAAAAATGGCCTCTAAAGGTGGTTATTTTTTTTATATATAACTAATGCTCGCAGATGGGACGCCCAGTTTAATGTCCTGCCGAAGGATGGTGCGCACTGACATCTAGTCCTGCCTGTGAAACATCAGGATGAGTTAACAGATGGGTCAATATTTGAACCCAGGATAATTTGATTGGCATCAAATTGCTTCAAGATTGGAGGTCACGTTTTTTCGAAGCTGTCCATGCGCTCACGCTTTCGAAGTTAAGTAATTTTTTCACAATTGTGTTTTTGTCGAAACTGTATCTATCTTTCGGTGTGTGTACTTATAGTGTGTCTTTAGTAAGATTATCGGTGTTAATTTTTCATACCTGTATACAAAATCGTCGGTTAATTCGTGTCGCGTATTCTGAGGCCTAGTAGGCTTCCGTATCCGACCTTGAGGCTTTGTTTTTCTCTCAGCGGTTCGTCGATTGCGCTGCAATTACTTCCGTTCTCTGTTTTTTGTCCCAGTCTTTCACCCCATACTTCCTTGTTTAAAATCTCAACTCAAAAAATATATATTATAATAATAATAATTTCCTTCTCTGCTCTTATTCGTTGTTCTTATTTGTTCGTTCGTTCTTTGACCACGTTGTTCGTGATCACGTTGTTAAAAATGTTTAAACTTTCCCCTGAAGAACTATTCTGTCGTATATTATAACACCTTTTTGTTCTTCTTCTATAAAAGGATGCTTTCGACTTGCTCATCAAATCTATTCATTCCAAAAAAAAATTCCATCTCTTACAGTTCCTTTTTTCTACATTCCCGAAACTCTCCTGCACTCCACCCCTCCTTCAGCGTCCTCAAACGTCTGTCCTGGACGTCCTTGTGTTTTATACTTCTCTCCCCGCCCCCTCACGCCTCCTCCCCCCAAGCCCTCTCCCTCCCACACATCTCCCTGCTCTCAAATGTTATGTTTGTGTGCTTCCCCTTCTCTCCCCATATTGTCTTCCGCTCCCTCTTTTTATATATTTTGTTTGTCTTGTTAATTTGTTTGTGAAATAAATGTTAGCTCTTTCACGAGCCTCGATTCAGTATGGGGAAGAAGAAAAAAAAAAAAAACTCAGAGGGGAGTTTAAAACCTTGTCATCCTGCCAGCCCAGAATACAAGGAAACGATCAGTTACCAGTAGCGATCAGTAATCAGTTACCATCTACTCAAGTCCCAACGTTAACTTAGCCCAAACTCTTTCCCCCATTTCCTTTCTAACCTCACACTCGAAACAGAATGAGAAAAACAGAGTAAAATTCCACAATGGCCACCTGAAAATTTGGCGACCAATCCGTACAATAATTTGAGCAAGGCTCGTTGGTCTTTTATTTTTGTTGCATTTTTTTCCCCCCAAATATTCCACACCACATTAAAGAACACACACAAAAAGAGTGCAACATCAAAATAATGCTTTAATTAAGAATAAAAAGAATAATCTGGAAACATAGCCAGACATGAACAAAAGTAAAATTGTAGAAAGAAGAAAATGAGAATTTCTTTTTTAACATCAGCAAGTAAAATAATAGGAAATGGTGATCAGAATGCAGCAGAAAAAGGCAGTTGATCGAGAAGTTTAGGTTGCTGTTATTGTTGAAAATATCTTGTTCATTTTAAATTCGCAAAGCCACAGGAAAACATCCAACAACAGATTTCATCGCAAGTGCAATGAAGAATGCGAAACCTAACAACATTCCATGACAGACAGTTGCAACGGGTGAAGTGGATGGTGGAGTAGAAAGACGAGGCCCACATAGGAACAAAGAAAATTTCCTCAAATATACTTTTTCTACACAGCCATGTCGAGAACATAAATGATAAACAACAAAAGTAAAATACCATCAAAGATTACTTGACTGACTAGAAAGAAGAGTTCACTTATTGACACCAATCAGCAGATGAATACAAATTCACCAATGTCGATATTTGTGCAAAAGTGAAATAGCAGACAGATTACACACGTAATCAAACAAATGTGGCTTGTTCGTGTATATTCTGTCCAAGTGCGTTTCCCTTTCACCGGCTATCTGTGTCACTGCACTCCTTACCTTGTGGGGTCCACTCCATCAAAATCCTGACCTCAACCGCATCCCACCTACTCCCCCCACCCCCTCCCCATGTCCAAAAAAACCCCAAAAATAATTTCCAACCCTTCTATCTTCTCGAAACATCATTTCCCTACCAACTCACCTGCATGTCTTAACTAGATTGCTCCTTTGCAAAATTAAAACACCTGTGAAATCACTCAGGTGAGGGTTCGTCACAATGTACCTAGAGAACATTTTGTACAGCTGATGAACAAGTGAAGAGTTTCAGTGGCAATTAT
Source organism: Myxine glutinosa (assembly GCF_964187855.1). Taxonomy (NCBI): domain Eukaryota; kingdom Metazoa; phylum Chordata; class Myxini; order Myxiniformes; family Myxinidae; genus Myxine; species Myxine glutinosa. The sequence goes on from NC_136262.1 coordinate 160,640,108, forward strand.
ATTATGCAACCATGAAAGGACAGGAAAATACAAGCACATCTGGACCATCATCCACAACCCCATTATCTTAATCTTTCGACTTCTTTATTTTTTTTTATTTTTTTTTTATTTTTTTTATTTTTTTTTTTTTGTATAAAAGATCGAGGCTCATCTTTGATGTATTAAGCAAATTCTTACAGATAATTCAACATCCATGCCTTTTTTTTGGATGGAATTCTCTCATCTCCCCCTTCCTGTTCAGGCCGGAGTTCCCCAAGGTAGTGTTCTGGGCCCCGTGCTGTTTCTGATCTTCATCAATGATCTCTCCGACTCTCTGGAAAATCCACTCTATCTCTTTGCTGATGAATCCACTCTCTTCCGCTCTATACCTCATCCCTCAGATCGGCAGTCTGCAGCCTCCTCAATCTCTGCAGACATGGACAAAATCACAAACTGGTCAAACAAGTGGAACACGTCTTTCAATCCTGACAAATCTCACACTCTTACTATGTCTCTCCGAAAAGACCGACTGGACAACCCTTCCATCTACTTTCTCAACAATCCTCTTGAAGAAGTTCTGTCACTCAAGCTCTTGGGTCTCACTATCTGCCATGATCTTTCCTGGGAAAACCACATTTCCAAGTTGGCCTTCAAAGCCAGTCACCGACTGGGCATTCTTCATCGTGCGAAGTCCTTCCTTGGCACGTTAACACATATAAATCTTTCATCTGTAGCTCAATGGAATCCTGCTCTCCCCTGTGGGCTGATGCTCCTGCCTCCCAACCAGCTTGGCTTCACGCTGCAGAAACCAAAGCTTTCAGAATCATTGGAATCTCCCGCGATGAAGCCGATTCTGAAGGCCTTTCACTCTCTCACCGCAGGCAGGTTGGTGGTCTTTCTGTCTTCTACCGACTCCTCTCCGGGCCTAGCTCCCCCTCTGCTCTGTCTGTGATGTGTCCCCCAGACATTCCTTCAGGTCGCACAAGATCTGCCAGCAACCCTCTTATGGTTAAACTGCCAAAATCAAGACTCTCTGCTCACCTTCACTCTTTCATTCCTCTTTTCTCCCACCTCTGGAACAAACTCCCTCACTCTCTTCAATCCCACTCCTCCCTCCAGGTGTTTAAAACAGCTGTTCACCACCATCTCATCTCTTATCTTCCCCCCCTCCAAAAACCTTGATCTTTTCTACCCCCATTAATTCACCCCAGATCCACTTTGTGGAAATACCGACTTCTTTCCTAGAAGTCCGAGCAGTGTCCATTTGTTTTATACCTCTCCGACCCCTTCACCCCCCCCCCCCTTCCCATGCCCCACCCCAAGCTCTCTCCCTCCCACAGATCTCCCGATGTCTCTGTTCTCTACTGTTGTACTTGTGTGCTTCCCTCTCTCTCCCCATCTTGTCTCCCACTCCCTTTATTATATGTTTTATGTGTCCGTTTATGGTTTTTTTTATCATTAAGGTTAGCTCTTACAAGAGCCTCGATCTTGTATACAAAAAAAATTAAAAAATGAATTATTTGGATCAGATGCAGTTCCTTCCTTTCTCCACAATTTTGCCTTTCCGTTGCTTTGGTAAAGGTTTATTCTTGCTCTCATGTGTCCATACAACTTCGTTCCAGAACTCTACTGAAGAATTCAAGCAATGTCTTATTCTTCATTTTACTTAAATGACATGTGATGCCTTGGATAACACTTTTTTCCTCTTTACAGATTACTGTACTCAATTTGATCCCGTACTGTAACCCAATCAAACAACAGGGATGTTGCAACTGCTTCCCTCTTTGCTGATGTGAAAATGGTCAGATGTGGGTCTCACAAATTAAAATGCCATTAAATCCAGGCAAATCTCATACTCTAAGCAGAAGGACCATCTCATAAAACGACTACTTAGTACATTGCAAAATTTAATTAGCCAGGAGAAGAGGTTCAGTCTCTTGAACTTCTGGGCCTCAATATTAGTCACAACCTCTCCTGGGTAGACCAAGTATCAAAGCTGACCCCAATGCCAGATACAGACTGGGCATCTTGTCACATCAAGTCCATCCTTAATAAATATGAACGTCTCATGACCGACAAAGCCTTTGTCTGTAACTCAAGTCAATGGAGCACAGCTATTCCCTATGGGCCATGGGCCGGTCGTGCCCTCACCCTCCCGCCTTTCTAACTTTTCTCTCCTGAATGCTTTGGAAATCAGAGCTCTCAACATCATGATTATCTTCCACAAAGAAGCTAAAGTATGAAGTCTGCTGATCTCCCGTTTATAGATGATTGCATTGTGGCCTCTCGGTTTTCTACAGCCTCTATTCCAGTCTTCCTCCTGTTACGTGCTCCTCCCCAAACCCCGGTCACGGTGTACCTCCGAGCCCCGAGAGGAGTCACGGCAGAAAGATGTGTTATTCTGTATGTAAAATATCAATGGTGAAGCCACACCAATTGTTACCAACAAACAAGTATTGTATTAAGATCACACAAGAATAACAGTACAACAATAGTAATCAATTTTAGTGTGTGATATGATTCAACGGATGTTTATATAAATCGTTTAAAATAAAAAAGCCTTCAATTTCTGATATTTTGCCTTTTCATTTGGGCTTCCCAATTGAAGCTCCCCCACCCCCCGTAGGGTGGGTACCATTGCTAGTTGTAGTAAGATGTGAACAAAAGCCCAACGTGTAAAATAGCGATAAATGCTTAATCCCATAGTTGCCCAGCCTCACTGGTCACGAGTCCATTCCACAACAAGGAATCGAACCATGGCCAAACTCACTTGTATTTCATGAGTCTCCCACCCTGAATCGCTTGGCAGGTTTCATTGGTGAAATGGCAGGCGAAGAGCAACCAGTTACGGGGTTGCACACGGTATGCAAATCGCATGAAGAGCAGCGAGTACACGCAGAGAGCTGGGACAAAGGAAACGTCCATCGTTGAGGATAACACCCAAGAATCAGCCATTCTCCTTTAAACACAAGTAACTTCCGACTGCATATTTCAAGAATCAAGGGTTTCATTTGGCACGTGAGTGTATGCTATTCCACTGAGGGTTGGCATAGTGTGTGGATTGCAATCCAGACCCAGCTGTAAACTGTCCTGTCAGCCCTTTCCATAGTTCATAGTACAAACATGCTGCATCATATGAACTTAGAAGCATTTACTCCTCAAAGTATAAAAAATTAACTGTGCCATTTTGCCTTGATCCACCCCAAAACCCCAAATCCACCTTTTTCATGTTCTGTTTTCTTTCCTGACAGACTTAGTAGTGTCCATCTTGTTTATCCCATGTACCCCACCCCAGACCTCTCCCTTCCACAGATCCCCCGATGTCCCTGTTCTCAACTATTGTTGCGTTTCCCTCTCTCCTGCTCCCTTTATTGTTACGTTTCATGTGTGTTTCTGTTTCTGTTCATGCTTTTGTGTTTTTCTGTGTTAGCTTTTACACGAGCCTCGACTTTTTGTACAAAAAAAAATTTAAAAAAATTAAAAAATTGTACAACCAATATATATTTCCGATGATGGTACCATCAGGTTCGTACAATATAACTCACTGTGATCCAAGTGAGCGAAAAGAAGAACATTCCCCAATGTCTCTAGTCCGGCATCAAGCCAAAGTCGATCCGCTCCAGCGATCGTCAGAACGATGTCTAATCGAGACCAGAATCCCGTTCGGATGACAGTCACAGTCCCGCTGCCAAAGCTGCGCAAAGGTGCCCTCAAGGCGACTGGGAAATCACACCCTCGGGTATGGACGTTGCAAGGCTCCAAATCGGCGAACAGCAGATTTCCCACTCAAAAGTCACGTGACACACACACACCAGATTAACGTCTGAATGCGGTGAAAATGGTTGAAACGAACTGAAAAACCTTGAGCGATGCGCAAAGCGCGCGAGTCCAAATGGCCGACGGCCCGTTCTCGTGGCGTAAAGGCACTCCAACGATTCTCTTCGGAATCGACCGCAAAACCTGACACGCAGGTTGATCTGTCACAGCGATAACAACTCTGTCGCAGGATTCCCTTTCCTGGGAAACCCAAAGTTCACTCGTGACTCTCGTTCGCCAATCGTTTGCTCCAGACCTCGAAGCAACTAGGCTTCTTGTCCGACTCACTCGCTCTGCCTTCTCTTCCTCTTCGTCGTCGTCTGGTTCCGGTTTTTTTTTTTTTTGTACTGAATCGACGCTCGTGAAAGAGCTGACATTTACTTCACAAACAAATCAACCAGACAAACAAAATATATAAAAAGAGAGAGCGGAAGACAAGAGAAGGGGAAGCACACAAACACTTGAGAGCACACAACATTTAAGAGCAGGGAGATGTGTGGGAGGGAGAGGGCTTGGGGCGAGGAGTCGTGGGATGGGGGGGGGGGGGGTGGGAGAAGTATAAAACACAAGGACACCAAGGACTTCCAGGACAGAAGTTGGTATTTCAAAAAAGTGGAATTGGGGTGAAATTAGCGGGGATAGAAAAGATCAAGGTTTTGGATGGGGAAAGATAAGAGATGGTGGTGAACAGCTGTTTTAAAGACCTGGAGGGTGGAATGGGATTGAAGAGAGTGAGGGAGTTTGTTCCAGAGGCGGGAGAAAAGAGGAATGAAGGAGTGAAGGTGAGCAGAGAGTCTTGATTTTGGCAGTTTAACCATAAGAGGGTTGCAGGCAGATCTTGTGCGACCTGTAGGAATATTTGCGGGACAGAGCCCAGAGAGAGCTGGGGGGGCAAGGCCAGAGAGGAGTCGGTAGAAGATGGAAAGACCACCAACCTGCCTGCGGTGAGTGAGTGAGAGGCCCTTGGAGTTAGCTTCATCGCGGGAGATTCCAATGATTCTGAATGCTTTGGTTTCAACAGCGTGAAGACGAGCTAGGTGCGAGGCAGGAGCACCAGCCCAGCTCAGAGGGGAGAGCAGTATTCCATTGAGCTGCGGATGAAAGCCTTGTATGTGGTGAGGAGCTCAGGTGTGCCAAGGAAGGACTTCGCACGACGGAGGATGCCCAGTCGGCGACTGGCTTTGGAGGCCAGATTTGAAATGTGGTTTTCCCAGGAAAGATCATGGCAGATAGTGAGACCCAAAAGCTTGAGTGACAGAACTTCTTGGAGAGGATTATTCAGAAAGTGGATGGGAGGGTTGTCCAGTCGGTCTTTTCGGAGAGACATCGTAAGAGTGTGAGATTTGTCAGGATTGAAAGACATGTTCCACTTGTTTGCCCAGTCTGTGATTTTGTCCAGGTCTGCAGAGAGTGAGGAGGCTGCAGACTGCCGATCTGAGGGATGAAGAATGGAGCGACAGAGAGTAGAGTCAACAGCAAAGAGATAGAGAGGATTTTCAAGAGAGTCAGAGAGATCATTGATGAAGACCAGAAAAAGCACAGGGCCCAGAACACTGCCTTGGGGAACTCCAGCCTGAACAGGAAGAGGAGATAAGAGAAACCCATTCAGGGCCACACGTTGACTACGACTAGAGAGGAAGTCCGCCAGCCATGCGTGGAGATTTCCATGGATACCAAAAGAGGAGAGTTTGGTGAGCAGAGCGGGGTGCCAGACCGTATCGAAGGCACGTGATATGTCAAGGGAGACAGCTCTAATTTCCTGTTTGGCATTGAGGACCTCCATCCATTGTTGAGAAAGCAGAAGCAGCATGTCCAGAGTAGAGTGACCAGGTCTGAAACCAAATTGATGATCAGAGATCAAGCCATTGGAGAAGAGGAAAGATTTCATATCTGAAGCAATGATGGATTCCATGACTTTGCTGATAATTGGGAGAAGGCTGATTGGTCTGTAGTTGCTGGGATCTGTTTTTGCACCTTTTTTGTGCAAAGCGGTGATGTTGGCAGATTTCCAAGCAGATGGCAGATGACCTTGAGCAAAAGAGAGGGTGAAGAGAACAGATAGAGGGAGTGAAAGAGCGGAAGAACAGGATTTTAGGACGCGTGGGCTGATGCCGTCAGGTCCAGTTGCAGAATCAGAGTCGAGGGTTGACAGTTTCATTTAAAACGGTTTCATTTAAAACAATAACTTTTTTTACCTTTTGAAAATAATAATCTCTATGTCCCTTAAATGACAACAATAATAGTACACGGAATCAAAAATGTTTACAGTGGATGAAAACCACAACAACGGAAGTGATGAATCCGTAACACTTCCCCCCCTCAAGAAAGAAAGTTTGAACATAGTGAAAACTTTCTTTGCAGGCAAAAACTCTTTTAACAAACAAAAGTAAAACTCACACCCAAATTATCAATTCACGTGAGCAACAACAATTAATATTCCCCAGAAGAAAGCAACAAAACTTCCAAACAACCTACAAAAATTTCCAAAGTTAGTTCACTCTGGACAAAGCATCAGCAATGACATTGTCCCTGCCCTTTACCTGCTCAATTTCCAAGTTGAACTCCTGCAAAGCCAAACTCCATCTCATCAACCTCTGATTTTAATTTTTCATTTTTTTGAATGAAGGTTAAGGGGTTGTGTGATCAGTGAATCCAAAGCAAAGCAAATCTATAGCACTTTTTGAAGGAGGCCGAGCTGAGAGCCAGGTTTCATGGTGGTTGGGTGGTGAGGCCTGGAAGTATTCACTGCATGGATGCATTTAGGAACGCGGAGTTCACGGGTTAATCCGTGTAGGAATCTTGGCTCGGCTGCTCCTGAGCACTAAGTGCTTCCAACTCTTCTCTTGATCATAAAAATCATAATCACAGTTGTAGAGTCGGGTGCTGTAGTCCCGTGAGTAGCGGTCCCCATCTCGGCTACCACCATAATAGTCATCCTGTCGAGAGTTGCCAAAACTGCGCTGCTGCTGCTGGGAGCCTCCATAGTAATCACGACTGCGGCCGCCACCAAAACTACAACTCCCACCCCGGGAGCCATAGCCAGTTAGCCACCCCTCCACGTTCTCCACCTCTGTAGCCCCCTCGACACCCATGGCCTGCCTTCTCTACTGTTATGGTCCGACCATCCAAATCCTTGCCATTCAAATCCTTTTCTGCATCTTTGGCATCCTTTGTGTTTTCAAACGTGACAAAGCCAAACCCTCTCGACTTTTGCGTCTCCTTGTCTTTTATCAGCAGCACTTCCAAGAGTGGTCCATATTTGCCAAAGATAGAGTCCGGAATATCTTCACTTGTGTCAAAGTTCAGTCCACCTACAAAGAGCTTGCCAACATTGCCTCCATCCATGACTTGTGTGTGCTGACACTTAGTTTCAGGGTACTTGACAAGACGTGCCTGTGCAAAGCGTGACGTCAGTACCTTCTCCTTCTCTTCAGAGCGATTCCAACCCATAGCACGAGTCGCGGCACAGGATGGAAAGATACGCGGAATCTCCTGCTCTAACTGTGCGGTGTTATTTTCCATACTAGGCTTTTCAACAAACATCGGATTACCAGAAACTCGACCACCGGCCAAATCATTCCCGATAACAAAAGAGATTCCCTCTACAGGAAGAGTGGCTTGTAAACCTACGGTGACCGGTCCTGACACCAAATCAGACTTCAAATGGATGACATGAAGTGGAGCTTTAACATAGCCACCAACCCCCTGTGAAAGAACACCAACACCAGTTGCCGTCTTCTCTGACAATGGCAAAATGCCCTCAAGCATCAAAGATTGATGTGCTCCTGTGTCCCTCAATACCCTAACAGGTCTCTGGTTGGTTAAGTCTCCATCCAGTGACACAAACCCCTCTGAAATAAAAGGTTTGTAACCCTCTTGAACAAGGTCGTTCTGTGATGCCGTAACTTTGGCATGGGAACCTTCACAAGGCACTGTCCTCCAAGGACGATTTCTCGCATTGGCCAATGCATTCGGAGTTGCACTAGTTTGACTCCGCTCCTGATTTTTCCTTTTCAGGGCGTAACATTGGGACATCAAATGTCCAGGTTTCTTACAAAAAGCGCAAGTAGGCCCGGAGGAAAAACTCGAGGTCTGCCTCGGGCCCCCCGGAAGATAAGTCTGTCTTGGAACTGTAGTCTTCTGATCCCTAAAAATCGCGGTATCAGATTTGTTCCCATAGTCATCTCTCCGCCGCCTCCATGAATATTTGTTCTCCGCCCCTGATTTACCATAACTCCCCTGGCTAACTCTAGGCGGGAAGTTAGGTTTGTGGGACCCCATCCTGTGTGTCAAGGCATCGTCATCTGCCACGGTTGCTGCCTCATACAACTCTGGTACTTTCTTTTCATCCAGATGTACTTTAATGTCCGCGTGGACACACTGTTTGAATTCCTCCACCAAGATCAATTGTCGCAACAGGTTGAAGTCTTTCCTAATCCCCTTCGAGTCACACCACCGATCAAACATGGTTTCCTCCATTCTGGCAAACTCCATGTGGGTCTCACTCTCCCTCTTCCTGGCATTCCTGAATTTTTGCCGGTAAGTTTCAGGGACCAATTCATAGGCTTTGAGAATGGTTTTCTTCACTGCCTCATAATCTGCACATTGGTCAATCGGTAAAGCAGAATAGATAACTTGAGCTTTACCCACCAGAACACTTCGCACGAGCATAGTCCAGGACCCCACAGGCCATTTTAGCATTTGAGCCACTTTCTCAAAATGTAAAAAAAACTTGGCTACCTCCTTTTCATTGAAGGGTGGAACCAGCCTCACATGCCTACCAACATCCCAAGTGTTCTGACTAGTTGTCGAACTAGCCGGCATGGATGCTACTTCTCTCCGTTCTCCCATTAATTCCAGCTCCTTGAGTTTAAGTTCCTTCTGATACTCCATGTCACGTTCCTTTAACTCCCTTTCGGCTCTCCTTTCCTCTGCTCTTCTGTCTTCTTCACCTCTCGTTTCCTCTGCTCTTCTCTCCGCGAGTTCTCGTTCCTGTTCTGCTCTTCTTTCCTCGAGTTCCTTTTCAGCTCTCCTTTCCTCTGCTCTTCTCTCCTCGAGTTCTTTTTCAGCTCTCTTTTCCTCTGCTTTTAACCTTTCCTGGCTCTGCAGTTGCATCTCCATTTTCCGGAGCTCCACATTTTCTTTTTCCTCGGGTAACCAATGCAAGGCTACCTCTTTCCATGTTCCTTGTCCCACCAGAGATTCTACCACCAATGTCTGCATCTCTGCTTTCTTCATATTAACTCGGACCTCCAAGTTAAAATATTTGGCCAATATCAAGAGTTCCGATTTTTTTTAACGCTTGGAACTGTGCCTCATTAGGGGACGCCGCAAACTTTTCTGCGTCAAACACCATGGTGAATATCAGTTAACACCTGTTAACCTTCACACAAAAAATTTCCAATTTTTTTTTTTTGGGAAAAATTTGGGAATGTTAGAAAAATTCCAAATTTGGGAATTTTGGGAATGTTAGGGAATTCTATCCCAGATGAATGTTAGGGAATTTAATCCCGGATGAGGATGTTAGGGAATTCTATCCCGGACGAGCCCCCAATTTCTGTTACGTGCTCCTCCCCAAACCCCGGTCACGAGGGTACCTCCGAGGCCCGAGAGGAGTCACGGCAGAAAGATGTGTTATTCTGTATGTCAAAGATCAATGGTGAAGCCACACCAATTGTTACCAACAAACAAGTATTGTATTAAGATCACACAAGAATAACAGTACAAAAACAATAGTAATCAATTGTACAACCAATATATTGTTACAGACGCGGTTTTAGATGTTAGTTTACCGAGCGGTTTGGTATTACCGCGTCCGCACAGTTACTCCCCGATTAGAACCCTATCCCGCCCGATTCCACTCGACGTTGACCGAATCGCGCTATGCTAAATCAATGAAGGAAAGGACACAACGGCTGGGATAAATGCAACGACACAAGGGGGTACAGTTCTCAAGACCTCCGGAGGAGGATATAATATTGGTGATGCAGAAACGGGTAGATTACACGGTAAGAGGTAAAGCACAGAAAAGATGGGCACTTAGACACAGTCTTATCTTATCCCCGACAGACCACAGACAAACGGGACAAGACTGACTTACACAGGGATTGATGGCAAGGAAGGGCAGGCAGTCGATAGCTCAAGGTGCACCTTGGCTCAGGGGCAGAATCAAACGCGGTCCGGTCCAGAGATGCGGGGAGGTATTCAGCGCTTGGAGGTGGCGTCTTCTCTCTCCAAGCTGGGGGCGCATCTGACGTCACCTCCCTCTTTTCTGCGCATGCTCAGCGGGGAGTGACACGCCCTCGGCTCGTTAGCTCCGCCCCAGATGGAATCGGTCCGCCACTTCTATTGGGTGCGGGGGGTTACCGGGCTCCGCCCTTGACGAGGAGCTGACAGCGAGCCCCTGCGTGGTAACGCCGTCGGAGCACATGTTCAATGGCGGCTAACCAAGCCGGAGTCAGGACGCACACTCCCCGCGCCGCCGCCGCTGTTGTTGTTGTTGTTGTTGTTGTACCATGAGGAAGAGCTGCGGGGAGGTATTGGGAGGTCCTAAACTTTCTAACGGTGCCATACAATCACATTCTGGTGCAACGAAGAGTCAGAATTAATGGAAACGAGTCCTTAACTGACATAGACTAAGAATAACTAGCAAGATGTCCTATAGTTGTCTACGTGAGATGTGGTGAACCTGGGTGCGACATTTAATGGGGGAAATAGGGGAAGGTCGGTTCTACAGAGTGTTGTTTACAGAAAATGGGACTAGGGAATGGGGGATTGGGGATAGTTGGGAAGTATTGGGGAAATAGGGGAATATTTACAAGCGGATATGAATGGATGTAAATCCCATATCCGCAACAATATATTTCCTATGATGGAACCATCAGGTTCGTACAATATAACTGACTGTGCTCCAAGTGAGCGAAAAGAAGAACATTCCCCAATGTCTCTATTCAGGCATCAAGCCAAAGTCGATCCGCTCCAGCGATCGTCAGAACAATGTCTAATCGAGACCAGAATCCCGTTCGGATGAGTCACAGCCCCGCTGCCAAAGCTGCGCAAAGGTGCCCTCAAGGCGACTGGGAAATCACACCCTCGGGTATGGATGTTCCACGGCTCCAAATCGGCGAACCGCAGATTTCCCACTCAAAAGTCACGTGACACACGCACACCAGATTAACGTCTGAATGCGGTGAAAATGGTTGAAACGAAGTGAAAAACCTTGAGCAATGCGCAAAGCGCGCGAGTCCAAATGGCCAACGGCCCGTTCTCGTGGCGTAACGGCACTCCAACGATTCTCTTCGGAATTGACCGCAAACACTCTTACGTGTTTGGGAATTACTTGGAAAACACTTATTCACACTCTTACGATGTCTCTCCAAAAAGACCGACTGGACAACCCTCCCATCTACTTTCTGAATAATCCTCTCCAAGAAGTTCTGTCACTCAAGCTTTTGGGTCTCACTATCTGCCATGATCTTTCCTGGGAAAACCACATTTCCAAGCTGGCCTCCAAAGCCAGTGGCCGACTGGGCATCCTCCGTCATGCGAAGTCCTTCCTTGGCACACTTGAGCTCCTCACCACAAACAAGGCTTTCATCCACGGCTCAACGGAGTACTGCTCTCCCCTCTGGGCTGGTGCTCCTGCCTCACACCTAGCTCGTCTTCACGCTGTTGAAACCAAAGCGTTCAGAATCATTGGAATCTCCCGCGATGACGCTATCTCCGAGGGCCTTTCACTTACTCACTGCAGGCAGGTTGGTGGTCTTTCCGTCTTCTACCGACTCCTCTCCGGCCTTGCTCCCCCAGCTCTCTGGGCTCTGTCCCCCAAATATTCCTACAGGTCGCACAAGATCTGCCTGCAACCCTCTTCTGGTTAAACTGTCAAAATCAAGACTCTCTGCTCACCTTCACTCCTTCATTCCTCTTTTCTCCCGCCTCTGGAACAAACTCCCTCACTCTCTTCAATCCCACTCCTCCCTCCAGGTCTTTAAAACGGCTGTTCACCACCATCTCTTATCTTCCCCAATCCAAAACCTTGATCTTTTCTACCCCCGCTAATTTCACCCCAAACCCACTTTTTTGAGGTGCCGACTTCTTTCCTGGAAGTCATTGGTGTCCTTGCGTTTTATACCTATCCTGCCTCCCCCTGGGCCCTCTCCCTCCTGCACATCTCCTGATGTCCCTGCTCTCAAATGTTGTGTTTGTGTGCTTCCTCCCCTTCTCTCCCCATCTTGTCGACCGCTCCCCTTTTTATATACTTTGTTTGCTTGTTTGTTTGATTTGTTTGTTTGATAAATGTTAGCTCTTTCATGAGCCTCGACTCTGTACACACACACAAAAAAAAAAACCTGACATGCAGGTTGATCTGTCACAGCGATAACTCAGTCGCAGGAATCCCTTTCCTGGGAAACCCAAAGTTCACTCGTGACTCTCGTTCGCCAATCGTTCGCTCCAGACCTCGAAGCAACTAGGCTTCTTGTCCGACTCACTCACTCCGCCTTATCTTCCTCCTCTTCCTCTTCGTCATCGTCTGGTTCCGGTTTCATTTAAAACATTAACTTTTTTTACCTTTTGAAAATAGTAATCTCTATGTCCCTTAAACGACAACAATAATAGTACATGGAATCAAAAATGTTTACAGTGGATGAAAACCACAACGGAAGTGACGAATCCGTAACACTCCCTCTGTCCTTTCAACCAGACGACCCGCCCCAGTTCCTCAAGGATGCACACACATGCTTTTTCCAGCAAACCCCTCACATTTAAACTCCCCAAAATCCAGGGTGACTGCATAAATGCTCTCCTTTGTGGCATTTTTCTCCCACTTGTGGAACCACATTCCTGAGGCAGTACAATCCCACACTTCCCTCCGGGCATCCATCTCTACCCCTCTTAATCCAATCCTATCCAAGCTCTTTTACTCACAAGTTACTATTTTCATCTTCGCCAACAATTCCTTCAATCATTCACTCACTTGCTAGTCATGTCCAACTGTTGTCCCACTGTCTGCAAGTTGTCAATCTTACCTCAGTCGCATGACCTTCCTGCACTGCCATGAACGCAGATATTGTATGAAAAAAAAAAGAAAAGGAAAATAGCAATTTTCAAGCTGCGTGTACGTCTTGACTGCTGGGAGTGTTTTTTTTACAATGGGGACAAAATAGGTAATACGAGGGCCAGTCAATAAGTAACCTTAAAATGGCGATTATAAATTCGAGAATGTAATGTGTGTAGTTGTAGAATACATATGTTATATCTATGGGTAAGAGTCATGTTTTGCCTGTTTTAGATCTGTCAACATTGAGCGTATGAAATCAGTAGAGCAGTTCCAAGATGGTGGCTCCCTTAGAAGCATGCACCAGGGAAGAGCAACGTTCTGTCATCCGTTTCTTGGGAAGTGAGGGTGTGAATCCCAGTGAAATCCAGCGCAGAATGAAGATGCAATATGGTGACACGTGTTTATCGCTGCAGCAGGTGTACGACTGGGACAGGAAGTTTAAAAGTGGAGTGTCCAGTGTGGCAGACGCTGCTCGCTCGGGCCAGCCTCACACAGCCGACACACCAGAAATGGTTGCAGGAGTTCGCATGACGTCGTGTCCTGTCGTGTCCAAATATCAGCTTCCGAGCTCAAATGGTGCCTGAGATATTGCCCAGATGAGAAAGAAAATAAATAGATAATCATAAAATAATTCATCAATTGGCTAATAGAATACATAAAACACCACAATTTCATCCAAATCTAACTGTAAAAAAATAATTAATCAAGTCATCAATCAAATAATTAAATAATTAATCAATGAACCAATAAATCAAAAATAGCCTTTCCAGCCAAATCACTTGGTCATTTTCATGTCCAAATATCAGCTTCCGAGCTCAAAAGGTGCCAGAGATAATGCCCAGAAGAAAAAATAGGAAATAAATAAATCCTTAATCGATAATAATGAAATAACTAATTAATTAATTAATAAAAAGACCAAAAATACCGTTTTTGCCAAAGCACTTGCTCATTATTGTGCCGAACTTTCAGCTTCCTAGCTCAAAGGATGGCTGAGATATCGCTCGGACAAACAAACAAGAAAACAAGTACAGATACATTCAAAGTACACCGCCCCCGTGCCAAATAATTAAATATCCTACAGCGCGGCAATACCGCAGTGCAGCTCATAGAGACTGCATTGGGAGGGAGAGGTGTACAACAACAACAACACAACATGCATTTTAAGGCCATATTCCCTGCTAGAGCGGGGGTTAGCCTTGCGGTCCCCATGACAATCTTCTCCATTTTGCCCTATTTTCTGCATCTCTCCTTGTTAACCCCCTTGCCCGCATTTCTTCTTCCACCATCTTTAGCCAAGTCTTTCTCGGTCTTCCCCGTCCTCTACTTCCTTCTACATTAACTTCCATCACTCTTCTCAACCAGTCACTTTCATCCTTCCTCAATACATGACCAAACCATCTCAATCTGTTCCTCTTCACAGCATCAATCACAGGCAATATTCCCATCATCTTTCGCAATTCATCATTTGTCTTCATCATCATTTGGAGAGGTGTACAATAATTGATTAATTGTATAATTAAAATCAATAAAAGTTTATCACAAAATATTTTCTTAATCAATTGGCTAATAGCATAACTAAACCACTAGTGCTTCTTCCGAAGATGTATCTTTTTAAAATTAAATTAAATAAGTCATTAATAAAAAAATTAAAAATATCCTTCATAGTCATATTACTTGGTCACTGTCACGTCCAAATATTAGCTTCCGAGCTCAAAAGGTGCCTGAGTAGTCTAGTAGGAAGACTAGGTCCCCCTGCACCCCCCGGAGATATACTTCTAATCAGTGTTTCTAGATTGGAAAAAATGTGTAGAAAATGACTAGCTATGGCCCAAAGCTGAAAAAATGTCCCACATACCATTTTTATGCAAATTACTGCTGCCATTATCAAAAAAACGATTTTTGACATATCTCAGCCAATATTGCAGATAATTGAAAAATGAAGGTGTCTAGACCCATGTTTTGAAGGGCATAGATCATGATAGAACTATTCATAACATGATTACATGTGTCTATGGTATACTAGTATGCTAATTAGTGCTTTATTTACAAAATAATCACAGTTTTACGAAATAATAGACTCATATTAAGGTCCGTCTACACAGACGTTAACACAAAGTTTTATTTTTCTAAATATTACAACTGTCAAAATAGTCCTAGCACTCAATGTGACCACTCTTCTCTTGCTTGTTTTAGATAAACATCATTAGCATTAGTGATTCTACACTGAGTCAGTCATCATCATTTTCATCGAAATCGTCAGAGTCAAACTCTTCTTCTCCTTCCTCTTCCTCCTCCTCTTCGTGCTCTCCTGTGTTCAGAAGATCCACCAGTGAGGTTGGTAGGATGGGACCACTGGACCACATTGGTTTCAACAGTCCTTCATCAGTCCTTATCCATCCTTGCTCCTCATAAGGTTTTGGCTTTTCGATGATAGGTTGATCGGCTCTTTTGTACAATGCTACGCGGTGGTTCACACGCTGGATGTGCGGCTTCAGGGCAGACTGGCATGGAGGAAGGCGAGCCAGATCAACCTTGGACTTGGATGTGAGGGTCTTGTCCTCTCCCACCATTTTTCGTAGCAGCTTGGCACGGACAATGTCCACTGATGACTCGCGACTCTGGCCGTACACCTTTGAGAGATCCACTTGTTACTAGTTGTGCCTCAAAGAGAATCTCTGCATATCCAGAACCACGCATCTTGTGTCCAGTGAGCATCCCGATGTAGTTCATGGATGTGTGGAAGGGTCCAATCGTTACTACATGACTAGCAAATTCATTTGGCCAGCGCCAGATGATGGGAAGGGCTTTCATGCAGACACCCAGATCAAATGTATTCAGGACCCATCTCTGACCCACCTCAGCAGTTGCTGCCTCGGAACGCTTCAGTAGCTCACGAACAACTGCGTTGTCTGTGATCGGTTGGTGGATAGGCGTGCAGTAGTCGACTGTTGATTTGCTGGGTGGGGGAGAACCAGTTGCAGAGGTGAAACCCCCTAGCCCAGGCACAGGCTGCAGGCCACAGCTTCCGATGTATCTGATGAAGAGCCAGATGTAGTACTCTTGCATCGTAGTGGCATAGACTGTGTCATTCTCTGCTGGCGGTGTGAATGATGAGCCTTCAGGGAACTTCGGGCCAACGCGAGTAAAGTGCAAGGGTGGGAGAGTTTTTGGTGTGTCGACCTTCAGGCTACGCTGTTGTGACCTATTGATGGTAGGTAGCATTCGGTCCTTGCTGCTCTCGAACCCGGGCTTGACCTCCTGCACCATGATTCCTCCAGCACTGTTTACAATGTTGCTGCCGTGCACACTGGTAGTGGTTTTATTCAAGTTGTCCCACTCACAGTGGAATACAAGGTTGCCCTCTCCTGTCACAATTTGTGGTGTACGATAAGTTGAGACTTCATCCAGGACCTTGGCGAGAGCAGTTTCCAACTCCAAGGCGAAATCGTAGCTCTCAGAGTGTCCAAGCCTGTGTAGTATTGTGGTGAGCTGTTTGCTTCGGAACAGGTGCCTTACAGTCACACAGAGGAGAATGTGCTTTGGTAACTTCCATTTTCCATCTGACACTGCACGGCACAGATCTTGTCCAATGGAGAAGACCAGACGCTTCACCTTTTCTGTCTCGATGCCCTCCTTGCCAGTCATTAGCACGCTGAGAAAGCGGACAAGGTCTGGAGGTAGGATGTCTTCAGGATTGAGCTCCATGTCTTCAGCTGTTGGTGGCCATGGTTGGTCTTTACACTCTCTGAAAGCCTGTAGAATACCCTGGCGAAGTTGGAGGGCAACATTTTGGTTCTTGTTTGTGCTTCCGAGTGTGAATGCTCGTGCGAGAGCATTGGAAACTGTTATGTTTGAGCTGTGCACAAGCCAGAAAGAAATGACATCACATTTGTCATGATCAACCTTCGTGAAGTGGATATGCTCCTTGATTGGGTCATTCTGTAGGCGTTTCAGTAGTTTCTCTGACCGATAATTTGAGTTCTCATATCCATTCAGTTTCAGTTCCTCGACATAGAGCAAGCGCAAGGAAGAAAGCTGTAGAACTTTATTCTGCTGGATGACCTGGGTTTGAATGTGTTCCAGTACTGAGTTGAATGCCTTTTCATGGGCGGCTGACATGCAAGCCTGCTCCTTTGGTGCTTCGGCTCTGTGAATCGCACGCTCATAGTTGTAGAATGCTGTGCGGAAAGCTTTAAAACATGACGGATGGTGTTTGGCCTCACATGCAAAGAGGTCTTTGTTTTTCACCTTTCGATGGAGTCGATAGAGACCCATTTTCTCAGCCCGTGTTTCGATTTGCTCCCATGCATTTTCTTTGTTTTTAAAGGATGGGAAGGTTGTAGGCCTCTCAGTATTGCGATGAGCATCTTTGGTCTCAACTTTCTCACAAAATATACACTCTGGCGGGAAGATGGGTTCAGCAGAACCTCCTGGTTTACGAGGAGAGTGATGCCATGATGAGGTTGATGGCCCTGGTTCTGTATCATCTCCCAGACGATGAAAGTGGCGGACAAAGTGCTTATAACACTTGCTGTGATATCCTACTCTTTCTAGGTCATCAGGAAGAGTTGCCGGGATCTGATCACATACTGATTGCATACGACATGGGGAGTCATGCGGTTGGTTGAGACGTCTATCCCGGATCTTTTGAAGCAGTTGCAGTTTTTCTGAAGCAGATCCTTTAATTTTACGGAGGGGCGTGAAATCCCCATGATCAGACATGGATGGTACATGAAGGATGCATGTAGGAGGAGAGCTTTGGGCTGCAGGTTCTACACTCCGTTTTCTTTTGGGCATGCTTGCTGTCGATGTCTACCATCACTGTTAAATGACAAATAAGAAATCACGAATGATGTTAAAAGTGCCTGTGAAAGGAGGCTCTGAGTTTTCAGTGAGGTAACAGAGGTTCTGAGTCATGTTCTACACTAGAGTACTTTTTAGCTGACTAAACCATGTTTAGTGGCATCAAAAGTGCTAATAGCTAAAACATCTAAATTCTTCCACACTAACGTTAGCTATCTAGGCCAATGAAACATTGTGCTAAGTTACTGTAGCTAGCTCAGCTGTCGTGCCTCTTTCTGGTTCAATTCATATACAGAAGTCAACAGATATGTCTCATGTTTGGCATTAACAAAAGTTTAAGTTACACCGACATTAGGAACATACTGTACATAGATGAGGCTAGCTTTAACGTTAGCTAACATGGTGCTAGCTGGCTCAGCTGTTATTCTGCCTGTTTATGATTTCATGCAGAAACTGAAGTCAAGAGTGTGAGTAACATTATAGTTAGCATCTTACCTGGCTAGATTGGAGGATGAATACCAAGAACAACACACAGATGGAATGGAAGACTGAACTTTCAACTGAGGTATTCAATAACATCAACGTTACCAATTGATACGAGCGCGCGACATTACCAATTGATACGAGCGCGCGAGCGCGCATGTTACATGGATGGAAATGTAAAATGGCAGCTATAGCAGCACTAATTTGGATCTCTAGTCTGTCATTTCTGCACTGTGATTGGATAACATAAAAAAATATGTTTGGGAGTTAACAGCAGGAGTTGGTAGATTTTACGTGGGCTGGGTGAGAAACCTTTAAATAAGCAAATGAAAATCTCTCGCAATACAAAGTCAATGGTGGGAAGAAAAGTTGAGTGGTACCAATGTTACTGCCAATGTCCCGCCCCTATGCAAGACTCAGGAGCATCTTGTTGACATTTAACCTTGAAAATACCTGGGTTTAGACCCCTTATGTACCATGTTAAGTTATCTGCAGTATTAACGTATCCTTATCATTTGTAAAACTGATTATTTTGTAATTACAGCATTAATATGCATACTAGTATACCATAGACACATGTAATCATGTTATGAATAGTTCTATCATGATCTATGCCCTTCAAAACATGGGTCTAGACACCTTCATTTTTCAATTATCTGCAATATTGGCTGAGATATGTCAAAAATCGTTTTTTTGATAATGGCAGCAGTAATTTGCATAAAAATGGTATGTGGGACATTTTTTCAGCTTGGGGCCATAGCTAGTCATTTTCTACACATTTTTTCCAATCTAGAAACACTGATTAGAAGTATATCTCCGGGGGGTGCAGGGGGACCTAGTCTTCCTACTAGACTAGAGATATTGCCCAGATGAGAAAGAAAATAAATAAATGATTAATAATGAAAATAAATAAATAATAATCATAAAAAATTAAATAGTTAATCAATTGGCTCAAAGAATACATAAACCACCACCATTTCATCCGAATCTGTAACTTAAAGGAAAAAAATTAATTAACTAATTCATCAAATAATTAAATAATTAATCGATTAATTAATTAATCAATAAATCAAAAATACCCTTTACAGCCAAATCACTTGGTCATTGTCATGTCCAAATATCAGCTCCCTAGCTCAAAAGGTGCCTGAGATATTGACCAGAAAAAAAAAAAAAACCACCTTTAGAGGCCATTTTTCCCCGCAAAGCGGGGGTTGGCCTTTTTCGGGAACCGTGGTTGTTGTTGTTTTTCGGTCCCCTTTTTGAAGCAATGTTTTACGGCCGGATGCCCTTCCTGACGCCAACCCTTTTTGCCACCTTTAACAACAAACAGGGAATTACCAGTGAACTGGTACTCAATTAGCCGACCTCGGAAGGATGACAGGCTGAGTCAACCCCCCTGGCGTTAATTCAGCAATCGACCGGGATTCGAACCCAGGATCCTTGGATCCTAAGCCGGCACCCTAGCCGCTAGCCCAACACCAGGGTTTGACCCTCATACCACCAGACACCACCAGACCCTCATACCATCACCAACACCAGATATTGACCAGAGGAGAAATAAAATAAATTACGCCTAAGTCCCCCGTCGGTGAAGTGATGCGAGTTGACAAAGTGGAAGACGCAGAAAACATGCTATGATAAATTTCGCTCACAAGGTTCAGACATACATGGAGGCGGCCATCACTAAATGATTAATAATGAAATTAAATAAATAATAATCATTGAAAAATTAAATTATTCAATTCGGTCATAGAACACATAAACCACCACCATTTCATCAGAATGTATAGCTGTAAAAAAAAAATTTTTAGTCAATAATCGAATAATTAAAAAATTAATCGATTAATTAATAAATCAAAAATAGCCTTCGCAGCCAAATCACCTGGTCATTCGCATGTCCAAATATCAGCTTCTGAACTCAAAAGGTGCCTGAGTTAATGGTCAGAAGAGAAAGGAAATTTAATTAACTAAATAAGTACTTAATTAATCGCTAATAATTAAATAACTCCTAGATTAATTGATTAATCAAAAAACAAAAAATACAGTGTTTGAGAAAGGACTAACTCACTATTGTGCCGAAATTTCAGCTTCCTTGCTCAAAGGATGGCTGAGATATCGCCCGGACAAACAAGAAAACAAGACAAGTACAGATACATTCAAAGTACACCGCCCCCATGCCAAATAATTAAATATCCTTCAGCGCGGCATTGCCAGGGCACCTAAGGCGCCCGGCAATACCGCAGTGCAGCTCATAGAGATTGCATTGGGAGCGAGAGGTTTACAATAATTGATAATTAAAATCAATAAAAGATTATCACAAAATATTTTCTTAATCAATTGGCTAATAGCATAACTAAACAACTAGTGCTTCATCCAAAGATGTATCTTTTAAAAATTTAATTAAAGAAGTCATTAATAAAAAATTAAATAAATAATTGATTAATCAATAAATAATTAATCGATTAAATGATTAATCAATAAATCAAAAATATCCTTGATAGCCACATCACTTGGTCACTGACATGTCCAAATATTAGCTTCCTAGCTCAAAAGGTGCCTGAGATATTGGCCAAATGAGAAAGAAAATAAATAAATGATTAATAATGAAAATAAATAAATAATAATCATTAAAAAATTAAATTATTAATCAATTCGGTCACAGAACACACAAACCATCACCATTTCATCAGAATCTGTAACTTCCCAAAAAATTTTTTTGTATTCATCGAATAATTCAATAATTAATCGGTTAATTGATTAACTAATAAATCAAAAATAGCCTTTGCAGCCAAATCACCTGGTCATTGGCATGCCCAAATATCAGCTTCATAACTCAAAAGGTGCCTGAGATAATGGTCAGAAGAGAAAGGAAATTTAATGAATTAAATAAGTACTTAATTAATCGCTAATAATTAAATAACTCCTAAATTAATTGATTCATCAAAGAATAAAAAAATACCGTTTTTGACAAAGTACTTGCTCACTATTGTGCCGAAATTTCAGCTTCCTAGCTCGAAGGATGGCTGAGATATCGCCCGGAAAAACAAGAAAGAAAACAAGAAAACAAAAGAAAACAAGCGTTGCGCCTAGGTCCCCCGTCGGGGAAATGATGTGAGTTGACAAAGTGGAACACGCAGAAAACATGCTATATGATATGATATTTCGCTCACAAGGGTCAGACATACATGGAGGTGGCCATCTTGGATTTTGACGTGGCGACCCAATTTTCAATAGCGTTCTTCCTTATGCCTAGATACACCCACACACCAGAAGGTACTTCGCTTATTTTTCAAGATATTTCGCTCACAAGGTTCAGACATATATATGGTGGCGGCCATCTTGGATTTTGACGTGGCGACCCAATTTACAATAGCGGTCTTCCTTATGCCGAGATACACCCACACACCAAATTAGACGTTGGTACTTCGCTTATCTTTCAGGATATTCATCTTACCAGATTCAGACATACATGGCGGCGGCCATCTTGGATTTTGACGTGGCGACCCAATTTTAAACAGCGTTCTTCCGTGTGCCTAGATACACCCACACACCAGATTAGAAGTTGGTACTTCGCTTATTTTTCGAGATATTTCGCTCACAAGGTTCAGACATATATATGGTGGCGGCCATCTTGGATTTGGACGTGGCGACCCAATTTTCAATATCGTTCTTCCTTATGGCGAGATACACCCACACACCAAATTAGAAGTTGGTACTTCGCTTATTTTTCAAGATATTCATCTCACAAGGTTCGGACATACATCACGGTGGCCATCTTGGATTTTGACGTGGCCACCCAATAGATACACCCACACACCAGATTAGACGTTGGTACTTCGCTTATTGTTCGAGATATTTCGCTCACAAGGTTCAGACATATATATGGTGGCGGCCATCTTGGCTTTTGACGTGGCGACCCAATTTTCAATAGCGTTCTTCCTTATGCCTAGATACACCCACACACCAGATTAGAAGTTGGTACTTTGCTTATTTTTCAAGATAGGCAGGTTACAAGGTTCAGACATATATGGCATCAGACTTACATGGCGGCGGCCATCTTGGATTTTGACGTTGCGACCCAATTTTAAACAGCATTCTTGCTTGTGCCTAGATACATCCACACACCAGATTAGAAGTTGTTACTTCGCTTATTTTTCACGATATTCATCTCAAGTTTCAGACATACATGGCGGCGGCCATCTTGGCTTTTGACGTGGCGACCCGATTTTAAACAGCGTTCTTCCTTGTGCCTAGATACACCCACACACCAGATTAGACGTTGGTACTTCGCTTATTTTTCGAGATATTTCGCTCACAAGTTTCAGACATATATATGGTGGCGGCAAATCTTGGATTTTGACGTGGCGACCCAATTTTCAACAGCGTTCATCCTTATGCCGAGATACACCCACACACCAGATTAGAAGTTGGTACTTCGCTTATTTTTCAAGATATGCAGGTTACAAGGTTCAGACATACATGGCATCAGACATACATGGCGGCGGCCATCTTGGATTTAGACGTGGGTTGCACCCACACACCAAATTTGAATGCGGTCCTTCGCTTACGCACGCACGCACGCCCGCACGCACGGACGGGAAAGCCATAGTCCCCCTTTCGCTACGCTGTGCGACGGGGGACAACAACCAGAGTGAAAACAGAGTACTCCCTTTCAGCGTGCGTCACTGCCGAGCCCCCTTTGATGCCCAGCAATGACGGTTTGCAATGCCTGGAGATGGCATAGGAAAGGTGCGGTGTACAAAAACAAACAAGAAAACAACCAGAGTGAAAACTGAGTACTCCCTTTCAGCGTGCGTCACTGCCAAGCCCCCTTCGGAGCGGTGTACAACAAATGAAAAATCACTCAGAGCGACACTTGGCAAAACAGAACAAAGTAGAATGGCACTCAGTAGAGAATCCTTTTGACCTCAAAAATTATTATTAGTGGTTGAATTCAGTTACCTGATGTGCAAATTGTCTTGAAAGTTTAACTCAATCGGATGAAAATTGACAATTTTAGAAATTTGGCCTATGTTGACATTTTAGCCTATGTTGACCTCAAAAATAGTTGGTGGTTGGTTTTTCCTAAGCTCATGGAAAATCCTTTTCAAATTTCAAATCAATTGGATGAAAATTGAGGATTTTAGAAATCTGACATTGTTGTTGACCTTTGGCCTATGCTGATCTCAAAAATAGCTGGTGGTTGAATTCAGTTAGCTGACATGAAAATCCTATTCTATTTTCAAGTCAATCAGATGAAAATTGAGGATTTTAGAAGTTCAAAAAAAGTGGTTGACCTTTGGCCTAGGTTGACCTTTTGGCATATGCCAATCTCAAAAATAGTTGGTGGTTGAATTCAGTTAGCTGACGTGAAAATCCTATTCTATTTTCAAGTCAATCAGATGAAAATTGAGGATTTTAGAAGTTCAAAAAAAGTGGTTGACCTTTGGCCTATGTTGACCTTTTGACCTCAAAAAATCTAGGATTTTGTCAGACCACGAACTCTACCATTTGGTGAAGTTTAGTGAAGATCGGTTTAAAATTGTGACCTGTAGGCAAGTATAAGTGAGTGGACAGACAAACACACAAACACACAAACTGGAGTGATCAACAAACTTGCAAAAAAAAATTTTTTTTTGCCAAGTAACAACCGGTATGAAAACTGAGTCGTCCCTTTCAGCGGGCGTCATTGCCAGCCTGAGAACTCCCTTCGGTGCTGAGAACTCCCGACGATCACATCCTTCAATTTCTTTCTGGTTATTGTTGTTTTGAGAAGACCATTTTTACATGACCTCTATTTGTATACAAACGGATGAAGGGTTGCAAAGCTGATAACATTTCCATTCTCCATTGAATATTGGAAAAGGATGAACAAATCGTTTCCACATTACTACAATCCACTGATCTGTATATACTACTGGATAGCGGGTCGGGCTCTTGAGTTGAAGTCAGCGCCCGGCCACTGGACGCCATGTTGCCACTCGCATAAATTTTTCGTCAACACGCTCCGCTAACGTATTATGAAATGCCGGCTTGTGCTGCTATTAATTGCACAAAGAAACAAATACGAGGATGTGGAAAGACATTTCATCTGTAAGTACTGAAAATTAACATTTACTAGGGCATTGCCCGTACGTGGGTGCCCGTTCCTTGCCAAAAAAAAAAAAAAACGCTACCCGTACGCTCTACCCCGCCCGTACGCCCGTAAACAAAAAAAACAACGCTCTTCGCTTCCGCCCTTCGCTCTGACTGAATTGGGAGAAATAATGCGCATAAGAAATCGAATTACGAACCGTAATGGCGGTCAGCTCGTAACGCGCTCAGCTCCGCTCGCTCTCACATCGGCCACGCCTACGCAACAAAAGTTACAAAGCGTTCTGTGATTGGCTGCCGGAAAGCGTGCTGCCGGACAGTCTTCACTGTCCGGAAGTTCGCAAATCGCAGTTACGATGAATCGTTTTAATTTAATCGCAGTTTGAATTCGTTTTAAAACATAGTTTAACGGCAACATAGTTTTCCAACGTGAAATAAATGAATACGCTGTCAAATGTGCCGTCCGAGGCAGAGTCTGATCGCCACGTTCGGCACACGTGATAGCTCGCTGCTCTCTGATTGGTTGAATCGTTTTTTGGACATAGCTCGGTAAGTAATTGTCCGATTAATATGAAACCTTGAAAAGGCACATCCTCGGGTCCCCAGCAATATACCTGGCAAGTTAAAAGTATATCGGACCCGTGGTTGTCGAGAAACAGCGGTCACAGACAAACGTACAAACAGAGATTACTGGAATTATAGATAGATTTGAGAATGTTTTATTTAAAAAACGTTGTATTTGAATGTTAAATTATGATGTTTGCACAACCGCGATCTGGATTCAAGTTTCAACTACTGAACTTCAGAACTAGTTTGACTCAACCGCAGAGTGCGCAAAGTCACTGAGCCGGGACATATTTCATCAATATGCGGTCCCTCAGGGCTAAGTTTGACCCAAAGTCTTTATCTATATATAGTTATCGAGGACGAGTATAAATAGCATGGTCCCGTCTAATAATGTGTACCCTGGATGATTCTAAGTTGCAAAACTCAATGCAGTTAAACTTTGAAACCAATAACTGATTCTGTATAAGTACATGGTAATTGAGTGTTTATATGGCTAGTATGTTGAGCCTTACATATTGAATATGTTGTAAATTGTTGCTTCGAGTTGTACTTTCATGACTATCGGCTAATTTCTTGAAAATATTTTTTTCAGATTTCCATTCAGTCGTCGAGATGTTCTCCAGAAATGGGTTGTGAATGTGAAACGTGACAAATGGAAACCTTCAAAGAAGTCTGTCCTTTGCTCAGACCACTTTGATGACTCATGTTTTGACAGGACAGGTCAGACCACAAGACTCAGAGAAAATTCCCTGCCAACCATATTTGATTTTCCGACCCACCTGCAGAAGGTACATAATTACAAGAGTTTCATGTTGTGGTGGAGTAACTGAGATATAAATAGTGTCATGTTGTAGCTGTCACTGCCAGCAGTGATTTTGACACTTGTCTACTTACATGCCAATTGATGTGTCAAATATACACAAAGAATTAAGTTAAGCACCCCCCCCGTTTTTTTACAACCTCGCACATTACAAGTTTGTTGTCGTCAAAACAGTGTAATATACCCATGATATTGCTATATTTTCTGGAGAAGTGATATTATGGTCACATAAAAACATAACAATCATGCCGTTTTCAATATTTTATTCTGAATAATTTAAGGTGAAATTTTTTGGGAATTTTAGGCATATTTTCACCTCAATTTAAGTATGGAGCTATAGGTCCATCACGGACAGTGTGGATGACGTTTATGTTTTCTAACGTACAGTCATTGTTCTGAGAAGACCTCTAGCGATCTTTGCGTCAATAACGTGTGTAGGACCCACGTGATCGGATCACTGACTCAACCCTACGTCTCATAGACCCTGTAAGCCGTCGTATGCGTTGCTGTGGCAGGTTGTTCCATTCCCGATGTAATGCACGTTCCAATTCATCCAGATTGGCTATTGGAGGGACCATCTTCGCAATTTGTCGTCCCAACATGTCCCAAACGTGCTCGAGGGGGTTCAGGTTCAGGACAGGATTAGGGGGTGCTTAACTTAATTCTTTGTGTAGGGGTGCTTAACTTAATTCTTTGTGTATATATAAATTTTGCAAACATAACATCAGCAACTTATCAATACTTTTCCACCATCACTTTTCTCAAGAAC
Organism: Myxine glutinosa; assembly: GCF_964187855.1. Taxonomy (NCBI): domain Eukaryota; kingdom Metazoa; phylum Chordata; class Myxini; order Myxiniformes; family Myxinidae; genus Myxine; species Myxine glutinosa. The sequence goes on from NC_136262.1 coordinate 160,666,496, forward strand.
ATCCCAAATAAATAATCTTGTATAATTTCTTCGTTCATAATTAATTCTGATCTATTATTCTGATGGATTTCCAGGATGAAAGGAAGCGAAAGCCACCCAAACCACGGTCTTTCCCGCAAGAAGCACTGGTCAATCTGCAAGAGCCACTGGACAACACACCCAGTACATCAATCATCACCAGCCCATCAAAGCTTGCAGCAACGACTGGTGCTGATCACACATATGCTGTAACTGCCAGTCCACGGAGTGTGAAACGTAAACTGGACTCTGTGCATGACAATCTTTGTAGCGTCAAGAAAAAGCTCAAATTGACACAGCAGAAATCACGTCGCTGCCAGAGGAAAGTCAAATCTTTGACCACAGTTGTTCAAGCACTTCGTGATGAGCAGCTGCTCTCTGAGAATGGAGCTGACCACTTCTGAAGCGTTCTGCATTCAAGATGTGCTCTTGCCTCTCATTAAATTTGTTCACCTTATGCTTGTGACTAACAAGTGATTTCAAATAGTGTATTGACTGTATTCTCTTCTTTGTGTTTGTTGTTTGCAACTGGGAGACAATGGAGCACTGACAGGCTGCTCTTTTTGGCTCCTTCAAATGTCAGCATTTTGTGCTTTTTGTATCCTGTGCATCATCGCATTTTGTCACCATATCATCTGAATATGTGGATCAATTTTACTTCAAATGTGGATTATATTGTAGGATAATTGTTTAGATCTGGATTGTTTCTTTGTGCAAATTTGTTCTGTGAAAGAATACTGGGAAGCAACAATGAGTCTTGAGTGAACTGAATGGATAATGCTTGCTTGGTGGTGTGACAGTACTCCGGCTAATCCTCTGGTTGCTCACTGCAGTGTTCGGTCAGGCATGTCGGCTGTGGTGCTGTCTAGTCTAGGGATTACCTGCTTGCTGTGAAACAACATGTGCCGGTGACTTTTGGTGGTCGTGCCTTCTCCGACGTGGCACCCACACTGTGGAACCATTCCCAGAGGAAGTCGGCATACCTCCTACATCAGTATCTGAGCGAAATAAAATGTGTGGGACTTTAGGCCACATTTCTGCAATCTGTGTGCCAAACCGGGCCAGAGAACTGTCTGGGTAATGAGATGAAGTGTGAAACATACCCACGACAGAGGGTGTCGAAACCCTGACCTGGCGGTCGCCAATCAATCGCATTACCACAAGAACAAACTGAAGACACTTGTTCAATGATGATTTTGGTGACAAAATGTTTGTTTCTTTTGTTGAGCCTCTTTGAAAAGGGCACACTACATATGTCGGTCAATATTATTATTATTAATTGAGGCTTTGTAATAAAAGGTGCCTTTTTATTCCAACTTTAAGCTTTTTATGTTTCATTTGTCTTTCAGAAGACTTTGTTTGTTGTCAACTGATAAATTCTTGACATAGAATGAGTAAATGACCCAACATTGAAACCATCACATATAGACATCCTGGAGAAAGTATTCCGTGAGAACAGCGTTGACCACAATGCCCTTAAATTGTGGACTAATTTATTGTATCAAGGATGATAAAATCTTTGAAAAATTAGTAAATTTTAATAATAATGCTTTATTCTCAAGCAATTTGGATTATACACTAAATTCATACTTAAATCGAGAATTATTTGAGAAAAACACAAACATGGACAAGAAATTTGCGTTGAAATTGTGAGGAAGGTTGGCAAAAAATCAATCAGAATTGAGTTTTCGAGCTGCTAACCTGGAACGTACAAATAAACATTAATTTGAAGAATTACATTGAGAGTTAAGAACAATAAAACGAAAGGATATTACAAGAGAACATTGGCGTGCCAAATACATAAACATATACATTGTCTGTCAATCATTGAGTTTGGAAAATGACACTTTGTATATATTTACAAAGTATAATTCTGAAAATTTTGCACATATAATCTAGGTTTCTTTCTAAAACAGCTTGTTGAGTGACTTTCAGTTGCGATGTTACGAGGTAGTTCATTCCACAGTTGTGCAAACGCCAGGAACTGACACAGGCCGCGCCTCCTTATGCGAGTGGCAAGATGGCCGCCGCTGTCACGCGCCGGCTTCACAGCTTTGTACAAGCCTATTGGCCGATGCTCTATCCAGTAGTATATACAGATCAGTGCTACAATCCTGTACAAAAAGGAAAAAAAACCGTTGATGACATAAAGCATGTTCAATGTGTGGTCCAACAGTTTTTTTTGATGCATAATATTTGATGCATCAAATGTTGTGTTTGTGTCCTTCCCCCTCTATCCCCATCTTGTGTTCCACTCCCCTTATTTTGTTTTATGTGTCGGTTGACTTTTTGTGCGATTAATGTTAGCTCTTTCACGAGCCTCGATCTTGTATTCAAAAAAAAAGAAAAAGAAAAAAAAAAGTAAGGATGGCTTCAGTAATAACAAAGGGATGAGGGGAGGGGAGAGTGAGAGAGGCAGAGGGCAGGACGAGGGGAGCGGGAGAGGCAGAAGGCGGCAGCGGAAGGCAGACGGCGGCAGCGGCAGGCAAACGGCAGGCAGACGGCGTAGGCGGCAGGCCGAGGGCGGCAGCGGCAGGCAGACGGCGGCAGCGGCAGCCCGACGGGGGCAGCGGCAGACAGACGGGGACAGCGGCAGCCCGACGGGGGCAGCGGCAGACAGACGGGGACAGCGGCAGCCCGACCGGGACAGCGGCAGCCCGACGGGGACAGCGGCAGCCCGACGGGGACAGCGGCAGCCCGACGGGGACAGCGGCAGCCCGACGGGGACAGCGGCAGCCCGACGGGGACAGCGGCAGCCCGACGGGGACAGCGGCAGCCCGACGGGGACAGCGGCAGCCCGACGGGGACAGCGGCAGCCCGACGGGGACAGCGGCAGCCCGACGGGGACAGCGGCAGCCCGACTGGGGCAGCGGCAGCCCGACTGGGGCAGCGGCAGCCCGACTGGGGCAGCGGCAGCCCGACTGGGGCAGCGGCAGCCCGACTGGGGCAGCGGCAGCCCGACTGGGGCAGCGGCAGCCCGACTGGGGCAGCGGCAGCCCGACTGGGGCAGCGGCAGCCCGACTGGGGCAGCGGCAGCCCGACTGGGGCAGCGGCAGCCCGACTGGGGCAGCGGCAGCCCGACTGGGGCAGCGGCAGCCCGACTGGGGCAGCGGCAGCCCGACTGGGGCAGCGGCAGCCCGACTGGGGCAGCGGCAGCCCGACTGGGGCAGCGGCAGCCCGACTGGGGCAGCGGCAGCCCGACGGGGGCAGCGGCAGCCCGACGGGGGCAGCGGCAGCCCGACGGGGGCAGCGGCAGCCCGACGGGGGCAGCGGTAGACCGACGTGGGCAGCGGCAGCCCTACAGGGGCAGGGGCAGCGGCAGCCCTACGGGGGCAGCGGCAGCCCTACGGGGGCAGCGGCAGCCCTACGGGGGGCAGCGGCAGCCCTACGGGGGGCAGCGGCAGCCCTACGGGGGGCAGCGGCAGCCCTACGGGGGCAGCGGCAGCCCTACGGGGGCAGCGGCAGCCCTACGGGGGCAGCGGCAGCCCGACGGGGGCAGCGGCAGCCCGGCGGAGGCAGCGGCAGCCCGGCGGAGGCAGCGGCAGCCCGGCGGAGGCAGCGGTAGCCCGGCGGAGGCAGTGGCAGCTCGGCGGAGGCAGCGGCAACCCGGCGGAGGCAGCGGCAGCCCAGCGGAGGCAGCGGCAGCCCGGCGGAGGCAGCGGCAGCCCGGCGGAGGCAGCGGCAGCCCGGCGGAGGCAGGGGCAGACAGACAGAGGCAGGGGCAGACAGACGGAGGTATGGGGCAGACAGACGGAGGCAGGGGCAGACAGACGGAGGCAGGAGCAGACAGACGGAGGCAGGAGCAGACAGACGGAGGCAGGGGCAGACAGACGGAGGCAGGAGCAGACAGACGGAGGCAGGGGCAGACAGACGGAGGAGGGGCAGACAGACGGAGGCAGGGGCAGACAGACAGAGGCAGGGGCAGACAGACTAGATCATCTCGATCAAAATTGACGATCTTGATCAAAGCTCAGGTCAATAGGATGAAAAGTGATTTTTCAGATGAAAATTTATGATTTTGGAAGTTTGACCTGGAGTTGACCTTTGACCTTTTGACCTCACAAAGTTTGTTTCCCAATTCAGTATGGCAATACGCAAATGCTGTTAAATTTTCAAGTCAATGGGATGTAAATTTATGATTTTTGAAGTTTGACCTTGAATTGACCTTTGGACCTCAAAAAGTTGGTTTCCCAATTTAGTGACGATGCAAACAATTCAAGGTCAAACAACACCATGCAAACAATTGAGGCTTCTCAATTGTGACAACCTCGCCAACTTGACGTTTTGTGAAGATCGGTTGAAAATTGTGACCTGGTGGTGACTGACTTACATAGACAGACAGAAAAATCGATCAAAGACCGAGGACTTGCCAGAATGTACTTTATCGGCCATTTTGGACAAATATGGCGGCCGAACCACGTGACCGATGACGTCATTATTTGTTTTCTAAACTAATTTATTCCTTGATGATGCTCAAGAAATTTCATCTTGATCGGATGAAGTTTTGTACTTGTCAAATTATGACGTCATCATGGAGCACCTATGACATCATCATTAACATATTTTATTCCCCATGGAGAGTTCTTTACAATGAGCCATATCTCTTTTTTTTTCTATTCAGCACTTTCGGAGATATAGAGGTGCAAAGATTTTCCATTTTTTCAAGATGGCGGCAGAACCACATGACCGATGACATCATTATTTTTTTTCTCCACCAGTTTATGCCGACATGGCGCTCAAGAAATTGCATCTTGATTGGATTAAGTTTTGTACTTTTCGAATTATCAAATTACGACGTCATTTTGGAGGCCTTGGGCCAAGAGAGTTAACAATTGGGCACAGTCTATTCCAGGGCAAGACAAATACAGTGTGGCCCCCTTATAACGCCTAGTGAGGAAAAGCGGGGTCGCGCTAAATCGGGGTTCAAGAAAATCAGCGTTCAAACTGACCCAATGTTGACCTAAGATCCTAAAACATCCTAAAACAACAAATAAAAACATTCAAGAATATTAGCAATCATCATTTACAGTTTATTTCTTAAAAAATGATCGAGTGTTCCTTGCTTGAACGTAGCATGTCACTGGCTGCGAGCGAAATCTAGAATGCTTCTGAGTTGGAGGATTTTTATGTGGTCCACCTCCTGGGTCTCCAGCCAATGGCCTCGATGCCTCGAGCCTAGCCTCGAGAATGGCCTAGCCTCGAGGTGTTCAATGGCTTCAGACACTTTTGGGGGTAGGGGTGGAGGCTCTTCATCATTATCTTATTGTGGCTCGAGAACCGGTACACTTGCCCCTGCCACTGGTGTAGCTCTTCTTTGCTCTATTCAGACATTGGAAGGCCTTCTGAGTGAGCTTGAACAAACCACTCGTACAGGGAGTCATCGAGGCTGACATTTTTGGCTGTCTTCAGGCGTTTGGCTTTTAGTCCTGCTTCTTCTTCAACTTTGCAAAGCGACGCACGTAAATTTTCTTCTCGAGATTTCCAGCCACAAAGTGTTGATTCCGGTATCCCGAGGTCTCGTGCAACTTGAGTTTGACTTTTAGTCTTGATCGCGTCAAGTGCGTGAAGCTTATCTTTCACAGAAAAAGATTTTCTTTTTCTAGCAGTTTGTTCCATTTCCGGAAGAAGTTCCAGAAAGAGCAAAAAAAAAAAAAAAAAAAAGGTCCAATGACTCATCACTCATCACGTTATATCCGCGTTCGCGTTAAATCGGGGCGCGTAAAATCGGGGTTTCACTGTATGTGTGTAAAGTTTGGCGATTCTTTGTGAAACGGTATAGACATAGTGCTGCACACAGACAAACAGACAGACAAACCAACCGATCAACATACTTGCCGGAATCTTTTCCGGCAAGTAATGAGAAATCACTCATAGAGCGACACTTGGCAAAAGATAACAAAGTAGAATGGCACTCGGTAGAGCATCCTTTTGACTTCACAAATAATTGGTGGTTTAATTATGTGACCTGATATGCAAATCTTATTCAAATTAAGTTAATAGGATGAAAATTGTCAATCTTAGAAAATCGGCCTATGTTGATCTCAAATATAGTTGGTGGTTGGTTTCAGTAAGTTGATAGGATTTGCATATTTTGATTTCAAGTCAATCGGATTAAAAATTGAAGATTTTAGAAATTTGAAAAAGTGGTTGACCTTTGGCCTATGTTGACCTTTTGACCTAAAATATAAAGTCTGATTTTGGACCACCAACTATACAATTTGGTGAAGTTTCGGGAGGACTGGTTTAAAATCGAGACCTGCAGGCGATGATGAGTCAGCAGACAGACAAACAGACAACAAAACAAAAACAAACCGGAGTGATCAACATACTTGTCCAAAAAATTTTTTATGCCTGTGAAGTAGCCGGAGGCATCGTTTTCGGGTTGTCCGTCAGTCCATATTTTTCTCAGCAACAACGTGTCCGATTGAGACAAAACTTTGAGGGTAGGATCAACACCCGTGTAGAATAAAAAAAATAAAAATCGTCATATCATCGGTCACGTGGTATGGCATCCATCTTGGATATAACTCAAATAATGAAAAACGTATTTATCGTAAACAGCTGATTGGAAAAATTTCAAACTTGCCATATTGTCAAGAACTCCCAATGGGGAACAAAAGCATGATAATAATGACATCATCAGTGAAGTGATACCAGCCATAAATGTTTCAATCAAATGCCTTGTCCTAAAAATCATAAATTGCATGCACATGATCAATGACCCATTTGTATTGAATTATTAAATTGATGACATCATATGTCACATGGTTTGGCAGCCATATTGGATTTAACCTAAAACCTTAAAAAAAACACCTCCCAAACCGATCGACTCAAAAGTTTACATGCGTCATCGACTAGGCATGGCGTTTAGAGTTGATCATGAAAACGTCATCGGTCACATGGTGAGGCAGCAATATTGGATTAAAAGAAAATATTAAATAATGATATCTCAGAAACCGAATACTCTATGGATGCGAAATTTTACAAATGTCATCAAACCATTGCTGCATATAGTTTGAAAATTATGACATTGTAGGTCACGTGGTATGGAAGGCATCTTGGATAGAAAAACTAACTTTATCCAATCAGCACGAAACCTCACAAACGTGACCGACTCACCTAATTTTGCCATCCTAGGAGCCTCAATATGGCTTCTTGTCATTCTTAGAGCGTTTCAGCTGCACCTTGATGCGTTTCCTGCCGATCTGAAAGCCATTCATTGCTTGTATGGCTGACTGAGCAGATTGTGCATTGTCATAGCTTACAAAGCCTGGAAAGATGAGTGGGCACAATGAGAACAATATCTGGGCTGTAGTTAATAATAATGTGTGACAAGGATTTACTACAGATCGGAAAGTTAACCGCTGGACTTGCCAATTGATATAATTACTCACTATTAAGTATAAACACAAGCTTGAACTCTGATTCTCATCTGTTAAAGCCAATTACTCGAAGTCACGACACATGCAAAGCAAGGTACAAGGGAACCAATGCGCAACAGCAACATTATCTCACCTTCCCCCGAAATATTTAAATTTTAGCTTCCAAATGCTGCAAAGGAGGACAATTTCATGCATGAGGGTTAAGCTAGAAACATAATGAAACTTGATTCATTCGAAATCACAGGCTCAGGGAACTGCACAACACAAATGCAGACTGTGTATGCTCAGTTAATCATAATACCCAGTTGTCAGACATGTCACAAGTGCACAAACATATCCACCCCACAACATACCGAAGCACTTCCTCATTTTGGTCACAGGATCTATGAAGACCTTTGCATTGACAACATTGCCAAATGGTGCGAACATCTCACTAAGATCTGAGTCACCAAACTCTTGAAGCACGTGGTACACAAAGAGGTTAGCACCCTCGGGACCTAAACGGAACATGACAAAAAAAAAAACATGTAGAAAACTTCACCTTGAACAACAGACAAAACAAAAATAAAAAAAACAAATAGTGTTGTTTACCGACATTTGACAAACATGTGCAACATGGCGATCATCAATGGGAATACACTCAGTCGCTGGACCAATTGGCAAAAAACCTAAACACTGGATATAAAACTTTAAGTTCAAAGGATGCAACTTATGAGATACAAATAATTAAGATACAGATTATTAAGTTTAAAGGATGCAAGTTATTCACAATTTATGTGGACAGTCACACGTTGCTTTTGCCTAGTCCCAAATTGCCTATGGAAAGCATTTGATGTGCTGCCATTTTAGATGACCCATATTTAGGCATTATAACTCGGCCAAGTCCAGTTTCTTTTTCAACCAGGCCCAACAAAATGCTCACGATTTTAAACTTTGACTGGTTTTGAATGAATAAATGCCACAAAAGCTCAAGTGGAAGGAAACGGTTTGCATTTGCATTTCTACAAAACAGCTTATCTACTCAAGCCACTAATCCAGTACTGTAGTCAGTTTCCATGGCTAATGTACAAATTAAAGCTCAATTATTTTGTTCACGATACCATCCTGATCCACGTCGGCTCGGAGGTCGAGGACAAAAAGAAAGGGAGTACTGGATATCAACCAGTGGTGTTGCAAAAGGGAGAAAGGGATGAAAGATTTTGAAATGGAGAAACAGTGGGTCGATCTACATTTCCAAAAAAAATAATAACTTTCAAAACATTAGTACACTATTACCATGTAGGTATGCGATGACAATTGGATTTGTCGATAATCAAATGAAGAAAACACAAAATGATTTAGTAAATAAATGCATGTGGAGTTACGGTTCAACAACCTTTTACATAAAGCCTGGTGTTGGCTTCATGGTTAAGGTGGCAGGCTTAAGATCTTAGGGTGTTGAGTTTATGCCCATGCTGTGCCAATGAAATAACATCAGGTGGGTTGACTCAGCCTCTCATTCATCCAAGGTCGGCAAACTTGAGTACCAGGTGACTGGTAACAGGGGAACTGCATCAGCAGCAAAGCCACGCTTCCAGAAATGATGCAACCAGCGGCCACAGGCTGCATACGAAACAAAAACAACCTTTCAAATAGAAAGGAAGAAGTCAGTATGGGTTCCAGACCCATGGCACAACATGTAGGCGAACAGTGGTAGAGAGAGAGAAAGGCGACACAGAGATCGGCACGCCATCGCAAATCCCTATGCTTCCCACCGAAAGCAAGGTAGAAAGATGGCAAAAAATTCCATCAGGAATGACAATATGAAATTTGGCGTTAAAATAAATATATTTTGCTTTGACCCCTGTGGCCCTACGTTCCCTCCCACTGGGGTATGAACCAGGGGTCAAATCCAAACAAGACCGAAAGTCTAAGCGGCGTAGCTGGGCTTGTTTGATACTTTAGTTGAAGAGGATAGAGTACCTGGGAGGGGATACCAGTAAGAAAATAATTTAAGTATTCAATTATTTTGAAGTACTGTAAGTCTCTAAGCTGTCTGTTACCATGGAAGTGAAGAGATTGCACAGACACACTGGTTTATTCAAAATGTTGAATAAACAATGAACCAACCATACACCGCTTCAATCCAGTAACTATGCACAGTCATGCCAAAGGGCTTACAGTGATACGATTATATTAACCAAATTATTAATAACGTTATTATTATTCTTACGAAAACGATACTACTGCATTAAGAAACCTGGGATTTGTCCGAAGCGGCCTGAAGGTGAGGCATAAACCCTAAGGCCTATAAGTAGTGTCGTTGGAAGACCTGTAACTCCGATGCTCTCGGTATTTGATGGTCATTTTAACAATAGCTTTGTTTGTGTTTCACACTGAATGAAAAACAAAGGTAAGTCTTGGTGATTGTGATATATGACAGGTTCGATGACATGACCGTCCTGAACAGCATACAAATCAAAATGGCAGTGCGTGGCGGGCGTCAGCCATCGTTGCATTTTTTGTCGTTGCCTGTAATTGCATTTTTTTGGCCATTTGACCTTTCGACCTCATCCCTGGGGGCAGGGACCAAAATGTTACCACTCTTGCACCTTCTTGCCATGTGGTGATCATAACTACCAGGTTTTATGAATTTCTGCACAGCCGTTTAGGAGATAGTTTGACGTACGGAAAGATGGAGCCGATTGCAATATCTCCTTGTTTGTTTTAAAGAGCATGGGGATAATAAGATGAAGAGACAACTGCAATGCTGCCACAAAAAATAACTGCAAAATGATTTTCTTTTGATTTATTAACAGAGGTGAGAAAGCTTTTTTTCCTTACTCAAATACTGAAACCAAATGAGTGAAGCCTCAACGATGTGCTTTCAACTCGAATGAAGATGTAAGAGTCCCGTATCACAAAACATCGGGCTTTGATGGACCTATGTGTCCTGCCTATTCAAAGTACAACAGATTTGCCAACGTTCCAAGGAACAGCAGCAGCAGGTTTCTTCCATATTGTCAAAGATGTTCAAGATACACTTACTATCAAACTAGTTTTGGAAATGCAAATGAAAATTGCTGAAAATGGGTGCTGATAGCACAGGATACTGTTTTTGTAGTGTTTACAACAAAGCAATGGCAATGTGGGGATAGGTTTAGCTGGGAATGCTTGTTAAATTAATATATCAGGTTATATTGTTGAAAATCTCGATACAAGGAATAAAGGCATCTGATCCAAAGCTCTAATCAATTAAAATCGGATCCAAAACAGTACTGGTTAAAAATAATTGCACCTTTTCCTGCCCACCAAAGATCCACCACTGGCCTTTTATGATCATGAGACAAGACCTGATGTAAACCAATGGCCACATGCTCCATATAAATGAGTGAATGAATGAATAATTATCTCCTGTGTGGAAAAACGAAGATAAAACTCCTTGTATAAAAGCACAATTCACATTTTGTTCTTCATTTCAAACCTGGAGCATTCCTGCAGCTTGGATTTGAAAATGCATTTAATCTTTGACTGCATTTGTTTCATTGAAAGGACACCGAATGAGAGGGTGATATCTAAAAGTGTCATTGATCATATTTAACATTCATCCTAAGAAGTCTACCATATTAATAAATGACATTGCCCGATTAATATTTGTGACTAATCACCTAAAACAAGGGAGAAAAATAGTTACCATTACCAAATTGAAGTACACTTCAATTTACACTGTGTACATATAATTTGCATGCTAAAGACATGGACTCACCTTCCTTCTGACTACCATTGGAATTGAGGGAATATTGGGGCATATTCCTGCCTTGTCTGGGGTAGAGGTTGGCATACTGCTGCATCCCAGAGTATGCCTGAGCCATGGTGTCTGCACTGGATGCTCCACTTAAATCTATAAAAATAATATGTGGTGACAAATGTTCGACCAAAATGAGAATAAATTTGAAGTTTCAACTTCAGGAGAACAGAACAAGTTCGCAAAGAAAATTAACACACTTACCTAAACCTCCTGCATGGGAACCAAGAGGACCACCCATGTTCATGCCCATCCCCTGCCCACCTCCTAATGGTAAACCAGGGCCTTTTGATCCCTGTGGGCCAGAGCCCATGCCTATGCCACGAGAGAAGGGGGCACAAACTTTAGAGGAACAGAGATACTTAGTATATAAAGTACTGTACATGCAACAATATTTTCGGATCGATTTACCAGTTATAAAAGTTGAATATTTAACATTTTCAAAATAACTTTTATATAACATACCAGATACGACAGTAAATACCTCGGTGAACAAAGATAACTTCAGACGTCAACAGTAAAATTAACGAGAACGGCATTCGGTAGAGCACATACCTCCACCAGGCTGAACAGTTTATGTTTTGTATAGGCCCGATTCGGGAGAGCCCACTGATAGGCCCGATATGGATCCCGACCTGAACCAAAATGTAATCAGCTTGTTCTTGTCACCTAACCAACTCATCCCCCAAGTTCAGTCATAACTCGTCCCCAACAATTTGAAATATCGTGTGTGTGTGTATGTGTATGTGTATGTGTATGTGTGTGTGTGTGTGTGTGTGTGTGTGTGTGTGTGTGTGTGTGTGTGTGTGTGTGTGTGTGTGTGTATATATATTGTTGCGGATATGGGATTTGCATCCATCCATATCCGCTTGTAAATATTCCCCTATTTCCTCAATACTTCCCAACTATCCCCAATCCCCCATTCCCTAGTCCCATTTTCTGTAAACAACACTCTGTAGACCCGACCTCCCCCTATTTCCCCCATTAAATGTCGCACCCAGGTTCACCGCATCTCATGTAAGACAACTATAGGACATCTTGCTAGTTATTCTTAGTCTATGTCAGTTAAGGACTCGTTTCCATTAATTCTGACTCTTCGTTGCACCAGAATGTGATTGTATGGCACCGTTAGGAAGTTTAGGACCTCCCAATACCTCCCCGCAGCTCTTCCTCACGGTTCAGCAACAACAACAACAACAACAGCAGCGGCGGGCGCGGGGAGTGTGCGTCCTCACTCCGGTTTGGTTGGTAGGGGGTGTTGGGAGGGCACCAGGCCTTTCCAACGAGCCGCCATCGAACATGTGCTCGACGGGGTTACCAACCAGGGGCTCCCTGTCAGCTCCTCGTCAAGGGCGGAGCCCGGTAACCCCCGCACCCAATAGACGTGGCGGACCGGTCCCATCTGGGGCGGAGCCAACCAGCCGAGGGCGTGTCACTCCCCGCTGAGCATGCGCAGGAAGAGGGAGGCGACGTCAGATGCGCGCTGAGCTTGGAGAAAGAAAGACGCCACCTCCGAGCGCTGTGAGGCCTCCCTGCATCTCTTGGACCGTGCTTGATCCTGTCCCCGAGCCAAGGTGCACCTTGTGCTATCGAACTACCTGTCCTTCCCTGCCATCAATCCCTGTGTAAGTCAGCCTTGTTCCGTTTGTCTGTGGTCTGTCGGGGATAAGATAAGACTGTAACTAAGTGCCCATCTCTTCTGTGTCTTTTACCTCACTCTACCTTGTAATCTACCCCTTTTCTCCACCACTAATTATATCCTCCTCCGGAGGTCTTGAGAACTGTACCCCTTGCGTCGTTTCATCTATCCCAGTCGTTGTGTCCTTTCCATCATTGATTTAGCGTAGCGCGATTTGGCCAACGTTCGAGTGGAATCGGGTGAGTTGGGGAAGAATCGGGGGAACTGTTAGGTCGCGGTGGACCATCCGCTCGGCCCATCATAACATCTAAACCGCGATCCGTAACAATTGGTGTCGAGGAGTGAGATACGAGGCCCGAAGCGCGCTTAACGCGCTCAAAATTACAAGCAGTTGGAAATTGTTTTGTTTTACAAAAAAAAAAACGAATTTTGAAAGTCGCGCTATGGCAGATCAAGACGGCTGGGTTCCGGTAGAGGAGAGTGAGGCAGGGTCGATCCAGGACCAAATTGAGGGACAAGAGGAGAGCGAAGCAGTGAGGGCGGCAGGTTCGCAAAATGGCGTCCTCGCGCACGAGGTTACGGGCGCGCAAAATGGCGCCTCGCAGATGGCTACGGCAACCGCGCCCGCGACCGTAGCAGCGCCGCTGGTAGATTTGAACCTTTTTTTAAGACAAATGAAGGCCCTTATGGCCCAGAATAGCGAGAATAGCGAGTAATTAAAAAAGAGTGTCAGACGGTACATGAGGACCTGACGAGGAAAATGAACAAGGTGGTAGAGGTGATGGAGGTTAAAGAGCGGGAGGTGCGGGAGCACATAGAAAAAAATAAGGTGGAGTTAGAGGAAGAACTTAAGGGGGCGCACGAGGAGATGAAGGAGGTGAAGCAGAAATTAGAAGAAGTGGAAGAAGGGGTGAGCGAAATTAAGAAGCGACGGAGAGAGGATAAGAAAGAGATAAAGGAGGAAGTAAAAGAATTGGTCCAAAGTCTGTGTTCGGATCGTGATGATGTGCTCATTAACCGGATGAGGGATTCGCAGGTGATGGAGGAGAAGCGAAGAGAAAGAGGACCCGGTGTAAGTGGTGCCAATATGGTCGTGCGTATGATGCGCCAGGTGATTTAATAAGCTTGGGGGTCGAGATAGACCCGGATGTTCGTGAGAGGCCAAGAGTGAGGTGTATGGCTGGTCCGGAGGGTATGGAACGAGGGTGCGAGCGAGAGGTTCCGGTGATGGGAGAGGTGCGAGGTGTGAGTGAGCAAGGTTGTGGTGGGATGGAATGGGTAGCGGGTTGCGGAAGTGTGACCCATGCATCGACACCAACAGGGGTAGTTTTTAGAGGGACAGGGGAGGCACGGGAGCCCCTTGGGGGTAATGTACTGTGGGGGCCCGGCCGGTTCGGCCCCGCGCTGACCCCGCAAGGGGCGACGCACGGGGTCCGGCAGGCGGGCAACGACTCGCATACGAGGTGGTCCCACAAGGTCCCACTCGCGCCGTATGATGGCAAGAGTGATCTACGCGCGTACCTGGCGCAGTTTGACTGTGTGTGTAAGGGCAACGGTTGGGGTGAGGACGAAGGTGGAGTACACCTGGTGGCCGCATTGCGCGGCGCGGCGGCGGAGGTGCTGACGGCATTACCACCGGGTGCTCTCACCCTGCCAGCCCTCCGCGACGCCCTAATTAATCGATTCGGCATTGAACAGCAGAGCGAGCTTGTTAAAGCTCAGCTCGCGCTGCGAAAACGCAAGCCCCAGGAAGCCATCAGGGGAACTTGCCCACGACATTCGCCGCGCAGTGGGGATCGCACATGCTAGCATGGCAGCGGATTCCCGGGAAAGCCTGGCGCTGGACCATTTTATCCAGGCCCTCCCGGATATTGAGCTCCGGCAACAGCTCGCCATGTGGCGCCCGCAGACTCTGAGCCAGGCGGCTGACGCTGCGGCCCGTTGGGAAGCAGCAAGGCCCCTGGCCCGGGGGAGCGAGCGTCACGCAATGGCGGTCCGCCAGGTGGGACCCCCGATGGAGGGCGGACCCCTGAGGGGGCCCGCCCCCGACGTGAGTCCTGACCTGGCGGGCATGGTCCGGAGGCTGGTGGACCAGCGCCTGGCGGGACCTGGACCATGGCAGGCGGCCCCGGAGGTGGCCCGCGGTGGACCACGAGCGGGTAATCCAATTCGGACCTTCAGGGGGGGGAATTTGGAATTCCGGAGACAAGCACCTTATCAGGTGAGGTGCTATACTTGCAACCGTCTGGGTCACCTGGCGCGGCACTGTCGAGCCACGCGCCGGGATGATCCCCGGCGGTTGAGGTCCTTAACTCCGCCCAGGGGGGAGCGGGTTAGCCGACCCCAGATACCCCCCCGCCAGACCCCGGGAAACTAGAAGGCCTTACACCGGCGAGCAGGCGCCCCCGTGGATTGCCTCGGCTTTAGATGCCGAGGCGGGACCCAGTACCTCTGAATAAGGGGGGCTTATTAGTGCCAGAGGACTGGGGGATTGATGAGCGATGGGCCCGGTGGGTAAGGGTGGCATCCCTGCCACCCTTCCCATGAGTGGGGGCAGATGCGCTATAGATTAGGGGGTGTATGGCAGTGAAAACTAGCCCGGGTGGGTTAGGATATTGTGTGTAGGGACCTAGAAGATGACATTAGGTAACGTTAAGGTTAGTTAGTGACAATGACACCTGTAGAGGGGACGCAGGTAGATTAGAGTGGATGATAATGACGAGGGAGCGCAATAGTTTAAAGGGACGACTGGGAAGCGCAAGTTTCAGAGGGGAGTAGTTAGACGAGATGATGCTGTGTGAGAACTGGACAGGTGTGTGGAGCAGTGTATGAGTAGTGAGTGTTGTGGATCAGCGCAAATGCGCTTGGGGAAGAGAAGGGTGCAGGCGGCACCAAGTATGAGAGCACAGGTGTGCAAGTACAGGTGTGTGGAATACATGGAGTATTGGAATGAGTGGTGTGGAGAGAGTTGGAGTAAGTGGTACGGAGTGGTGTGCATGGTGCGAAGGTGTGGATGGGGGAAGAGTGGACCCCTTTTCACGAGTACCCGGGGAGGGTAGTTTAAAGAATAGTTAGAAGGTATAGGTAAATTGTGGTTGGATATTGGAATTTGTGGTGCGGTTGCAGAATGGTATTGTGGATGGGTGCATTGGTGTGGTGAAATTGGCTGGTCGTGTGGCCTGTTAGTATGAGTGTGAATAGTTGGGCACTCCGCCACTGTTAGATGTCGGCCAGGTGAGGCCGCAGGTGGGCTCTGGGAGCCGTTAGTGTCAGTGGGTGCCTGAGGATCCCGGGTGTGGATCGGGCAGCCCGTGCCAGAGAGGGCACTGAGGGGGTGAGAGTGCGAGAGGGCCTTCCCCAGTTCGTTAGGTTAGGGTGAGGAGCAGGTGAGCTCGGTAGGCAACAACAGTGGTGGAGGTGTGCAGGTGGGCGGACCAGCTGGGAGCATCACACGACCCAGCCACCGAAATTGTGCAGGGGCACCGAGTGATGAATCGGGGGAGTGAGACCCCAACTTGAGAAGCACCACAGTTTGGTCAATGGGAATTGGTTTTTAGAACCCATAGTGTAAGTTGGCCAATGGATTGGCAGGGAAAGACCCCGGGTAATGTAAAGTTGTTAAAGTCATTTAGGAAATAGTTAGGATTGATGAACATGTCGCATCATACGCAGCCACTTACCTGAGGTGATGATGATGACTCCACACCTGTGTCCCTTTGTTCTGTGTTGCAGGAATGGAGAATTGCTGTGTGGATTTGTGAGACGCATCACGACGTGGATGAGACATTGGGGTGATTCCATCTCTCCCTCCTTAGGAGGGACTGATGATGAATTGGTGATGGCAAATTTTGATGTTGAGTTGGTGATGGCAAATTTTGATGTTGAGTTGGAGATGGCAAATTTGATTGGTTAGGAGGGAGAGAAGACGAATTTGGTTTATGGGAGGAACGGGGAAGACAGTAGGGACGTTTGTTGATGTGTAAAGTAGATGTTTATGGGTAGTGTTGTGTTTTGTGGATACAGTAAGGGGTAAGGGAGGGGCAATGTAGGTTACCTGGTGGGGGGGGGGGGGGGCGTACGGTAGGAACGTACCTGTCTCACCTGGTTCCCATGTGCCCCTAGTGTACATTACCTAGTATTGCGTGCACTTTTGCGCCCTTACCACCTTACTCACTTGTCTTCTTTTGTCTCCCACCTCCGAGGATCTGGCTTTGGGGCAGAGAGAGAGGAGAGAGAGGTGCTGGCTCCGCAGTTGTGGGCCTGTACTTCCGCTGCTTGCTGCCTGGATCGATACACTATATGGACCGCAATTTTGGTGGCCGCCCACAATGGACCGCAGTTCTTTGGCGGTCAAGCACCACCCGTGGATGGACCTCTGGGTCAACGTGGCACCTATGCCATACAGGTGAACCACTTTTAGTTGGCCCCCCTGACGGCCACAATTCAGAAATGGACGCGGTTGGCGCCTTTCTTTATTTCTAAAGAAGCCAGAAGGCCAAGTGCACTCCATGAAGGCAAGACCAGCGGCAGAACATCGGCCGGCTGCGACACCACCGGTGACCATGGACACTTAATTGTGCATTGTTACTGAACACTTTATTGGTGCACCGGATGGTGCTGACTGTGCGTATGGGGTGGTGCTTTTGGTGCTTGGATGGGGTGCTCTGCACAGTATTAAAGGCCGTAGGGCCACAGGGCACTCGTGGGTTGGTGTATCGATGCTGGCATGCGTGCTCTCTCTATGCATAACATCTGCATGTGTTCCTCAAAGAACAGGTCCTGGATCGTAGTGTAAATATCAGTGTTGTATAAATAATGCTCCCTACCGGCTGTATGTTTAGTTTGAGGATGCTTTCCGCGATTCGGTTATCCTGTGGGTGTGTTTCTGTTAGGAGAAGGGTGCAACGTCGCAGGGGGACATATTTACTCATTTGTGAACATCTGTAAAACTGTCGCACTCAGGGTTGAGTTAATGGTAGAGGGAACTACATCTGAGTGCCAAACTAAAGTAGGTAAAAATTTATCGGGTCGGGACGCCCCGAGGTAGAGAAGGGTGCAATGTTGCGGATATGGGATTTGCATCCATCCATATCCGCTTGTAAATATTCCCCTATTTCCTCAATACTTCCCAACTATCCCCAATCCCCCATTCCCTAGTCCCATTTTCTGTAAACAACACTCTGTAGACCCGACCTCCCCCTATTTCCCCCATTAAATGTCGCACCCAGGTTCACCGCATCTCATGTAAGACAACTATAGGACATCTTGCTAGTTATTCTTAGTCTATGTCAGTTAAGGACTCGTTTCCATTAATTCTGACTCTTCGTTGCACCAGAATGTGATTGTATGGCACCGTTAGGAAGTTTAGGACCTCCCAATACCTCCCCGCAGCTCTTCCTCACGGTTCAGCAACAACAACAACAACAACAGCAGCGGCGGGCGCGGGGAGTGTGCGTCCTCACTCCGGCTTGGTTGGTAGGGGGTGTTGGGAGGGCACCAGGCCTTTCCAACGAGCCGCCATCGAACATGTGCTCGACGGGGTTACCAACCAGGGGCTCCCTGTCAGCTCCTCGTCAAGGGCGGAGCCCGGTAACCCCCGCACCCAATAGAAGCGGCGGACCGGTCCCATCTGGGGCGGAGCCAACCAGCCGAGGGCGTGTCACTCCCCGCTGAGCATGCGCAGGAAGAGGGAGGTGACGTCAGATGCGCGCTGAGCTTGGAGAAAGAAAGACGCCACCTCCGAGCGCTGTGAGGCCTCCCTGCATCTCTTGGACCGTGCTTGATCCTGTCCCCGAGCCAAGGTGCACCTTGTGCTATCGAACTACCTGTCCTTCCCTGCCATCAATCCCTGTGTAAGTCAGCCTTGTTCCGTTTGTCTGTGGTCTGTCGGGGATAAGATAAGACTGTAACTAAGTGCCCATCTCTTCTGTGTCTTACCTCACTCTACCTTGTAATCTACCCCTTTTCTCCACCACTAATTATATCCTCCTCCGGAGGTCTTGAGAACTGTACCCCTTGCGTCGTTTCATCTATCCCAGTCGTTGTGTCCTTTCCATCATTGATTTAGCGTAGCGCGATTTGGCCAACGTTCGAGTGGAATCGGGTGAGTTGGGGAAGAATCGGGGGAACTGTTAGGTCGCGGTGGACCATCCGCTCGGCCCATCATAACATCTAAACCGCGATCCGTAACAATATATATACTAGCCGAAAGCACCTGGCATTGCCCGGGTTTCTTTTGAATGAATTTATATATACTAGGGCATGCCCGTACTATATATAAGCTAGGACGTGCCCGTACGTGGGTGCCCGTTCCTTGCCAAAAAAAAAAAAAAAAAAAAAATTTGTGTAGGGGTGTGTGTGTGTAAACATCCTCGGGCGTGCCCGTACGTGGGTGCAAAAAAACATGCGTGCAAACAACAACAAAAAAAAACTTTGAAACCACGTGGCAGTAACGACCACAGAACCCCCCCCCCCCCCCTCTATTTACATGAATGGTTTGGTCCATTCGCAACGACCACAGAACCCCCCCCCCTCTATTTACATGAATGGTTTGGTCCATTCGCAAAGCCAAAGCGAACGACCACAGAACCCCCCCCTCTATTTACATGAATGGTTTGGTCCATTCGCAAAGCCAAAGCGAACGACCACAGAACCCCCCCCCCCCCCCTCTATTTACATGAATGGTTTGGTCCATTCGCAAAGCCAAAGCGAACGGCGAACGGCTAAATCGCCATAGCTCGGTAACTACTTGTCCGATTAATTTCAAACCTTGAAAAGGCACATCCTCGGGTCCCCAGCAATATACCTGGCAAGTTTCAAGTATATCGGACCGGTAGTTGTCGAGAAACAGCGGTCACAGACAAACATACACACATACACACATACACACATACAAACACACATACACACAGAGATTAATGGAATTATAGATAGATATCGGACCCGTGGTTGTCGAGAAACAGCGGTCACAGACAAACAAACAAACGTACAAACGTACAAACAAACAAACACACAGAGATTACTGGAATTATAGATAGATTCGCCATTTAGTGTTAATTCAATTAGCGCCAACGTATTTTGGCTTTTTGCAATTTAATCGCAAGGAATCAAGCAATTAAATTTAAAAAATGAAAAGGAAAAGCATTAATAGGCTACGCAACAACGGGTTCTGTGATTGGCTGCCGGAATTCGCAATGAAAAGGAAAAGCATTAATAGGCTACGCAACAACGGGTTCTGTGATTGGCTGCCGGAAGTGCAGTCTTTACGATTATTCTGTGTTTAGTGTTAATTCAATTAGCGCCAACGTATTTTGGCTTTTTGCAATTTAATCGCAAGGAATCAAGCAATTAAATTTAAAAAATGAAAAGGAAAAGCATTAATAGGCTACGCAACAACGGGTTCTGTGATTGGCTGCCGGAATTCGCAATGAAAAGGAAAAGCATTAATAGGCTACGCAACAACGGGTTCTGTGATTGGCTGCCGGAAGTGCAGTCTTTACGATTAATCGCCATCTATAAACATGCGTGCAAACAACAACAACAAAAAAAAAACTTTGAAACCACGTGGCAGTAACGACCACAGAACCCCCCCCCCCCCTCTATTTACATGAATGGTTTGGTCCATTCGCAACGACCACAGAACCCCCCCCCCTCTATTTACATGCAATGGTTTGGTCCAAAGCGAACGGCTTGCAGTGTTTGGTAAAGAAATCGCCATAGCTCGGTAACTACTTCTCCGATTAATATGAAACCTTGAAAAGGCACATCCTCGGGTCCCCAGCAATATACCTGGCAAGTTTAAAGTATATCGGACCGGTAGTTGTCGAGAAACAGCTGTCACAGACAAACATAAACACATACACACATACACACATACAAACACACATACACACAGAGATTAATGGAATTATAGATAGATATATATATATATAGCTTTGTTTAGCAACGCTGGGTGCTTTCGGCTCGTGTATATGTATGTATATATATATATGTGTATGTATATATGTGTATGTATATATATGTATGTATATATATATATATGTGTATGTATATATATATATATATAAATATATATGTATAGTTGCGGATCTCCCAAAGCCCGTTCCCGTTACAATGGGGGGATTAAACCCCTTTTTCCCCCTGGGTCTTGGGGTCCGCGAGACCGAATCGCCACTTCCGGGCAAACGTGAAATAGGGTATCGGGACAAATTCGCACGTACCTTTAGTACCCACACTGCCATGAAAGCGGGGATCGAGCCTCGCACGAGCCACGCTTAATCGAGTACGCCCGAGCGGAATGCGTATCACGTGACTCGTGCTGTTACTTTTATTGGAACCCGATTCGAGCGGTTTTATTCGTACCATGCGAATCCAATGGATGGAAGGGACAGGACGGTCAAATCAGAGGAAGATCACGATTTATTTACACTATTATGTACAATGGTAATGATGAAGGAAAGGGGGACACAGAGCAGAAGCTTAACCAGTTTAACTTATTTCCCAGACATGGGCCCAATCACTCACACGGGGAAATGGAAGAAGAGCAGGTTCGCACGCCAAACGCGCCTTGCTGCCGGTCGCTCCCGGACAGCTGGTGTAGCCCTCTGGCTGTCACGGCACGTATGTAGGAGAAATGCAGGCAGGAGGAGATCGCGCGTCTGCGGCCAGGCGCGGGTCGTCCTCTCGAGCGCGCGATTAATACAGCGGCAGAGAGCAGGGTACAGGGCACGGGGCGAGTTCGGGTACAGCGATCCATTACAACAGTCAATTTAAGCACTTCGGCTTGTTCAGGGCTGGGTGACTTTCACTCCTCGTCTCTCGTTCTTGATCTCTCTCGTTCTTGATCTCACCCGTTCTGCCGCCCAAGAACTCACAGCTCTCTCCTCTCGTGCATTCTGTCTCTCGTGCGTTCTGACTCACGCGCGTTCTGCTGCTCTTCTTCTTAATGGGCTCGGGGCAGGGCCTTACATGGCACCTCCCCGATCTTACCCGAATGTTCCAAGCCCCGCCTCCTGCCGCAGTGGTAAGCCACTCCCCTCAAGCCCTGATTGGCGGCTCGTTGCTTACCGGACACTCCCCTTGCAGCTCGTCCCTTCGGCCTTGCCAGACTTGTTGAAGGCCTACCGCGTGGCATTTCCAGCCCAAACCAAAAGCACCAAAGCAAAGCGCCAAAAGAACACCTAAGCTCACTGGCCTACTCAACGCAAAACTAAACACAGGAAAGGACTACGCTTACATTTACTAAGAAATAACTGAACTATCGCTAGGCTTCATGTTGTGGTGCAACTAACTAAGAGGGGGAATTAACCTTTATTCCAAAACCGCAACACTACACCCCTTTCTCGTCAGATTCGCCCCGAGTCGAAACCTCCAATGGAACGACCGGTAGAGCCGGACATACAAAATTAACCTTACTTTTAAATGTGACACATACAGTCATGTGAAAAAGTAAGTACACCCCATGTAAAGTTTTGATTTTTTCAACATATTTCAACATACAGCTATTTGATCTTCATTTCAACAATATTGATAGATAAAGGTGATATAATATAACAAATATCATGAAACATTAACATTTTGTAGTCCATTGTATAATTTAAATAAACATAAATGCAAATTTCGCAAGTGGAAAAAGTAAGTACACCCTTGGCTCTCATAGGTGGTATTGCCCCCTTTGGCAGAAACAACCTCAAGTAGGCGTTTCTTATAACTGTCTACCAGTCTCTGACATCGACTGGGAGAAATTTCTGCCACTCCTCCATGCAGAATTCTTTCAGCTGTGCGATGTTTGAGGGGTTTCTTGCATGCACAGCTCGTTTCAAATCCCCCCACAACATCTCGATGGGATTTAGATCCGGGCTTTGACTTGGCCATTCCAGAACCCTCCATTTCTTTCTTTTCAGCCATTCCTTGGTGGATTTACTGGTATGTTTAGAGTCATTGTCATGTTGCAAGGTCCACCTTCGGTTGAGCTTAAACTTTCCGACAGATGGCCTCACATTATCTTCAAGCACCCTCTAGTACAATGAAGAATTCATAGTGGATTATATGATGGTGAGCTGCCCAGGCCCTGATGCAGCAAAGCTGCCCCAAACCATAATATTTCCACCACAATGCTTTACAGTTGGTATCAGGTTGTTGGGGTCAAATGCTGTCTGGTTTTCACCAAACATGTCTTTAGGTACTGTGACCAAATAGCTCTACCTTTGACTCATCTGTCCAGAGCACATTGTTCCAGAAGTGCTGGTCTTTGCCTAGGTGTTCATTGGCAAACTTTAGTCTTGCCCTGATGTTCTTTCTGGACAGCAAAGGTTTCATCCTGGCACACCTCCCATGTAGATCAAAGTTGTCCAGCCTTTTTCTAATGGTAGACTCGTGCACTTTGACATCAACAGTGGCAAGAGCTACCTGTAGGTCCCGTGATGACATTCTAGGGATCTTAGAGAATTCTTTCAGCATCTTGCGGTCTGCTCTCGGGCTGAACTTGCTGGGGCGGCCCGGCCTGAACAAGTTGGCAGTTGTTTGGAATCTTCTCCACTTGTAGATGATCTTCCGGACAGTCGAATGATTGATTTCAAATTTTTTTTTTTTTTTAAATCCCTTCCCAGACTCGTAGGAATCTATAACCTTCTTTCTGAAGGCCTCAGAGAGCTCTTTTGATCTAGGCATGGTGGCGCCGCACACTTCAACAACAAAGAGCAAACCAAACTAAATGTCTGAGGTTTAAATAAGACGGGTTCCTCCAAGATCCTCTCTAACGATGTTCTAATCATTTGCACCTGAGCTGGTGCACCTGATTCTAATTTTAGGTATTTGAAGTAGTGATAAATGGAGGGGTGTACTTACTTTTTCCACATGCGAAATTTGCATTTATGTTTATTTAAATTATACAATGGAATACAAAATGTAAATGTTTCATGATATTTGTTATATTATATCACCTTTATCTATCAATATTGTTGAAATGAAGATCAAATAGCTGTATGTTGAAATATGTTGAAAAAGTCAAAACTTTACATGGGGTGTACTTACTTTTTCACGTGACTGTATATATTATCTATCTATAATTCCAGTAATCTCTGTGTGTATGTCCGTGTGTCTGTCTGTGACCGCTGTTTCTCGACAACCACGGGTCCGATATACTTGAAACTTGCCAGGTATATTGCTGGGGACCCGAGGATGTGCCTTTTCAAGGTTTCATATTAATCGGACAAGTAGTTAGCGAGCTATGTCCAAAAAACGATTCAACCAATCAGAGAGCAGCGAGCTATCACGTGTGCCGAACGTGGCGAACAGACTCTGCCTCGGACGGCACATTTGAGAGCGTATTCATTTATTTCACGTTGGCAAACTATGTTGGCGTTAAACTATGTTTTAAAACTAATTAAAACTAATTTGCGATTCTTTCGCTTTCCTGCGCGTTTGTGCACGCTATGGCGATTTCTTTACCAAACTCCGCAAGCCGTTCGCTTTGGACCAAACCATTTCATGTAAATAGAGGGGGGGGGGATTGTCACCGTACTCGCAAGCCGTTCGCTTTGGACCAAACCATTTCATGTAAATAGAGGGGGGGGATTGTCACCGTACTCGCAAGCCGTTCGCTTTGGACCAAACCATTTCATGTAAATAGAGGGGGGGGATATAATTTTAGATATATATATAGTACGGGCATGCCCTAGTAGTAGTAAAGACAATATATATATATTGTCGTGCGAATCGCTCCGGTTAACATCAGGGACCGCGGAAGACCAGAACGGATTTAATTGAGGCGACGACCAACACGGATTTTGCTATGAAACGCGGGGAGGAAGAAGTGAAGAGGAAGAAGCGGGAGCGCGTAACTGTGGAAGGCGAACGAACTCAACCGGACACAAGATTTGTGGGGAATGGAAAATAATACAAGGGTTTATTGTAATAAAAGGTAGGGACAGGAAAACGCGATACTAAATCAAAGTCCTAAATTGGGATCCCACACACCAGCCTTCAAAATACGCCACACAGGAAAATGAATAACCAAAAGAAAAACGTTCGTTATGTAATGTAAATGTAATGTAGTGTGCAGTCTTATCTGTCCGTAGGCTTGCAGTGTAACACGGCCCCGCTGCACTCACGAGGTCCCTCGCTCCAGCACCACAGCACCGAGCACCGCTCCAAGCACCCGCAGATGGCGAGCCAACGCCCACGAGGTCCGTACACCACTCCAAGCTTCAGAAGCACCGATCGCACATGACAGCCAGGGAAGGACGTGCAAGACGAACTGCTGGATCTCCAAGAGCGAGCAAGAAGAGCGAATGATGTCCAAGCACGAAGAGAGGAGAAGAACAAATGGTGTTTGGGGCACCCTTAAAAAAGCTCCCCGGTGACGTCAGTCTTGGCGCACCACCCAATCAGCGCCTTCCACCGGACCTTCCATCTTCGCGCCTCTCGTGCTCGTTGGCTGGAGGTCTGCACCTACCGCGCTGCCCATCGCTCGTTCCCTGTAGCGTGGTCATAGCGCGTGGCACTCGATGTGGCTCGGCCTGTCGGAGGTGTAACTGGCGGCGGCTATCATCGGCGGTGTCCCGGCCTGGTTTCCTTTTGCCTGTTCTCTTCCGAAGTCCTTGTCAGGGAAGGGAATTATTTAATGTTGCGCTAAGTGCCTGTCTAAATGTCTATGTTGGTGTGCATTGCCATAAGGGACAAAGGTTTGGCACCCAGGTTTGACACACAGGGGCTGTTATCTTTAATCCCTACTCTATCTAACACTCGAACATCCTGATATGTTCACAGGTATACTCTTACCCGACAAATCGGACCAACAGAAATTACAAGGTAGATTCCCTATCGCGACAGTCGAATACCTACCTAAACAGATCTATCTGGCTCTAGATATTGCGCTACGCCCAGACATAACAATATATTGTTGCGGACCTCTAACGTCGGCTCTCCCCTTATCAAGGGGGGGTTAATCCCCTTGTCCTTTTATCTTGCCGACGCGAGTCCTGGAAGTTATAACGTCCTTCCCGGCGCGGCGTTAGGTAGGGTTAGGCCTAGGGGTTCACTACTACCTAATTACTAACACCGGCCGGAAACGAGGGAATAACTCCCGCTCGAACCACGGATATGATGGAAAATGCCGAACGGATAGCAATCCGCGATCCGAGCTGTTAACAATTGACTCGACCCGATTATGGCAGTTCCGATCGTGCCACGTTTACCCAATGAGAGAAAAGACGGATGCGATCGGATAAGAGGAAACCCAGAAAATAGGAAGAACAAAGATTGGTTTATTAATTATGTACAAAGAAAGAGAAGAGGAAACGAAAGAAATGTACAGGATAGGAAGAGGAAGAAGAAGCACACAGGGCAGCCTTAAACAGTCTTACTCTTAATACCCCAGGACAAACGGGCCCGTCTCAGACACTCACACGGGGATTGTAGATGGTTGATGGTCATCAACGCGTCCAGGCTCCAGCCCGGCTCCGGTCCAACGGACGAAACCCGGCAGGCGGCTTCGCCTGTAGTGGAACGCGAATGGACAATTATATAACGGGGGGAAGGCTGGTGTCCTAGCGGCGTATGTAATACGTGCACACTCGTGCCAAACGCCCCCTCTCCAAAGTCCTCCCTTTAACTCCCAACGCCAGCGAGCCTTCTTTAATCACAGTAGTCCTGGACAGTTCTCTCATCAGCGCGCTTCCTTGCAGTCCTATGAAATGTGCGCTCTCCCCAATAAGCCTTCTCAAATCAGCGCCAGCGAGCAAGTCCTTTCGCAAAGCGCATATAACCACGAGTTCTTTTACCAAGCGCGCTTCCAACAAGAGTCCTCTGGTAAGTCCTGTCACAACCAATCAAGCGCATTAGTCCTTCTCAAATGCCAACGTTCCACTCGAGTGCTTCGCAAGAGTCCTCTGAAAGGGGTTTGCGTTCGCGCTTTTATAAGTCAAGCAGCGATCGCTACGCGAGCCCAAAAACCATGCCTATCAGGCGATCCTACCTCAGCCCTGGTTGGCTGGGCATCGCTTACCGGCCACGCCCTGATGGTGAGTTGACGTGGCCACACCTTCTTCCTGGTGCTCCGCCCCCTTTCTCGGGCCTCACCTCGTGGCTTATGGCGGCGTTTGGGCGGAAGCCCAGCGAGGCTGCGAACGCTGCTGGCAAGGCGCGTAACAATTTGGGAGGGCCATGGGGCAGACTGGAGGGCGCGCTTAATGGCGTTGCTTGGAGAGGGAGGCTTGCAAAATGAATGGAATGGGGACCTACTCCTTATTTGATTGACACAACGCAGGTTAAACTATTGGAAACATGGCCTTACCTATACACATACTAATGAAATAACTGAAGTCTTATGGTGACCTACGTGTTGCTTGTGGCCTAACTAGGGGGTGCTACCTTTAACCCTTTATTCTTTAATAATGTCATATTTACAAGAGTGTGGGTTCTCACAACACTCACACACACACACACACACACACACACACACACACACACACACACACACACACACACACACACACACACACACACACACACACACACACTTTATCCCCATCTTTCAATGGTGAAGAATAACTTTAATAATTAAAAAAATTCTCGTATCTGGATCCAGATTCAGACCTTCACCAAAATCGAATATATTCGTCCTTGTTACACTCCCAACCTGTCCATCACATTTTGTCTATATCCATCCATAAATTTTTGAGATATCGTGCTATACTGTATATGGTTTTTAGCGCTATCTATCACTCAATGGTGAAGAATCACTTGGAAAATTCTCGGATCCAGATCTTCACCAAAATCTAATCATCTTGTCCTTGTCACATACACTACCTCTGCGCCAAATTTCGTTTGAATCTGTCCACAACTTTTTGGGATATCCTTTTCACAGACAAACAAACAGACAGGGGTGAAAACGTAACCTCCGTCCACCCTGAGTGGCAGAGGTAATAACAAGGATGATAGGATCAAGTTTCCTATTCCATAAATCCCAATGCTTTTGATTTAAAAGGTTTTGAATTTGAAGAGTAATCACTGATGTAATCAAACTGTTGAATACATACCATTATAATGGGAGTAATCACCACAGTTTGAGGGTCCAGAACCTAGACCTGGTAGGCAATGCATTCCACCTGATGAAGAGTTGCCAGAGTAGCCAGACATAGATTGCATCGAACCTGTGGAACAGTGGGTAAAATTATATACAGGTCAGTACAATTCCTCCCAACCCCCCAAACCACCCCCACTCATTTCCAGACCAGGGATGACACCAGAAATCATTGCATTTGACTGCAGGCCAATTCAGCTACATTCACAACTGTTGCTTTGTCACAAGTGATGCGACAAGGATTCACAACTGATGTACCAAGTTTCAGTTGAATATGTTAAAGGGTAAAGGCGGAAAGTCTGGAAAAGCACAGGTGGGATAGAAGGCCAGACAGACAGGAGAGCAAACCTATCATCCCCTCTGGTGAAACCGGTATTGGACAAATAAAGAGGACTAAATGACAAATAAATACCAGGGTTCGATTGTTGCAGACCTGCCAGACTGTTCTCGAAACGTTTCAGCTCTCTTTCTTTGGTTGTGTGTGCAAACTTTACAACCAAGCGTCGAGAACAATTCTACAGAGCAAAATGACGACAGTATGCATTTGGACAACAGGATTCGATCTGCAAACTTCTATTTATCGCACGTTGTGCCAAAGCCTCACCTCCATGGTTTTAGATCTGTGCATCATTTTGATAGCTTTGTGTGCAGAAGTTTTGTTGCTGAATGTCAGAAATGCGCATGCTGCAAGTACAGATTAATCCACTCAGCAGTTAACATGGAGGGAAAAAAAGTAAGGGGGGTGGCGATTACACCATGATAACATACTCGGAGGAAAAAAAGCAAAACAACAACAACAAAAACAACAAAGTTCAATATGGAAACAATTACTGGCCCCAACTTCATAACTGTCTTTTTCTGTACCTTTGCTTTCGCCATCAGGTCCCCTGAGTATTTTGCAATCCTCAACAACACCAAAGGGCACGAACATTCTTCGAAGGTTGTCATCATTAATGTCCTTTGACAACATCCCAACAAACACCTTTCGTTCCTCCACTGTGGAAATTTGAGAGAAAAATCCCACATCACGAATGCAAATTTTGGCATCAAGAGCATGGGCCTACGAAAAAAAAGCAGATCTTAGCATAATAATAGAGAAACGAGAGCAATTGCAGAAAGCAGGGTCAACTCACCTGTGCTACGCTCATTATCTGCTGGCCTCATCTGGATTGGTTGATACATCTGAGGAGATGGACGCAACATATCATACCATTAGTCAAAATACAGTGCACGAAAGGTAACAAATAATGAAGTAGAACCTCCAAATTGTGTTCAAAATGCACAGCACAGCCAAAAAGCACGAAAATGTAAACTGTGCAAGCCTCTCAATTATCCGTACCCCAGGCAATATTTTAATATTGTGAAGGGCATTCTGTGCCTCAATTGCAGCCTTGCGAGTGTAGAAGGTGACAAAGCAGCAACCTAGTGGGTGGTGAAAGACAGATTGGATACAAGTCACTCCAAACAGACAATGATGATAATAAGGATGTCATAGCTCATAAAAAGAGCAAGACAAAAATTTATACTGGTATGTTTCGTGGTGTAGGAGGCAATAGTTAGTTTAAGGCCTTAGAGGCCATTTGTTTTTGAGTAGTTCTTTGAATACTTTGAACTCGACATTCAGTCCTGGCAAAACATATTGGCACCCTTGCACATTTTTCAAATAACTCTCAATTTTCTCGAAAAATAAGTTGAAATTGACAAAAGCATTTGCTCTCCACAATTCTTTATTTCACTATTAATATTACAGAACCTTTGTTTTGATTCAGAACTTAATACAGTGGAACCTTGACTTACGAGTGCCCCAACTTACGAGTTTTTCGAGATACGAGCCGTCGCTCCGGCGGTTTATTGCTTTGAGATGCGAGCCGAGATCCGAGTTACGAGCTTTCGCCACCCGGTCACGTGGTTATCTTGCCGTTCAAGTACAGTATCTTTGTCGTATAGCGCTGCATTTTAGTTTTCGCATTTCGGTTATTTTGAGTTTTGCCGCCAGGTGGGTTCTGGTCACGTGGTTATCTTGCCTGCCGTGCACGTACAGTATCTCTATCGTATAGCGCTGCATTTTAGTTTTCGCATTTCGGTTATTTTGAGTTTTGCCGCCAGGTGGGTTCTGGTCACGTGGTTATCTTGCCTGCCGTGCACGTACAGTATCTCTATCGTATAGCGCTGCATTTTAGTTTTCGCATTTCGGTTATTTTGAGTTTTGCCGCCAGGTGGGTTCTGGTCACGTGGTTATCTTGCCTGCCGTGCACGTACAGTATCTCTATCGTATAGCGCTGCATTTTAGTTTTCGCATTTCGGTTATTTTGAGTTTTGCCGCCAGGTGGGTTCTGGTCACGTGGTTATCTTGCCTGCCGTGCACGTACAGTATCTCTATCGTATAGCGCTGCATTTTAGTTTTCGCATTTCGGTTATTTTGGCGTTGGCGCTGTGTAACGACACTTGCCTCACTCATTTTCGAAACATTTTGAAAGGGAGGAAGAAACAAACCTCGTTGGACAGGTTTTTCTTTAAACGCCCTGCAAGTGAAAGCGAGGAAAGTGTGGCGAAAAAGGCAAAAGTTATCCCCTCCACCTCCGCCAGCATCTTCGTCTGATCTTCAAGGTAAATACACTTAATAAAACCAGTTTATTTCTTTACATTGTCTTTTATTATGTACAGTATATACGAGGTCGTGCTTGTTTATACATTATTTGTTATTTATAAAGTACATTTTTCTTATTTAAAAACACGTAACAAAAAAAATTGGTGTGGTTTTTTGGGGGCTGGAACGGATTAATAGCATTTCAATGCATTTCAATGGGGAAATTTGATTTGAGATACGAGCAATTTGAGTTACGAGCTCGGTCACGGAACGAATTAAACTCGTAAGTCAAGGTTCCACTGTATATCCTTTTAAATCAGGAAATTAAAAGAAATGGCATTGACAAAATTATTGACACCCTAGACTTAATATTTGGTCGCACAACCTTTGGACAAAATATCTGCAGTCAAGCGCTTCCTATAGCCATGAATGAGCTTCCTACAGCCATGAATGAGCTTCCTGCACCTCTCTACTGGCAGTTTAACCCACTCTTCTTGTGTAAACTGCTCCAGTTCTCCCAGATTTGAAGGGTGCCTTCTCCCAACTACTGTTTTTAGATCTCCCCACAGGTGTTGAATGGAATTTATATCTGGACTCATTGATGGCCAATTCAGAACAGTCTAGCGTTTTGTTTTGAACCATTCCTGGATGCTTTTTGAAGTATGCTTGGGGTCATTGTCCAGCGTTTTGTCTTGAACCATTCCTGGATGCTTTTTGAAGTGTGTTTGGGGTCATTGTCCTGCTGCAAGATCCATGACCTTCGACGGAGACCCAGCTTTCTGACACTGGATTGAACATTGCGCTCCAAAATGCCTTGGTAATCTCCTGATTTCATGATTCCATGCACACATTCAAGGCACCCAGTGCCAGAGGCAGCACAGCAACCCCAAAACATCACTGAACCTCATCCATGTTTGACCGTAGGGAAGGTGTTCTTTTCGTTGAAGGCTTCATTTTGTTTTCTGTAAACATAGAGATGATGTGCTTTACCAAAAAGCTCTAATTTGGTCTTGTCTGTCCATAGGACATTCTCCCAGAAGGATTTTGGCTTGTTCAGGTGTGTTTTAGCAAACTCCAGTAAGGCTTTCTTGTGTCTCTCTCTCTCTCAGCAGTGGGGTCCTCATGGGTCTCCTACCATATAACCCCCTTTCATAGAGTTGGCGACGGATGGTGCAAGTTGAAACTGTCGTACCTCGTGTTTGAAGGTCAGCTTGGATCTGTTTGGCAGTTGATCCAGGTGCTTTCTCCACAATTCAAACAATCCTTCACTGCAATCTTCGATCAGGTTTTCTCTTGCGGCCACGTCCAGGGAGGTTGGCTAAAATGCCATAGGCCTTAAAGGGCCACAGACCAGACACAGAAAATCATGTTTGGTTTAATTTATAGATATTGCTTCACTTAACACTTAATCGTCCTTTAAAAAACAAAAAAAACACTCGATTGGCCCCCGCCACCCAAAAAAACGGTGATTTGATTGCTCATGTGACTGGCTATGTCAGAGGGAATTTTTGTTGCTGATAGTCGAGTGATGTCGGCCAATCGAGTGATATTTATTCAAAAAAAAGGACGATTAAGTGTTAAGTGAAGCAATATCTATTGATTAAACCAAACATGATTTTCTGTGTCTGTGGCCCTTTAAACTTCCTGATAACATTGCGTGCTTTACAGACATTTTCAGGAACATATGGTGTTCGTAAACCTCGGACTCACAGTACTGGAAAAGGCTTTTTCATTTATCCAGGCAATTCAAGGAGTTTCAAGGATTGTGGGAACCCTGACGTTGATACTTTCTCAAAACCTTCCCTTGCACAAAAGGTTTTCCTCACACACTTAAAATAAATCGACTATACAAGAGAGCCGTTGGTCTGTCTGTCTGTGCTGCCATTTTTCTCAGAGATGGCTGAATGGATCTTCATCAAATTTGTCAGAGGTTCATAAGTGAGTGCCTGGGAGTGTTTAAAGCCAAAAAAAAAAATTTATGTTCGTTTTTTGGGTTTTTTTTTTTTGAAATGGCTCTATAGTGCCAAAACCTTTTTGATTAATGACAGTTATAATTATATACAAGTACACATTCACATAAATAAATACAAAACAATTTGCAAAAATTTGAACACAAATAACAAATAAATCATCAAACAATTCCAGAAGTGTACGAAGTTGGTAGTAAGGCTTCTTCTTGCTGAACGTCATCATACTCAACTCAGAAACGTGATGAACGGCACATTCAGCAGCATATATTCAACAAAAACGTGAAATGGTGATTTGACATTTGTGATGAATTCTGATTTGGATGTAATTGCTTTTACATTATATTTTCTCATTTCAAATATGTTGTTTCTTTTTCGCTTGAGCAACACCGGGTACTCTAGCTATAAACACTTATCTACTTTACTCGGGGTACAAATACAAATACAACTTTGTCTGGGGGGTAAAATAGGCCTCATGCGGGGGAAGTGGGGGACTGGGAGAGGGGCGTCAATTATCTATGTAAATGTGTACTGTGTAGCGCCACCTGGTGTTGGTGGCAGAAGGTATTACAATTTCCTTTTTTTTTCCTGGGCACTCCTCAGCAAAGAAAAGGAAATAGTAATACCCTGAGGTTGGAGGGTATTACTATTTCTTTTTTTTTTTGACCTGGGAAACACTGAGGTTATAGCACTCTTTGCACAGGTAATTTTTTCTCCTTCTCATCTCCCCTCCACCAAAACGGAGGGGCCTGTCAAAGCCACCGCACCCCCCCCCCCCCCCAAAAAAGATGTAGATGTAGTATATCTTTCCCCTCCTTCATCCCTCACTTCTCACACCCCTCCCCCTTCCACTCCCTCTCCTGCCTCCTCCCTCCCACTCCTCCCCCTCACCCCCCTCACCCCCGGCAATGCCAGGTACTCCAGCTAGTAATTATTAAATGCAACTGTAAAACATTGTGTTCACATATTACGTAGACCGCATTTACCTCGGTTCTGTGGGGGCTTTTGGGTCCAGTCTTTAACAACGTTGATCTTGAACACCTCTCCAAAGGGACCAAACAGTTCATTCAATTCCCTCTCTGTCCAAGTACGAGGAACTTGTCCAACAAGCATGATAATAGAGTCATTGTCTGGCTGACGGTTATCATCATCTTCTTGTGATACAGATTCTTCATTGCCCAGGGGATTCATGGAATACCTGCGCATGGCCAAAATAATGAAAACAATAAGTTGACAAAGAAAAAAACCCAATAAGGGAAATGGAGTCAAATATAGCATGAACGGTATGTGGGAGGCATGCATGTCTGTAGGCAGAGAAATGGACCGGATATCCAGTAATCACACAAAAGTGACAGTTGAGTGACTGGCAGAAGACCAAATGGTAAACAGAAGAGCTAAATATAGGTGCTCAGTTCTTGAAGTGTAAAGAGACATGAATGATGCTTACATTCCAACATCTGCTGTAGACTCCTCAGCAAAGAAGGATCTTTCAGAACGAGCTGCCATTTCCTTAGCAACGGAAATGCGAGGGACATGGAACAATCTAAAAGGTAGCATCAAGCATGAAGTGAAGAACAATGAAAAATCCTTTCAAATCAAATACACCAATAGACACATGTATGCATAACTACAGAGCAATGTTTTCTGTTTTTAATAAATCATATTTTTTGTCCACCAGGAAAAATAGTTTTCATATACATTATACAGCCCAAGTGGTGCAAGGAATATATTTCGGTGTGGAGGTGCTCGTGACTTTGGTAGGCAGTGGAGCAAACCCCCCACTCATGTGATCAGCCTCCCACCCATTCTGATAGGAAGGTGCAGAAGTGGCAGTTCTTGAGACGGGGAGAGAAAAGGAGAGGTGTTGAGAGAGAGAGAGAGAGAGAGAGAGAGAGAGAGAGAGAGAGAGAGAGAGAAAAGGAGAGGTGCAGAGAGAGAGAGAGAGAGAGAGAAAAAAGGAGAGGTGTAGAGAGAGAGAGAAGGAGAGGTGTAGAGAGAGAGAGAGGAGAGGTATAGAGAGAGAGAAAAGGAGAGGTGTGGAGAGACAAAAGAAGAGGTGGAGAGAGACAAAACATTTACCCGTGAAAAGAGTGCTTTAACCTCAGTGTTGCCCAGGTAAAAAAGGAAATTGTAATACCCTCTGCCACCAACACCAGGTGGCGCTACACGGTACACATTTACATCGAGAATTTATGCCCCTCTCCCAGTCTCCCACACCCCCGCATGAGGCCGCGGCCACATAGCCTATCTTACCCCCCAGACAAAGTTGTATTTGTATTTGTACCCGGAGTAAAGTAGATAAGTGTTTATAGCTAGAGTACCCGGTGTTGCTCAAGCTAAAAAGAAACATTAACATATTTGAAATGAGAGAAAATATAATGGAAAAGCATACATCCAAATCAGAATTCATCACAAATGTCAAATCATTTCACTTTTTTGTTGAATATATGCTGCTGAATGTGCCGTTCATCACGTTTCTAAGTTAAGTATGACGGTCAGGAAGAAGAAGAAGCCTTACTACCAACTTCGTACACTTCCGGAATTGTTTGATTTATTTGTGTTCAAATGTTTGCAAATTATTTTGTATTTATTTGAATGTGTACTTGTATATAATTATAACTGTCATTAATAAAAAAAGGTTTAGGCACTATAGAGCAATTCTTTTAAAAATCCAAAAAAACGAAGTTATAAATTTTTTTTTATTTTGGCCGAAAACACTCCCAGGCTCTCGCTGATAAACCTCTGAAATTTGAAGAAGATCCTTTCAGCCATCTCTGAGAAAAATGGCAACACAGACAGACAGACTCACAGACTCAGAGACTCAGACAGACCAACGGCTGTCTTATATTATATTGTAGTAGATAGTCTTTTTAATACGCTAATTAAAACCATTTTTATATGACTTTACATTTGTGACAAAAAGTTGAAATGAAAAGGTAACGGGGAGAAATTATACACGCTACTCAGATGACGGCAAATTAATGATCAATTGTGGGGAATGCCAAGAGTGGTACTGTTATGCGTGATCGATCGATGCATGCACGACCGATGGATCCATTGATAGCGCAGCGTGATCGGTCGATAGCGCAAATCCATCGATGGCGCATAACTATATATATATATATATACATGCACAGTATGCATATGTAGTCAGTGCAACCTTGCTGGACACGCCAACCAAGCAGAGAGGAACTGAACACAGACCTATTCAATGGGTGCTGAAAAAATTGGTAAAACTAGAACGACACTCAGTAGAGTCTAGAGAGCATACATACCTCCACCTGGTTGGCCATAGCACTCAATGGGGAAGAATCACTTAAAAATTCTACGAGCTGGATCCGGATCCGCATCTTCATCGAAATCGAACCGATTCTTCCTTGTCACACACACAACCTGTCCAACACGTTTCGTCCAAATCCGTCAACAATTTTTTGAGACATCTTCAATCTTGCTATGTATGTGTCGTTTTTGTCCCTATATCCAAATGGTGAAGAATCACTTAAAAATTCTAGTAGCCGGATCCGGATCTTCAACAAAATCTAATCATTTCGTCCGTGTCACATACGCCACATCTCTGCCAAATTTCATCCGAATCCGTCCACAACTTTTTGAGATATTTTGTTCACAAACAAACGGACAGACAGACAGACAGACAGAGGTGAAAACATAACCTCCGTCCACTTTTGGTGGTTGAAGTAAAAATTAATAAACAATTTTCAAGGAATCACACAATAACTATAATCAGCATTAATTATTATAATCGGCCTAATATATCATAAAATTGTGAATCACGCATCACCTCAGCCGATGGTGTTCGACGGGCTCGCTAGTCGAGGCCCGTCAGTAAAAGTAAAACATGCCGTAACCATTGGCATTGCCCGCGCTGTGTGGAAACACCGACAAAGTCAAAGAGAAACAATACAACCAGCCCGAACGAACCGAACTCGCTAATAACTACCGATCACAAGAACTCCATCCACACCTCAACACAGAATCACCTGCAAATTGCAACTTCAGTGAAAAACGAAAACCCAATTATTCTGCGAGCTTTAGGCCCAATGACGTCATTTCCTCTTTATCCTGACTTTGACGTTGCGTTTATTAATTCCATATTTTTATTTTATTTTCCTTTTTTTTTAACATGTACTTTCAATTCCGTATTTAAACTATTGATATTTTTCGGCAGAGATACAAAATAAATAAAAAGTTAACAACTTAAACGAACAAAAAACAAAAGTTAAAAAGGGAAAAGTTAACAACGAACGTCTTTATATACACCCTCAGTTTCCCGGAATCGTGTCGTTAGTAATCACTGATCTGTTAGTTTAGAGATCAGTGTTATGTTAATAATACGTACGGACACAGTTGAGTGATATGTCGGCGAAGTGGATCAGAGTCCGAAATAAGAGGTCACGACTTCCAATCCCACATCCCGATAATATTAATAGTTAGCAAAATAAAAACAAGACAATTGAACAACATCCACGCTGTTTGAATATTTGTTTTGGAGGTTTAAATGGCGGATGTTTAGAACGGAGGAGTTTTACCAGCAAGATAACCTCGACGTATTGTACCGTACGCACATTGGCGCCTCTGAGCTGTCGAGACTAGGTTCGAATTCAAAACCAGCTATAAACGGTCATTAAGCGGGTGTCCCGTCTATGGTGAACGTTGAAAAACCCAACCGTGTCCTTCACGAAGAGGAGGTGAGCTATCTCCGGCATTCTGGACAAATTAGAAATTCCTTTTAGCTTTTACACGAGCCTCGACTTAGTATACGAAAAAGAAAAAAAACAAGTACAGATACTAGGGGCGTTGATCACTATTGCAAAGTGTCGGAGGGGGGGGGGGGGGGGGGGATGGTGGGGAACATTTTCTGGGAAAATTATTTTGAAATGCTGTGAAGAAGAAGATTGTATTTTTGTCATGCTCATGAATTTGATATAATCGCATAAATAGTGACCAATTTGAAATGTGATATAAAATTTAAAAATGAATTTATGTCATTCCTCAAAAAATAAAACCTACCAAGATACGAACTTGTAAACCTATAAAACTCCCAACCAATCAGTCGTCTGTGGAGGATTTCACATCAATAACACTCATTAACCCTTTGTGTGCTGCATTTTTATTTTTATTTTTTTCAAAATTTTCATGAAAAATAACATTTTTTTGTCGTTTTCAAAAACGTTGGAGAGCTGGTTATAGTTTTCAAAAAAAAGACGTTTTCAAAAATGTTTATCTTGTGACAAATCTACGACAACAGCACAGAAAGGGTTAAACGTTTGGACAGCATAGCTGAAGTACAAAATTGACAACAAAAATATCCCGTTTGTAATTCTTCTTGTCAGACAGTAACTCAAAATTGGGTTAAAACTCAGTACTTTGTTCAAACTGAATCTACTGTATTTTCCGGTGGGAACGTCCATGACACCTCAAATTTTTCATAACTTGAAAGGATTCAATGAAAAGTAGGAGTAACTGCATATTTACACATTGGGCAATGAAGTGCCAAGAGGGGTGGGTGGTTCAGTGCCAAGAGGGGTATCTTCTATTATCAGAACAACTTTACACACAATGGCACAACAAAGTATGCAAAGTGATTCATTGCCGTCTCTGCAAAAATTTAAACATCCCAGTATCAGAAAAGTCAAGGAAATATGAACCAGGGCAATCATTGAAAATGAGGACATCGTGCTCATCTACGACCTGATGATTCCATCAAGCGTGAACACAGAAAACAAATATTGCGTCCGAACATTGTACTCAGCAACAAAAATTTAAAAAATAGCATTGTTGATTGAGACATCAGTACCCAGCAATTTTGGCCAAAACAACGCAAAAATCATGAAAATGGACAAATACCAGGACGTCACAAATGAGGTCAAGACATCTTGGAAGTTGAAAAGCATCACAATTGTACCGGTGATAATTGGAGCCACGGGAATGATAAAGAAGAACCTCACTGAAATAAAATAAAAAACCGTACCTGGGAATAATACCACAAACAAACTACAACGGGAAGCAGTCCGGGGATCGGTGAAGATCCTAAAAATTGCTCTTGGAACAAAACTCTAAAAAAGTTGAACAGCTTGATCCATGAACCGTGATCCCTTAGCAAAATGGAGGTGGATACTTTGGATCCTCAGAGGACTCCGTTCGACCTCCTGAAACCTGCAAATGGAGATAACAACCAACGACACACACTCGTGTGCGTGCACTGCCGTTCACACCCCAACTTCCTGCTGCCTTCAACCTATCTCCCACAACTCCCGTCGGCCCTCCTGCTTTTCTACTCTTCATTGCTTTTATTGCTTCCTCAACTTCCTTCTCGGTTATCTTCTCTGCCGGTCCTAAAACTTGGTTACTCTCTATGTTGCCATCCCATTCATTCTCTGCATTCAACAGTATTTCCATATATCTCTTCCATCTTCCTTTAATTCCATCTGAGTCCACAACGATTTGTCCCACTTCATCCCTAAAGCAACTCACCCCCATCACATCACACCTCTCTTTCGCTATCTGCTTTGCAATCCTGAATACCGCTCTCTGACCCTCTTCCGAATCCAAGTGTTCTCCGAACATTTTCCTAAATGCCTCCTGCGCCTTTGCTACCTCTTTCTTTGCAGCCTTCTTGGCTGCCTTATAACTTTCATGCTCTGCCTTTTCTGCCCCCATACCCTTCGCCTTCTGCCACTCCTTGAACCTCTTCCTCTTCTCATCAGTCCTCTTTCCAACTTCATCATCCCACCACCATGTTTCCGAGTGCCTCGGTGGTCCTTTTGTCCATCCACATACCTCACCAACGGCTCCCAAACAGACTACCTTTCATTGACATCCAACCACTATCCAGCTCAACCACATCATCCTCCACCCTACTCAGCCTCTCCTTTAATGCCCCTCTTACTGTTACCTCTTTCAACCTCCACACCTTCATTCTCGGTTGGTACTTCACCCGCCGAGCTCTCCTCGCACCTTTCACCCTTATGTCGCAGACAACCAAGTGGTGCTGTGAAACAGCCTCCTCCCCCGGGATCACCTTTGTGTCCCGGAGGTGCCCGCTATCTCGCCTACGCACCAACAGGTAGTCAACGGTTGTCGTCGACCCACCTGACGTGTATGTAACAAGCTTATCATCCTCTTTCTGGAACTGAGTATTACAAATCAACAAACCAGCTCCATCAGCAAACTCCAAAATCCTTTCACCTTCTCCATTCCTCACACCCTATACATAACCCCTATGAACTCCCTCAAAACCGTATATACCCCTTCTAGGCCTCAAGCTGAGGCCTGAAAGTGCCAAAAAACGAGTTTCGTTCCAAACTCGTGGGACTACGATTTCTATGCATTGTTTTATTGTATAAAACATGCCTGACCTTGTGTTAAAAGTTTAACTCTGAAATCCTGCCAGTTTCCGTGAACGACCACGTCAAACTATGTCATGTAGGGTCAAAAAGGAGGATTTTTAGCTCCGGTGCCGACCTTGCGGCGTGGTTATCTCCATCAGTACATATAATTCAGCCGAGGAATTTATGCTAGGCATAGACCCTCCCATGGTTCTGTGGCCCTGTCAGTTTTGAAGGCTCTTACTTACGCACGCATCATACAGCAGAAATGTAAAAAATGTACTTTTGTCGTACGTACCTACTGTAAAATTCAATGAATTTGTCCGAAATTAACCCAAAATATTTTCGAAACCATCAGAGATATCCTCTCGAAAATGGGTAAGCTTGGCATATGGAAGGGATACTGCTTATTGACGACGTTTCGTGGTTGTCTGGAAAACAACGGATGAAGGGGGCGACACTAAAAATGCCTCCAGATGCATATGGGGACGGCCTGATAACCAGGGATAGCATAGTCAATGTAGAGTAGGGAAGCTTGGTATTTTGGTCGGCGGTATGAATCCGATGAATACATGATAATCCATTGATACAATAAGTATCAATCCATAGATAATAATAAGGCACACACCTGAAGTAAATCGCATGACAGTTTATTCACCGTCGTGTCAATACGCAAAGAGACAGGCTTCGATGTATGCGAAAATTCTGAATGTCCACGGGCTCAAGTAGCATTCTTTACGTCAAAATATTACAAAGTGAATGGAAAATGCCATAAACTTGGAACATAAACTTAGAACTTACATATTACATCATCGTCAATTTGACCGATGGAAGGCTTCAGCGACCGTAAGCCTTTCTTCAACGATTTCCTTCTAGAATGACTGGTGGCCTCACTAACGCGCGCTTGTACCATTATACCGTTGGTATGATGGGTAGTACCTCGCCCGGAAAGTGTCTCTTCCCCGAAATCAATGTTGTCCCATACAAGAATAGTGGGCACGCTCTTTGCAAAGCCATGAGGAACAGAGTCATGTTCATTCACCAGTCGAAGTTCGGCCAGACTAGTTTCTAACCCAATGATTGTATCAACTGAAGCACTATGCCCAAGCTTATTGATGATAGACAGTAATCGAGACGAACCAGTCAAATGACGAATGGTCATGCCTAGTGCGAGGGATTTGGGTCTCTGTGTCCGGGCCTTAGATTAGAAGCCAGGTAAATGATATCCTGGCAGATTGATGTCAATTTGACCTCAGCAGTATTGTCTACCTTAACATAATTCGTGGCTATGGGATCATCGGACACACCAACAATCCATGCAAGAAGGTTATACAATTCGATTGGAATAATACCTTTCGCAGAGGACAGCGTCAGATCGTTGGCAGTAGGAGGCCATGGACAGTCCATCACAGTTGTTGGTTGTTGAATCGCATTCTTGATGATGAGCGCCGCTTGATATACAGTCCTCAGTTCGTCTACTTCGGGTAAATGACTTGACGGTTTCTCGAGGGTTTCATCTATCAACGTGGAGTCTGCTTCGGAGGATGAACCGTCTGACTGTCCTGGGGATACGTCCACGAGGCGATCCAAAACCGTACCGGTCGAGAGGATGTCCACAAATACCAGCTGCCTTTTGTCCGCTTATTTGGCTGGTGGAATACAAGCTGTGGGTAGTCTTGCTGTAGCTTTCGCTTGAGCTTGTCCGACCTGTAGAAAACACCGAATACACTGACATGAAAGGGACATCAATTAGACCGACTTCTAACCAAGGATCAGGACATTTTTTCAGCATGGCCACCAAAGGACACCACCTGTTGATCCAACAAACAAAATACGCAGGAAGGCTAATCAAATCATGATCTATCTACCTGAAGTCTGTGATACCAACTCCCTCTGCTTCAACACATTTTATGAATAAAGTGACAAGTTTCGTCATCCGGATCACTTCATGATTCTTGATCACTTGTTCTTCTACGACCAAACTGCAAAATGCTGCATAGGCTTTTGCATGCAGACCACTGAAATTAGAAAGCAAACGTAAAATGCAGACATATGTCTTCATGTGGAGTAACTGGCCATGTGGAGGGATCACCTTGTGCCTTAGGCCCTGTGGAGTCAACTTCAAAAAACAGGAAATTGTTAAAGTCACTGAAGAGGGTCAGCGAACATGGCTGGCTCAGCCATCTGGCAGATGATGCTGGTATCATTACTTGGCTGGCACATGTGCTGGAGTGTTGCACACATTTCTTCCAGCAGGACATTAGCCAGAAAAACACATCGCTGCACAAATTTCAATTCATGTTCTGGAACAAAAAAAATATTTCACACTTTGGCAGTGGTTTCGAAACTTGCCTCTCAGCTGTACTGCTTTGCACTTTCATCGGGGTTTTCCACAAAATTTTACAGTAATCTTTGTAACATACTTTGTGGTATCTCACTTCCAGGGCAACGCAGTCTTTCCCTCTGATGTGCAATCGGATGCCTTTGTCATTTTTGAGAGTAGCGGCTTCCAGCAATTTCCCTGAAAACATAGATCAAATGAATATCACAGTTTGTATTTTCCCCGATCATTCATTTCGGAATTCCAGCCTTCTATCAATTTCTTTTTGAATATGTACTCACCTGCTGTTAACGTTTGAGCTTGCATCAAGCTATCCTTTG
Organism: Myxine glutinosa; assembly: GCF_964187855.1. Taxonomy (NCBI): domain Eukaryota; kingdom Metazoa; phylum Chordata; class Myxini; order Myxiniformes; family Myxinidae; genus Myxine; species Myxine glutinosa. The sequence goes on from NC_136262.1 coordinate 160,708,962, forward strand.
TTGTTTTATGAGAGACTCTCACCTACCGGTCTGCCTTCTTACAAATAATGCACACTGCTTGTAGGACATGTTTGGGTGAATGCAGGTCAGAACGTGATCTCAATCTTTTCCGTGGACTAGGCCTGTGTACAGCAGACTGATGTTGCTGGCCTGTGTGTACTGAACCTGAACACTGAAGCGATCCCTCACTCTCTAAACTCTGCTGCAGCTGCCTGTTCTGACATTTTTTTGAACTCAGTTCTATCAGTCGTCTCTTGTTGATGAAGCGTTGATAACATGTAGGGTGAAATCCTGCCTCTGCAGGAATGTTGGTGAACTCGACGTTGACCAGATGCTGGTGTCTGTTGGCAAGATTGTGACACTCACCATCCAATTGCAGCCACGTCTGCAGGCATTGACGATATTTACTCCATCTAAGAGGCGTAAACGGCGAAGTTATGTCATTCACGACGTGTTCAAAGTGCATGAAGCACTTTAAACGCGATTTTCCCGAGGCCATGACTAAACATTCAGCGCGACATGGGTGCCGCCATTTTGTATGTCATGTGACCCAAGCGAGTGTTCTGATAGGCCTAGATTCAAAATTAGTGCCTTTGATGCATGACAAAATAGTTCAAAATTAACGTGTGGGAAACTTTCAAACTGGCAGGATCTGTTAGTTAAACTTTTTGTATGCACTGCAACTCGGCACGTACTCAGATTACCAGTACTTATTTTTTAGTCTCTCTGACCTCGGAACGGGATTGAACAATACACGGTGTCAGCTTGAGGCCTATTCCCACATGTCCATTTAGGTCTCCTCCTACCACAACAACTTCCTCATCTTTCACGTTTTCCATCAGCTTCTCTATTGCACACCAGCACCTGTCTTTCTCTTCATCGCTCCAACCGACCTGCGGAGCATATCCGAGATGACGTTCTCCAAGAGCTTTCCAATCATTTTCACCATCATCAACCTTTCACTCTCTAGTCACACTCACCACACTGTCTACAAACTCCTCAGAAAACAGGACACCAACACAATTCACGCCCTCCAGGCACCCTTGCCACACAAACTTGTATTTATGTCCCTGCCTACCCTTCACCATTCTCACACCACTTCCCTTCCATCTCGTCTCCTGCACACAACATATGTCCACTCTTCTTCTGACCAATAATTCCACCACTTCTCCTGATCTCCCTGTCATTGTCCCTACATTCCATGTCCCAAACCTCAGAAACTGATCTCCACGTCGGGCATCAGATGTTTTGTCGTCATAAATGGAGTGATTTCCAACCTTGCTTCGATGAGTTCCCCACCTTGATTTTTTGACGAGAGGGATTGAGGTCCCCCACGGGGTACTTTGGGCTGTACCCAGCCCATATGTCATTGTAATTGTATAATGTTTAGTATAATGTCAGTTATTTCTTCATATTTGTTTAGTATAAGTGTGACATACTATTTGTGCAATAGATGTGTTGCGTATGTAATAGATAGACGATTCGTCGTCCCTGCCTTCTGGTATGTTTTTTCCCCTCACCAAACATTTGGCTTTGCTCGATGTGCTTTTCTTTAAATATGTCCTTTATGTTCTCTATTAAAGCGCAAACCAGCCTTGTAATGCAGGACTGTTGGGAGAATGAAATGGGTGCCATTTAAAGGCATCCAGTTTGCCTGCGACGGCTCATGCCCCAACCATTATTACGTTTTTTCCATTTTTGGCTCCTGAATAATCCGTTGAAGGCCGAAGCAACATGGGTGGAGTATGATGGGCTGACCGATCCGAGGGCATTTCTGGTCCAGTTTGAGTGCGTGACCAAAGGTGGGGTGCGGATTAAGGCGGGGGGCATCTCATGGATCTTAACCACCATCCCCGACAGGGCTACATCATTAGCACACCTCGATTTCGCTCTAAAAGAAACAGATCTGGAGTAGAACAGCAGAGCGAGATTGTTAAAGCTCTGATCGCAGGCCGAAAGCAAAAGCTCCACTAATATTTGCACATGACATTCGCCACGCAGTGGGAATCACACACGTGGTCATGAAAGCTTCTGTCCAGGAAAGCCTGGCCCTGGAGCACTTTATCCATGCCCTTGTGGACCCCGACCTCAGGGCTCAGCTGTTTGTCACCCGCCGACCCTGAGTCGCAGATTGAGACCGCAGCCCAATGGGAGGCGACAAAGCCTCTGGCATGGGGGCGTAAGTGCCATTCGGTAACAGTGAGGCAGGTTGCCTCTGCAAACAATGGAGAGTCTTGGGAAGGCATCACCCGAGAGCGGGGGAAAGCCTGGAGAGAATGGTCTGGGATATGGTGGACCTGCAATTGGCAAGATCAGGGCCATGGCAGACCTGAAGCCAAGCCCCAACAGCTAAAGTGATGGCATCGGTAGGTCATCAAGGAATGCCCTAAACTCTGAATTTGAGGGGGAAGGGAAATTTGGAAATTTGGAGGCACACACCTTACCTGCTGAGGTGTTTTAATTGTCATCGCATGGATCACCTGTCACGGGACTGAAAGATCCTGCGCAGGGATGGACCCCGGTACCCTGGACCACCAACTCCGCTCAGAACAGACCGGACTAGCAAGGTGCCCACACCTCTCCCCTCTCCCCGCCAGGGCCCAGGAAACCGAGTCATACCCAGTATACAGGGCCATGTGCAGTAATGGTAGATGGACCATAGCTCTCACTTCTGTGGCAAGTCGTTTATTGTGGACAGATTGGCATGAGTATTGTTATGTCGGTGGGGTAGAGTGATATATAGAGTGTTACGGATTCATCACTTCCATCTTTGGGGTTTTCATCCACTGGAAGCATTTTTAGTTTCATATACTATTATTGTTACAGTTTGAAATTGAGATAACTGTCTTCAAAGGTAAAAATTAGTGTTTCAAAAGAAAAACGAAATGGAACGGGAGAAACCGGAAGATGAGGAAGAAGAGGCTGGAGCGGGTCAAGTGAGATCGGGAAAGAAAGGCCGATCTGCTTCGAGGTGTCGAGCGGACGCTGGTGGACATTGGTCACGAGCAAATATTGGTTTCCCCCGGGAAAGGGATTCCTGTGACAGTGTCGTTATTGCTGGGGCAGATAAACCTGTGTGACGGGTTTTGCTGTTGGTTCCGAAAGTGAATCATTGCTGGAGAGCAGGTACGCCTCCATTACGGGCCCGTCCGCCATTTCACCTCGCACCAGCCATTTTCACCTCGCACCAGCCGTTAGCCTGGTTCTCGTGTGTGTCGTGGATTTCGCTCGGGAATTCGCGGTTCTCCGCTTGGGAACCGCTGCTCGTTCATGTCAGCGTCATTGCCTGGTGAACTGAAGGTGTGAATTCCCAGTCGCCTTTTGGGTGAACTTTTACCTGACCGACGTCGGCCCAATCTCACCCAGCGGCTCTTCTGCAGCGTCGACTGTCAGCCGTCCTGGGTTCAGGTCTCAGTACGACCTATTTTCTTGTGATCACCGGAGCGTGGATCGACTTTGGCCTGGTGTCGTGACAGTGACTTTGGGGGTGTTACAGATCGCTCACGTGGAGTACCGTGAGTTATTGAGTTAAGAAACTGGTGGTACCATCATAGGAATTATATGGTGTTTGTTGTGCAATTGAGGTTTTCTTGTACTTGTGCAAGTTGTTATTATTGTGCGATATTAATACAATACTTGGTTTTTGGTATCGATTGATTGGTGTGGTTTTACCATTTGTCATTGGCACACATAATAGCACATCTTTCTGCCGTGACTCCTTCCGGGGCTCGTAGGTACACTGTGACCGGGGTTTGTGGAGGAGCATGTAACAAGTCAGGTAGACATGTATGGGTAGTTGTCTCCGATTATTGTGATAGGGAACCCCACATGTAAAAGTTTGTTTGGGCAGTTTGCTCGCGTAAGTGTATATTTGTGGTCATGCGAGGATGGCCTTTTGCTAATTATCGTAGGGACTTCGTTAAATCCCCTGTGTGTGAAACCTTGTGATTTATCCTTTGTCCCGTATGGCAACGCACATAGACACTAGGCAGGCCCAAAAGCTCCACACATAATAATTAAATTCCCCCCCACAATAAAACTTACCGGAAGTGCAGGCAGGAAGCACCCATGCATTGCAAAAACATGGCTATAAAACATTGTTCAGGCTGGCTTAGGCCACGCCCACCTCACGACAGATTGGTCGAGGGGTTTGATGGGGAGATCACACCAATCGTAGGGAGGGACAATCAGCATGAAGCTGAAGCCTAGGGGCAAGAAGGAGCCAGCTGATTGGCCAAGGGGAGATTATAAAAAGGTGAAGCTAAAGCGAGGCGTTACGCGCGCTACTTGCGAGCAAGGAGGAAGCGGACAAGCGGTAACTTATAAGCGTCTTTATTTCAGGAGCTCACTGTAACACTAGCGCGCTCCGGGCTGCGCGCCCCGTGTATATCCTCAGGCCACGCCTACCCCTCGGGCGTGGCCGCCGCCCACTTGGTGCGCGGAATGATGTCACCACGCCAGTGGGCTTTCGTGTCTGCCACACACGCCCCCCCCAGAATTCCCGAGCACCTGGAGGGCCAGTTTGCGGGGCAGACGGATGACCCGGCCGAAGCGCCCCCTGGCGATCGGCGGCATCCGGGGTGCAGGGATGCCAGGTGGGATACCCCTGGGATGGGTGTAGGACCGGGGGGCGGCATGGCGGAGGGGCTGGGCGGTGCCGGGGGTCCGCCCGCAGGGGGGCGGCCCCGACGCGGGGGTCGGGCCACTGGCGGTGGATGGTCCACGTCGAGGTGGGCCGGCTTGAGGCGGTCTACAGAAATGTGGTCAGGAGTACCGCCGATGTCCAGGGTGAAGTGCTTCGCCCCGGTCTCCAGCACGCGGAAAGGCCCGTCGTACGGGGGCCGCAGTGGTGTCCGGTGGGCATCGTGGCGGACGAAGACGTACTCCGCCGTGCGAAGCTCCGGGGCGACGTGCGTCGGTGGGTGCCCGTGGCATGCCGTTGGCACCGGGGCGAACCTCTGGGCGGTCTCTTGCAGAGCGGAGCGCTGCTCCCGATGCTTCGGTGCCGTGGTCCCTGGTGCCGTGGAGTCGGGGAGGAACTCGCCCGGCACCCACAGCGGTTGCCCGAAGACCAACTCCGCCGCGGATGCGCGCAGGTCCTCCTTGGGCGCCGTCCGGAGGCCCAGCAGGACCCAGGGGAGCCTGTCGACCCAGCCGCCGTCGCGGAGGGTGGCCCGGAGCGCGGCCTTCAATGAGCGGTGAAATCGCTCACACAGGCCATTAGCCTGGGGGTGGTAGGCCGTGGTTCGGTGCAGCCGGACGCCGAGCCCCTGCGCGACCGCCCCCCAGAGCTCCGAGGTGAACTGGGGGCCGCGGTCGGACGAGATGTCTGAGGGGGCGCCGAACCGGGCGACCCAGGTGGCGATGAAAGCCTGCGCGACGTCCGCCGCCGTCGTCGACGCCAAGGGCACGGCCTCCGGCCACCGGGTGGTGTGGTCCACCATGGTGAGGACGTGGGTGAAACCCCGCGAGGGGGGCAGAGGTCCCACCAGGTCCACGTGGACGTGGTCAAACCGGCGTTCCGGCACCGTGAACGGGGCCAACGGGGCCTGGGTGTGCCGGTGCACCTTGGCACGCGAGGCACGTCCTGGCCCAGCCGCGGACGGCCTTCCGGAGGCCATGCCAGACGAACTTGTCGGCGATCAACCTTTGGGAGGCCCTCGCGCCCGGGTGGGACAGGCCGTGGATGGCATCAAACACCTGGCGCTGCCAGCCCGCGGGCACGATGGGGCGAGGCCGCCCGAGGGAGACGTCGCACATGAGGGCCGCGCCCGCGCCGTCGAACGGCACCTCGGTGACGCGGAGGCCCGTGACGGCGGTCCGCAAGGCCTGGACGTCGGGGTCAGCGGCCTGGTCCGCTGCCATCCGGGCATAGTCGATGCCGAGGTGGACTGCGTGGGCGACGGCCCGGGAAAAGCAATCCGCCACCGGGTTATCCTTCCCCGCGACGTGCCGGATGTCTGTCGTGTACTCGGACACGGCCGAGAGGTGACGCTGCTGCCGGGCCGACCACGGCTCGGTGACCTTGCCCATCGCGAAGATCAGCGGCTTGTGGTCGACGAAGGCCGTGAACGCACGGCCCTCGAGCAGATGGCGGAAGTGCCTGACCGCCAAGTGAAGCCCGAGCAACTCGCGGTCGAAGGTACTGTAACGGCGTTCGGGCGGGCGAAACTGCCGGCTAAAGAACGCCAGCGGTTGCCAAGCTCCACGCACCCATTGCTCGTGCAGCGCCCACCGCGTAGTCCGAGGCGACGGTGGTGAGGGCGATCGGTGCATCGGGCGCCGGGTGCGCGAGCATGGTGGCGTTAGCCAAGGCGAGCTTCACGCCCGTGAATGCCGTGTCCATCTGCTCGGTCCAGGTAACGTCGCCTTTGCCCGGCTTACCTCGGAGAGCTTCGTGCAGGGGGCGCAGGAGCTGGGCGATACGGGGCAGGAACCGATGGTAAAAGTTCACCATGCCCAGGAACTCCTGCAGCCCTCTGATCGTGCGGGGGCGCGGAAACCCCTTCACCACCTCCACCTTGGCCGGCAGCGGGACGGCTCTGTGCCTGGTGACACGGTGCCCCAGAAAATCGATTACGGCGACACCGAACCGGCACTTTGCGGGGTTCACAATCAGGCCATGCTGGCCCAGGCGTTCGAAGAGCGTGCGGAGGTGGCGTAGGTGCTCTTCGCGGGACGCGCTGGCGACGAGGATATCGTCCAGGTAGACGTAGACAAAATCCAAGTCGCGCAGGACGCTGTCCATCAGTCGCTGGAACGCCTGAGCCGCATTCTTCAGACCGAAGGGCATCCGCAGAAACTCGAAGAGTCCAAATGGCATGATGACTGCCGTCTTTGGGACGTCCTCCGGCCTGACGGGGACCTGATGGTAGCCGCGTATGAGGTCCACCTTTGAGAAGAAGGACATGCCCGCCAAACGGGCGGAAAAGTCCTGAATGTGGGGGACGGGGTAGCGGTCGGGAGTGGTGGCGTCATTGAGACGGCGATAGTCCCCGCACGGTCGCCATCCCCCGCCGGGCTTCGGCACGATGTGCAGCGGCGACACCCAAGCACTCTCCGAGCGCCGAACGATGCCGAGTCGCTCCAGGGTAGCGAACGCCGCTTTTGCCACCGCCAGCTTCGTCGGCTCGAGGCGGCGTGCCCGGGCGTAGACAGGTGGCCCGACGGTGGGGATGTGATGGGCCACCCCGTGCTTGACGGCCCCCGCCGAGAAGGTGGGCCGCGTGAGGGCCGGGAAGCCGGCGAGGAGGCGGGTGAATGCGTCCGCTGCCGGAAGCGTACAGATCAACGTGGCCGGAACCGAACCGTTTGGCAAGCCGCTTGGCAAGCCGCTCGGCGAGCCGCTCGTTGAGCTGCTCGACGAGCTGGGCAGCGCACAAGCGAGCGAGCTGAACGTCTCGGCCTGGACAAGACGTCTGCGCTTTCCGTCGACCAGGAGCCCATTAGCGCACAGGAAGTCCGCGCCAAGCAGTGCCATGGGCACGTCGGCGGTGACGAACGTCCATCGGAAAACCTGCCCTCCGAACCGCAGAGAGAGGCAGCGTTTTCCGTACGTACGGATGGGCGTCCCGTTCGCGGCAAGCAGTGCGGGGCCCCCGCCCGCGGCGTGCTTGTCTGACGTACCGGTGGGAACGACACTCACCTGCGCTCCCGTGTCGCACAGGTAATGGCACCCGGATAAGGTGTCCGTTATGAACAGCAGGCTGCTCGAACGGCCGGCGCTCATCGCCATTATTGAGCGCCGGCCCGGGCATTTCCCGACCTGTTGAAGGAGCATGGCGAATGACACTGCCGAGCCTCGTGGCCGAACTTGGCGTGGAACCAGCACCAGGTGGTGGAGCTGGAGGAGCGCGGCTGGCTCCGCCAGGCCGGTGGAGTTGGCGGTTTTCCCCGTGGTGGCGGTTTTCCCCGCGGTGGCGGTTTTCGCCGCGGCGGTGGGCGGGGCGTGGCGGCGGTCACGAGCTGCGTATCAGCATGCTGCGTATGCTGTGTAAGCTGATGCTGTGGATCAGCATCATCAGCAGCATCAGCCTCGAGGTCCGTGACGGCCGCAAAGTACCTGTCCGCCTCGGCTGCCAATGCTCGGGGTTCCGTTAGCACGGTCCCGGCCAACGCGAGGTGAACCTGCGCTGGAAGTTGGCGACGGAAAAGCGCCCGGAATAGAGAACCGGGGGCTTCGTCGCCCAACAGTGACAGCATATGGTCCATTCGGACCGACGGGCGCGTGTCGCCGAGCTCGGGGAGATCCAGGAGGCGGTCGGCCCGTGCGTCGTCCGTGAGGCCGAACGTGGCTAGGAGTAGCCGCTTGAGTGCCTCGTACTTGTGGCCGTCCGGTGGGTGGCGAAGGACGGACACAACTCGAGCGGCCGTGCCGGGCCCGAGGGAGGCGACGACGTGGCAGTAGCGCGTGTCGTCGCCGGTGAGGTGCCGAAGCTGAAATTGGGCTTCGGCTTGGATGAACCAGACTTCGGCCTGGGCCTCCCAAAATTCGGGAAGTTTGATGAAGTTGGCCATGGCAATGGCGTCGTGTGTGGAAGGATCGCTCCGGCAGATCCAACGTCGAGGGTCACCAGTAAAGCGCGGCGTTACGCGCGCTGCTTGTGAGCAAGGAGGAAGCGGACAAGCGGTAACTTATAAGCGTCTTTATTTCAGGAGCTCACTGTAACACTAGCGCGCTCCGGGCTGCGCGCCCCGTGTATATCCTCAGGCCACGCCTACCCCTCGGGCGTGGCCGCCGCCCACTTGGTGCGCGGAATGATGTCACTACGCCAGTGGGCTTTCGTGTCCGCCACAAAGCGAAACTGATATTTTCCTCTCTCTCCTCGCTCGCTCTTGCTCTGGTGCCTGCCTGCGAGTGTGTGCTGATGATATTCTCCTCGTGGCATCTGGACCTCGGCGCAAGTGGTTGTGTGCCAGCCTCATCTCCTCGTTCCCCTGTTCATTTGACATCTGGGATTGAGAGAAACAGCTGACGGGGGAGGCGGCGCGTGGACGAGAGTACGAGCGCTGTGGCGTGTGAGGACATCGAGGCCTGGTTCCCGCCAACGCGCATGCTTTGCGCCAACGACCGGAGGTTCCCGCCAACGCACCGGACGACTTTTGGCGACCCTGCCGAGACTGACCCCACAAGCCACTCGCAGATAAGTGCATGATAACCATTACTTTGCAGGTTATTTTCTCCCCTCGTGTGTGTTAAACGTCTGTGTGTAGGAGCACTCATTAGGGGGTTTTAGTTACCGGCACGTTTTCCCTGTCCCGATATTTATTCAATAAACGCTTGTATTATTTTTCCCGAAAATTTTTACAATCCGTTTTCATTTGAGTTACTTTTCGCAGGATGAAGACATATGTGAGGCCGTCCAGGTAAAAGCTTCCAGCTTCTTCTTCTTCTTTCTTCGACCCACATGCACATATAAAATCTGCTATTGAACCGAATGCCTTGAATTAACGCTCGATTTGCTATCCGTGATTTCCCGGTCTTCAACGTGGGAAATCCCAGGACAGTATTTTCACAATTCGATGCAAAATTGAAGGCCTTGGGGTAGACGCAAAAGAGGACACAGGAGCAACCACCACAATCATCAGCTCTGTGGTCCTGAAAATTTGAGTGCAAATGGTTGGGACCAGATCCAGTGTTTGCCAAAACCATAGTTTACAGTTCGCTCCCAGGGTAATGGCCCCCATCATAGGACATGGTTTTTTAACCCTCAAGTTGGGGAAGTTTAAATATCGGTTAGAGGTATGGGTGGCCGAGGTGTGCAACAAACATCCAATTGGAGGATAAAGGTAGGAATTTTTTTTTTTTTTGTGTACAGAATCGAGGTACACAAACAGAGCTAACATTTATCACACAAACAAATCAAACAGACAAACAAAGTATATCAAAAGGGGAGTGGTAGACAAGATGGGGAGAGAAGGGGAAGCACACAAACACAACATTTGAGAGCAGGGACATCGGGAGATGTGTGGGAGGGAGAGGGCTTGGGGGGGGGGGCGGGGGGGATGGGAGGAGTATAAAACACAAGGACACCAAGGACTTCCACTAAAGAAGTTAGTATTTCAAAAAATGTGGATTTGGGGTGAAATTAGTGGGGGTAGAAAAGATCAAGGTTTTGGATGGGGGAAGATAAGAGATGGTGGTGAACAGCTGTTTTAAAGACCTGGAGGGAGGAGTGGGATTGAAGAGAGTGAGGGAGTTTGTTCCAGAGGCGGGAGAAAAGAGGAATGAAGGAGTGAAGGTGAGCAGAGAGTCTTGATTTTGGCAGTTTAACCATAAGAGGGTTGCAGGCAGATATTGTGCGACCTGTAGGAATATTTGGGGGACAGAGCCCAGAGAGAGCTGGGGGAGCAAGGCCGGAGGAGTCGGTAGAAGACGGAAAGACCACCAACCTGCCTGCGGTGATTAAGTGAAAGGCCCTCGGAGTTAGCTTCATTGTGGGGGATTCCAATGATTCTGAACGCTTTGGTTTCAACAGCGTGAAGACGAGCTAGGTGTGAGGCAGGAGCACCAGCCCAGAGGGGAGAGCAGTATTCCATTGAGCTGCGGATGAAAGCCTTGTATGTGTTGAGGAGCTCAGGTGTGCCAAGGAAGGACTTCGCATGATGGAGGATGCCCAGTCGGCGACTGGCTTTGGAGGCCAGATTGGAAATGTGGTTTTCCCAGGAAAGATCATGGCAGATAGTGAGACCCAAAAGCTTGAGTGACAGAACTTCTTGGAGAGGATTATTCAGAAATTGGATGGGAGGGTTGTCCAGTCGGTCTTTTCGGAGAGATATCGTAAGAGTGTGAGAATTGTCAGGATTGAAAGACATGTTCCACTTGTTTAACCAGTCTGTGATTTTGTCCAGGTCTGCAGAGAGTGAGGAGGCTGCAGACTGCCGATCTGAGGGATGAGGAAAGGAGCGTCAGAGAGTGGAGTCATCAGCAAAGAGATAGAGAGGGTTTTCAAGAGGGTCAGAGAGATCATTGATGAAGACCAGAAAACGCACAGGGCCCAGAACACTGCCTTGGGGAACTACAGCCTGAACAGGAAGAGGAGATGAGAGAAACCCATTCAGGGCCACACGTTGACTACGACTAGAGAGGAAGTCCGCCAGCCATGTGTGGAGATTTACATGGATGCCAAAGGAGGAGAGTTTGGTGAGCAGAGCGGGGTACCAGACTGTATCGAAGGCACATGATATGTCAAGGGAGACAGCTCGAATTTCCTGTTTGGCATTGAGGACCTCCATCCATTGTTGAGACAGCAGAAGCAGCATGTCCAGAGTAGAGTGACCTGGTCTGAAACCAAATTGATGATCAGAGATCAAGCCATTGGAGAAGAGGAAAGATTTCATATCCGAAGCAATGATGGATTCCATGACTTTGCTGATAATTGGGAGAAGGCTGATTGGTCTGTAGTTGCTAGGATCTGTTTTTGCACATTTTTTGTGTAAAGCGTTGATGTTGGCTAATTTCCAAGCAGATGGCAGATGACCTTGAGCAAAAGAGAGGGTGAAGAGAACAGAGAGAGGGAGTGAAAGAGCGGAAGAACAGGATTTTAGGACCCGTGGGCTGATCCCGTCAGATCCAGTTGAGTCGAGGGTTGACAGAAACTTTTCCACCTTGTCAGGAGGAAAGGACACAGAGTCCAGGAGCAGCTGGGTATGACTGGGTATAGTGGGTACAGCGAGGGATGGCTTTGGGACACAAGATTTAGAGGCAAACACAGAGTTGAGGCATTCAGCTTTTTCACATGCGGTGTCAGCTGTGTGGCCGTTTGAGGTAAGGGAGGGGATGGAGGGGGAACAAACACCAGAAACAGATTTGACGAGACGCCACCAGGATTTGGAAGAGGGAGACAGATATGTATAGTTCTAGTTATATATATAGAAGCAAAGATTTGCGGTTGGGAGTAAATCCAAATGACTCCATGGTAAGATCTCCAACCTTTAATTGAACAAACAATGACTCAACATTTCGATTAACAACATGTGAAGCCACACGCCTCCGTTAATCTTCCTCAAGAGTGATAAAATCATCTCAACATCCCCTTATATGCAAAGTGGGCGAGGTATATGCAAAGTGGGGTGGGCAAAGCTGGACAGCCAATGAAACCGTATCACACCACTCTCGTGAACGGAGACGTTACTGACCAAATTCAAAAATCAACCGCATATTAACGGCTTAAAATAATCCTGTAAGCAATGCTGGATTATAACTCAAGTGTTTAGAAAATCAGGAAAACAATCATTACATTTAATTAAAAGTTAAACTTGTAAACAATTAAATTGTAAATTAAATTAAAACTGTAAATATATTGTTACAGTTTTTAGAACTTTCACATCAAATTTAGTATTAAAATTCCTTATAAATAACCCCTGTGTACATTTCCCCCTTAATTGGCTGTTAATTGAAATGAGCACCTTAGCTAGTCCATGTACAAGCACATAGCCAATCATAGAACCTCTCTATACTTATTCCGTTATTCTGTGTTTCGGTTAAGGCCATGTGTCCCATAGTCGATCTTACGCTGCACCCAATCAAATAAGATAGATCCCCCCTTTTTCAATCGTCCCAAAGCCTCCATTACCAACTGCATTCGCCTACATCTCGAACTGCATTCACCCTCCATTGTCCATGTGCTCCAACTCGGAGAAGAAGGGCGTTGCCCGCCCATCGTCATCAGAAGGTGGAGCCAAGAAAGCCCTTGCCGGCCAACCAAGAATGAGTGGGTTTGGCTTGAGAGGGTGGAGAAAGACTGATCGAGCAGGTTCGTGAAGGTTCCAGGGCATAGCTATATAACCCGTTATGGGAAGCCCCCACCGAAAACGAGAGAGGGAGGACGAATTGCGAGTTCTGTCGAGGTTGAGATTGAGGTCGAGTGAAGCGAGCACGGAGAAAGAGGGCCACGGAAATTGCCCGGCCGAGAATTGCGTATGCAACATACCAACTTTCCCCTGCTATATAATTGTCCGGTCGCGTCCAACGACACGCGGAGCCGTTTGCCGGGTTTTCGCCTCGACCCCAAAGCGTGGATCGCAGCGCGCGCTTGGAGCCGGACCTCGACGCCTACCATCTGCCTGGACCCTTCCCTGCCTTCCCATACCATCCTTCCCATTCCATCCTTTCGTGTAAGTGTGTTCGTTCTGTCTGGGGTGTTTGATAAGTTAAGCCTGTATAAGCTTGCCCTGTGTCTGCTTCCTCTTCTTCCCTTGTACATGCCCTTCTTTTGTTTCCTCTTCGGGTTTTTTTGTACGTAATGAATAAATCTTTGGTCTTCCTACCTTTTGGTTTCTTCTTTCGCATCCAATCGCTTTCGTCCCTTCTTCCAATTGATATACGTGGCACGATTCCGGCCAGAGCTCCACAATCGGGTTAGTCATTGTTAATGGCTCGAACTTTGGACTGCTAACCCACTCGGCAAATACCATCTTGTCCGCCGTTTCGGGCGGTACTTGTCTCCCTGTTTTGCGGAGGGATTGGTGAAGGTATTCGGGAGAACACCTTTACCAATAACCCTGATCAATCCCACCTCGCAAAGGAGCGTTACAGGTACCAGGAATGGAGACGGCCAGCTTAACAAGACGAGGGGATTAAACCCCCCTCGGTAAGTGGAGTGCCGTCGTCCGATTCCGTAACAATATTAAAGCAAAAATTTTTAAGATAAAATAAAATTGCCATAATATCAAGATCATCACATGTGGCCCTATGCGGTAAAGGGGAATGCGGGAGGGAGGGGGATTATAGGGGGGGATAAAATGGGGGGGGGGACCAGAGGGGGGTGGAAGCGGAGGGGGGGTTTTGGAGAGGGGTGGTTTGGAGGGAGGGGGGAAGGGGGGGGGGAGGGGGCAAATTGTCCGAATAAAAACCTTGTGTGACATATTATGTGGACTCGTTGTTCAAAGTACGGAATGCCTGCTTCGTTTACACAAGAGTGGGTCAAACGCTACCGGTAAGTCAACTACCTCTTGTGTGATCGAGGTAACAGTTTCTTCTGCGTGCCAAGCCTCCAAAACACGTCTTCTGTTTCTGTTGGGTATGGAACCCAAAATATTAACCATATCCCATAAAGGTGTGTGGCCTTCCTTCAGGCCGTGTTTGGCAATAGCAGATATGCTGGGATAATTACATTCAAATGCTTTTTGGTGTTCAGTAATACGTTGACCTAAGGTCCTTCCGGTTTCACCCACATACTCAGCTCCACAACCACAGGGCACTACGTATACCACCCCTGACCTATCCTTCCTCGGAAGCTTGTCCTTGACCCTCATAAGGGCTTGGCGAAGGGTGAAAACCGGTGTGAAACTCACCCTCACTCCTGCCGATTTCAAAATTCTGCCGACCCTCTGCGAAACCTCTGGTGCAAAAGGGAGAACACACAAACCCTTTGGTTGTTCTCTCGGTCTCAGCCCGTTGTGTGGGGAAGCCCTTATCGTTTTCCTGTTGGGTAGCAAGCTGTCAGGATAGCCATTTGCCCTTAACACATTTTGAAGATGGTCCACCTCACTCATCTTGTCTTCAAAGGTAGATGGTAACTCACGTGCTCATTTTGAGAGGTTGTGCACCACCGACCTTTTGTGTTCCATTGGATGGCAAGAATTGAAATCAAGGTAGCGATCAGTGTGTGTTGGTTTTCTGTACACCGTTACCTTTAAGGCTCCTTTGGGATCCCTTGCTACGAGTGTATCCAGGAAGGGAAGGGCTCCATTTTTCTCCTCTTCAATGGTGAAATTAATGGAGGAAAAAGTTTTATTTATGGTCTCATGTATGATGCCCACCTCATCAGTGACAGATGACAAATGTGTCATCCACGTACCGGAACCAAACACGTGGTTGCACTAACAGGGCTGGAATGGTGCGTTCCTCCAAATCCTCCATCACCATGTTGGCAATCACAGCCGATACTGGGGAACCCACAGCGGTGCCATAAACCTGCTTGTAATATACCTCATTAAATACAAAGTAGGTGGAAGAGAGGCAGGTAGAAAGCATGTCACAGACGTCCATCGGGCTTAAAGCTCCCGCAGTCTCTTTCCATCGATCATCTTCCATCAAACGCCGGTCTGCCACCTCAATCGTCAGGGCTATGGGCACGTTGGTAAATAAAGACACATCAAACTAAACCATGGTCTCGTGTGCTTCGATGGTGAGCTGCTTCACTCTTTCAGCAAATGCTGTGCTATTGTGCACGGTTCGCTCTGTCGTCCCCACCAAATGCTTCAAAATGTTTGCCAAAAACTTGGATAGAGCATATGACGGACCATTAATACAGGAAACGATGAACCGTAGCGGAAATCCCTCTTTGTGCACTTTCGGCAGCCCGTAGGCCCTGGGAGCCACTCCCTTACTGCTGTACAGACGTTTGTACACCGCAGCTGATCGTCTACCAGTCGCTTTTAATCTGGAAAGCATTGAGTTTAACCTGCGTTCCTCCTTCTTCGTTGGATCTGCGGTTAACCGTTCATAAGTACTTTGGTCCGCCAACATATCCTGCATTTTGTTGGTGTATACAAGACGATCCACGAGCACCGTTGCCCGTCCTTTGTCCGCTGGTAAGAACACCACATCATCCATGTTGCGTAACTCTTGTAAAGCATCCTTCCCCCTCTCTCCCCATCTTGTCTGTCGCTCCCCATGTTATATGTTTTGTGTGTCGGTTTTACTTTTTGTGTGATTAAGGTTAGCTCTTTCACGAGCCTCGATGTTGTATACAAAAAAATATATATATATATATATATATATATATATATATATATATATATATATATATATATATATCATCCCTAATGAACCTGAACAGTCCACTATAACTGTTCTTCAGTCTTAGCATACTCCCCGTCTGGGTCTGGGTGGAATGCCACCGGATCACCACTAGTTTCAGAGTTGGTCTTGGAGCTTGTCTGTTTGGTATACCTACGATAGCAAGACCGGTGGTAGTGGCCCTCAGCTGCAACTAGGTCTCGTGACGTAATCGCCATCATTCTTGGATCACTTTGGTCCACTGCTGCCTGCCTAACCGTCTGATCTTAACGTAGATCGACGCATTGGACCCAAGGGCTCTGTTGTGCTGCTTGTGAGATACTTGCTGCTTTTCAGGCATAAGATGCAGACTGGTTCACACACACGTGATGATGACGAGGTTAGACCTGCTGATGACTTTCTCCGGTTCAGTTCTTGCCGTCTTGGCTCATCCGGCTTCTCTGCGGATGCCGCTTTTTCAATAACATCCAGGTCACATTTCTTAACGAATTGATTCCTGCATCCCCTGTGATACAGGATTTGTGGGATCTCATCATCTCTGGCAGTGGCAGCAATCCTAAGAATGCCGGCATGCTTCCGGATCTCAGCTGCTTTCAGAAGCCGTTCCCAAGATGAACGATCTTGGGGCGGATTCAGCTCGAGGTCTGTGTCCTCGCACTCAAAGATGCAGGAGGAACGGGTCAACTTGCGTGGCAGTAAGGGCACTTGGTCTAGATCTGCAGTGCCCTCCATTATTGCCTGAAAGTGAAAAAAATGCTAATTAAATATCAGCATATTGACATCATTCATTTTGGATGTTTTTCGGGCTAAAAATTGCCGTTTTCAAAGATGTGTCAAATTCCGTGATGTACCATAGCTCAGATACAAATAAAATCCACACTTTTAGGCATAAAATGGACTTGGACACTTATTAACTTCTATTTGAGCCCATTTTGGCTGAGAAATTCCCATTGGTAGGGTAACTGTGGTGATATTTTGGACGGATGGCCAGATTTTAAGCAGGGGTCAAATTTCGTGACCTTTTCACCTCTAGTGACCTACTTAATTAGCATCTTGGCAAATAATAGATATAGTTATGTAGAACATAAAATTTCCAACATTTTGAGTGGTTATTTGTAGCAATTGGACCATGAGTTCAAAGGATATCGCAATTTATATTTCCCCTACCCCATAATTTCGGGTCCCGGATCAAGCCCAGTCCTCCATCTTTAAGAGGTGATTAGTAGCACTAGGCTACCGTTCCAAGCTTGGCTTCGAAGTTTTTTTTTCATCTATGGGTATATGCCTTTCAAGAAAACATGGCGAAATTTTGCCACCCCAGGTGGTACACCAATCCATGAAATTCTGGGATCTGGCCCATGGACTATAACGTCACTCTCCATTTTCTGTTTGTCTGTCTGATGTCTGTGTCACGTCCGATGTGAGGAGGTGGATGTTTTGGGCAAGGGTTGGGGGTTATGTTTGTTGTCTTGAAAACAGTGGGGGAATAGTACATGGACACACCCCCAGTGCATGTTACATCTTAAATTCTGATTAACAGAAATTCCCAGCTACTGTAAATGTTATTTTGAGGAAACAGTGCATGGCATGAATGCCACCTTGTGGAAATTGTAAACTTTATTTGCATATTTGCACAATCACTTTCTCAGTTTCCAAAACAAAACCAGTTGGTGTCGAAATACTAAATGCTGATTGATTAGCCCCCTTCTGTACCCCTGCACAGCAGGAGACCGGATTTTGCAATCACTTCTGTGTGTCTGTCTGTCTGCCTGTGTGTGTGTAAATGTCTTGGTCGTAACGTTTTATATCAACTGAGCTATTGCCATAAAATTTTCAACAAAACTTTATGATAATACAGAGAAGGCAAATTAATTATTTTGTCAAAAGGTCAAAGGTCAGCATCACATAAAATCGTCAATTTTCTTCCGATTGAACTGAAATGTTAAGAATTTGCATATTGGGTCAATGAATTGGTTCACCAATCAAAAGCTACAAGCTGATTGTTTTTTTAGATTCAAAGGTCAAGGTTGCGTAAAATTGCCAATCTTCACCCGATTGACCTGAAATTTAGAGAATTTGCATAACGGGTCACTGAATTGGTTCATCTATCTATAATTCCACTAATCTCTGTATGTGTGTTTGTTTGTCTGTGACCGCTGTTTCTCGACAACCACGGGTCCGATATACTTTAAACTTGCCAGGTATATTGCTGGGGACCCGAGGATGTGCCTTTTCAAGGTTTCATATTAATCGGACAATTACTTACCGAGCTATGTCCAAAAAACGATTCAACCAATCAGAGAGCAGCGAGCTATCGCGTGTGCCGAACGTGGCGAACACACTCTGCCTCGGACGGCACATTTGAGAGCGTATTCATTTATTTCACGTTGGCAAACTATGTTGCCGTTAAACTATGTTTTAAAACTAATTAAAACTAATTTGCGATTCTTTCGCTTTCCTGCGCTTTTGTGCACGCGATGGCGATTTCTTTACCAAACTCCGCAAGCCGTTCGCTTTGGACCAAACCATTTCATGTAAATAGAGGGGGGGGGGATTGTCACCGTACTCGCAAGCCGTTCGCTTTGGACCAAACCATTTCATGTAAATAGAGGGGGGGGATTGTCACCGTACTCGCAAGCCGTTCGCTTTGGACCAAACCATTTCATGTAAATAGAGGGGGGGATATAATTTTAGATATAGATATAGTACGGGCATGCCCTCGTTATTAAAAAGGTATGAGTGGATTTTTTTTAAGATCAAAAGGTCAAAGTTGCATAAAATTGTCAATTTTTGTCCAATTTTAAGAATTTGCATATTTTGAGAATATGGAAGATGTCTGAAAAAAACAGACATGGACGGGCTTTGCATTTTCCGATGCTTTCTCGGTTTTGCTTTCAATCAATGCACATACACGTTTGAATACCCCATTTACCTCTATGTCCATTTGACTTGCATGGATTTGTTCTGCTTTTGTTTATAGCATCTTGTTACACTTTTCCCTATTTATTTTACAACTAAATCCTTTAAAAGGTAAGAAAACGCGTTTCAGCTATCTGTTTTCGTGTGTGTGAGCCACCATTATTTCTGCCCTGTCGAACTTCCTTGGAGAACAGTAAAGTTAGAATTAATTAAATAAATGCAGTGCAATAAGTAATAAATGATCATTCGGCCCATCTTCTGAGTCTAACTTGCTGCTGAGGTTCCTGTTTTAACGGGTGCTTCAGATGTGAGATTCTTTTGGGCATTGAAGAAGCTTGCCTTTTGCAGATGATCCTAAATCCGGAAAATTCTTGCACCTCGGTAATTATTCTGTACAGATCAAAGGTTTACAGAAACATTATAGCTTGTTCCACTTTTACACAAATCTTTTCGAATACAGAACTCTGCAAACATTTCACAATCATTTATTATTATCAATACTTTTTTGTTTTAAACATAAGTAGTGTGTCTTTCCCTCGCGGTCCCCATGTGCTGTTTTTGTCTTTCCCTCGCGGTCCCCATGTGCTGTCTTTGTCTTTCCCTCGTGGTCCCCATGTGCTGTCTTTGTCTTTGTCATGTATGCAGTGCAAATGTTCATCGTTGTATCCCTACACCGGGACCGGGTTGTATCCCTACGCCAGAGCTCGGATGGCGCTGCTGTGAATCGGGCCTTGATTGGCAGAGTGAATAAACGCGTACGACAATTGATCGCAGTTTGTCGAGATACTTTACATGGCGACGAAGGTAAACATCTAGACCATGACATCTTTCGGCCATATCGATGAATTCGACCCTCATGAGGGGGATTTTGACACGTATTCTGAGCGTTTGTCTTTCTACTTCGAGGCGAACGGCATTGCGACCGAAGGCCTGATGAAGGCCGTCTTCCTGTCCGTTTGCGGAGGTGAGACGTTCACACTCGTTAAAAACCTGATTCGGCCTCGGACAATCCAGGAGCTCACGTATGCAGAGCTCAAGGCCGCTTTGAAGGAACATTGCAACCCATCTCCTTCAGTCATCCTGTGTCGGTTTAATTTTTACATGTGCAGACAGCAGCAAGGTCAGTCGATCGCAGACTTCATTGCACACCTCAAAAAACTGTCACATCTGTGTGAGTTTGGGGACACGATTGATGACATGCTTCGTGATTTGCTGGTGGTTGGCATGTCCGATGACCGCACTCGTAGACGCCTGCTTGCTGAGAGAAGACTGACGTTCCAAAATGCCAGAGACACCGCAATTTCCATGGAAAGTGCTGAACGCAACGCTACAAGCATCGGTGCCACTCGCTCATCTGGTACCAGCCCTGCTGTGAATCGGTTGGATCATGTTCAGCCACAACGTTGGAACAAGGCTCCTCGTCAGAAGCCAGTGCAGTCTCAAACCCACAACAACTGTTTTCGGTGCAACGGAAAGCACCCTCCGGAGACGTGTCGGTTCAAAGATGCCACCTGCCATTTCTGTTCGAAAACTGGCCATATTGCTCCAGCTTGCATCACTCGCAAATCGGGAAAAGGAAAAGCTGCTGACAAGATTCATCAGTTTATCGGTTCGGAGGAACCCGAGCTTGACCAGGTGAGCTCTGTTTCCGACAACTCAGAATCGTATGACCTGCTTCATATTGATTCTCACCATAGGCGGGACCCTCTTCTTGCCAATGTTGTCGTCAACAATCGACCATTGCAAATGGAGGTCGACACTGGTGCGGCCGTCTCGCTCATCAGCCATGCTGTTTTCACAAACCTGTGGAGTGATGCTGACCGACCCCATCTGAAACCTACTACCTATGGACTCTCCACCTATACAGGTGAGAAGATTGTTCCCTGCGGTACATGTGATGTCACGGTGGGCTACGATAACCGTGAGTTTCACCTACCCCTGATCGTCATTCCTGGAAAGGGCCCTTCCTTACTCGGCAGGAACTGGTTGAGCATAATTCGACTGAAGTGGGAAAGCATTCATCAACTCCGGGCAGCCAATGTTTCTCCTACCGCAGCATACACACTCAAAAATGTGCTGGATACGTACCCGGATGTCTTCAAGGATGAGCTTGGAACCTTGAAAGGACATACGGCTAAACTCAGGGTTGACCGGGATGCCAATCCTATATTTTGCAGGGCTCGCCCAGTCCCTTTCGCCCTGCGTGAGCGGATTGACAAGGAACTGGATCATCTTGAAAATCTGGGGATCATCGAGCAAATCCAGTATGCCGAATGGGCGGCGCCCATCGTTCCAGTCATAAAATCGGACCAGTCCATCCGCATATGTGGAGATTATAAAATGACCGTGAACAGGTGTTCTTCATTGGATAAATATCCAATCCCGAGGATCGAAGACCTCTATGCTCGTCTCACGGGAGGCAAGACTTTTACGAAACTCGATCTCAAATCCGCCTATCTACAGCTCTGCTTGGACGAGAATTCGAAACAGTATCTTACCATCAACACGCATCGTGGGTTGTATAGGTACCACCGACTTAGTTTTGGAGTGAAATCTGCACCTGGAATTTATCAGCGTGTCATGGACAGTTTGTTTGCCGCCGAACGCAACGTCGTTTGTTACCAGGATGATATTCTGGTTACTGGTCGTACGGACGCGGAACATCTACAGAACCTGGAGAGAGTTCTGAAGAAGATTTCGGACTCCGGCCTACGTTTGCGTCGAGACAAGTGCAAGTTTATGGTGCCATCAGTCACGTACCTGGGTCATACGATTGATGCCGAGGGTCTACACCCGACAGATGAGAAAGTCCGAGCTATCAAGGATGCTCTTTCTCCACGAGATGTGACCGAATTGAAGTCATACCTCGGTTTGCTTCAGTTCTATGGTCGTTACATCCCGAATGTGACCGACGTTTTGGGCCCCCTTTATCGGCTTTTGAGGAAAGGAGTCTCCTGGAGCTGGGGGTCTAGTGAACAATCAGCATTCCAGACCTCTAAGGATCTGCTCAAATCGTCCAATGTTCTCGTTCATTTTGATCCAGAGAAGGATCTTGTGCTGACATGCGATGCCTGTCGGTATGGAGTGGGGAGTGTATTATCGCACGTGATGCCTGATGGTACAGAAAGACCGGTTGCATTTGCATCCAGAACGTTGACCCCGGCAGAGAAAAACTATTCCCAACTTGACAAGGAAGGATTGGGAATCGTTTTCGGCGTTGGCAAATTTCGCCAGTACCTTCTTGGACATCATTTCACGATTCGCACTGATCACAAGCCGCTGATCAGTCTGTTTGGTCCAACTAAGGCGACATCTGACACACTACCGCCCAGGATCATCCGCTGGTCCCTGTTTCTCGCTGCTTATGACTACACCATATGTTATAAGCCCGGTTCGTCTATCACAAATGCAGATGCCATGAGTCGGTTACCCCTTCCAGAATCCGTTGATGATTCGCCTACACCAGGATCCATTATCGCACTGATGGATCATCTGGAAGATTGTGCTGTCGATTCTGGCCAGATCCGCACTCATACTCGACGAGACCCCGTTCTGTCCAGAACTGTCCAGGCTGTACAGCTTGGATGGCATTTGCTACCTGAGGGTGACCCAGATTTTGCGGCTTTTAAAGCACGTAAAAACGAACTCAGCGTGGAAAATGGTTGCCTACTCTGGGGATGTCGTGTCGTGATCCCGAAAAATCTGCGTTCCAGGGTCATGGATCAAATCCATGACTGTCACCCCGGGATTGTGAAGATGAAGTCACTCGCCAGAAACTATGTGTGGTGGCCGAATCTTGATGCTGATATCGAACATCATGTTCGACATTGTTACCCCTGCCAGAGCACCCGGAATACACCTGCGAAAGCGCCACTGCATCCCTGGGAATGGCCCAGCGAACCGTGGCATCGCCTACATCTCGATTATGCCGGGCCTATTAACGGCAGCATGATTCTAATAATTACGGACGCGCACACAAAATGGATTGATGCCTATGTGACGCGTGGTACTACGTCAGCCATTGTCATCGAAAGACTCAGACGCTGTTTCGCCACTCATGGTCTGCCCAGGATGATCGTGAGTGATAACGGTTCGTGTTTTTCCAGTACCGAGTTTGCCAAGTTCACACGTCGGAACGGCATCAAACATAAGTTTGTCAGCCCACATCACCAGGCTTCAAATGGCTTGGCCGAACGATCCGTGGGAATCATCAAATCCGGATTGCAGAAACTTCAGGAGGGAACCCTGGAAACAAAGCTGTCTCGTCTCCTGTTCAAATACCGCATCACGCCACAATCAACAACCGGTGCAGCTCCGTCTGAGTTATTGATGAAACGACACTTGAGATCGACACTTGACAATCTCAAACCAGACATATCATCAAATGTTTATCAGAGCCAGCTTAATCAAAAGTTGGTGCACGATAAGACGTCCAACAGTCGATGTATCAACATTGGAGATCCAGTGTTTGCCCGAAATTTTGGTGCAGGTGCGACGTGGCTACCGGGAGACATCATCGAGAAGCCAGGTCCACTGTCCAGTGTGATTCGCCTGCAGGACGGCCGCAAAATTCGTCGACATCAGGACCACATAACCTACCGTCACTGTGAGTCGATGGAGCCTGTAGCATCGTCACAGTCAGGACAACAGTTCGACCCGCCACTGCCGGAGATCGTCGTGGCCGCTCCAGCCAGCTCGGATGCCCCGAAAACCTCTGCAAACGCTACACCCTTCGTGGAGACCAAAGGAATCACCTCGGACTCTGTATCCACTGGTACACCGCGACCCAAAGGAATCACCTCGGACTCTGTATCCACTGGTACACCGCGACGCTCAATGCGTGAGAGAAAAGCACCCGACCGGTTGAATCTTTGAAGATGTTTTTTTTCACGTTGACACATGTTCTATTTTCACGTATTTTCATTATTCTCATAACCGTTTGCACACATATTTTCACATGTTTTGGAAATGTTGCTTTTGAAATGTCAATTCTGGAAATCTAGCACGTATATTGCTCTTGGTAATTTTGGACTTAAAGGGGAGGATGTCATGTATGCAGTGCAAATGTTCATCGTTGTATCCCTACACCGGGACCGGGTTGTATCCCTACGCCAGAGCTCGGATGGCGCTGCTGTGAATCGGGCCTTGATTGGCAGAGTGAATAAACGCGTACGACAATTGATCGCAGTTTGTCGAGATACTTTACAGTCTTTCCCTCGTGGTCCCCATGTGCTGTCTTTGTCTTTCCCTCGTGGTCCCCATGTGCTGTCTTTGTCTTTCCCTCGCGGTCCCCATGTGCTGTTTTTGTCTTTCCCTCGCGGTCCCCATGTGCTGTCTTTGTCTTTCCCTCGTGGTCCCCATGTGCTGTCTTTGTCTTTCCCTCGTGGTCCCACTGTACTGTCTTTGTCTTTCCCTCGTGGTCCCCATGTGCTGTCTTTGTCTTTCCCTCGTGGTCCCACTGTACTGTCTTTGTCTTTCCCTCGTGGTCCCCATGTGCTATCTTTCCCTCGCGGTTGTCAGCTCTTTCACGAGCCTCGATTCAGTATAGAAAAAAAAAAAAAAAAAAAAAAAAAAAGACCAGTGTTGCCCAGTGTTGCCTACCCATACACACAAATAATGTGACATGTCCACACACCATTTACACATGGAAATCACAAAAAACAGCAATAATGAAAAAAAACATCTTTTGAAAAACGCAAGTTTAGCCGATACCCCATTAGGTGCTTTGAATCCCAATAAAAATGCCACATTATGAAAGAGCAATATTGACAAATGAAAGGCACAACAAAAACAGCAGAATATAACTTCATCTTATTTGGTTGATTCTAATAAGAAATTGAACTACAAATAGAAATATATACATTATAAAAACTTACAGAAGACCTATATGTGCCAGCCGTGCCCACAGAGATACACGCACATGCACACACACGCACCCCTTGATCAATCAAGTACTCTGAATGGTTCCATAGTGCAATGGTTCGGCATCTGCCTCAAGCAAAAGTCTTTGCTGCGATGTGTCTGAACGATTCATAAACCACAAAATCCTGCACACACCACAAAATAAACAAGAAAGAGCAATCAGAGATTGCAAACCCTCACCAGGATGTATTTTCAGTGGTTTTTACGGCTGTGTTAAAATAAATATGGCGGCCGAACCACGTGACCGATGACGTCATCATTATTTTTTTCTAAACTAATTTATTCCTAGATTATGCTCAATAAATTTCATCTTGATTGGATGAAGTTTTGTACTTGTCGAATTATGATGTCATAATGGAGGCACCTATGACGTCATCATTAACACATTTTATTCCCCATGGATAGTTCTTTACAATGAGCCATGTCTCAATCTTTTCTATTCAGTGCTTTCAGAGATATAGAGGTGCAAAGTTTTTCGGTTTTTTCCAAGATGGCAGCCAAACCACGTGACCGATATTTTTTTTTCTCCACCAATTTATGCCGACATGGCGCTCAAGAAATTTCATCTTGATTGGATGAAGTTTTGTACTTGTCGAATTATGATGTCATAATGGAGGCACCTATGACGTCATCATTAACACATTTTATTCCCCATGGATAGTTCTTTACAATGAGCCATGTCTCAATTTTTATATACAGCGCTTTCGGCGATATAGAGGTGCAAAGTTTTTCGATTTTTCCAAGATGGCGGCCGAACCACGTGAACTATGACATCATAATTATCATGAAAAAAAATTATACAGGTGGAGTTTTTGTTTTTTTTGTATACAACATCGAGGCTCGTGAAAGAGCTAAAGAGTTGCACGTATGATGAAAATTTCCTGTCAATCGGACCGACGGTGGCAGAGAAAATCATATTTATTATGTGCAGACAAACAAACAGACAGACAAACAGACAGACAAACGGACTCAAATGCAATACCCTCATCAGGCGAGGGTAATAATAAAAACCTTTGTTATGTTGGGTGTGAAAATGCATCAAAATTTGAATATACAGATGTCATTTTAACCGCAATAGTTGCAGACACTTGCGCCAGACACTTCTTTTATGATTATTATCACCAAGAAATTGCAGAAACTTCATCAGACCGATAAGAGAAGAGGGGGTTATGTGACATCACTTCACACCATCCTATATCTAGCCCATCCCATAAAAAATTCAATTTGTTCTATTTAGCCTGTCCCCTGTGCAGGGAGATGGGGTTTTGCATTCACTTGTGTGTCTGTCCGAGCCATAACTTTTTTTTACCACGAGCTTTTGTCATCACATTTTCAACAAAGTTATATTTTGTGAATATGGAGAAGACAAATTCATAATTTTGTTCAAAGATCAAAAATCAGCGTCCCCTAAAATCAGCAATTTTCAACCAATTGACCTGAAGTTTTAATTACCCATTTCAGCTTTGTCATCAAATTTTAACAAAGCTTTATCTATCTATAATTCCACTAATCTCTGTGTGTATGTTTGTTTGTATGTTTGTCTGTGACCGCTGTTTCTCGACAACTACCGGTCCGATATACTTGAAACTTGCCAGGTATATTGCTGGGGACCCGAGGATGTGCCTTTTCAAGGTTTGAAATTAATCGCAGAAGTAGTTACCGAGCTATGTCCAAAAAACGATTCAACCAATCAGAGAGCAGCGAGCTATCACGTGTGCCGAACGTGGCGAACAGACTCTGCCTCGGATGGCACATTTGAGAGCGTATTCATTTATTTCCCGTCGGCAAACTATGTTGCCGTTAAACTATGTTTTAAAACTAATTAAAACTAATTTGCGATTCATCGTAACTGCGATTTGCGACCTTCCGGACAGTCAAATGAGGACGTCACTTCCGGACTTACGTAGCGGCTAGCGGGCGCCATTTGGAGGAGCTGGGAGGACTCAGTCGTGATAGAGTGAGCCTGAGTGAGTATATCAAGACAAGAACAAGATCTAGAAGGAGGTACGTACGGTGCGATTCATATAATATATTGTTTAGTTATCGTCGATGAGGAATTTGGGGGCCCGATTAACTGCAGCGCCATCCGAGCTGCGGCGTCGGGACGATACATTCATTGTACGGTAACATCACGCACTTACGGGCACGTCCTATATATATAGTACGGGCATGCCCTAGTCTATCTATAATGCCAGTAATCTCTGTGTGTATGTTTGTTTGTCTGTGACCGCTGTTTCTCGACAACCACGGGTCCGATATACTTTAAACTTGCCAGGTATATTGCTGGGGACCCGAGGATGTGCCTTTTCAAGGTTTCATATTAATCGGACAAGTAGTTACCGAGCTATGTCCAAAAAACGATTCAACCAATCAGAGAGCAGCGAGTTATCACGTGTGCCGAACGTGGCGAACAGACTCTGCCTCGGACGGCACATTTGAGAGCGTATTCATTTATTTCACGTTGGCAAACTATGTTGCCGCTATGTTGGCGTTAAACTATGTTTTAAAACTAATTAAAACTAATTTGCGATTCTTTCGCTTTCCTGCGCGTTTGTGCACGCTATGGCGATTTCTTTACCAAACTCCGCAAGCCGTTCGCTTTGGACCAAACCATTTCATGTAAATAGAGGGGGGGGATTGTCACCGTACTCGCAAGCCGTTCGCTTTGGCTTTGCGAATGGACCAAACCATTTCATGTAAATAGAGGGGGGGGGATATAATTTTAGATATATATATAGTACGGGCATGCCCTAGTTATGATAATACGGTTAAGGCAAATGAATAATTTGGTCAAAAGGTCAAAGGTCAGCATCACAAAAAACATCAATTTCATCCGATTCACTTGAAATGTTAAGAATTTGTATGATGGGTCACAGAATTGGTTCACCAATCAAAAGCTGGAAGCTGATTTTTTTAATTTTTTTTTTAGATCTAATGCTCAAAGGTCAAGGCTGCATAAAATCATTAATTTACAATTTGTATTTTTATTTATTTATTTGATTTGCATTCATCTCCATATTCAACAATCTTTCAGCAAAAAATGCTGACTAAAAATTCAAAAAAGTTGAAGTGTGACACGTCTTCCGTACCGAGCGATATTTGAGCACATTTGTGAAAAGGCTCTGGGGTAATTAATGCAGGAGGCGAATGAAAAAGAGAAGCAGCTGGTTCACATTCTATCATATGATATGGGGGAGAGGCCTCATCTATAATATTTGGTCGAGTATTAATCACCACATCTGAGGAAGGATAGCTGCAAAAGAGAGTTCAGCGAAGGGATCGATTCAGGGGGCTATATAGACCAAGCTATGAGGAGCGGCTGAACATAGAAGGGAGGTGATTATATGAGGGGGTTTGATCGAGATATTTAAGATACAACAACAACAACATGCATTTTAAGGCCATTTTCCCTGCAAGAGCGGGGGTTAGCCTTGCGGTCCCCATGACAATCTTCTCCATTTTGCCCTATTTTCTGTATCTCTCCTTGTTAACCCCCTGGCCCGCATTTCTTCTTCCACAATCTTTAGCCAAGTCTTCCCTGTCCTCTACTTCCTTCTACATTCATTTCCATCACTCTTCTCAACCAGTCACTTTCATCCTTCCTCAACACATGACCAAACCATCTCAACCTGTTCCTCTTCACAGCATCAATCACAGGCTCTATTCCCATCATCTTTCGCAATTCATCATTTGTCTTTCTCTCTCTCAATGATACTACGCACATCCACCGAACCATTCGCATTTCCACCCTTTCCAGCCTTCGTTGCTGCTCCACATTCATGACCCATGTCTCGCTCCCATAAATCATAACACTTCTCACACATGCAGCATACACCTTTCCCTTCAGCTTCAACGACACTCCCCTCCTCATCAGCACACCACTCAATTCCCAAAACTTCTTCCATGCACATCTCACTCGAGCAACCATTGCCGAGTCTGATCCACCTTCTCCATTCAGCATTTCTCCGAGGTAGCAAAATGTTTTCACACCTTCCAGCTTCACGCCGTCTCCAAGATCCAACTCAACATTTCCTCCATCTGCAGCTCCCTCTGTGCACACCTTACATTTGAATGTAGCTGCCACACTGGTTAATGACCCTCTCAGACCACTACATTTTTGATGAACCCACTCAGCGCACATTGTACATTGAATTGAGTTCACTCCGACACCCTTCCTGCACACAGCACATGGCCACTTCCCAGTTCTTTCCACCTCACCACATGCTTTACCACTTGCCATCACCTTTGTCTTTCCTATATTCACCTTCAGACCTTTCGTCTCCATACATTCCTTCCACTTGTTCATCT
This sequence comes from Myxine glutinosa, assembly GCF_964187855.1. NCBI lineage: Eukaryota > Metazoa > Chordata > Myxini > Myxiniformes > Myxinidae > Myxine > Myxine glutinosa. The sequence continues at coordinate 160,737,856 of NC_136262.1, forward strand.
TTTCCTTCAGTCCATCCATACTTTCTGCAATCAACACCAGATCAGCTGCATACAACAACTCCCATGGTAAACCCTCCTTTACGTTCTGAGCCAGCACCTCCATCACAGCTACAAATAGTAGTGGACTTAGTACCGACCCCTGATGCACTCCCACCTTCACCTCAAACTCACCACTGTTCCCGTCCTTCGTCCTTACAGCTGTGCGCGCTCTTTTGTACATTGCCATCACAACTCTGATCAACCATTCCTCCACTTCTAACTTCCTCAACGCCCATGTCAATACTTCACGTGGAACCCTATCGAATGCTTTCTCCAGATCAACAAACCCAAGAAACAACTTTTTCCTCTTCTCCATGTACTTCTGCTGCAACTGCCTCACAATAAAGAGCGCGTCTGTCGTTCCTCTTCCTGGCATAAATCCAAACTGCATTTCGTCGATCTTCACCTTCTTCCTTATCCTCCTCTCCAACACCCTTTCCAATACCTTCATTCCATGCTCCAATAACTTTATCGCTCGGTACGAGCCACACTCCAGAGGGTCACCTTTCCCCTTGTATAGAGGGACGAGGGTACTCAGTTCCCAATCCACTGGAATGCGACCTTCTTTCACCACCAGATTACAGATCTCTGCCATTCTCTTCACACCCCAATTTCCTGCTGCCTTCAACATATCTCCCACAACTCCCGTCGGCCCTCCCGCTTTTCTACTCTTCATTGCTTTTATCGCTTCCTCAACTTCCTTCTCAGTTATCTTCTCTGCCGGTCCTAAAACTGGGTTACTCTCTATGTTGCCATCCCATTCATTCTCTGTATTCAACAGCATTTCCATATATCTTTTCCATCTTCCTTTAATTCCATCTGGGTCCACAACAATTTGGCCCACTTCATCCTTCAAGCAACTCACCCCCATCACATCACACCTCTCTTTCGCTATCTGCTTTGCAATCCTGAATGCCGCTCTCTGACCCTCTTCCGAATCCAAGCGTTCTCCGAACATTTTCCTACATGCCTCCTGCGGCTTTGCTACCTCTTTCTTTGCAGCCTTCTTGGCTGCCTTATAACTTTCATGCTCGGCTTTTTCTGCTCCCGTACCCTTCACCTTCTGCCACTCCTTGAACTTCTTCCTCTTCTCGTCAATCCTCTTTCCAACTTCATCATCCCACCACCATGTTTCCGAGTGCCTCGGTGGTCCTTTTGTCCATCCACATACCTCAACAACGGCTCCCAACAGACTATCTTTCATTGACATCCAACCACGTTCAAGCTCAACCACATCATCCTCTACCCTACTCAGCCTCTCTTTTAATGCCTCCCTTACTGTCACCTCTTTCAACCTCCACAACTTCATTCTCGGTTGGTACTTCACCTGCCGAGCTCTCCTCGCACCTTTCACCCTTATGTCGCAGACAACCAAGTGGTGCTGTGAAACAGCCTCCTCCCCTGGGATCACCTTTGTGTCCCGGAGGTGCCCCCTATCTCGCCTACGCACCATCAGGTAGTCAACGGTTGTCGTCGACCCACCTGACGTGTATGTAACAAGCTTATTATCCCCTTTCTGGAACTGAGTATTACAAATCAACAAATCAGCTCCATCAGCAAACTCCAAAATCCTTTCACCTTCTCCATTTCTCACACCATATCCGTAACCCCCATGAACTCCCTCAAAACCGTCCATACTCCTTCCCACATGTCCATTTAGGTCTCCTCCTACCACAACAACTTCCTCAGCTTTCACGTTTTCCATCAGCTTCTCTATCGCACACCAGAACTTGGCCTTCTCTTCATCGCTCCGACCAACCTGCGAAGCATATCCCGAGATGACGTTCACCAAGAGCTTTCCAATCATCATTTTCACCATCATCAACCTATCACTCACTCTCGTCACACTCACCACACTGTCTACAAACTCCTCAGAAAACAGGACACCAACACCATTCACGCCCTCCCGGCACCCTTGCCACACAAACTTGTATTTCTGTCCCTGCCTACCCTTCACCATTCTCACACCACTTCCCTTCCATCTCGTCTCTTGCACACAACATATGTCCACTCTTCTTCTGATCAATACTTCCACCACTTCTCCTGATCTCCCTGTCATTGTCCCTACATTCCATGTCCCAAACCTCAGAAACCGATCTCCACTTCGGGCTGTACCCTGCCCATATGTAGTTGTAATTGTCATGGTTCTCTTTTTGAGGCAATGTTTTTATGGCCGGATGCCCTTCCTGACGCCAACCCTCTTAGTCGCCTCTTACGACATGCAGGGATACGGTGTACCTATTCTAACCAGGGTACACACCGTACACACCGGTCCAAGTCATTGTAATTCATGTAAAAGCACAAGGATGGCCGAGTCGTCCTCCCAAATACATTACACATACAAGCTCCTCCACAAGCTTGAGATCACCATTGATAACAAAGAAAAGGTTCGTTTACACTGCACGTTAAGCAGCTAAGATGGCCGGGCGTACAGAATGTAAACGCAACACTTTCGAAGGTGAGATCCCCAGTGAGCAGAAGCACTCGGAGCCCTCAAGCACGTCGTGCAAACGAGCCTCAGGAAGCAGGAAAGGAGGCCTCAAGCACGTCGTGCAAACGAGCCTCAGGAAGCAGGAAAGGAGGCCTCAAGCACGTCGTGCAAACGAGCCTCAGGAAGCAGGAAAGGAGGCCTCGAGCACGTCGTGCAAACAAGCCTCGGGAAGCAGGAAAGGAGGCCTCAAGCACGTCGTGCAAACGAGCCTCAGGAAGCAGGAAAGGAGGCCTCGAGCACGTCGTGCAAACGAGCCTCAGGAAGCTGAAAGGAGGCCTCAAGCACGTTGTGCAAACGAGCCTCAAGAAGCCTCGTCTTGTCCTTTCCTCGCTTGTTTAGCCGATGACGATGAAATGAAGACGGACGAGGATCGAGATATTTAAGATAATGAAGGGTAAAGATGATAAGTGCAGAATATTTTTTAAGCAAAACAGGCAGTAATAGGATCAGGGAGAGCAAAGGAAGAAAAAGCAATGGCCTGAGAGTAAAGAAGAGGAGAGTTATGATGGCAATAAGCCAAGAGTCATTCACTCAGATAGTAGTTATTGCACAAAATGGTCTCCCTCGTAAGGTAGTGGCAGCAGAAAGAGTGAAAAATGAATGAATGAATGATCGTTTTAAGGCCATTTTCCCCGCTAGAGCAGGGGTTAGCCTTGCGGGCACCATGACAATCATGGTTCCCTGTTTGAGGCAATGTTTTTTTTTTATGGCCGGATGCCCTTCCTGACGCCAACTCTTGGTCGCCTCTTATGATACGCAGGGATACAGTGTACCTATTCTAAACCGGGGTACACACTGGGATCATTCATCCCAGCAAGCTGGTTCTCAATTTGCCGACCTTGGAAGGATGACAGGCTGAGTCAACCCCCCTGGCGCTAATTCAGTGATCGACTGGGATTCGAACCCAGGATCCTAGGATCCCAAGCCGGCACCCTAACCGCTAAGCCAACACCAGGTTCTGGCAGCAGAAAGAGTAAGAAAAGAAAACGAACCACCTTTAGAGGCCATTTTCCCCCGCAGAGCAGGGGTTGGCCTTTTTTGGGCACCGTGGTCCCCTTTTTGAAGCAATGTTTTATGGCCGGATGCCCTTCCTGCCGCCAACCTTATTAGTCGCCTCTTGCGACACACAGGGAATTACCAGTGAACTGGTGCTCAATTTTCGATTACTTAATTTTCAAAAAGTTACTGATTCGGATAAAACAGTGGTGGTTCAGGGATGCTATAAGCCAAATGATTAATAAATTAATTATTTTACGATTATTATTTTTGTTTATTTTAATTACGTAATTCATCAATCAATTATTGTATTCTGCTCCCTCCCAATTCCGTTCCAAAAAATGGGGGGGGGGGGGGAGTGGGGAGGGAAGGGAGGGTCTCATCAAGGCGCTGCGGATGAGCTGATAAGGCCTATTTGTACTCACCGTGACTTTGCCCTTTTGATTAAATTATTAACTTCTCCATATTTGCATGAGGGAAACTTGATGATAAAAGCTCCAATGGTAAAAATATTATGGTCTGTACAAACTGACGATCATTATCAAGATGTAACATTATCACTTTGCATTTAATAGTTTTCTGTGGTGAGAAGTAAACAGTTTACAGGGCCTCCATGGCCGACAGGGCCTCCATGTGATAGCGCTTTTCCACATTCCCGGGATTCGTCTCCAAGGTGAAAAAAAACCCGCGGCTTGTGCAGATATTCTGTGGCGCCGCTAATAATGGCTATTTATAGTCACTATGACTTTTCCCTTTCACATTTTGACCCCATTTTAAATTATTTTCTCCAGATTCTCAAAATAAAAGTTTGTTGAAAAATTAGATGACAAAAGCTCAAATGGTAAAAGAGTTATGAGTTACGGCCTGGACAGACACACAAAAGCGATTACAAAACCCTGTCTCCCACTGTGTGGGGGAAAGGCAAATTAAAAAAAAAAAAAAAAATAATAATAATAATAACAATAACAGTGAGACAAAGACAAAAAATGTTATCGCCCCCAGGTTTTAGTAATTTTGCTGTACGGAGTTAAAGGACGAGCCCATATTTACAAGATTTACGTGTATGCACACTTGCGTGGTCATGTGACATGGAATATTGCGTATGATTGGGTTATTGGTTAATGAATGTTGATGATGTGCGTCACATAGTTATAGTGCGTAAGAGAGTTGGCCAAGTGACATGTACCACCTGTATCGCTCCGTAACGCTTGGACATGCACTCTCTTCTCGCTCCCCGCCCCCAACTGCAACTCTCCGTCACGATTGGACATGCACAATATTAACTGCAATGGCCGCCCGTCGGCCATCTTTGACCAGATTGCTAAAAACGATCAACTGCAATGGCCGCCGTCGGCCATATTTGGTCGGATTACAAAACAAAATCTTCTGCAAATGTATAGTCATGTATTGCCTTTGTGCCAAGTTTGAACAAAATTGGTCCACGCATGTCCAAAAAATGGTTAGGGACACGTTTATCAAAATGGCCGCCAGTCGGTTGAATCTGATCTCAAAAAACAATTAAGTGCATATGTAAGCCATCATTCATTATTTGTGTGCCAAGTTTGAACAAGATCGGTAAATGCAGGTCCAACAACCGGTTGACGAAAGTTTCAACATCGGGTTTTTAACAACTAAAATGGCCGCCAGTCGGCTGACTTACATCAAATCACGAATCAAAATGATGTGCATATCTATACCGTCATGTTGTATACATATGCAGAAGATTTGGTTTTGTCATCCGACCAAAGATGGCCGACTTAGCCTTTAACTCTGCACAGCAAATTTAATAAAACCACGGCGAGGGCTATGACATTTTCTACTTGTTTCTCTTGCTTATTTTGTTCCCACTGTCATTAGGTTTCCTTTTCATCCTCTCTTACCACATGATCCTCCACAAACCAAGATGTTTTATCAAAAAATACAAATAAAATTAACCTCTTCCTCCATGCAGGTGGCTTGCCAAGCTTTTGAACCTTTTTCATAGATTGCAGTGTTGAGTTTATTCCCAAGAAGCAACTTGCCTACTCAGCATGGAAATGTAACCCAACGTAAAGTGATCTCCAGTGTCTTTGTAAGGCTTACGACCTTGCCAAATCTTCGAAGACAAGTCTACTCTGACAACCCCACATCCTCATGGTGAGTTCTCTCCTACGTCACCATCCTCCAAGATCGAGTTTTGGCTTTTCAAGTCAGCGTCTGGGATTTGTTCAACTTCAGGGCCTGGACTCACTAAGGATGTATTCAAAATAGATACTGCTCACTAAAGTGCTCTCAAATATTTCCGAATGCCAAACCTCTTAATGTTTATCTCTGCCGTCTAAATTTGACTTCAGTCGTTTTCATCAAATAAAAAAATTCATGCAATTCTTCTAATCCAAGTCCCTTTATATTTTTACGTATAATCAAAACTATTGTGATTAAGGACATTCTTTATGCACATTGAGATGTTGTCTACTCATTAACAAACATCTTTAACTGACATCTTATGAAATGAGAATGACCATGACTATTATAGTTCTACAACTGCCTTGTCATACCCAAGTAGAGTCAAAGGGAATACGACGATAGCAGCTGCAAGCAGGAAGGCGAATCCTGGGTACCAAGACACCGTGGCTGCGTAGACATTGTTGAAGATGATACTGGCGAGTAGAGCACTAATCATTTCCCCACAAGCTACAGCAGAAAACACTGCACCTGCAAGACACAGAAAGCAAGATCTCTTGGATGACTTACCTGACAAAGTAAAGAGTTAAAAAAAAAAAAAAATCACATGCAAGTTGTTAGATGTTTACAAAAATGAAAAAAAAAAAGATAATCTTGTGAAGAAAATGAAGGATACCTTGTTCATTTGGGTTTACCAGCTTAGAAAGCATTGAGCGTAGAACCGGAGCTGGCATAACTGCAAACATCATTGGAACGTTCACTAGAATGGAGAAAGAAAGAAAACAGGGTCAAAATGAGGAGAGATATTGAGGACACATTTTGAGCAATGATTGAGGATAATGAATGAGCAATGAATGAGGAATGAGAAATGAATGAATAGGATGAGGATCCTATTTTTAATGATTGACTTAAAGTGGCTTTAATCTGTCCAGAAAAGTTGTAGTTTCTTTAATCATTGCTTATTAATCTTTTACATTTGCAAATTTCCTTTCTCTAAACACATTCATGTTGAAAAAATCCAAGAACCCCATTCTACCAACACACTCGGTTATGCCACAGGTGGGAATATAGTGTGCAATTAATCTTACTACACCTTGCTCTACATTCTCTCTCCAACCACAACTTCAGCATAAAAAGTTTAGGGGAATTAACAAAACCAAAAAGAAAACATCATCTAACCGAGCAATTGTTTCTGCTCACCTCCTACTTTCACAAAAACATAGCAAAGGACACAATCTGATGACTGCAGTCGGATAAGAGCTGCTTACACCATCCTTTGATGTCCCACCAAATGCATCTACATCACTTGGCACCCAATGCGTTCATATATTTATTGTCATTTCACGGAGGTTACACACTCGCCAAACTCCTAGGAGTGTTGATGCTGCCGGAGCAGTTGCTTGGCAAGGGTTACACTGGGTGGTTTGCCATTGCCTTCCCTGCACTGTTTGTTCATTTTATATCATTTTAAATGTTTAACGTCAACCAAGTAAGCAGCACGTACCATTTTTAAAGTATTTGGTATGACTTGACCAGGATTTGAACCACGGACCTCCCAGACTCAGATCAGACACTCGAATCATTACACCACCAAGTCTGGTGATTCGTTACCATTTATCACAACATTCAATGTTTTGATTGCTAACTGATGTTTTAATAATCAAGACTTGAACATAAATGCTTATGACTCAGATTACAACATTAATAAAACAACTTATTGAATATTGATTGGTTCTGTTAATCTGATTGACCCGTAAATTATGCAAGTTAAAATGACTTATTGGTATTTTTCAATAACAATTACTCTGTTGCTCAATTGTAAGTTAACTTCGAATGGATGGGTTTCTTAGAATGTCAGGACATGAGGAAAGCAGTTGTTATCCAAGTGGAATGAGTTTCCTTTTCCATCCTGTTTGGCAAATGTAATTAGACTGCACTTGCGAAGCGAAAAGCAGGGTTAAGTAATTGGTTGTGTACGTGTGGCGTGCGTGTCTACCTTTTAAAAATTCATTTTCTCGGCAACCGTTGGTCTGAATGACACGAAATTTTATCATAAGAGCGCCTCTTCCTGCAGAAGTTTTCTATTAATAATCATGATGTCCTTGGTCACGTGGTACGGATGCCATCTTGGAAAAAATTTACACCTCTATATCTCCGAAACCGCTCAATGGAAAAAATCGAAAGTTGGCTCGTTGTCAAGTACTCCCCATGGTGACTAAGATATGTTAATGATGATATCATAGTTGCCTTTATTATGACGTCATGATTCGACAAGTACAACGCTTGATCTGATCAGTATGAAAAAATGAAAATTCTACAACTGTTAGTCCGATGGACATGAAATTTTGACCATAGGATTGCCTCCTCCTGCAGAATATTATAATAATTGTTATGTGTTAGTTGTGGTGAAGTAAAACTAAATGCCATTCATGATATTCTCATAAACGTATAGATAAATCAGTGAAAAAAAACATTCTGGAAAAAAAAATGCTCGTGGAATAGGAAAATGGATTTGGGTGGGGATGGGAGGAAGATGGTGGTGGTTGTTGCAAAGGGGAACGTTGACTGATGATGATGTATCCTTTTTGTGAACATGGGAAGTAGATTTTATAGCTGGATATATAGGGTGAGTCAAAGGGATGTTTAGGGCACAAACTCATTTTTGAAGGGCAATCTGCAACCGGAAGATGTAAATTTGCATTTGAAAAACATGAGAAATAACCACTCTGCAAGCTATAGCCATTTTGTGGGGCCTACCATGGCACACTGCTTTAAAATCGAACATAAAATAGTGCAATGGAGACTTACCTAGGTACATAAAGATGTCTGTTTTCGCAAAGGAAATCATGACCATTCCACCGACGAAAGAGGTCATTCCAATGACAGCAATGAGGATGTCTGGCAAAACCTTTGAGAAGAAATGGACGCCAAGGTAGCTCATGATGTATATCAAGCAGAACATGGCACCAAAATAGCCAAGCTTTAAGGAGGTCCACAGAAGAGGCTCATTCATCTGGTACCTAGCAAAAAGGCCACCAGCGCCAAAGAAATAAAGAGCAGTCATCATGAAAGTGATGAGCATCAGGATGAGTTTGATCCTCTTTTTGAGGTCACCATCTGCCAGACACAACGTGCGGAAACCATCACGTATTTCCTTCATGTAAGTCATGATGGTTCGCTGAGGAATGTTGTCTTGGGAAGACTCCCTGGTTACTGTTTCTTCAATCACCAGCCACACATACAACATGCACAGTACGTCAATCCCAAGGACCAAAAGCATCACTTGGTAGAGCTGCATAACTTCACCAACGTAGCCTGAGATGAAGGAGCCAATGAAACCAACGCCACCAATAAGCATCTCCAAAAAGGCAATTCGTGCATTTCGAGATGTCACAGAACTAACATCTGCCACATAAGCAAAACTGCTGCCCAACAGTGTTGTTGCACCACCAAAGAAACTTGTGATGAAATTGAGTACATAGATGACCCAAAGTGGTAAGTCACGGTAGAGGAATATGACCATCAGGAAGTTGCTTATAGCATCGCCGAGGCAGGTCAAGAACAGAGGAAATCTGCGCCCATGTCGGTCGCTGTATGCACCAAAGAAGAGTGTTGCAAGGAAAGCAGGAACAAAAGCTATGAGGTCCTGGGAGAGATCAAATCGTGATGATGCTTTTTGCAACTCCTGAAATGAGAAAAAAAATCAGAAATTAGAAAAAAAATCTTAATCTACAGAAAAAACATACAATCTCAACAGCTTTATAGCAAACATTAAACAATGTCGGAATGTCTTGTCTTTTAAGAAACAAAACTACTTCGTATAACTTGACACAATCGATATGAAATTTTTTCAAAACCTAGAAAATGTCACCGGTTCAAGGACAATAATGTTTGGGCTAGCCAGTTAGGAATAGAGTACCATGGAAATTTTATATTCCATGAAAAAATATTCATGTGTTCGGCGAAAGCGATCATCCACGGGGACACGACCAAGTCCAAAAACAGAAACCACAATAAATCATGGAATCATATGCAGGTCATAATATGAAAACAGTCAATAAAAAGACCAAATAATCGACTGTGTGAACTGGACTCATGCCACAATGATGGTCATTCAAAAATAAATATTTTACAATTAGAACAGCTATCTCACTCTTTTATCCAAGCGCAGGATATATTCAAAATCGATCTCATTTTTATTATCCGTCTATGAAGCATTTAAAAGGGAAACAGACAATCTCAGGTAAATAGATTCAATGAATGGAGTATTTAAACTCTCAGACAACAGATGCTTCATTTCAGGACTGTAGATGATACCAAACACTCAGTGACAAATATGACAGTCAATATATTGTTACGGTTTTCCGCCGCCCTTCTTACTCTTACTAAGGGGGGATTAAGCCCCTTGTTCTTTCTGGGGCTGGCATAACCGAGAGACTTGAAACGCCTCTTCCGGGCAAACGTAAGGTAGGGTTTCGGGACCAAGTCTCGCTCGTACCTAAATACCCGCGCCACCACGGAAGCGGGGAACCAAGCCTCGCACGAGCCACGTGTAATTTGAGTACACCGAGCGGATTGCGTACCACGTGGTCCACGCAGTCACCGTTAATATTGGACCCCGATTCGAGCGGTTCTATTCGTACCATGCTTAGTCAATGATGGAAAACACAGGAACAATCGAATGGAAGGAAGAACACATTGTTTTTTTTTTGTTTTTTTTGTATACTGAATCGAGGCTCGTGAAAGAGCTGACAACCGCGAGGGAAAGACAGCACAGGCAGACCGCGGGGGAAAGACAGCACAGGGGGACCGCGAGGGAAAGACAGCACAGGGGGACCGTGAGGGAAAGACAGCACAGGGGGACCGCGAGGGAAAGACAGCACAGGGGGACCGCGAGGGAAAGACAGCACAGGGGGACCGCGAGGGAAAGACAGCACATGGGGACCGCGAGGGAAAGACAGCACAGGGGGCCCGCGAGGGAAAGACAGCACAGGGGGCCCGCGAGGGAAAGACAGCACAGGGGGCCCGCGAGGGAAAGACAGCACAGGGGGCCCGCGAGGGAAAGACAGCACAGGGGGCCCGCGAGGGAAAGACAGCACAGGGGGACCGCGAGGGAAAGACAGCACAGGGGGACCGCGAGGGAAAGACAGCCCAGGGGGACCGCGAGGGAAAGACAGCACAGGGGGACCGCGAGGGAAAGACAGCACAGGGGGACCGCGAGGGAAAGACAGCACAGGGGGACCGCGAGGGAAAGACAGCACAGGGGGACCGCGAGGGAAAGACAGCACAGGGGGACCGCGAGGGAAAGACAGCACAGGGGGACCGCGAGGGAAAGACAGCACAGGGGGACCGCGAGGGAAAGACAGCACAGGGGGACCGTGAGGGAAAGACAGCAGAGGGGGACCGCGAGGGAAAGACAGCACAGGGGGACCGCGAGGGAAAGACAGCACAGGGGGACCGCGAGGGAAAGACAGCACAGGGGGACCGCGAGGGAAAGACAGCACAGGGGGACCGCGAGGGAAAGACAGCACAGGGGGACCGCGAGGGAAAGACAGCACAGGGGGACCGCGAGGGAAAGACAGCACAGGGGGACCGCGAGGGAAAGACAGCACAGGGGGACCGCGAGGGAAAGACAGCACAGGGGGACCGCGAGGGAAAGACAGCACAGGGGGACCGCGAGGGAAAGACAGCACAGGGGGACCGCGAGGGAAAGACAGCACAGGGGGACCGCGAGGGAAAGACAGCACAGGGGGACCGCGAGGGAAAGACAGCACAGGGGGACCGCGAGGGAAAGACAGCACAGGGGGACCGCGAGGGAAAGACAGCACAGGGGGACCGCGAGGGAAAGACAGCACAGGGGGACCGCGAGGGAAAGACAGCACAGGGGGACCGTGAGGGAAAGACAGCACAGGGGGACCGCGAGGGAAAGACAGCACAGGGGGACCGCGAGGGAAAGACAGCACAGGGGGACCGCGAGGTAAAGACAGCACAGGGGGACCGCGAGGTAAAGACAGCACAGGGGGACCGCGAGGGAAAGACAGCACAGGGAGACCGCGAGGGAAAGACAGCACAGGGAGACCGTGAGGGAAAGACAGCACAGGGGGACCGCGAGGGAAAGACAGCACAGGGGGACCGCGAGGGAAAGACAGCACAGGGGGACCACGAGGGAAAGACAGTACAGGGGGACCGCGAGGGAAAGACAGCACAGGGGGACCGCGAGGGAAAGACAGCACAGGGAGACCGCGAGGGAAAGACAGCACAGGGGGACCGCGAGGGAAAGACAGCACAGGGGGACCACGAGGGAAAGACAGCACAGGGGGACCACGAGGGAAAGACAGCACAGGGGGACCGCGAGGGAAAGACAGCACAGGGGGACCGCGAGGGAGACAGCACAAGGGAAAGATGCCACCCTTAAAAGGACATTTTAATTTCACTGCTTTATCTGCAACAACCACAATAAAGATCCCACAGTATCGTTAGGTTGGAATTCTCGCAAAACATCGGGTGTGGATCAATTGTACGGTGGCCTACCTTTTCTTTGTATACAGAGTCAAGGCTTATGGAAGAGCTCGAACACTGAACGGACCAGGACACAACATAACAAAAGGACCAGTAGAAAGAGAGGGGGGAAGGGGTGACACTAACAAAAGTAGTTTAATTATTATTCCCAATATTATGTACAATGATCGGGAGAAGCAGGGACACAGAGCAGCACTTAATCAGTCTTATCCTTATCCCCAGACTCGGGCCCGTTCACACTCACACAGGGAATTGCAGGCAGGTTGATGTTCAGGCCAAACGCGCCGACTTGGTTGTCCAGGAACGGCCCCGTCCGGCTCTCCACGGCCCCAGCACGTCCCGCGAAGAAGGCAAGCAGGCGGTGGAAGGATCCTCGAACCGCGTCTCCCGAACAAAAGGCAGACGATGAGGTAGGAAGGAAAAGTACGCGTCTCTCAGCGCGGCTGGCGGTTACACAGCGCGTTATCACTCGCGTAACAATGCACTATATGCGGCTCGGCTTCCAGCTCAACCGAGCGTCACTTTCATACGAGCGCGTATCCTGGTTCATGCGCGTCTTTCTCCACTCAATGCCAACTCGGTCCTCGTACCTCAATTGCTGCTCGAACTCCACCAACTGCCCCTGGTGGCTTTGCGCAACGGCTTATATCAACACGCCCTGAACCTTCTCGAACCTTCCAACCACGCCCTGTGACGCAGTGCCGCCGCCACACCCTCTGAGCCCTGATTGGCGGCTCGCGCTTACCGTCAGCTCCTCTGCCACCCTCATTCGGTCCCGCCCCGACCCTCCTCGGCCTGCCTCGTGTTAATTCGCACCAAAAAGCCAAAGGCAGCATTAGGAGGCGTAAGGCAATGGAGGCAATACGGTATAGCCGTATTAAATTAGCTTTATCGTGATGTTTGTCCAAAGAAGAAGATTTATCATGGCATTTTTCCAAAGACGCTTTTAATAACAAAATTAATGATAATCGCATATTGTTAATGTTATTACAAAACAATATTAATACTAATAATGCCCCATTTCCCGAAGGTGTTTTTCCTGCAGTGATAACGTGAATAAATAGCTTATAGTTTAAATGGCATTTCTGTGGAAGCAACGGCTTCTACAGGAAGTAAAAATATTATAAACCACAAACATGTATGCTTAGCTTTTTAAACAGTCGCTAATGCTCTTTATAACACTAAATGAAGAAATTTGGAGGAATCCCGACATCCGTGGAGTAAGATTTACGAACAGAACTGAGTGTAGATCTACTGTACTCTATATAACCCACAAATGTTGTTATTAACATGGCCCTTTCTGCCACTACCGTGGCATTTTTTGTAGCGAACTTTTGAAACTCTTCTGCTGTTTGATACGAAACTGAAAGGGAGAAGCTCAGGTTGTGCTCCTTTACCAAGCAGCTAGCTTGTGCTTGCCAAGCCAGCTGTTCCTTAACGGTTTTGAATGGAGTGCTTGCTCAAATGCTTAAACCACTTGTCGATCTCTCCACAAGAAACTTGGTAAATGAACACACACCCAATGTTCTTGAGACCCGCCCATAGATCGACTGTAATCTATATACCCCAAAGAGGAATGACCCTTCCTGCCCCTCCCGGAGTCTGCGGTGTACTAGTATCACAAATGAAATAAATATGTATTAAGTGGGACATTTATTTAATAAAATATCCTGTAAGGGTTTTGGGCAAAACACGTTTTTTTGAGCAATCCACCTTGGGAAAAGTCTTTATCATGTGTGTCCACTTCTCTTACTGTTATACTCCCCAAGCTCCCTAGCTCCCTAGCCTCACACCTAGGTCCTGCAGACTTCTCTTATTCTCTCATCGTTATAAAATTTGTTATACTCCCCAGTCGTAAAACCTGTTTACCCACTTCTCTTATTGGAGGAACTGCAAGAACCTTTACTTTGTATGTCTCCCAAGCTCTCTGGTTGGATGATTACTCCAAGAACTCTTTGAATGCTTATCATTTTTAATTTCCTGGACGTCCTTATCAGTGTGTGCATCAAACATAGCCTTGAGCACTGACAGACACTGCCTGTTCCTTTATGCTCTTCACCAAATAAAACCATGGTATTTTGCCCAACCTGAGAGAGTAGACCGTCGTTTTGTGTTGTTCATTGGTATTCTGTGTATTGTTGATTTATGATCGATCTACTTCTCTCCGTGCATTTTCAAATAAATATTTCAAATTCACGACGTGAGGAAAATAAATTCTTCTTCTTCAACAATTCCCAGTCGGCAACTGGCTTTGGAGGCCAGCTTGGAGATGTGTTTTCCCAGGAAAGATCATGGCAGATAGTGAGACCCAAAAGCTTGAGTGACAGAACTTCTTGGAGAGGATTGTTGAGGAAGTAGATGGGAGGGTTGTCCAGTCGGTCTTTTCAGAGAAACATAGTAAGAGTGTGAGATTTGTCAGGATTGAAAGACATGTTTCACTTGTTTGACCAGTCTGAATTTTTCCAGGTCTGCAGAGAGTGAGGAGGCTCTGCATGCCAATCTGAGGGTTGAGATATGGAGTGGCAGAGAGTTGAGTCATCAGCAAAAAGATAGAGAGGATTTTCCATGGAGTCAGAGAAATCATTGATGAAGACCAGAAAAGCACAGTGCCCAGAACACTGCTCTTTCCTTTTCTGGTTAGAAACTAGAAACTTTGTGGTTAGAAACACTCTCCTCCCAGTTCAAAACTTCTCCACCTTGCCAGGAGAGAAGGACACAGAGTCCAGGAGCAGCTGGGTACAACTGGGTACGGTGGGTACAGAGAGTAATGGGTTTGGGACACAAGATTTTGAGGGAAACACAGAGTTGAGGCATTCAGCTTTTTCACCTGCGGTGTCAAATGTGTAGCCATTTGAGGTAAGGGAGGGGATTGGAAGGGGAACAAACACCAGAAACAGATTTGACCAGACGTCACCAGGATTTGGAGGAGGGAGACAGGTTTGAGAGTTCAGTCTTGAGAGTAGAGAGATCTTGTTTCCTGGCTCTGAGGGTAGACACACACTTGGTCCGAGCTTTGTGGAAGGAACTGAGATTGCCTTCAATTGGATTAGCCTTCCATGAGGCGCAGGCAAGTTGTTTCAGGGCAACTACCTCACCACAAGATTCAGTGTACCATGGATGGGAGGAAGAGTATGACAACTGAAGAAGAGATGGGATAGATCTGTGCATGAGAGAGAGCAATTTTCTTTGGAAGAATTCCCAGGATGAGTTGATGTCAGAGGGAGTAGAGATGGGAGACCAGTCCAGATGATTGTGGCTGCTTGAATACCGTGCCAGTTGGCCCGAGTGAAATGCCAGACTCGTCGACGCTGAGGAGGCTCTTTGATAATGGCCAGAGAGATGTCCACTTTAACAAGGAAATTATCAGATTAACGGATTGTAGCAGAACAGTAGACATTTGCAGGGAAGTTAGTCATAACCAAGTCTAGAAGAGATGATGTACCATTGACCGAGATCCGGGTCGGGAAATTGACAGATTGTGTCAGTCACGGAAGTCCTTTGCTGAGGTGCCATGGCTAGAGCGAGAGGTACCCACACCGAGCTGGCATGATGACGGTTGAAGGAAATTAAGGTAGACAGAGGAATGGGGGAGGAGGCAGCTTTGTGGACGAGTTAAGAGGCAACTTTGAGGAGGAGGAGTGAGGGGGAAGATTTGAAAAAGAGTGGTGAGGGGGAGTTGTGAAGGGAAGGGGTGACAGGGGAGATTTGAAGGGGAGGGTTGAGGGGGAAGATTTGAAAAAGAGTGGTGAGGGGGAGTTGTGAAGGGAAGTGGTGACAGGGGAGATTTGAAGAAGAGTGGTGAGGGGAATTTTGAAGGGAAGGGTGACAGGGGAGATTTGAAGGGGAGGGGGTGATGGGGGAGTTTTGAAAAAGAGGGGTGAGGTGGGAGTTTTGAAAAAGAGGGGTGAGGTGGGAGTTTTGAAGGGGAGGGGAGACTAAACTTAACAATGGCTCCACATTCTCCCCCATCTTCCCGAACACTCATCAGAAAGGATGGACAAGGTAATAGAGTTTGCCAGGGGTAAGGGGAGGGGGAGGCAGGCTCCTCATCCTCATCCATCAAAACAATATTTTCCAACACAAATACAGACATCCTCCAAGCTGCTTCCTAATGACAATATCACTGAAATTACCTCTACAAAAATAACAAGAACGGCACTCAGTAGAGAGCATACTTCCGCATGGTTCGCCATATCACTCAATGGTGAAGAATCACTTAAAAATTCTACTTGCTGGATCCGGATAGTCACCAAAATTGAATCAATTCGTCCTCGTCACAAACACAACCTGTCCAACAAGTTTCGTCCAAATCCAACCATAACTTTTAGAGATATCCTGCTATGTATCGTTTTTGGCCCAATCTCCCAATGGTGAAGAATCACTTCAAACATTAAATAATTCTCATATCCGAATCCATATTCAGATATTCACCAAAATCGAATTGAATCGTCCGTCGTCACTAACACAACCTGTCCAACAAGTTTGGTCCAAATACGTCCACAACTCTGAGATATCCTGCTATGTATCGTTTTTGGCCCTTTCTCCCAATGGTGAAGTTTCACTTAAAAATTCTAGTAGCCGGATCCAAATCCGGATTTTCACCAAAATCTAATCATTTCGTCCTTGTCACATGCACTACATAACTGCCAAATTTCATCCGAATCCATCCACAACGTTGAGATATTTTGTTCACAAACGGACAAACAAAGAAACAGACAGACAGACAGACAGACACAGGGGTGAAAACATAACCTCCATCCACCTTTGGTGGCGGAGGTAAAAATAGGGTAACTTCTAAGAAACATAATGAACCTTTGCCCACCTTCAACAAATTTGTGCCTACCAGGATACCAACCCACAAAATATCACAGATTTCATAAATCGGAGGGAATCTTAATGGAAAAGACCTCTCCTGGTTATCCAACCAAAACCAAGATCAAAGAGGTACAATAATTTCAGAACAACTACCCCATTTAAATATTCTTAATGATCATAACTCGCCCACTATACTCCCTCTCCATCCATAGGACTCTCCCACATCCACATTGCCTGATATATCTGTCATGCTCTCCGATACTTGAGCATAAGAGATAAATCAGGCGATGACATTGACAGAAATCAATGTATTTCTGTCAATGTCAAATCCTCCTTTCTGGACTTCCTGGACTCTGGATGACTAACATCCCTGCCAATGTCTCATGCTCTTCCTCTGCACCAATTGGTAATCTGATAATGTGCTTGTGATGATCAATATCTCTCATTCTCAGAGAACAGCCTCATTGCTGGCGGGTCACTCAGGCAACTGGCAGGGACTGTCAGAAGGAATCTCACTTCAGGACTGCTATCCGATATCTATCTACACCGATATCAACCCAACATGGGAATTCTTGCACAAAACCCCTTGGGTGATATTTATTGGCACATACTACTCCCATCTCAACTTCAGTTGCCATACCCATCCTTCTGCCCATGATACAGTACACCGAATCCTGTGGTGAGGCAGTTGCCAAGAAACAACAAGAAACAACTTTGGCCTTCCACCTTTTCCCCTGTTCAAGTGACTCGTGGTTGTCCCTCTCGGCTCCCTCTCCCCATTGGTATTTTTGTGAATATAAGACTGTTCTTCACGGTTCTGTTTAAATATGTTTAAACTTTCCCCTGGAGTGTTTTATTCAGTGGTTTATTACAACACCCTGTTTTTCTTCCTATTTAAAAGGCTCTTTTCAATTTCCTCTTCAACTCATTCCATTTCAAAAAAAAATTCAATCTTTTATAATTCTTTCTCACTACATGCTCTAAATTCTCATTCATTCCACCCCTCCTCCATCGTTCTTAAACGGATCGCTAACTTGAAAATCACAACAAACCCAATTTGTTATAAATGTTCATCTTTCATTAATCATCCACTTTCTAAACTCCCCCCTTGCCCCTCCCCTCCAAATCTCCCCCATTGCCCCTTCCCTCCTAAACTCCCCCTTTGCCCCTCCCCCCTAAACTCCCCCCTTGCCCCTCCTCTTCAAATCTCCCCCCCAACCATCCCTCCCAAATTCTCCCTCCTCCCACCTCCTTCTCAAAGCTGCCTCCTCCCCACTTCGTCTCCCTTCTATCTCATACCTCCACCTCCCCCAACCTTCTACTTTCCTCTGGTGCCCCCTCAAACAACCCCTCACTGTGCCTCATCCCATCACCATCAAACCTTTCGTCCTCCTCATCCTTCCCTTTCTTGTAACTCTTCTGTAATCTCTGACACACTATCAACTACTCTTCCTACCTCTCCCTCTCATCCTTCATCCTTCATCTGACCCTACCCCTCCCCTCCCCTGTCCTGCACCCGATGCTCCCCCTCTCTCCTCATGAACGGTATGGACCTCAAACATCCGGGGCCTTCGCTCAAACCCGATTGATATCTCCATTCAGGTTGCTTCTGACAATCCAGACTTTATCTGCCAAACAGAAACTTTCCTCCTTCAAGATGTCTCTGATTCCTTAATATCTCTTCCTGGTTACTCCCTCCTCCGGTATGATAGACCTAAGCCTCATCCTGGTGGTGAGGTTGCTATCTTTATCAAAAACACTTCCTCACACGACCCTCTCTCCACCCCACCACCAGGAGTACCTCTGGCTACGGCTTCCTCTCCACTCCCACCTTTTGTTCATATGTGTTCTGTACCATCCTCCAAACAGTGATGACTCCATTTACATTTCGCTGTCGGACAACATGGACCAACTTCTATCAACTCATCCAAACTCTCTCTTCCTCATATGTGGCGACTTCAACTGTCATCATGCCAGCTGGCTGGGTGTGGGTTCCTCTCTCACCAGCCATGGCACCTCAGCAAAGGACTTCTGTGACTCATTGGGACTGACACAATCTGTCAATTTCCCGACCCGGATCTCAGTCAATGGAGTATCTTCTCTTCTGGACTTGGTTATGACTAACTTCCCTGCAAATGTCTGCTGCGCTTCTTCTGCTCCAATCGGTTCTTCTGATCATGTGCTTGTTAAAGTGGACATCTCCCTGGCCATTCTCAGAGAGCCTCCTCAACTCCAACGAGTCTGGCATTTCACTCAGGCCGACTGGCACGGTCTGCAAGCAGCCATCAATCATCTGGACTGGTCTCCCATCTCTACTGCCTCCGACATAAATTCTTCCTGGGAATTCTTCCAAAGCAAACTGCTCTCTCTCTCTCTCTCTCATGCACAGATTTATCCCATCTCGTCTTCAGTTGTCTTACCCTTCCTCCCGTCCATGGTACACTGAATCTTGTGGTGAGGCAGTTGCCCTGAAACAACTTGCCTTTGCCTCTTGGAAGGCTAATCCACCTGAAGGCAATCTCAGTTCCTTCCACCAAGCTCAGAACAAGTGTGTGTCTACTCTCAGGAGTGCCAGGAAGCACTATCTCTCCACACTCAGGATTGAACTCTCAAACCTGTCTCCTTCCTCCAAATCCTGGTGGCGTCTGGTCAAATCCGTTTCTGGTGTTTGTTCCCCCTCCATCCCCTCCCTTACCTCAAATGGCTGCACAGTTGACACCGCACGTAACAAAGCCGAATGCCTCAACTCTGTGTTTGCCTCAAAATCTTGTGTCCCAAACCCATCTCTCTCTGTTACCACCTTTCCCAGTCGAACCCAACTGCTCCTGGACTCTTTGTCCTTCTCTCCTGACAAGGTGGAGAAGTTTTTGTCAAACCTCGACTCTGATTCTGCAACTGGACCAGACGACATCAGCCCACGGGTCCTAAAATCCTGCTCTGCCGCTCTATCTCACCCTCTCTCTGTTCTTTTCACCCTCTTTTGCTCAAAGTCATCTGCCAGCATCTTGGAAATCAGCAAACATTTCCACTTTACACAAAAAAGGTGCAAAAACAGATCCTTGCAACTACAGACCAATCAGCCTGCTTCCAATTATCAGCAAAATCATGGAATCCATCATTGCTTCGGATATCAAATCCTTCCTCTTCTCCAATGGCTTGATCTCCGATCATCAATTTGGATTCAGACCAGGTCATTCTACTCTGGACATTTAGCTTCTGCTGTCTCAACAATGGATGGAGGTCCTCAATGCCAAACAGGAAATCAGAGCTGTCTCACTTGACATATCACGTGCCATCGATACGGTCTGGCACCCAGCTCTGCTCACCAAACTCTCCTCCTATGGTATCCATGGAAATCTCCACTCATGGCTTGCGGACTTCCTCTCTGGTCGTAGGCAACATGTGGCCCTGAATGGATTTCTCTCATCTCCCCTTCCTGTTCTGGCTGGAGTTCCCCAAGGTAGTGTTCTGGGCCCTGTGCTATTTGTGGTGTGCATCAATGATCTCTCCATCCCGGTATGTACCCTGGCTAGAATAGGTGCACCGTATCGCTGCGTGTCGTAAGAGGCGACAAAGAGGGTTGGCGACAGGAAGGGCATCCGGCCCTAAAAACATTGCCTCAAAAAGAGAACCATGACAATTACAACTACATATGGGCAGGGTACAGCCCGAAGTGGAGATCGGTTTCTGAGGTTTGGGACATCTGTTCACCACCATCTCTTATCTTCCCCCATCCAAAACCTTGATATTTTCTACCCCCGCTAATTCACCCCAGATCCACTTTTTTTGAAATTCCAACTTCTTTCCTGGAAGTCCTAGCAGTGTCCATATGTTTTATACCTCTCCCACCCACCCCCCCCTCCCCCCTTCCCATGCCTCCTCCCCCAAAGCCCTCTCCATCCCACACATCTCCATCCTCTCAAATGTTGCGTTTGTGTGCTTTCCCCTCTCTCCCCATCTTGTCTTCCGCTCCCTCTTTTTATATATTTTGTTTGTCTGGTTGATTTGTTTGTGAAATAAATGTTAGGTCTTTCACGAGCCTCGATTCTGTATACAAAAAAAAAAGTGGTGTGAGAATGGTGAATTGGTGAAGGGTAGGCAGGGACAGCAATACAAGTTTGTGTGGCAAGGGTGCCGGGAGGGCGTGAATGGTGTTGGTGTCCTGTTTTCTGAGGAGTTTGTAGACAGTGTGGTGAGTGTGACTAGAGTGAGTGAAAGGTTGATGATGGTGAAAATGATGATTAGAAAGCTCTTGGTGAACGTCATCTCGGGATATGCTCCGCAGTTTGGTCGGAGCGATGAAGAGAAGGACAAGTTCTGGTGTGCGATAGAGAAGCTGATGGAAAACGTGAAAGATGAGGAAGTTGTTGTGGTAGGAGGAGACCGAAATGGACATGTGGGAAGGAGTCTGGACGGTTTTGAGGGAGTTCATGGGGGTTACGGATATGGTGTGAGAAATGGAGAAGGTGAAAGGATTTTGGAGTTTGCTGATGGAGCCGATTTGTTGATTTGTAATACTCAGTTCCAGAAAGGGGATAATAAGCTTGTTACATACGCGTCAGGTGTGTCGACGACAACCGTTGACTACCTGATGGTGCGTAGGCGAGATAGGGGGCACCTCCGGTACACAAAGGTGATCCCGGGGGAGGAGGCTGTTTCACAGCACCACTTGGATGTCTGCGACATAAGCGTGAAAGGTGCGAGGAGAGCTCGGCGGGTGAAGTACCAACCGAGAATGAAGGTGTGGAGGTTGAAAGAGGTGACAGTAAGGGAGGCATTAAAAGAGAGGCTGAGTAGGGTAGAGGATGATGTGGTTGAGCTTGAACGTGGTTGGATGTCAATGAAAGATAGTCTGTTGGGAGCCGTTGGTGAGGTATGCGGATGGACAAAAGGACCACCGAGGCACTCGGAAACATGGTGGTGGGATGATGAAGTTGGAAAGAGGATTGACGAGAAGAGGAAGAAGTTCAAGGAGTGGCAGAAGGCGAAGGGTACGGGAGCAGAAAAAGCAGAGCATGAAAGTTATAAGGCAGCCAAGAAGGCTGCAAAGAAAGAGGTAGCAAAGGCGCAGGAGGCATGTTGGAAAATGTTTGGAGAACGCTTGGATTCGTAAGAGGGTCAGAGAGCGGTATTCAGGATTGCAAAGCAGATAGCGAAAGAGACGTGCGATGTGATGGGGGTGAGTTGCATGAAGGATGAAGTGGGACAAATCGTTGTGGACCCAGATGGAATTAAAGGAAGATGGAAAAGATATATGGAAATGCTGTTGAATACAGAGAATGAATGGGATGGCAACATAGAGAGTAACCCAGTTTTAGGACCGGCAGAAAAGATAACAGAGAAAGAAGTTGAGGAAGCGATAAAAGCAATGAAGAGCAGAAAAGTGTGAGGGCCGACGGGAGTTGTGGGAGATATGTTGAAGGCAGCAGGAAGTTGGGGTGTGAAGAGAATGACAGAGATCTGTAATCTGGTGGTGAAAGAAGGCCGCATTCCAGTGGATTGTGAACTGAGTACCCTCGTCCCTCTATACAAGGAGAAAGGTGACCCTCTGGAGTGTGGCTCGTACCGAGCGCTAAAGTTATTGGAGCATGGAATGAAGGTATTGGAAAGGGTGTTGGAGAGGAGAATAAGGAAGAAGGTGAAGATCGACGAAATGCAGTTTGGATTTATGCCAGGAAGAGGAACGACAGACAGGCTCTTTATTGTGAGGCAGTTGCAGGAGAAGTACATAGAGAAGAGGAAGAAGTTGTTTCTTGGGTTTGTTGATCTGGAGAAAGCATTCGATGGGGTTCCACGCGAAGTATTGACATGGGCATTGAGGAAGTTAGAAGTGGAGGAATGGTTGATCAGAGTAGTGATGGCAATGTACAAAAGAGCGTGCACAGCTGTAAGGACGAAGGACGGGAACAGTGGTGAGTTTGAGGTGAAGGTGGGAGTGCATCAGGAGTCGGTACTAAGTCCACTACTATTTGTAGCTGTGATGGAGGTGCTGGCTCAGAACGTAAAGGAGGGTTTACCGTGGGAGTTGTTGTATGCAGATGATCTGGTGTTGATTGCGGAAAGTATGGATGGACTGAAGGAAAAGATGAACAAGTGGAAGGAATGTATGGAGCCAAAAGGTCTGAAGGTGAATATAGGAAAGATGAAGGTGATGGCAATTGGTAAAGCATGTGGTGAGGTGTAAAGAACTGGGAAGTGGCCATGTGCTGTGTGCAGGAAGGGTGTCGGAGTGAACTCCGTTCAATGTACAATGTGCGCTGAGTGGGTTCATCAAAAATGTAGTGGTCTGAAAGGGTCATTAACCAGTGTGGCAGCTACATTCAAATGTAAGGTGTGCACAGAGGGAGCTGCAGATGGAGGAAATGTTGAAATGCATCTTGGAGACGGCGTGACGCTGGAAGGTGTGAAAACATTTTGCTATCTCGTAAACATGCTGAATGCAGAAGGTGGATCAGACTCGGCAATGGTTGCTGGAGTGAGATGTGCATGGAAGAAGTTTCGGGAACTGAGTGGCGTGCTGATGAGGAGGGGAGTGTCGTTGAAGCTGAAGGGAAAGGTGTATGCTGCATGTGTGAGAAGTGTTATGATTTATGGGAGCGAGACATGCGTCATGAATGTAGAGTAGCAACGAAGGATGGAAAGGGTGGAAATGCGAATTGTTCAGTGAATGTGCGGAGTATCGTTGAAAGAGAGGAAGACAAATGATGAATTGCGAAAGATGATGGGAATAGAGCCTTTGATTGATGCTGTGAAGAGGAACAGGTTGAGATGGTTTGGTCATGTGTTGAGGAAGGATGAAAGTGACTGGCTGAGAAGAGTGATGGAAATGAATGTAGAAGGAAGTAGAGGACGGGGAAGACCGAGAAAGACTTGGCTAAAGATGGTGGAAGAAGAAATGCGGGCAAGGGGGTTAACAAGGAGAGATGCAGAAAATAGGGCAAAATGGCGAAGATTGTCATGGGGACGGCAAGGCTAACCCCCGCTCTAGCAGGGAAAATGGCCTTAAAATGCATGTTGTTGTTGTTGTTGTTGTTGTATCAATGATCTCTCCGACTCTCTGGAAAATCCTCTCTATCTCTTTGCTGATGACTCCACTATCTGCTGCTCCATTCCTCATCCCTCAGATCAGCAGTCTGCAGCCTCCTCACTCTCTGCAGACCTGGACAAAATCAGACTGGTCAAACAAGTGGAACATGTCTTTCAATCCTGACAAATCTCACACTCTTACAATGTCTCTCCGAAAGGACCGACTGGAAAACCCTCCCATCCACTTTCTCAACAATCCTCTCCAAGAAGTTCTGTCGCTCAAGCTTTTGGGTCTCACTATCTGCCATGATCTTTCTTGGGAAAACCACATTTACAAGCTGGCCTCCAAAGCCAGTCGCCGACTGGGCATCCTCCGTCGTGCGAAGTCCTTCCTTGGCACACCTGAGCTCCTCACCACATACAAGGCTTTCATCCGCAGTTCAATGGAATACTGTTCCCCCTCTGGGCTGGTGCTCCTGCCTCACACCTAGCTCGGCTTCACGCTGTTGAAACCAAAGCTTTCAGAATCATTGGAATCTCTTGCGATGAAGTTAACTCCGAGGGCCTTTCACTCACTCACCGCAGGCAGGTTGGTGGTCTTTCTGCCTTCTACTGACTCCTCTCCGGCCTTGCTCCCCCAGCTCTCTCTGTGCTCTGTCCCCCCAATATTCCTTCAGGTCGCACAAGATCTGCCTGCAACCCTCTTATGGTTAAACTGCAAAAATCTAGGCACTCTGCTCACCTTCACTCTTTCATTCCCCTTTTCTCCCGCCTCTGGAACAAACTCCCCCACTCCCTTCAATCCCACTCCTCCCTCCAGGTCTTTAAAACAGCTGTTCACCACCATCTCTTATCTTCCCCCATCCAAAACCTTGATCTTTTCTACCCCCGGTAATTCACCCCAGATACACTTTTTTTTTTTTTGGAAATTCCAACTTCTTTCCTGGAAGTCCTTACAGTGTTCATATGTTTTATACCTCTCCCACCTCCCCCCAAGACCTCTCCCTCCCACATTTCTCCCGATGTCCCTGCTCTCAAATGTTGTGTTTGTGTGCTTCCCGCTCTCTCCCCATCTTGTTTACAGCTCCCCTTATTTTTTGTTTTATGTGTCGGTTTGAATTTTTGTGTGATTAATGTTAGCTCTTTCACGAGCCTCCATCTTGTATGCAGCAAAAAAACAACAAAAAAAAAAAAAAAAAAACGCATTCTCCTCCTTGAAGGCAAATCGAACTGAAGGCAACCTCATAATCAAGTCCGCAACATAGTGGGGGGCTCAATATGTACTCAATTTCAAGTTCGTGTGCAGTTCATGTTAATTTTGGGCAACCACTATATATGTATTCTAATGGGTCCTACTAATCGGAAAAATGATGTCGCCATTTTTTCTGTTGACCTTTAGTGACCTTGACTCAAGGTCAATGTTCAAACGTCATTACAGTGACCATACTTCATTCAAAGTATATCGACCTTGGTACCAAAATGTGGCAAATTTCACAAGGAACATTGATTATGACATTTGTTTTGTCATTTGACCTTTCAGATTTTTGCAATATGCAAATTAATAAGCAAATGACCTAATTAGAGAAAACAATATGCATAATTAACATATAGTTTTCACTATACACGTAAATCCCATCAATTCGCATTATTATTGATTGCCAATCATTAGTTACCATCTCAAATGTGTTCTGCTGGAACCTGAACTGGAAAAATATGCTGCTTATTGTTTTCTGTTGACATGTTCTTGATATTAACTGACCTTTGACATGTACTTGACTTTACTTACCTTGATCCAAGGTGAAATGTCAAATGTCATTTTAACCATGTGATGCGATCAAGCAAAATAAGTCTGATGTCTAGAATATTGATTTTTTGGATTCAGGTTCCCAATGCTTTTGTTTATACTGTTCATTCATCATGATCATTTGCTCATGTTGGTTGGGTTTTTCGCCATTGTTTAGCCAAAATATGCTCTTTGAACTTTGACCTTCGTTCAAGGTCACAAGATTGTCAAGAATATTGACATCAGTCAGCTCATAGGACCCAGGATACATTTGTGATTAATTACTAACAATTAACATTTTCTGGAGACGAGATGTATGGGATGCCATTACATGTATAACCGGAATATATGTTTAATAGGGTATGCTAATTATGCATATTTTTGTCTCTAATTAGCTCATTTGCATATTGCAAATATACGAAAGGTCAAATGACGAAACAAATGTCATAACCAATGTTCCTTGTGAAATTTACCACATTTTGGTACCCAGGTTGATATACTTTGGATGAAGTATGGTCACTGTAATGACGTTTGAACTTTGACCTTGAGACAAGGTCACTAAAGGTCAATAGAAAAAAATGGCGACATCATTTTTCCGATTAGTAGGACCCAGTAGAATACATTTATAGTGGTTGCCCAAAATTAACATGAACTGCACACGAACTTGAAATCGAGTACATAGGTCCCCCACTAACAGTATGTGTGCATCTCAAGAAAACTAGGACACAACATCTGTTCCACCTCAAAAAGTGAACTTTCAAACTTGTCGCCCTCTAAAACCTGATGGCGCCTTGTTAAGTTTGTCTCCGGAGTATGCTCCCCATCCATCGCCTCTCTTTTTTCAAACGGCACCGCAGCAGAGTCCCCCCGTGAGCAGGCTGAATGCCTCAATTCTGTGTTTACTTCCAAATATTTTGTCTTCAGCCCCTCACCCTTTGTTTCCATCCTTCCCAGTCGTACCCAACCCAACTGCTCCTGGACTGTTGTTTTGCACCCGAGAATGTAGAGAATGTTCTTTCAACCCTCGACTCTGATTCTGCAACTAGACCAGACGGCATCAGCTCACGTGTCCTAAAAACTGCTGCTCTTGTACATCCTCTTTCTGCTCTCTTCACTGTCATTTGCCCTAGGTCATCTTCCATCTGGCTGGAAATCAGCCAACATCACTGCATACGTAAAAAGGTGAAAAAACTGATCCCATTAAATACAGACCTCTGAGCTTACTTCCAATCATTAGCAAGATCGTGGAATCCATCATCGCAGCTGAGAGGAAATCCTTCCTTTCCTCGAACGGCCTCATCTCAGATGACCAATTTCGATTCAGACCAAGTTACAAGGAAATTAAGGTAGAGGGAGCGGAATGGGGGAGGAGGCAACTTTGAGGAGGAGGGGTGAGAGGGAAGATTTGAAAAAGAGTGGTGAGAGGGAAGATTTGAAGGGAAGGGGTGTTTGTTTGATCTTTGCCACCTTGTACATGCTGCTTATACTCTCCCAACAATGGATGGAGGCCCTCAATGTCAAACATGAGATCAGGGCCGTCTCTCCAGACGAATCTCTAGCTTCTGGTACAGTCTGCCATCCCGCCTTGCTCTCCAAACTCTCTGCCCATGGCATCCAATGCCAACTCTACTCTTGGGTTACCTACTGACTTCCTCTACCTTTGTAGCCAACGTGTGGCTCTCAACGGAATCCTCTCCTCTCCACCAACTTCTGTCCTTCTGTCTCCTATGCACTGGCTTTTCGCACCTTGGAAACATCACCAGGTTGACCTCTATCGAGAACTGCATGGCACACCAACCCATGCCCATTTCCTACTAGTGGTGTATGACCTCCATTAAAAGTGGCCTAAATCTCTGCGACGAGAGTCAGTCAACACCCAACCGGTTATTCAAAGACTTCATTCGTTGTTTGCCCATTAGAACCTCCCGGATATCATTATCACAGTAAACAGGCACAAATTAATTTCCTCTCACTTTACAACAACTTACCTGGCAGAGAAAGCTATCAAACATTCGAAGAGCTGTAGGCCTATACAATCCTCAGGCTAATAGAGTTTTGCATCCTACATGGATGAAGGACTAATGTGACTGGGGAGAAAGAATTTAATGTTTGCGGTTTCACATGTTTAGAAAACAGCAGTTATGTCATTGGGAATGACCGTGCAGTTATCGGTTGAGACAGGAAGTTGGAGTGACAGTGCTATATGAATGCTCGTTAAAACAATTACCGAGAGAGCTCATAGAACACGCTACCCCTCACGGTGTTCAAGTTAATTTCAATTTAAAATGAAATAAGAATTTTAAATATCATTAAAAAAAATTCCGGAAGTTTAGTACTATTGAAGCAGTACTGTATTTATGCATCACCCTTGTACAACAATCAACAACATGCATTTTAAGGCCATTTTCCCAGCTAGAGCGGGGGTTAGCCTTGCGGTCCCCATGCATCACCCTTATACACCACCTTATTTAACATTTCCAAGTACTGTTAAATGGAAGGGTTTTGAAAGTGGAAAGAAGGTGATTTGTGCTCGAGTGTTCGAATACAGCAACAACAACAACAACAACAACAACAGGCATTTTAAGGCCATTTTCCCTGCTAGAGCAGGGGTTAGCCTTGCGGTCCCCATGACAATCTTCTCCATTTTGCCCTATTTTCTGCATCTCCCCTTGTTAACCCCCTTGCCCGCATTTTTTCTTCCACCATCTTTAGCCAAGTCTTTCTCGGTCTTCCCCGTCCCCTACTTCCTTCTACATTCATTTCCATCACTCTTCTCAACCAGTCACTTTCATCCTTCCTCAACACATGACCAAACCATCTCAACCTGTTCCTCTTCACAGCATCAATCACAGGCTCTATTCCCATCATCTTTCGCAATTCATCATTTGTCTTCCTCTCTCTCAACGATACTCCGCACATCCATCGAACCATTCGCATTTCCACCCTTTCCAGCCTTCGTTGCTGCTCTACATTCATGACCCATGTCTCGCTCCCATAAATCATAACACTTCTCACACATGCAGCATACACCTTTCCCTTCAGCTTCAACGACACCCCCCCCTCCTCATCAGCACGCTCTCTTGATATGAATTGAAATTTCAGGAAATTTAACGAAATCCTGGCAACGCAGGAAATTGAAATTTCCTTATCTATCTATAATTCCAGCAATCTCTGTGTGTATGTTTGTATGTTTGTATGTTTGTATGTATGTTTGTCTGTGACCGCTGTTTCTCGACAACCACGGGTCCGATATACTTGAAACTTGCCAGGTATATTGCTGGGGACCCGAGGATGTGCCTTTTCAAGGTTTTAAATTAATCGCAGAAGTAGTTACCGAGCTATGTCCAAAAAACGATTCAACCAATCAGAGAGCAGCGAGCTATCACGTGTGCCGAACGTGGCGAACAGACTCTGCCTCGGATGGCACATTTGAGAGCGTATTCATTTATTTCCCGTCGGCAAACTATGTTGGCGCTATGTTGGCGTTAAACTATGTTTTAAAACTAATTAAAACTAATTTGCGATTCTTTCGCTTTCCTGCGATATGCGACCTTCCGGAGCTCCTGTGAGAGCGTGCGCCATTACGGATAGTACGGGTACGGGCATGCCATATGTTGGCGTTAAACTATGTTTTAAAACTAATTAAAACCATTTCATGTAAATAGAGGGGGGGGGGGGGATTGTCACTGTACTCGCAAGCCGTTCGCCGTTCGCTTTGGCGTTGCGAATGGACCAAAACATTTCATGAACCAAACCATTTCATGTAAAGCGTTCGCCGTTCGCTTTGGCGTTGCGAATGAACCCAAAACATTTCATGAACCAAACCATTTCATGTAAATAGAGGGGGGGGATATAATTTTAGATATATATATAGTACGGGCATGCCCTAGTGAATTGAAATACCGACTACTTTCCTGGAAATCCTAGCAGTGTGCATGTGTCTCCCAACCCCCCTCCCCCCATTCCCATGCCTCCTCCCCCCAAGCCCTCTCCCTTCCACAGATCTCTTGATATCCCTGTTCCCTACTGGGATTCTCTGTTGTGCTTCCCTCTCTCGTCTCCTCTTGTCTCCAGCTCCCTTTATTATATGTTATATGTGTTACGTCTTACACGGGCCTCGACTTGGTATGCAAAAAAAAAAAATACATGTCGTTTCTCGATCATAAACTGACGTTTGTAGACGACGGACAGATGGACAGACATGACCCATTTGCTTATTCCCGCTTTTCACTGCTCGTGCTCGGGGTGATTGACAGTTGATGTTCATAATTACCATAAAGTCTTGAATCCCTACTATATGTAACAACAAATCCATTAAAGGCGAGGTGGAGAGAGAGAAAAGGAGAGGTGGAGAGAGAGAGAAAAGGAGAGGTGGAGAGAGAGAGAGAAAAGGAGAGGTGAAGAGAGAGAGAGCGAAAAGGAGAGGTGGAGAGAGAGAGAAAAAAGGAGAGGTGGAGAGAGAGAGAAAAAAGGAGAGGTGGAGAGAGAGAGAAAAAAGGAGAGGTGGAGAGAGAGAGAAAAAAGGAGAGGTGGAGAGAGAGAGAAAAAAGGAGAGGTGGAGAGAGAGAGAAAAAAGGAGAGGTGGAGAGAGAGAGAGAAAAGGAGAGGTGGAGAGAGAGAGAGAAAAGGAGAGGTGGAGAGAGAGAGAGAAAAGGAGAGGTGGAGAGAGAGAGAGAAAAGGAGAGGTGGAGAGAGAGAGAAAAAAGGAGAGGTGGAGAGAGAGAGAGAAAAGGAGAGGTGGGGAGAGAGAGAAAAGGAGAGGTGGGGAGAGAGAGAAAAGGAGAGGTGGAGAGAGAGAGAAAAGGAGAGGTGGAGAGAGAGAGAAAAGGAGAGGTGGAGAGAGAGAAAAGGAGAGGTGGACAGAGAGAGAAAAGGAGAGGTGGAGAGAGAGAGAAAAGGAGAGGTGGAGAGAGAGAGAGAGAAAAGGAGAGGTGGAGAGAGAGAGAAAAGGAGAGGTGGAGAGAGAGAGAGAGAAAAGGAGAGGTGGAGAGAGAGAGAGAAAAGGAGAGGTGGAGAGAGAGAGAGAAAAGGAGAGGTGGAGAGAGAGAGAGAAAAGGAGAGGTGGAGAGAGAGAGAGAAAAGGAGAGGTGGAGAGAGAGAGAGAAAAGGAGAGGTGGAGAGAGAGAGAGAAAAGGAGAGGTGGAGAGAGAGAGAGAAAAGGAGAGGTGGAGAGAGAGAGAGAAAAGGAGAGGTGGAGAGAGAGAGAGAAAAGGAGAGGTGGAGAGAGAGAGAGAAAAGGAGAGGTGGAGAGAGAGAAAAAAAAGGAGAGGTGGAGAGAGAGAGAAAAGGAGAGGTGGGGAGAGAGAGAAAAGGAGAGGTGGAGAGAGAGAGAGAAAAGGAGAGGTGGAGAGAGAGAGAAAAGGAGAGGTGGAGAGAGAGAGAAAAGGAGAGGTGGAGAGAGAGAGAAAAGGAGAGGTGGAGAGAGAGAGAAAAGGAGAGGTGGAGAGAGAGAGAAAAGGAGAGGTGGGGAGAGAGAGAAAAGGAGAGGTGGAGAGAGAGAGAAAAGGAGAGGTGGGGAGAGAGAGAAAAGGAGAGGTGGAGAGAGAGAGAAAAGGAGAGGTGGAGAGAGAGAGAAAAGGAGAGGTGGAGAGAGAGAGAAAAGGAGAGGTGGAGAGAGAGAGAAAAGGAGAGGTGGAGAGAGAGAGAAAAGGAGAGGTGGAGAGAGAGAAAAGGAGAGGTGGAGAAAGAGAAAAGGAGAAGTGGAGAGAGAGAGAAAATGAGAGGTGGAGAGAGAGAGAAAAGGAGAGGTGGAGAGAGAGAGAAAAGGAGAGGTGGAGAGAGAGAAAAGGAGAGGTGGAGAGAGAGAAAAGGAGAGGTGGAGAGAGAGAAAAGGAGAGGTGGAGAGAGAGAAAAGGAGAGCGCGAGGGAGAGCGCGAGAGATCGGAGGAAGAGGGGGAGGCGTAAGGGAGTTGGGACTTGGGGGTGTGGGGGAAATGGGCGAAGGGAGGCGAGGGTTTGTTGACGGACGGACGGACGCAGGCAGGGGCGCGGGGGGGGGGGGGGGGAGTTAGGATGATTCCAAGGGCCCTGCACTGACAGGGGCCCTAAAATTTATGAGAACATTAGGTAAAAATGTGCGCACGTGCTTCATTGGGGGCCATTGTGATATCTTTTCATGGGGCCCAAAATCCCTGGCGGCGCCCCTGGACGCAGGCACACTTCCACCAAGCTCCTTTTATATATTACATGTATGTAGCGGTTACCGCTGGATGTACATAATCGCCTTGCACCGGCCAGAACACGGCCAGACGCGCCTCTCCCGGGCATGCCCGGACTCACTGTTCCCGGGCACGCCCGAACCTCCCGGGCACGCCCGGTCTCGCCTTTCCAGGGCTCGCCCAGAGCGTCCGGGCATGCCCGCTATCGCCTTTCCAGGGCTCGCCCGGAGCGTCCGGGCATGCCCGCTATCGCCTTTCCAGGGCTCGCCCAGAGCGTCCGGGCATGCCCGCTATCGCCTTTCCAGGGCTCGCCCAGAGCGTCCGGGCATGCCCGCTATCGCCTTTCCAGTGCTCGCCCAGAGCGCCCGGGCACGCCCAGCCTCGACTTGCCAGGCCGCAGCCAAACACGCCCGGGCAGGTCCAGACTCGCCTTTCCAAGGCTCGCCCTTGATACCCGGGCATGCCCGGTATAGCTTTTGCCGGGCAAACTTCCCGACATAAATGTGTATATATATTGTTGCCCGAAAAACGGGCTTGTCAGAATACCTGAGCTGTTTTGTTTCAATAAAGCAACTCGGACGAATTCCGTCTTTGGTCGCGTCAATTCTTTCGACTCGCGTTGGAGCGCAGTTCCTTCATGTACATGTTAAAGGCGATACTGAAAGTAGGTAGCTCTCGTGTACACAGATGGCTGCACGTTTGCGATCTGCGTGAACCTACCTCCTCGTGCGTTGTCCCGTTGAAGTAGCAGGTGCCGTTGGGATGCATGTTGGCGGGAAATGGGAAACCACTTTCGCTGGCCATGTCCTCGCACAGCCTCCGGTAGATGTACGGACTTATCAGGGGACCGGGCAAGCTCCCGGCGAACAGGAACAACGCCATGAGCGGCTCGACCAGGCGAATGCGTCTGAGGCCACACGACGCCATGACCGATGGTTGAAAGACGTCCATCTGCCCACAACAAATAACTAAATAAAATGGAAACAACCACAGCGTTTTCACGCAGCAACGATACGAATCGTGAAAGTCATGTGATCGAAATTACAAACTCCCGCCATTCATTGATGTTCCAAACTGTAGTTAATTGGTCCAAACTGTACATCGTAATTAGTTTCCCTGAAGGATTAAACTCTCGAAATTACAATGATGAAGATTATGTATAATTCACCTGTCGGTGAACAATTTAATGTACAAGTTTTCCTGCGCGTTAACGAGTACAAATGAACGTGTAAAGGTAGTAAGGTAACCGTACGTACCTGTCGGCATAAGTTCCACCGATTCACACAACAAAGTTCGGGCACCAATGATTTCAACTTACGTTTACACTCTTATACAGGACACGACTTCCTTTTCGCGCGAGTTAAAACCACGATGACGTCACGTGTTTCCCACTTCGGGTGGGCGTGGTTGTCATTTGTGTTCTTTCTCCATTTACCTTAATTCTCTGAATCTCTCCCACGAATGGAAACACAGAACGCAAACTCCTACGAGATTGGATTCAAAATTCCGGGTGCTGGTTGCATCATTACCGTGGCGTGGCTCGATACACCTCATTAGGTAAACAACATGAATATTTGGTTTATATTAGTGGAAGGTCAAGTTACCTGTTTGGTTGAGTTATGAAACGCTCGTTTTGTTTTTCATTAATAACTGCAAATGGGACAGCCGGCTTAAAAACACAAAGCGTTGCTCATGGATCCGAAGGAGCCTTTTACTTTTACCGTACGTTACCTGGATTAGCCAATCCCTTTCAATGGATCTCGGGACACGTAACTTCACCTTGCACCTGGAGATGTTCGATCCCCAACGTCATTTGGACACCTTTAAGCCGTCGGTCTGGCATCCCAATAGCAAAAAGGTAGAGTTTTGGTGGCGCCGTGTCGCACCTGCCGGATGATACCCACGCCATTGTACCTCATGCCACACCCGGTGATGGCAGACATGCACGCCACATGCCACAAGCAATTAAACTTGTTTGGGCTTTAACGTCTCCATTCGAAGATCGACATTTATAATGCAGACGCTGCTTTCCAACACAGAGACAATTGTTACACCTTTTTACCGTGAGGAGAACTAACAGGTGCGTGTTCATTAACCAGGCAGGTGGCACTTGCCAAGCCACCTGTTCCTGACGGTTATGGGGTTCCTGACGGTTATGGACGGTTTCTCATGGCGTGCATCCTTGAGTGCTTCAGGCACTTGGAGAATGATATGAATGATTCAGACACTTGGAGAATGATATGAATGATTCAGACACTTGGAGAATGATATGAATGATTCAGGCACTTGGAGAATGATATGAATGATTCAGACACTTGGAGAATGATATGCATGATTCAGACACTTGGAGA
This sequence comes from Myxine glutinosa, assembly GCF_964187855.1. Classification (NCBI taxonomy): domain Eukaryota; kingdom Metazoa; phylum Chordata; class Myxini; order Myxiniformes; family Myxinidae; genus Myxine; species Myxine glutinosa. The sequence continues at coordinate 160,772,197 of NC_136262.1, forward strand.
ATGATATGCATGATTCAGACACTTGGAGAATGATATGCATGATTCAGACACTTGGAGAATGATATGAATGATTCAGACACTTGGAGAATGATATGCATGATTCAGACACTTGGAGAATGATATGAATGATTCAGACACTTGGAGAATGATATGCATGATTCAGACACTTGGAGAATGATATGCATGATTCAGACACTTGGAGAATGATATGAATGATTCAGACACTTGGAGAATGATATGAATGATTCAGGCACTTGGAGAATGATATGCATGATTCAGACACTTGGAGAATGATATGAATGATTCAGACACTTGGAGAATGATATGAATGATTCAGACACTTGGAGAATGATATGCATGATTCAGACACTTGGAGAATGATATGCATGATTCAGACACTTGGAGAATGATATGAATGATTCAGACACTTGGAGAATGATATGAATGATTCAGACACTTGGAGAATGATATGAATGATTCAGACACTTGGAGAATGATATGCATGATTCAGACACTTGGAGAATGATATGCATGATTCAGACACTTGAAGAATGATATGAATGATTCAGACACTTGGAGAATGATATGCATGATTCAGACACTTGGAGAATGATATGAATGATTCAGACACTTGGAGAATGATATGAATGATTCAGACACTTGGAGAATGATATGCATGATTCAGACACTTGGAGAATGATATGCATGATTCAGACACTTGGAGAATGATATGCATGATTCAGACACTTGGAGAATGATATGCATGACTCAGACACTTGGAGAATGATATGAATGATTCAGACACTTGGAGAATGATATGAATGATTCAGACACTTGGAGAATGATATGCATGATTCAGACACTTGGAGAATGATATGAATGATTCAGACACTTGGAGAATGATATGAATGATTCAGACACTTGGAGAATGATATGCATGATTCAGACACTTGGAGAATGATATGCATGATTCAGACACTTGAAGAATGATATGAATGATTCAGACACTTGGAGAATGATATGCATGATTCAGACACTTGGAGAATGATATGAATGATTCAGACACTTGGAGAATGATATGAATGATTCAGACACTTGGAGAATGATATGCATGATTCAGACACTTGGAGAATGATATGCATGTTTCAGACACTTGGAGAATGATATGCATGATTCAGACACTTGGAGAATGATATGAATGATTCAGACACTTGGATAATGATATTGTTGTGGTTTTTAGAACCCTCCACGTTGTAAATATCTGTAATATTCCCTTATAAATAATCCCCTGTAAATATTCCCATTTTTGGTGTAAAGGTCAAAGGTCGCACCCTAGTTAGGCCACGAGCAACACGTAGCACACCATAGGCTTCTTCTTTAGTTATTTCATTTGTATGTGTTCTAGTTAAGGATCTGTTCCCAATAGTTTGACTCTGCGTTGTATTAATCAAATAACCTAGGCCCCTTCAATTACCCCCAATCTCTCTCTCTCCAAAAGTGCCAATAGCACCTACAGACGGGGCTTGTCCTTCCCAATGGTGTCACATAATCTTATTGCCGTCGTCGCTGCCTTAGCGCTCACTGCAAACACTATTGAACATGCGGTCGGCTCGAGGAAAGAAGGGGCGGAGCCACGGGAAGAGGTGTGGCCTCGCCCACGAGCCGTCGAGGGTGGAACCAGTGAGCCCTCTCTGACCAACCAGGGCTGAGGTGAGCTCGTTAATAGGCGTGGCTCGATGAAGCGCGGCTTGATTTCTAAGCGGGTTATAAAAGCGCAAGCGCCAAGCCCTCTCACAGAGATGCGCCAGGGAGAGAGAAGGAGTCAAACCTAAAGAGATGCAAGAGATGCGCGAGGGGAGGCCATTGATGAAGAACTGCGCAGGGGACCGTTGCGATTGAGAGAACAGCGCAGAGATGGCGGATGATAAGAACACTGCACAGAGGATCGCTTGGAACCATCGTTTGATACGAACTGTCGTTTGGTTTGAGAGCATTCGACATGCTATACGCATGCAGCATCCCCGCCCCTCGCGTATGTAAGGTCCGGTCATGCGCCAACGACACGCGAAGCTGCCTGCCATTCTTCGCGGTGGACCCGGAGCCTGGAACCATCTGCTTGGACCCTTATCTTCCTTCCCACCACCACCACCCCATTCGTGTAAGTGTGTTTGTATTGTCCTGGGCGTGTGATAATATAAGACTGTTTAAGGCTGCCCTGTGGCACTGCTTCTTCTGCTTCTTCTTGTATATTCCCTTCTTTCCTTTCCTCTTTGGGTTTCTTGTAAATAATTAATAAATTATATTTGTTCTTGCTTTACTTTGGTTCCTCTCATCCGATCGCTTGCGTCCTGTCCCCAATTGAATATCGGTGGCACAATATAGGAACCACTATAATCGGGTTTAGACTGCCGCTAACGGCTCGAGCTTCGGATTGTTAAACCGCTCGGCAAAATTCCATCTTGTCCGTGGCTCGGGCAGAAATAGCGCCCTGCTTTGCGGCGAGGTTGGCGAAGGTATCTGGGACTCCATTGACCAGTCACCCTGGTCAATCTCAACCCTGCAAAGGAGCGCGATATCTTCTAGGACTCGGACGGCCAGCTTAATAGACGAGGGGATTAAACCCCCCTCGGTAAGGGGAGCGCCGTAGTTCGAGATCCGCAACAATAAGAATGATTCAGACACTTGGAGAATGATATGAATGATTCAGACACATGGAGAATGATATGAATGATTCAGACACTTGGAGAATGATATGAATGATTCAGACACTTGGAGAATGATATGAATGATTCAGACACTTGGAGAATGATATGAATGTTTCAGACACTTGGAGAATGACCTGAATGCTGCATCCACTTGGAGCATTGTTGAACTTCGTAAGGTCCGTCATAAGGTTGCTGCAAGGGTTCTGTCCAAAGTCACATCGTATGAATACGTGGATGCATGTATACATTTCCTGGGGAATAAAATCCGGGTGTGACAAAGGTGAATGTGTTGGTGTCGCCCAGAGACCCTGCACGGCTGAACGAAGTTGGTTGGCATCGTTGGTGGCATCACGTAAGGTGTCATTGGATGGTGAGAAGACATATGTGAGGCCGTCCAGGTAAAACCTTCCAGCTTCTTCTTCTTCTTCCTTCGACCCACATGCACATATAAAATCTGCTATTGAACCGAATGCCTTGAATTAACGCTCGATTTGCTATCCGTGATTTCCCGGTCTTCAACGTGGGAAATCCCAGGACAGTATTTTCACAATTCGATGCAAAATTGAAGGCCTTGGGGTCGACGCAAAAGAGGACACAGGAGCAACCACCACAATCATCAGCTCTGTGGTCCTGAAAATTTGAGTGCAAATGGTTGGGACCAGATCCAGTGTTTGCCAAAACCATAGTTTACAGTTCGCTCCCAGGGTAATGGCCCCCATCATAGGACATGGTTTTTTAACCCTCAAGTTGGGGAAGTTTAAATATCGGTTAGAGGTATGGGTGGCCGAGGTGTGCAACAAAATCCAATTGGAGGATAAAGGTAGGAATTTTTTTTTTTTTTGTGTACAGAATCGAGGTACACAAACAGAGCTAACATTTATCACACAAACAAATCAAACAGACAAACAAAGTATATAAAAAGGGGAGTGGTAGACAAGATGGGGAGAGAAGGGGAAGCACACAAACACAACATTTGAGAGCAGGGACATCGGGAGATGTGTGGGAGGGAGAGGGATTGGGGGGGGGGGGGGGGGATGGGAGGAGCATAAAACACAAGGACACCAAGGACTTCCAGGAAAGAAGTTAGTATTTCAAAAAAAGTGGATTTGGGGTGAAATTAGTGGGGGTAGAAAAGATCAAGGTTTTGGATGGGGGAAGATAAGAGATGGTGGTGAACAGCTGTTTTAAAGACCTGGAGGGAGGAGTGGGATTGAAGAGAGTGAGGGAGTTTGTTCCAGAGGTGGGAGAAAAGAGGAATGAAGGAGTGAAGGTGAGCAGAGAGTCTTGATTTTGGCAGTTTAACCATAAGAGGGTTGCAGGCAGATATTGTGCGACCTGTAGGAATATTTGGGGGACAGAGCCCAGAGAGAGCTGGGGGAGCAAGGCCGGAGAGGAGTCGGTAGAAGACGGAAAGACCACCAAACTGCCTGCGGTGATTAAGTGAAAGGCCCTCGGAGTTAGCTTCATTGTGGGGGATTCCAATGATTCTGAACGCTTTGGTTTCAACAGCGTGAAGACGAGCTAGGTGTGAGGCAGGAGCACCAGCCAGAGGGGAGAGCAGTATTCCATTGAGCTGCGGATGAAAGCCTTGTATGTGGTGAGGAGCTCCGGTGTGCCAAGGAAGGACTTCGCATGACGGAGGATGCCCAGTCGGCGACTGGCATTGTAGGCCAGATTTGAAATGTGGTTTTCCCAGGAAAGATCATGGCAGATAGTGAGACCCAAAAGCTTGAGTGACAGAACTTCTTGGAGAGGATTATTCAGAAATTGGATGGGAGGGTTGTCCAGTCGGTCTTTTCGGAGAGATATCGTAAGAGTGTGAGAATTGTCAGGATTGAAAGACATGTTCCACTTGTTTAACCAGTCTGTGATTTTGTCCAGGTCTGCAGAGAGTGAGGAGGCTGCAGACTGCCGATCTGAGGGATGAGGAAAGGAGCGTCAGAGAGTGGAGTCATCAGCAAAGAGATAGAGAGGGTTTTCAAGAGGGTCAGAGAGATCATTGATGAAGACCAGAAAACGCACAGGGCCCAGAACACTGCCTTGGGGAACTACAGCCTGAACAGGAAGAGGAGATGAGAGAAACCCATTCAGGGCCACACGTTGACTACGACTAGAGAGGAAGTCCGCCAGCCATGTGTGGAGATTTACATGGATGCCAAAGGAGGAGAGTTTGGTGAGCAGAGCGGGGTACCAGACTGTATCGAAGGCACGTGATATGTCAAGGGAGACAGCTCGAATTTCCTGTTTGGCATTGAGGACCTCCATCCATTGTTGAGACAGCAGAAGCAGCATGTCCAGAGTAGAGTGACCTGGTCTGAAACCAAATTGATGATCAGAGATCAAGCCATTGGAGAAGAGGAAAGATTTCATATCCGAAGCAATGATGGATTCCATGACTTTGCTGATAATTGGGAGAAGGCTGATTGGTCTGTAGTTGCTAGGATCTGTTTTTGCACATTTTTTGTGTAAAGTGTTGATGTTGGCTGATTTCCAAGCAGATGGCAGATGACCTTGAGCAAAAGAGAGGGTGAAGAGAACAGAGAGAGGGAGTGAAAGAGCGGAAGAACAGGATTTTAGGACCCGTGGGCTGATGCCGTCAGATCCAGTTGAGTCGAGGGTTGACAGAAACTTTTCCACCTTGTCAGGAGGAAAGGACACAGAGTCCAGGAGCAGCTGGGTATGACTGGGTATAGTGGGTACAGCGAGGGATGGCTTTGGGACACAAGATTTAGAGGCAAACACAGAGTTGAGGCATTCAGCTTTTTCACGTGCGGTGTCAGCTGTGTGGCCGTTTGAGGTAAGGGAGGGGATGGAGGGGGAACAAACACCAGAAACAGATTTGACGAGACGCCACCAGGATTTGGAAGAGGGAGACAGATATATATAGTTCTAGTTATATATATAGAAGCAAAGATTTGCGGTTGGGAGTAAATCCAAATGACTCCATGGTAAGATCTCCAACCTTTAATTGAACAAACAATGACTCAACATTTCGATTAACAACATGTGAAGCCACTCGCCTCCGTTAATCTTCCTCAAGAGTGATAAAATCATCTCAACATCCCCTTATATGCAAAGTGGGCGAGGTATATGCAAAGTGGGGTGGGCAAAGCTGGACAGCCAATGAAACCGTATCACACCACTCTCGTGAACGGAGACGTTACTGACCAAATTCAAAAATCAACCGCATATTAACGGCTTAAAATAATCCTGTAAGCAATGCTGGATTATAACTCAAGTGTTTAGAAAATCAGGAAAACAATCATTACATTTAATTAAAAGTTAAACTTGTAAACAATTAAATTGTAAATTAAATTAAAACTGCAAATATATTGTTACAGTTTTTAGAACTTTCACATCAAATTTAGCATTAAAATTCCTTATAAATAACCCCTGTGTACATTTCCCCCTTAATTGGCTGTTAATTGAAATGCGCACCTTAGCTAGTCCATGTACAAGCACGTAGCCAATCCTAGAACCTCTCTATAGTTATTTCGTTATTCTGTGTTTCAGTTGAGGCCATGTGTCCCATAGTCGATCTTACGCTGCACCAAATCAAATAAGATAGATCCCCCCTTTTTCAATCGTCCCAAAGCCTCCATTACCAACTGCATTCGCCTACATTACCAACTGCATTCGCCTACATTACCAACTGCATTCGCCTACATCTCCAACTGCATTCACCCTCCATTGCCCATGTGCTCCAACTCGGAGAAGAAGGGCGTTGCCCGCCCATCGTCATCAGAAGGTGGAGCCAAGAAAGCCCTTGCCGACCAACCAAGAATGAGTGGGTTTGGCTTGAGAGGGCGGAGAAAGAAAGATCGAGCAGGTTCGTGAAGGTTCCAGGGCGTGGCTATATAACCCGTTATGGGAAGCCCCCACCGAAAACGAGAGAGGTCGGACGAATTGTGAGTTCTGTCGAGGTCGAGGTTGAGATCGAGGTCGAGTGAAGCGAGCACGGAGAAAGAGGGCCATGGAAATTGCCCGGCCGAGAATTGCGTATGCAACATACCAACTTTCCCCTGCTATATAATTGTCCGGTCGCGTCCAACGACACGCGGAGCCGTTTGCCGGGTTTTCGCCTCGACCCCAAAGCTTGGATCGGAGCGCACGCTTGGAGCCGGACCTCGACGCCTACCATCTGCCTGGACCCTTCACTGCCTTCCCGTACCATCCTTCCGATTCCATCCTTTCATGTAAGTGTGTTCGTTCTGCCTGGGGTGTTTGATAAGTTAAGCCTGTATAAGCTTGCCCTGTGTCTGCTTCTTCTTCTTCCCTTGTACATGCCCTACTTTTGTGTCCTCTTCAGGTTTTTTTGTACGTAATGAATAAATCCTTGTTCTTCCTACCTTTTGGTTTCTTCTTTCGTTTCCGATCGCTTTCGTTCCTTCTTCCAATTGATATACGTGGCATGATTCCGGCCAAAGCTCCGCAATCGGGTTAGTCATTGTTAATGGCTCGAACTTCGGACTGCTAACCCGCTCGGCAAATACCATCTTGTCCGTGGTTTCGAGCGGTACTTGTCTCCCTGTTTTGCGGAGGGATTGGTGAAGGTATTCGGGAGAACACCTTGACCAATAACCCTGATCCATCCCACCTCGCAAAGGAGCGTTACAGGTACCAGGAACGGAGACGGCCAGCTTAACAAGACGAGGAGATTAAACCCCCCTCGGTAAGGGGAGTGCCGTCGTCCGATTCCATAACAATTGGTGTCGGGGAGTGAGATTTGGACCCGAAGTGCGCTTAACGCACTCGAAATTATGAGCGGCCGAAATTTTATTAAAACATCTAAATTTTAAAATCATGCCATGGATGATCAAGGTGATCGGATGCCGGTAGGGGAGCGAGAAGAAGAAGGGTTAGAAGCAGCCCAGGACCTCAGGGAGGAACTAGAGGAGAGCAATACGCATTGGGTAGCGGAGATTTCAGGTGCACAAGATGGCGGCGTTGCGCACGAGGTTGCAGCAGCCGCGCCCGCGGCGTCAATGGACTGGGGCCTATTTATGAAACAGATGATGGCCTATATGGTAAAGACGGACCATACAATGAATGATGTGGGAAACCAAATTGGGGAATTGAGGAATGACATGGGAAACCAAATTGGAGGTTTGGAAAGTAGAATGGGGGAGCGGTTAGATGACAAAATTGAGGGGTTAGATAACAAATTTGAGGGGTTAGATAACAAATTTGAGGGGTTAGATAACAAATTTGAGGGGTTAGACAATAAATTTGAGGGGTTAGACAACACGGTGGAAGGGCTAGAAGGTAAATTGGGGGGCCAACTGAAGGACGTGAGTAATCAAATTGGGGAAATGAAGGATGGGTTAACGGAGTTGGAAAATAGAATGGCCACCCAGGAGAACCAAATGGAAGGGGTGAAGAATGGGTTAGCGGGGTTAGAAAACACCATGGAAGGCAAATTGAGGGAAATAGGGGAGCAATCCGCCCGGGAAATTAAACAGATGGGGAACCAGATAGAGGAGGTAAAAATCGGGTTGGAAACCAAATTGGATGCCCAGAGGAATGATTTGGAACAGATGAGGGCGGCATCTACCAAAGAGATGGGAGAGATGGGGGAGGAGATAGGGCGTGGAGTGGGCGAAGAGGTCGCGGGGGTACGCGAGGAGGTAAAGCAGGGTGAGGAGTGCATGAAGAAAGAGGTGAGGAATAGTACGGCTAGGTTACAGGGGGGTATAGAAGACCTGACGCGGGGAGTAGAGCAGCTGATGGTGGGACAAAAGGAATTGGGGGAGCAGGTGGAAAAGAACACGGCGGTGATAGGGGGGTTGAAAGCGACACAAAAGGAGATAAAAAAAAGAACTAATAGCGACGAAGAGGGAATGTCAGATGGTACAAGAGGGACTGACGAAGAGGTTAGAGGGGGTGGTAGAGGCAATGGAGACAAAAGAACGGGAAGTAAGGACGCACATAGAAACGACCAAGGTGGCCTTAGAGGAATAAATTGAGGGGGCGCACCGGGAAATAAAGGAGGTGAGACAAAAATTAGAGGAAGTGGAAGAAGGGGTAAGTGAAATAAAAAAGAGACGGAGGGAGACTAAAAAGGAGCTGAAGGAGGAAGTGATGGAATTGGTGCAAGGTCTGTGCTCAAATCGTGATGATGTGCTTACTGACCAAATAAAGAGTTTGCAGGTGGCGGAGGAGGAGCGAAGACGAGGTGCTGAGGTGAGTGGCGATATGCTCGGGAATGTATATGGTGTGAGGGGAGATTCAGTGGGCTTGGGTGTTGGTTTGGACCTGGGCGTTCGTGAGAGGCCGCTGGTAAGGTGTGCGACAGGTGCAGAGTGTGTGGAAAGAGGCGGTGTGCAAGGATGTCCGACTATGGGGAGTGCGGAAGGTATTTGTGAGCCGGGGTGTGCGGCGGTGATCGGGTGTGTGCAAGAATGCACCCCCATGAGTGGTACGGGGTATGTACCGGGAGAGAGTGCGAAAGAAGGCGCGCGAGAAAGGTGTGGAACGGAGGTGTGTGTGAGGAAAAAGTTTGTGCTAAGGAGTGAGTGCGTTGCCAAGAGTGAGAGTGAATGCACGGCAGAGTGTGGTGGTAAGAGTGACATGGAGTATGAGTTGGTTGTGGCAGGTGAGGAAGAATGCACACCTGGAATGGAAGAATGCACACCTGGAATGGTCAAGCGCGTGTGGGAATGCACACCTGAGTTGGTGGTGAAGCGCGTGATTGGGTGTGCAAAAGAGTTCACACCCATGGTTGTCACAGAGGATGTGACCGAGGAATGGGCGCGAGGAGGTGTGTTGATGAGGTATGCGAACGACGAGTGTGTGCCAAGGTGTGCGGTGGTCAGGTGTGTAACGAAGTCTGTGAGTGGAATGAGTGTAACTGGGTGGTGTGTAGGAGAAGGTACAATAACGAAGTGTATGGAGACGCCGGGCGTGGTGAGTGTGAAAGGGGTCGTGTATGCGTGTGAGCCTGGAAGTGAAGCATCGACGTGGAACGGGATAGCGATTAGGTTGACGTTTAGCCGATGCGGGCACTCGGTGCGCGGCGCGCTTTGTTGGCTGCGAGAACCGGCGGGGATCGGTGCAACGTGGCTCCTGTTCGGAGCGCCGCGCAAGATCCGGGCCGGACCTCGCCCTGCACGGTCGCATCCGCGCTCTGCTAAGCGGAGCGGGCAGCCCGGTTCGAGGGCAGGTAGGAAGGGTCGGCACGGCGACCCCTTGTGGTTGCGGCGTTCCCGCCGGGCGAGATTGGGGCACCGGGCGGGAGACTGGATGGCTCCGCGCCGAGGTGGACCTTGGGATCTCGGCCCGAGCAAACCTCCTTCCCTGAACCGAGTGCCGGACGGATCCCACCGCGGTAGACAGACCACCCACATTCATTGCTCGGCTTGGCAAAGCCGAGCTTTGAGCATGTAAAGACGCACCGAGGCTCAAGTTAATTGACATTTGGGAGGGATAGGGAATTGGTGATTGGCAAAAATTGATGAGCAAAATTTGATTTGCAGATGATTGGCAAATTTTGGATTGGCAAGAATTGGAATTGGATGGGCAAAATTGATAATGGAAGATGCCCGAGGTGGTGGGATGGCAAATCCACCATCCCTCACATCACCCGGGCACATGACTGCATTCCAACTGCATTCGCCTACATCTCCAACTGCATTCACCCTCCATTGCCCATGTGCTCCAACTCGGAGAAGAAGGGCGTTGCCCGCCCATCGTCATCAGAAGGTGGAGCCAAGAAAGCCCTGGCCGGCCAACCAAGAATGAGTGGGTTTGGCTTGAGAGGGTGGAGAAAGACTGATCGAGCAGGTTCGTGAAGGTTCCAGGGCGTAGCTATATAACCCGTTATGGGAAGCCCCCACCGAAAACGAGAGAGTGAGGACGAATTGCGAGTTCTGTCGAGGTTGAGATTGAGGTCGAGTGAAGCGAGCACGGAGAAAGAGGGCCACGGAAATTGCCCGGCCGAGAATTGCGTATGCAACATACCAACTTTCCCCTGCTATATAATTGTCCGGTCGCGTCCAACGACACGCGGAGCCGTTTGCCGGGTTTTCGCCTCGACCCCAAAGCGTGGATCGGAGCGCGCGCTTGGAGCCGGACCTCGACGCCTACCATCTGCCTGGACCCTTCCCTGCCTTCCCATACCATCCTTCCCATTCCATCCTTTCGTGTAAGTGTGTTCGTTCTGTCTGGGGTGTTTGATAAGTTAAGCCTGTATAAGCTTGCCCTGTGTCTGCTTCCTCTTCTTCCCTTGTACATGCCCTTCTTTTGTTTCCTCTTCGGGTTTTTTTGTACGTAATGAATAAATCTTTGTTCTTCCTACCTTTTGGTTTCTTCTTTCGCATCCAATCGCTTTCGTCCCTTCTTCCAATTGATATACGTGGCACGATTCCGGCCAGAGCTCCACAATCGGGTTAGTCATTGTTAATGGCTCGAACTTCGGACTGCTAACCCACTCGGCAAATACCATCTTGTCCGCCGTTTCGGGCGGTACTTGTCTCCCTGTTTTGCGGAGGGATTGGTGAAGGTATTCGGGAGAACACCTTGACCAATAACCCTGATCAATCCCACCTCGCAAAGGAGCGTTACAGGTACCAGGAACGGAGACGGCCAGCTTAACAAGACGAGGAGATTAAACCCCCCATGGTAAGTGGAGTGCCGTCGTCCGATTCCGTAACAATATTAAAGCAAAAATTTTTGAGATAAAATAAAATTGCCATAATATCAAGATCATCACATGTGGCCGTATGCGGTAAAGGGGAATGCGGGAGGGAGGGGGATTATAGGGGGATAAAATGGGGGGGGGACCAGAGGGGGGTGGAAGCGGAGGGGGGGTTTTGGAGAGGGGTGGTTTGGAGGGGGGGGGTGGGGGGGGGAGGGGGCAAATTGTCCGAATAAAAACCTTGTGTGACATATTATGTGGACTCGTTGTTCAAAGTACGGAATGCCTGCTTCGTTCACACAAGAGTGGGTCAAACGCTACCGGTAAGTCAACTACCTCTTGTGTGATCGAGGTAACAGTTTCTTCTGCGTGCCAAGCCTCCAAAACACGTCTTCTGTTTCTGTTGGGTATGGAACCCAAAATATTAACCATATCCCAAAAAGGTGTGTGGCCTTCCTTCAGGCCGTGTTTGGCAATAGCAGATATGCTGGGATAATTACATTCAAATGCTTTTTGGTGTTCAGTAATACGTTGACCTAAGGTCCTTCCGGTTTCACCCACATACTCAGCTCCACAACCACAGGGCACTACGTATACCACCCCTGACCTATCCTTCCTCGGAAGCTTGTCCTTGACCCTCATAAGGGCTTGGCAAAGGGTGAAAACCGGTGTGAAACTCACCCTCACTCCTGCCGATTTCAAAATTCTGCCGACCCTCTGCGAAACCTCTGGTGCAAAAGGGAGAACACACAAACCCTTTGGTTGTTCTCTCGGTCTCAGCCCGTTGTGTGGGGAAGCCCTTATCGTTTTCCTGTTGGGTAGCAAGCTGTCAGGATAGCCATTTGCCCTTAACACATTTTGAAGATGGTCCACCTCACTCATCTTGTCTTCAAAGGTAGATGGTAACTCACGTGCTCTTTTTGAGAGGGTGTGCACCACCGACCTTTTGTGTTCCATTGGATGGCAAGAATTGAAATCAAGGTAGCGATCAGTGTGTGTTGGTTTTCTGTACACCGTTACCTTTAAGGCTCCTTTGGGATCCCTCGTTACGAGTGTATCCAGGAAGGGAAGGGCTCCATTTTTCTCCTCTTCAATGGTGAAATTAATGGAGGAAAAAGTTTTATTTATGGTCTCATGTATGATGCCCACCTCATCAGTGACAAATGACAAATGTGTCATCCACGTACCGGAACCAAACACGTGGTTGCACTAACAGGGCTGGAATGGTGCGTTCCTCCAAATCCTCCATCACCATGTTGGCAATCACAGCCGATACCGGGGAACCCACAGCGGTGCCATAAACCTGCTTGTAATATACCTCATTAAATACAAAGTAGGTGGAAGAGAGGCAGGTAGAAAGCATGTCACAGACGTCCATCGGGCTTAAAGCTCCCGCAGTCTCTTTCCATCGATCATCTTCCATCAAACGCCGGTCTGCCACCTCAATCGTCAGGGCTATGGGCACGTTGGTAAATAAAGACACAACATCAAATGAAACCATGGTCTCGTGTGCTTCGATGGTGAGCTGCTTCACTCTTTCAGCAAATGCTGTGCTATTGTGCACGGTTCGCTCTGTTGTCCCCACCAAATGCTTCAAAATGTTTGCCAAAAACTTGGATAGAGCATATGACGGACCATTAATACAGGAAACGATGAACCGTAGCGGAAATCCCTCTTTGTGCACTTTCGGCAGCCCGTAGGCCCTGGGAGCCACTCCCTTACTGCTGTACAGACGTTTGTACGCCGCAGCTGATCGTCTACCAGTCGCTTTTAATCTGGAAAGCATTGAGTTTAACCTGCGTTCCTCCTTCTTCGTTGGATCTGCGGTTAACCGTTCATAAGTACTTTGGTCCGCCAACATATCCTGCATTTTGTTGGTGTATACAAGACGATCCACGAGCACCGTTGCCCGTCCTTTGTCCGCTGGTAAGAACACCACATCATCCATGTTGCGTAACTCTTGTAAAGCATCCTTCCCCCTCTCTCCCCATCTTGTCTGCCGCTCCCCATGTTATATGTTTTGTGTGTCGGTTTTACTTTTTGTGTGATTAAGGTTAGCTCTTTCACGAGCCTCGATGTTGTATACAAAATATATATATATATATATATATATATATATATATATATATATATATATATATATATATATATATATATATCATCCCTAATGAACCTGAACAGTCCACTATAACTGTTCTTCAGTCTTAGCATACTCCCCGTCTGGGTCTGGGTGGAATGCCACCGGATCACCACTAGTTTCAGAGTTGGTCTTGGAGCTTGTCTGTTTGGTATACCTACGATAGCAAGACCGGTGGTAGTAGCCCTCAGCTGCAACTAGGTCTCGTGACGTAATCGCCATCATTCTTGGATCACTTTGGTCCACTGCTGCCTGCCTAACCGTCTGATCTTAACGTAGATCGACGCATTGGACCCAAGGGCTCTGTTGTGCTGCTTGTGAGATACTTGCTGCTTTTCAGGCATAAGATGCAGACTGGTTCACACACACGTGATGATGACGAGGTTAGACCTGCTGATGACTTTCTCCGGTTCAGTTCTTGCCGTCTTGGCTCATCCGGCTTCTCTGCGGATGCCGCTTTTTCAATAACATCCAGGTCACATTTCTTAACGAATTGATTCCTGCATCCCCTGTGATACAGGATTTGTGGGATCTCATCATCTCTGGCAGTGGCAGCAATCCTAAGAATGTCGGCATGCTTCCGGATCTCAGCTGCTTTCAGAAGCCGTTCCCAAGATGAACGATCTTGGGGCGGATTCAGCTCGAGGTCTGTGTCCTCGCACTCAAAGATGCAGGAGGAACGGGTCAACTTGCGTGGCAGTAAGGGCACTTGGTCTAGATCTGCAGTGCCCTCCATTATTGCCTGAAAGTGAAAAAAATGCTAATTAAATATCAGCATATTGACATCATTCATTTTGGATGTTTTTCGGGCTAAAAATTGCCGTTTTCAAAGATGTCAAATTCCGTTATGTACCATGGCTCAGATACAAATAAAATCCACACTTTTAGGCATAAAATGGACTTGGACACTTATTAACTTCTATTTGAGCCCATTTTGGCTGAGAAATTCCCATTGGTAGGGTAACTGTGGTGATATTTTGGACGGATGGCCAGATTTTAAGCAGGGGTCAAATTTCGTGACCTTTTCACCTCTAGTGACCTACTTAATTAGCATCTTGGCAAATAATAGATATAGTTATGTAGAACATAAAATTTCCAACATTTTGAGTGGTTATTTGTAGTAATTGGACCATGAGTTCAAAGGATATCGCAATTTATATTTCCCCTACCCCATAATTTCGGGTCCCGGATCAAGCCCAGTCCTCCATCTTTAAGAGGTGATTAGTAGCACTGGGCTACCGTTCCAAGCTTGGCTTCGAAGTTTTTTTTTCATCTATGGGTATATGCCTTTCAAGAAAACATGGCGAAATTTTGCCACCCCAGGTGGTACACCAATCCATGAAATTCTGGGATCTGGCCCATGGACTATAACGTCACTCTCCATTTTCTGTTTGTCTGTCTGATGTCTGTGTCACGTCCGATGTGAGGAGGTGGATGTTTTGGGCAAGGGTTGGGGGTTATGTTTGTTGTCTTGAAAACAGTGGGGGAATAGTACATGGACACACCCCCAGTGAATGTTACATCTTTAATTCTGATTAACAGAAATTCCCAGCTACTGTAAATGTTATTTTGAGGAAACAGTGCATGGCATGAATGCCACCTTGTGGAAATTGTAAACTTTATTTGCATATTTGCACAATCACTTTCTCAGTTTCCAAAACAAAACCAGTTGGTGTCGAAATACTAAATGCTGATTGATTAGCCCCCTTCTGTACCCCTGCACAGCAGGAGACCGGATTTTTCAATCACTTCTGTGTGTCTGTCTGTCTGCCTGTGTGTGTGTATATGTCTTGGTCGTAACGTTTTATATCAACTGAGCTATTGCCATAAATTTTTCAACAAAACTTTATGATAATACAGAGAAGGCAAATTAATTATTTTGTCAAAAGGTCAAAGGTCAGCATCACATAAAATCGTCAATTTTCTTCCGATTGAACTGAAATGTTAAGAATTTGCATATTGGGTCAATGAATTGGTTCACCAATCAAAAGCTACAAGCTGATTGTTTTTTTAGATTCAAAGGTCAAGGTTGCGTAAAATTGCCAATCTTCACCCGATTGACCTGAAATTTAGAGAATTTGCATAACGGGTCACTGAATTGGTTCATTATTAAAAAGGTATGAGTGGATTTTTTTAAAGATCAAAACGTCAAAGTTGCATAAAATTGTCAATTTTTGTCCAATTTTAAGAATTTGCATATTTTGAGAATATGGAAGATGTCTGAAAAAAACAGACATGGACGGGCTTTGCATTTTCCGATGCTTTCTCGGTTTTGCTTTCAATCAATGCACATACACGTTTGAATACCCCATTTACCTCTATGTCCATTTGACTTGCATGGATTTGTTCTGCTTTTGTTTATAGCAGCTTGTTACACTTTTCCCTATTTATTTTACAACTAAATCCTTTAAAAGGTAAGAAAACGCGTTTCAGCTATCTGTTTTCGTGTGTGTGAGCCACCATTATTTCTGCCCTGTCGAACTTCCTTGGAGAACAGTAAAGTTAGAATTAATTAAATAAACGCAGTGCAATAAGTAATAAATGATCATTCGGCCCATCTTCTGAGTCTAACTCGCTGCTAAGGTTCCTGTTTTAACGGGTGCTTCAGATGTGAGATTCTTTTGGGCATTGAAGAAGCTTGCCTTTTGCAGATGATCCTAAATCCGGAAAATTCTTGCACCTCGGTAATTATTCTGTACAGATCAAAGGTTTACAGAAACATTATAGCTTGTTCCACTTTCACACAAATCTTTTCGAATACAGAACTCTGCAAACATTTCACAATCATTTATTATTATCAATACTTTTTTGTTTTAAACATAAGTAGACCAGTGTTGCCCAGTGTTGCCTACCCATACACACAAATAATGTGACATGTCCACACACCATTTACACATGGAAATCACAAAAAACAGCAATAATGAAAAAAAACATCTTTTGAAAAACGCAAGTTTAGCCGATACCCCATTAGGTGCTTTGAATCCCAATAAAAATGCCACATTATGAAAGAGCAATATTGACAAATGAAAGGCACAACAAAAACAGCAGAATATAACTTCATCTTATTTGGTTGATTCTAATAAGAAATTGAACTACAAATAGAAATATATACATTATAAAAACTTACAGAAGACCTATATGTGCCAGCCGTGTCCACATACACGCACATGCACACACACGCACCCCTTGATCCATCAAGTACTCTGAATGCTTCCATAGTGCAATGGTTCGGCATCTGCCTCAAGCAAAAGTCTTTGCTGCGATGTGTCTGAACGATTCATAAACCACAAAATCCTGCACACACCACAAAATAAACAAGAAAGAGCAATCAGAGATTGCAAACCCTCACCAGGATGTATTTTCAGTGGTTTTTAAGGCTGTGTTAAAATAAATATGGCGGCCGAACCACGTGACCGATGACGTCATCATTATTTTTTTCTAAACTAATTTATTCCTAGATTATGCTCAATAAATTTCATCTTGATTGGATGAAGTTTTGTACTTGTCGAATTATGATGTCATAATGGAGGCACCTATGACGTCATCATTAACACATTTTATTCCCCATGGATAGTTCTTTACAATGAGCCATGTCTCAATCTTTTCTATTCAGTGCTTTCAGAGATATAGAGGTGCAAAGTTTTTCGGTTTTTTCCAAGATGGCAGCCAAACCACGTGACCGATATTTTTTTTTCTCCACCAATTTATGCCGACATGGCGCTCAAGAAATTTCATCTTAATAGGATGAAGATTTGTACTTGTCGAATTATGACGTCATAATGGAGGCACCTATGACATCATTAACATATTTTATTCCCCATGGAGAGTTCTTTACAATGAGCCATGTCTCAATTTTTATATACAGCGCTTTCGGCGATATAGAGGTGCAAAGTTTTTCGATTTTTCCAAGATGGCGGCCGAACCACGTGAACTATGACATCATAATTATCATGAAAAAAAATTATACAGGTGGAGTTTTTGTTTTTTTTGTATACAACATCGAGGCTGGTGAAAGAGCTAAAGAGTTGCACGTATGATGAAAATTTCCTGTCAATCGGACCGACGGTGGCAGAGAAAATCATATTTATTATGTGCAGACAAACAAACAGACAGACAAACGGACTCAAATGCAATACCCTCATCAGGCGAGGGTAATAATAAAAACCTTTGTTATGTTGGGTGTGAAAATGCATCAAAATTTGAATATACAGACGTCATTTTAACCGCAATAGTTGCAGACACTTGCGCCAGACACTTCTTTTATGATTATTATCACCAATAAATTGCAGAAACTTCATCAGACCGATAAGAGAAGAGGGGGTTATGTGACATCACTTCACACCAACCTATATCTAGCCCATCCCATAAAAAATTCAATTTGTTCTATTTAGCCTGTCCCCTGTGCAGGGAGATGGGGTTTTGCATTCACTTGTGTGTCTGTCCGAGCCATAACTTTTTTTTACCACGAGCTTTTGTCATCACATTTTCAACAAAGTTATATTTTGTGAATATGGAGAAGACAAATTCATAATTTTGTTCAAAGATCAAAAATCAGCGTCCCCTAAAATCAGCAATTTTCAACCAATTGACCTGAAGTTTTAATTACCCATTTCAGCTTTGTCATCAAATTTTAACAAAGCTTTATTATGATAATACGGTTAAGGCAAATGAATAATTTGGTCAAAAGGTCAAAGGTCAGCATCACAAAAAACATCAATTTCATCCGATTCACTTGAAATGTTAAGAATTTGTATGATGGGTCACAGAATTGGTTCACCAATCAAAAGCTGGAAGCTGATTTTTTAAATTTTTTTTTTAGATCTAATGCTCAAAGGTCAAGGCTGCATAAAATCATTAATTTACAATTTGTATTTTTATTTATTTATTTGATTTGCATTCATCTCCATATTCAACAATCTTTCAGCAAAAAATGCTGACTAAAAATTCAAAAAAGTTGAAGTGTGACACGTCTTCCGTACCGAGCGATATTTGAGCACATTTGTGAAAAGGCCCTGGGGTAATTAATGCAGGAGGCGAATGAAAAAGAGAAGCAGCTGGTTCACATTCTATCATATGATATGGGGGAGAGGCCTCATCTATAATATTTGGTCGAGTATTAATCACCACATCTGAGGAAGGATAGCGGCAAAAGAGGGTTCAGCGAAGGGATCGATTCCGGGGGCTATATAGACCAAGCTATGAGGAGCGGCTGAACATAGAAGGGAGGTGATTATATGAGGGGGTTTGATCGAGATATTTAAGATACAACAACAACAACATGCATTTTAAGGCCATTTTCCCTGCAAGAGCGGGGGTTAGCCTTGTGGTCCCCATGACAATCTTCTCCATTTTGCCCTATATTCTGTATCTCTCCTTGTTAACCCCCTGGCCCGCATTTCTTCTTCCACCATCTTTAGCCAAGTCTTCCCTGTCCTCTACTTCCTTCTACATTCATTTCCATCACTCTTCTCAACCAGTCACTTTCATCCTTCCTCAACACATGACCAAACCATCTCAACCTGTTCCTCTTCACAGCATCAATCACAGGCTCTATTCCCATCATCTTTCGCAATTCATCATTTGTCTTTCTCTCTCTCAATGATACTACGCACATCCACCGAACCATTCACATTTCCACCCTTTCCAGCCTTCGTTGCTGCTCCACATTCATGACCCATGTCTCGCTCCCATAAATCATAACACTTCTCACACATGCAGCATACACCTTTCCCTTCAGCTTCAACGACACTCCCCTCCTCATCAGCACGCCACTCAGTTCCCGAAACTTCTTCCATGCACATCTCACTCGAGCAACCATTGCCGAGTCTGATCCACCTTCTCCATTCAGCATGTCTCCGAGGTAGCAAAATGTTTTCACACCTTCCAGCTTCACGCCGTCTCCAAGATCCAACTCAACGTTTCCTCCATCTGCAGCTCCCTCTGTGCACACCTTACATTTGAATGTAGCTGCCACACTGGTTAATGACCCTCTCAGACCGCTACATTTTTGATGAACCCACTCAGCGCACATTGTACATTGAATGGAGTTCACTCCGACACCCTTCCTGCACACAGCACATGGCCACTTCCCAGTTCTTTCCACCTCACCACATGCTTTACCACTTGCCATCACCTTTGTCTTTCCTATATTCACCTTCAGACCTTTTGTCTCCATACATTCCTTCCACTTGTTCATCTTTTCCTTCAATCCATCCATACTTTCTGCAATCAACACCAGATCAGCTGCATACAACAACTCCCATGGTAAACCCTCCTTTACGTTCTGAGCCAGCACCTCCATCACAGCTACAAATAGTAGTGGACTTAGTACCGACCCCTGATGCACTCCCACCTTCACCTCAAACTCACCACTGTTCCCGCCCTTCGTCCTTACAGCTGTGCGCGCTCTTTTGTACATTGCCATCACAACTCTGATCAACCATTCCTCCACTTCTAACTTCCTCAACGCCCATGTCAATACTTTGCGTGGAACCCTATCGAATGCTTTATCCAGATCAACAAACCCAAGAAACAACTTCTTCCTCTTCTCCATGTACTTCTCCTGCAACTGCCTCACAATAAAGAGCGCGTCTGTCGTTCCTCTTCCTGGCATAAATCCAAACTGCATTTCGTCGATCTTCACCTTCTTCCTTATCCTCCTCTCCAACACCCTTTCCAATACCTTCATTCCATGCTCCAATAACTTTATCGCTCGGTACGAGCCACACTCCAGAGGGTCACCTTTCCCCTTGTATAGAGGGACGAGGGTACTCAGTTCCCAATCCACTGGAATGCGACCTTCTTTCACCACCAGATTACAGATCTCTGCCATTCTCTTCACACCCCAACTTCCTGCTGCCTTCAACATATCTCCCACAACTCCCGTCGGCCCTCCCGCTTTTCTACTCTTCATTGCTTTTATCGCTTCCTCAACTTCCTTCTCAGTTATCTTCTCTGCCGGTCCTAAAACTGGGTTACTCTCTATGTTGCCATCCCATTCATTCTCTGTATTCAACAGCATTTCCATATATCTTTTCCATCTTCCTTTAATTCCATCTGGGTCCACAACAATTTGTCCCACTTCATCCTTCAAGCAACTCACCCCCATCACATCACACCTCTCTTTCGCTATCTGCTTTGCAATCCTGAATGCCGCTCTCTGACCCTCTTCCGAATCCAAGCGTTCTCCGAACATTTTCCTACATGCCTCCTGCGGCTTTGCTACCTCTTTCTTTGCAGCCTTCTTGGCTGCCTTATAACTTTCATGCTCGGCTTTTTCTGCTCCCGTACCCTTCACCTTCTGCCACTCCTTGAACTTCTTCCTCTTCTCGTCAATCCTCTTTCCAACTTCATCATCCCACCACCATGTTTCCGAGTGCCTCGGTGGTCCTTTTGTCCATCCACATACCTCACCAACGGCTCCCAACAGACTATCTTTCATTGACATCCAACCACGTTCAAGCTCAACCACATCATCCTCTACCCTACTCAGCCTCTCTTTTAATGCCTCCCTTACTGTCACCTCTTTCAACCTCCACAACTTCATTCTCGGTTGGTACTTCACCTGCCGAGCTCTCCTCGCACCTTTCACCCTTATGTCGCAGACAACCAAGTGGTGCTGTGAAACAGCCTCCTCCCCTGGGATCACCTTTGTGTCCCGGAGGTGCCCCCTATCTCGCCTACGCACCATCAGGTAGTCAACGGTTGTCATCGACCCACCTGACGTGTATGTAACAAGCTTATTATCCCCTTTCTGGAACTGAGTATTACAAATCAACAAATCAGCTCCATCAGCAAACTCCAAAATCCTTTCACCTTCTCCATTTCTCACACCATATCCGTAACCCCCATGAACTCCCTCAAAACCGTCCATACTCCTTCCCACATGTCCATTTAGGTCTCCTCCTACCACAACAACTTCCTCAGCTTTCACGTTTTCCATCAGCTTCTCTATCGCACACCAGAACTTGGCCTTCTCTTCATCGCTCCGACCAACCTGCGAAGCATATCCCGAGATGACGTTCTCCAAGAGCTTTCCAATCATCATTTTCACCATCATCAACCTATCACTCACTCTCGTCACACTCACCACACTGTCTACAAACTCCTCAGAAAACAGGACACCAACACCATTCACGCCCTCCCGGCACCCTTGCCACACAAACTTGTATTTCTGTCCCTGCCTACCCTTCACCATTCTCACACCACTTCCCTTCCATCTCGTCTCTTGCACACAACATATGTCCACTCTTCTTCTGATCAATACTTCCACCACTTCTCCTGATCTCCCTGTCATTGTCCCTACATTCCATGTCCCAAACCTCAGAAACCGATCTCCACTTCGGGCTGTACCCTGCCCATATGTAGTTGTAATTGTCATGGTTCTCTTTTTGAGGCAATGTTTTTATGGCCGGATGCCCTTCCTGACGCCAACCCTCTTAGTCGCCTCTTACGACACGCAGGGATACGGTGTACCTATTCTAACCAGGGTACACACCGTACACACCGGTCCAAGTCATTGTAATTCATGTAAAAGCACAAGGATGGCCGAGTCGTCCTCCCAAATACATTACACATACAAGCTCCTCCACAAGCTTGAGATCACCATTGATAACAAAGAAAAGGTTCGTTTACACTGCAAGTTAAGCAGCTAAGATGGCCGGGCGTACAGAATGTAAACGCAACACTTTCGAAGGTGAGATCCCCAGTGAGCAGAAGCACTCGGAGCCCTCAAGCACGTCGTGCAAACGAGCCTCAGGAAGCAGGAAAGGAGGCCTCAAGCACGTCGTGCAAACGAGCCTCAGGAAGCAGGAAAGGAGGCCTCAAGCACGTCGTGCAAACGAGCCTCAGGAAGCAGGAAAGGAGGCCTCAAGCACGTCGTGCAAACGAGCCTCGGGAAGCAGGAAAGGAGGCCTCGAGCACGTTGTGCAAACGAGCCTCAAGAAGCCTCGTCTTGTCCTTTCCTCGCTTGTTTAGCCGATGACGATGAAATGAAGACCGACGAGGATCGAGATATTTAAGATAATGAAGGGTAAAGATGATAAGTGCAGAATATTTTTTAAGCAAAACAGGCAGTAATAGGATCAGGGAGAGCAAAGGAAGAAAAAGCAATGGCCTGAGAGTAAAGAAGAGGAGAGTTATGATGGCAATAAGCCAAGAGTCATTCACTCAGATAGTAGTTATTGCACAAAATGGTCTCCCTCGTAAGGTAGTGGCAGCAGAAAGAGTGAAAAATGAATGAATGAATGATCGTTTTAAGGCCATTTTCCCCGCTAGAGCAGGGGTTAGCCTTGCGGGCACCATGACAATCATGGTTCCCTGTTTGAGGCAATGTTTTTTTTTTATGGCCGGATGCCCTTCCTGACACCAACCCTTGGTCGCCTCTTATGATACGCAGGGATACAGTGTACCTATTCTAAACCGGGGTACACACTGGGATCATTCATCCCAGCAAGCTGGTTCTCAATTTGCCGACCTTGGAAGGATGACAGGCTGAGTCAACCCCCCTGGCGCTAATTCAGTGATCGACTGGGATTCGAACCCAGGATCCTAGGATCCCAAGCCGGCACCCTAACCGCTAAGCCAACACCAGGGTCTGGCAGCAGAAAGAGTAAGAAAAGAAAACGAACCACCTTTAGAGGCCATTTTCCCCCGCAGAGCAGGGGTTGGCCTTTTTTGGGCACCGTGGTCCCCTTTTTGAAGCAATGTTTTATGGCCGGATGCCCTTCCTGCCGCCAACCTTATTAGTCGCCTCTTGCGACACACAGGGAATTACCAGTGAACTGGTGCTCAATTTTCGATTACTTAATTTTCAAAAAGTTACTGATTCGGATAAAACAGTGGTGGTTCAGGGATGCTATAAGCCAAATGATTAATAAATTAATTATTTTACGATTATTATTTTTGTTTATTTTAATTACGCAATTCATCAATCAATTATTGTATTCTGCTCCCTCCCAATTCCGTTCCAAAAAATGGGGGGGAGTGGGGAGGGAAGGGAGGGTCTCATCAAGGCGCTGCGGATGAGCTGATAAGGCCTATTTGTACTCACCATGACTTTGCCCTTTTGATTAAATTATTAACTTCTCCATATTTGCATGAGGGAAACTTGATGATAAAAGCTCCAATGGTAAAAATATTATGGTCTGTACAAACTGACGATCATTATCAAGATGTAACATTATCACTTTGCATTTAATAGTTTTCTGTGGTGAGAAGTAAACAGTTTACGGGCCTCTATGTGATAGCGCTTTTCCACATTCAAGGGATTCGTCTCCAAGGTGAAAAAAAACCCGCAGCTTGTGCAGATATTCTGTGGCGCCGCTAATAATGGCTATTTATAGTCACTATGACTTTTCCCTTTCACATTTTGACCCCATTTTAAATTATTTTCTCCAGATTCTCAAAATAAAAGTTTGTTGAAAAATTAGATGACAAAAGCTCAAATGGTAAAAGAGTTATGAGTTACGGCCTGGACAGACACACAAAAGCGATTACAAAACCCTGTCTCCCACTGTGTGGGGGAAAGGCAAATTAAAAAAAATAAAAAAAAATAAAAAAAAATAACAATAACAGTGAGACAAAGACAAAAAATGTTATCGCCCCCAGGTTTTAGTAATTTTGCTGTACGGAGTTAAAGGACGAGCCCATATTTACAAGACTTACGTGTATGCACACTTGCGTGGTCATGTGACATGGAATATTGCGTATGATTGGGTTATTGGTTAATGAATGTTGATGATGTGCGTCACATAGTTATAGTGCGTAAGAGAGTTGGCCAAGTGACATGTACCACCTGTATCGCTCCGTAACGCTTGGACATGCACTCTCTTCTCGCTCCCCGCCCCCAACTGCAACTCTCCGTCACGATTGGACATGCACAATATTAACTGCAATGGCCGCCCGTCGGCCATCTTTGACCAGATTGCTAAAAACGATCAACTGCAATGGCCGCCGTCGGCCATATTTGGTCGGATTACAAAACAAAATCTTCTGCAAATGTATAGTCATGTATTGCCTTTGTGCCAAGTTTGAACAAAATTGGTCCACGCATGTCCAAAAAATGGTTAGGGACACGTTTATCAAAATGGCCGCCAGTCGGTTGAATCTGATCTCGAAAAACAATTAAGTGCATATGTAAGCCATCATTCATTATTTGTATGCCAAGTTTGAACAAGATCGGTAAATGCAGGTCCAACAACCGGTTGACGAAAGTTTCAACATCGGGTTTTTAACAACTAAAATGGCCGCCAGTCGGCTGACTTACATCAAATCACGAATCAAAATGATGTGCATATCTATACCGTCATGTTGTATACATATGCAGAAGATTTGGTTTTGTCATCCGACCAAAGATGGCTGACTTAGCCTTTAACTCTGCACAGCAAATTTAATAAAACCACGGCGAGGGCTATGACATTTTCTACTTGTTTCTCTTGCTTATTTTGTTCCCACTGTCATTAGGTTTCCTTTTCATCCTCTCTTACCACATGATCCTCCACAAACCAAGATGTTTTATCAAAAAATACAAATAAAATTAACCTCTTCCTCCATGCAGGTGGCTTGCCAAGCTTTTGAACCTTTTTCATAGATTGCAGTGTTGAGTTTATTCCCAAGAAGCAACTTGCCTACTCAGCATGGAAATGTAACCCAACGTAAAGTGATCTCCAGTGTCTTTGTAAGGCTTACGACCTTGCCAAATCTTCGAAGACAAGTCTACTCTGACAACCCCACATCCTCATGGTGAGTTCTCTCCTACGTCACCATCCTCCAAGATCGAGTTTTGGCTTTTCAAGTCAGCGTCTGGGATTTGTTCAACTTCAGGGCCTGGACTCACTAAGGATGTATTCAAAATAGATACTGCTCACTAAAGTGCTCTCAAATATTTCCGAATGCCAAACCTCTTAATGTTTATCTCTGCCGTCTAAATTTGACTTCAGTCGTTTTCATCAAATAAAAAAATTCATGCAATTCTTCTAATCCAAGTCCCTTTATATTTTTACGTATAATCAAAACTATTGTGATTAAGGACATTCTTTATGCACATTGAGATGTTGTCTACTCATTAACAAACATCTTTAACTGACATCTTATGAAATGAGAATGACCATGACTATTATAGTTCTACAACTGCCTTGTCATACCCAAGTAGAGTCAAAGGGAATACGACGATAGCAGCTGCAAGCAGGAAGGCGAGTCCTGGGTACCAAGACACCGTGGCTGCGTAGACATTGTTGAAGATGATACTGGCGAGTAGAGCACTAATCATTTCCCCACAAGCTACAGCAGAAAACACTGCACCTGCAAGACACAGAAAGCAAGATCTCTTGGATGACTTACCTGACAAAGTAAAGAGTTAAAAAAAAAAAAAAATCACATGCAAGTTGTTAGATGTTTACAAAAATGAAAAAAAAAAAGATTCTCTTGTGAAGAAAATGAAGGATACCTTGTTCATTTGGGTTTACCAGCTTAGAAAGCATTGAGCGTAGAACCGGAGCTGGCATAACTGCAAACATCATTGGAACGTTCACTAGAATGGAGAAAGAAAGAAAACAGGGTCAAAATGAGGAGAGATATTGAGGACACATTTTGAGCAATGATTGAGGATAATGAATGAGCAATGAATGAGGAATGAGAAATGAATGAATAGGATGAGGATCCTATTTTTAATGATTGACTTAAAGTGGCTTTAATCTGTCCAGAAAAGTTGTAGTTTCTTTAATCATTGCTTATTAATCTTTTACATTTGCAAATTTCCTTTCTCTAAACACATTCATGTTGAAAAAATCCAAGAACCCCATTCTACCAACACACTCGGTTATGCCACAGGTGGGAATATAGTGTGCAATTAATCTTACTACACCTTGCTCTACATTCTCTCTCCAACCACAACTTCAGCATAAAAAGTTTAGGGGAATTAACAAAACCAAAAAGAAAACATCATCTAACCGAGCAATTGTTTCTGCTCACCTCCTACTTTCACAAAAACATAGCAAAGGACACAATCTGATGACTGCAGTCGGATAAGAGCTGCTTACACCATCCTTTGATGTCCCACCAAATGCATCTACATCACTTGGCACCCAATGCGTTCATATATTTATTGTCATTTCACGGAGGTTACACACTCGCCAAACTCCTAGGAGTGTTGATGCTGCCGGAGCAGTTGCTTGGCAAGGGTTACACTGGGTGGTTTGCCATTGCCTTCCCTGCACTGTTTGTTCATTTTATATCATTTTAAATGTTTAACGTCAACCAAGTAAGCAGCACGTACCATTTTTAAAGTATTTGGTATGACTTGACCAGGATTTGAACCACGGACCTCCCAGACTCAGATCAGACACTCGAATCATTACACTACCAAGTCTGGTGATTCGTTACCATTTATCACAACATTCAATGTTTTGATTGCTAACTGATGTTTTAATAATCAAGACTTGAACATAAATGCTTATGACTCAGATTACAACATTAATAAAACAACTTATTGAATATTGTTACAGACGTGGCTTGGATGTTATTCACCGAGCGGTTTTGGGATGACCACGTCTGCACAAGATTATACTCGATATTATACCCGAACGTTGACTAGTCGCGCGATGCTAGGTCAATGAAGGAACAGACACACGGCTGGGATTAAAATGACGACACCAGGGATACGGTTCTCAAGACCTCCGGAGGAGATTATATTCGTGCGGAAGGTCAGATTACAGGGACGAGAGGTACAGCACAGAAAGGTGGGCACTTAGACACAACCTTATATTAACCCCAACAGACGACAGGCAAACGGGACAAGGCTGACTCACACGGGGATTGATAGCAGGAAAGCGGGTATCGATGGCTCCAGGTGCACCTGGGCTCAGGGCAGAATCGACCCGGTTCGGTCCGGTCCAAAGATGCGGGGAGGTATCGTCGCGCTGGGGGTGGCGGTGGCTTCCTCTGCTCTCCGTAGTTCAGGCGCATCTGATGTCACGTCCGCTACGTGGCCGCGTATATCCGGCGGGGAGTGACACGCCCTCAGCTCGTCAGCTCCGCCTCGTGGAATCGGCACGTTGCTTCTCATTGGGTGCGTGCGGGGGGGGGGGGGGGGGGGGGGGGTTACCGGCTCCGCCCCTGACGAGGAGCTGACAAGGAGCCCCTTCGTGGTAACCCCGTGGAGCGCATGGTCTGGAGCGCATCGTCTGGAGCGCATTGTCGATGGCGGCGAACCGAGCCGGTGGGAGGACGCACACTCCCCCCCGCGCAGCGCCCCTCTGTTGTTGTAGACGGGGAAGAAGATGGGAGGAGGTACGGGAAAGGTCCTAAACTCACTACTGGTGCCATATAATCACATTCTGGTGCAACGAAGAGTCATAATTAATGGAAACGAGTCCTTAACTGACATAGACTAAGAATAACTAGCAAGATGTCCGAAAGTTGTCTACGTGTGATGCGGTGGACCTGGGCACGACATTTAATGGGGGAAAAAGGGGAAGGTCGGCTCTACTGATTGTTGTTTACAAACAATGGGACTAGGGAATGGGGGATTGGGGATAGTTGGGGAGTATTGGGGAAAATAGGGGAATATTTACAAGCGGATATGGAGGCCAAATTCCATATTCGCAACAATATTGATTGGTTCTGTTAATCTGATTGACCCGTAAATTATGCAAGTTAAAATGACTTATTGGTATTTTTCAATAACAATTACTCTGATTGTTGCTCAATTGTAAGTTAACTTCGAATGGATGGGTTTCTTAGAATGTCAGGACATGAGGAAAGCAGTTGTTATCCAAGTGGAATGAGTTACCTTTTTCATCCTGTTTGGCAAATGTAATTAGACTGCACTTGCGAAGCGAAAAGCAGGGTTAAGTAATTGGTTGTGTACGTGTGGCGTGCGTGTCTACCTTTTAAAAATTCATTTTCTCGGCAACCGTTGGTCTGAATGACACGAAATTTTATCATAAGAGCGCCTCTTCCTGCAGAAGTTTTCTATTAATAATCATGATGTCCTTGGTCACGTGGTACGGATGCCATCTTGGAAAAAATTTACACCTCTATATCTCCGAAACCGCTCAATGGAAAAAATCGAAAGTTGGCTCGTTGTCAAGTACTCCCCGTGGTGACTAAGATATGTTAATGATGATATCATCGTTGCCTTTATTATGACGTCATGATTCGACAAGTACAACGCTTGATCTGATCAGTATGAAAAAATGAAAATTCTACAACTGTTAGTCCGATGGACATGAAATTTTGACCATAGGATTGCCTCCTCCTGCAGAATATTATAATAATTGTTATGTGTTAGTTGTGGTGAAGTAAAACTAAATGCCATTCATGAGATTCTCATAAACGTATAGATAAAAATCAGTGAAAAAAAACATTCTGGAAAAAAAATGCTCGTGGAATAGGAAAATG
Organism: Myxine glutinosa; assembly: GCF_964187855.1. Lineage (NCBI taxonomy): Eukaryota > Metazoa > Chordata > Myxini > Myxiniformes > Myxinidae > Myxine > Myxine glutinosa. Next base: position 160,801,073 of record NC_136262.1, read on the forward strand.
GATTTGGGTGGGGATGGGAGGAAGATGGTGGTGGTTGTTGCAAAGGGGAACGTTGACTGATGATGATGTATCCTTTTTGTGAACATGGGAAGTAGATTTTATAGCTGGATATATAGGGTGAGTCAAAGGGATGTTTAGGGCACAAACTCATTTTTGAAGGGCAATCTGCAACCGGAAGATGTAAATTTGCATTTGAAAAACACGAGAAATAACCACTCTGCAAGCTATAGCCATTTTGTGGGGCCTACCATGGCACACTGCTTTAAAATCGAACATAAAATAGTGCAATGGAGACTTACCTAGGTACATAAAGATGTCTGTTTTCGCAAAGGAAATCATGACCATTCCACCGACGAAAGAGGTCATTCCAATGACAGCAATGAGGATGTCTGGCAAAACCTTTGAGAAGAAATGGACGCCAAGGTAGCTCATGATGTATATCAAGCAGAACATAGCACCAAAATAGCCAAGCTTTAAGGAGGTCCACAGAAGAGGCTCATTCATCTGGTACCTAGCAAAAAGGCCACCAGCGCCAAAGAAATAAAGAGCAGTCATCATGAAAGTGATGAGCATCAGGATGAGTTTGATCCTCTTTTTGAGGTCACCATCTGCCAGACACAACGTGCGGAAACCATCACGTATTTCCTTCATGTAAGTCATGATGGTTCGCTGAGGAATGTTGTCTTGGGAAGACTCCCTGGTTACTGTTTCTTCAATCACCAGCCACACATACAACATGCACAGTACGTCAATCCCAAGGACCAAAAGCATCACTTGGTAGAGCTGCATAACTTCACCAACGTAGCCTGAGATGAAGGAGCCAATGAAACCAACGCCACCAATAAGCATCTCCAAAAAGGCAATTCGTGCATTTCGAGATGTCACAGAACTAACATCTGCCACATAAGCAAAACTGCTGCCCAACAGTGTTGTTGTACCACCAAAGAAACTTGTGATGAAATTGAGTACATAGATGACCCAAAGTGGTAAGTCACGGTAGAGGAATATGACCATCAGGATGTTGCTTATAGCATCGCCGAGGCAGGTCAAGAACAGAGGAAATCTGCGCCCATGTCGGTCGCTGTATGCACCAAAGAAGAGTGTTGCAAGGAAAGCAGGAACAAAAGCTATGAGGTCCAGGGAGAGATCAAATCGTGATGATGCTTTTTGCAACTCCTGAAATGAGAAAAAAAATCAGAAATTAGAAAAAAAATCTTAATCTACAGAAAAAACATACAATCTCAACAGCTTTATAGCAAACATTAAACAATGTCGGAATGTCTTGTCTTTTAAGAAACAAAACTACTTCGTATAACTTGACACAATTGATATGAAATTTTTTCAAAACCTAGAAAATGTCACCGGTTCAAGGACAATAATGTTTGGGCTAGCCAGTTAGGAATAGAGTACCATGGAAATTTTATATTCCATGAAAAAATATTCATGTGTTCGGCGAAAGCGATCATCCACGGGGACACGACCAAGTCCAAAAACAGAAACCACAATAAATCATGCAATCATATGCAGGTCATAATATGAAAACAGTCAATAAAAAGACCAAATAATCGACTGTGTGAACTGGACTCATGCCACAATGATGGTCATTCAAAAATAAATATTTTACAATTAGAACAGCTATCTCACTCTTTTATCCAAGCGCAGGATATATTCAAAATCGATCTCATTTTTATTATCCGTCTATGAAGCATTTAAAAGGGAAACAGACAATCTCAGGTAAATAGATTCAATGAATGGAGTATTTAAACTCTCAGACAACAGATGCTTCATTTCAGGACTGTAGATGATACCAAACACTCAGTGACAAATATGACAGTCAATATATTGTTACGGTTTTCCGCCGCCCTTCTTACCCTTACCAAGGGGGGATTAAGCCCCTTGTTCTTTCTGGGGCTGGCATAACCGAGAGACTTGAAACGCCTCTTCCGGGCAAACGCAAGGTAGGGTTTCGGGACCAAGTCTCGCTCGTACCTAAATACCCGCACCGCCACGGAAGCGGGGAACCAAGCCTCGCACGAGCCACGTGTAATTTGAGTACACCGAGCGGATTGCGTACCACGTGGTCCATGCAGTCACCGTTAATATTGGACCCCGATTCGAGCGGTTCTATTCGTACCATGCTTAGTCAATGATGGAAAACACAGGAACAATCGAATGGAAGGAAGAACACATTGTTTTTTTTTTGTTTTTTTTGTATACTGAATCGAGGCTCGTGAAAGAGCTGACAACCGCGAGGGAAAGACAGCACAGGGAGACCACGGGGGAAAGACAGCACAGGGGGACCGCGAGGGAAAGACAGCACAGGGGGACCGCCAGGGAAAGACAGCACAGGGGGACCGTGAGGGAAAGACAGCACAGGGGGACCGCGAGGGAAAGACAGCACAGGGGGACCGCGAGGGAAAGACAGCACAGGGGGGCCGCGAGGGAAAGACAGCACAGGGGGACCGCGAGGGAAAGACAGCACAGGGGGACCGCAAGGGAAAGACAGCACAGGGGGACCGCGAGGGAAAGACAGCACAGGGGGACCGCGAGGGAAAGACAGCACAGGGGGACCGCGAGGGAAAGACAGCACAGGGGGACCGCGAGGGAAAGACAGCACAGGGGGACCGCGAGGGAAAGACAGCACAGGGGGACCGCGAGGGAAAGACAGCACAGGGGGACCGCGAGGGAAAGACAGCACAGGGGGACCACGAGGGAAAGACAGCACAGGGGGACCGCGAGGGAAAGACAGCACAGGGGGACCGTGAGGGAAAGACAGCACAGGGGGACCACGAGGGAAAGACAGCACAGGGGGACCGCGGGGGAAAGACAGCACAGGGGGACCGCGAGGGAAAGACAGCACATGGGGACCGCGAGGGAAAGACAGCCCAGGGGGACTGCGAGGGAAAGACAGCACAGGGGGACCGCGAGGGAAAGACAGCACAGGGGGACCGCGAGGGAAAGACAGCACAGGGGGACCGCGAGGGAAAGACAGCACAGGGGGACAGCGAGGGAAAGACAGCACAGGGGGACCGCGAGGGAAAGACAGCACAGGGGGACCGCGAGGGAAAGACAGCACAGGGGGACCGCGAGGGAAAGACAGCACAGGGGGACCGCGAGGGAAAGACAGCACAGGGGGACCGCGAGGGAAAGACAGCACAGGGGGACCGCGAGGGAAAGACAGCACAGGGGGACCGCGAGGGAAAGACAGCACAGGGGGACCGCGAGGGAAAGACAGCACAGGGGGACCGTGAGGGAAAGACAGCACAGGGGGACCGCGAGGGAAAGACAGCACAGGGGGACCGTGAGGGAAAGACAGCACAGGGGGACCGCGAGGGAAAGACAGCACAGGGGGACCGCGAGGGAAAGACAGCACAGGGGGACCGCGAGGGAAAGACAGCACAGGGGGACCGCGAGGGAAAGACAGCACAGGGGGACCACGAGGGAAAGACAGCACAGGGGGACCACGAGGGAAAGACAGCACAGGGGGACCACGAGGGAAAGACAGCACAGGGGGACCGCGAGGGAAAGACAGCACAGGGGGACCGCGAGGGAAAGACAGCACAGGGGGACCGCGAGGGAAAGACAGCACAGGGAGACCGCGAGGGAAAGACAGCACAGGGGGACCGTGAGGGAAAGACAGCACAGGGGGACCGCGAGGGAAAGACAGCACAGGGGGACCGCGAGGGAAAGACAGTACAGGGGGACCGCGAGGGAAAGACAGCACAGGGGGACCGCGAGGGAAAGACAGCACAGGGAGACCGCGAGGGAAAGACAGCACAGGGGGACCATGAGGGAAAGACAGCACAGGGGGACCGCGAGGGAAAGACAGCACAGGGGGACCACGAGGGAAAGACAGCACAGGGGGACCACGAGGGAAAGACAGCACAGGGGGACCACGAGGGAAAGACAGCACAGGTGGACCACGAGGGAAAGACAGCACAGGGGGACCGCGAGGGAAAGACAGCACAGGGGGACCGCGAGGGAGACAGCACAAGGGAAAGATGCCACCCTTAAAAGGACATTTTAATTTCACTGCTTTATCTGCAACAACCACAATAAAGATCCCACAGTATCGTTAGGTTGGAATTCTCGCAAAACATCGGGTGTGGATCAATTGTACGGTGGCCTACCTTTTCTTTGTATACAGAGTCAAGGCTTATGGAAGAGCTCGAACACTGAATGGACCAGGACACAACATAACAAAAGGACCAGTAGAAAGAGGGGGAAGGGGTGACACTAACAAAAGTAGTTTAATTATTATTCCCAATATTATGTACAATGATCGGGAGAAGCAGGGACACAGAGCAGCACTTAATCAGTCTTATCCTTATCCCCAGACTCGGGCCCGTTCACACTCACACAGGGAATTGCAGGCAGGTTGATGTTCAGGCCAAACGCGCCGACTTGGTTGTCCAGGAACGGCCCCGTCCGGCTCTCCACGGCCCCAGCACGTCCCGCGAAGAAGGCAAGCAGGCGGTGGAAGGATCCTCGAACCGCATCTCCCGAACAAAAGGCAGACGATGAGGTAGGAAGGAAAAGTACGCGTCTCTCAGCGCGGCTGGCGGTCACACAGCGCGTTATCACTCGCGTAACAATGCACTATATGCGGCTCGGCTTCCAGCTCAACCGAGCGTCACTTTCATACGAGCGCGTATCCTGGTTCATGCGCGTCTTTCTCCACTCAATGCCAACTCGGTCCTCGTACCTCAATTGCTGCTCGAACTCCACCAACTGCCCCTGGTGGCTTTGCGCAACGGCTTATATCAACACGCCCTGAACCTTCTCGAACCTTCCAACCACGCCCTGTGACGCAGTGCCGCCGCCACACCCTCTGAGCCCTGATTGGCGGCTCGCGCTTACCGTCAGCTCCTCTGCCGCCCTCATTCGGTCCCGCCCCGACCCTCCTCGGCCTGCCTCGTGTTAATTCGCGCCAAAAAGCCAAAGGCAGCATTAGGAGGCGTAAGGCAATGGAGGCAATACGGTATAGCCATATTAAATTAGCTTTATCGTGATGTTTGTCCAAAGAAGAAGATTTATCATGGCATTTTTCCAAAGACGCTTTTAATAACAAAATTAATGATAATCGCATATTGTTAATGTTATTACAAAACAATATTAATACTAATAATGCCCCATTTCCTGAAGGTGTTTTTCCTGCAGTGATAACGTGAATAAATAGCTTATAGTTTAAATGGCATTTCTGTGGAAGCAACGGCTTCTACAGGAAGTAAAAATATTATAAACCACAAACACGTATGCTTAGCTTTTTAAACAGTCGCTAATGCTCTTTATAACACTAAATGAAGAAATTTGGAGGAATCCCGACATCCGTGGAGTAAGATTTACGAACAGAACTGAGTGTAGATCTACTGTACTCTATATAACCCACAAATGTTGAGTTATTAACATGGCCCTTTCTGCCACTACCGTGGCATTTTTTGTAGCGAACTTTTGAAACTCTTCTGCTGTTTGATACGAAACTGAAAGGGAGAAGCTCAGGTTGTGCTCCTTTACCAAGCAGCTAGCTTGTGCTTGCCAAGCCAGCTGTTCCTTAACGGTTTTGAATGGAGTGCTTGCTCAAATGCTTAAACCACTTGTCGATCTCTCCACAAGAAACTTGGTAAATGAACACACACCCAATGTTCTTGAGACCCGCCCATAGATCGACTGTAATCTATATACCCCAAAGAGGAATGACCCTTCCTGCCCCTCCCGGAGTCTGCGGGTGTACTAGTATCACAAATGAAATAAATATGTATTAAGTGGGACATTTATTTAATAAAATATCCTGTAAGGGTTTTGGGCAAAACACGTTTTTTTGAGCAATCCACCTTGGGAAAAGTCTTTATCATGTGTGCCCACTTCTCTTACTGTTATACTCCCCAAGCTCCCTAGCTCCCTAGCCTCACACCTAGGTCCTGCAGACTTCTCTTATTCTCTCATCGTTATAAAATTTGTTATACTCCCCAGTCGTAAAACCTGTTTACCCACTTCTCTTATTGGAGGAACTGCAAGAACCTTTACTTTGTATGTCTCCCAAGCTCTCTGGTTGGATGATTACTCCAAGAACTCTTTGAATGCTTATCATTTTTAATTTCCTGGACGTCCTTATCAGTGTGTGCATCAAACATAGCCTTGAGCACTGACAGACACTGCCTGTTCCTTTATGCTCTTCACCAAATAAAACCATGGTATTTTGCCCAACCTGAGAGAGTAGACCGTCATTTTGTGTTGTTCATTGGTATTCTGTGTATTGTTGATTTATGATCGATCTACTTCTCTCCGTGCATTTTCAAATAAATATTTCAAATTCACGACGTGAGGAAAATAAATTCTTCTTCTTCAACAATTCCCAGTCGGCAACTGGCTTTGGAGGCCAGCTTGGAGATGTGTTTTCCCAGGAAAGATCATGGCAGATAGTGAGACCCAAAAGCTTGAGTGACAGAACTTCTTGGAGAGGATTGTTGAGGAAGTAGATGGGAGGGTTGTCCAGTCGGTCTTTTCAGAGAAACATAGTAAGAGTGTGAGATTTGTCAGGATTGAAAGACATGTTTCACTTGTTTGACCAGTCTGAATTTTTCCAGGTCTGCAGAGAGTGAGGAGGCTCTGCATGCCAATCTGAGGGTTGAGATATGGAGTGGCAGAGAGTTGAGTCATCAGCAAAAAGATAGAGAGGATTTTCCATGGAGTCAGAGAAATCATTGATGAAGACCAGAAAAGCACAGTGCCCAGAACACTGCTCTTTCCTTTTCTGGTTAGAAACTAGAAACTTTGTGGTTAGAAACACTCTCCTCCCAGTTCAAAACTTCTCCACCTTGCCAGGAGAAAAGGACACAGAGTCCAGGAGCAGCTGGGTACAACTGGGTACGGTGGGTACAGAGAGTAATGGGTTTGGGACACAAGATTTTGAGGGAAACACAGAGTTGAGGCATTCAGCTTTTTCACCTGCGGTGTCAAATGTATAGCCATTTGAGGTAAGGGAGGGGATTGGAAGGGGAACAAACACCAGAAACAGATTTGACCAGACGTCACCAGGATTTGGAGGAGGGAGACAGGTTTGAGAGTTCAGTCTTGAGAGTAGAGAGATCTTGTTTCCTGGCTCTGGGGGTAGACACACACTTGGTCCGAGCTTTGTGGAAGGAACTGAGATTGCCTTCAATTGGATTAGCCTTCCATGAGGCGCAGGCAAGTTGTTTCAGGGCAACTACCTCACCACAAGATTCAGTGTACCATGGATGGGAGGAAGGGTATGACAACTGAAGAAGAGATGGGATAAATCTGTGCATGAGAGAGAGCAATTTTCTTTGGAAGAATTCCCAGGATGAGTTGATGTCAGAGGGAGTAGAGATGGGAGACCAGTCCAGATGATTGTGGCTGCTTGAATACCGTGCCAGTTGGCCCGAGTGAAATGCCAGACTCGTCGACGCTGAGGAGGCTCTTTGATAATGGCCAGAGAGATGTCCACTTTAACAAGGAAATTATCAGATTAACGGATTGTAGCAGAACAGTAGACATTTGCAGGGAAGTTAGTCATAACCAAGTCTAGAAGAGATGATGTACCATTGACCGAGATCCGGGTCGGGAAATTGACAGATTGTGTCAGTCACGGAAGTCCTTTGCTGAGGTGCCATGGCTAGAGCGAGAGGTCCCCACACCCAGCTGGCATGATGACGGTTGAAGGAAATTAAGGTAGACAGAGGAATGGGGGAGGAGGCAGCTTTGTGGACGAGTTAAGAGGCAACTTTGAGGAGGAGGAGTGAGGGGGAAGATTTGAAAAAGAGTGGTGAGAGGGAAGATTTGAAGGGAAGGGGTGTTTGTTTGATCTTTGCCACCTTGTACATGCTGCTTATACTCTCCCAACAATGGATGGAGGCCCTCAATGTCAAACATGAGATCAGGGCCGTCTCTCCAGACGAATCTCTAGCTTCCGGTACAGTCTACCATCCCGCCTTGCTCTCCAAAATCTCTGCCCATGGCATCCAATGCCAACTCTACTCTTGGGTTACCTACTGACTTCCTCTACTAGTCTGGGATCCGAGGCCTGGAAATGTGTAAAAAAGTGATTTTGAAGTGACACCCCTGCTATAAAATGTTTGACCCCTAGATCATGTCTGTGGGGGTGTTAGCCACCAGAAAAGTGACTTTAGCAAGGTAGTTTGGATTGCGCGAATTCTGTAAGGACGTTTTTTAACTTGGGGCGTCAACTGTAAAAAAGCAAGAAATTTAGGGGTAGGGGAAATTCAATTGACCATATATTCCATAATACAGGGGTGAGTGCATCAAATTACCACTCATTCTTTTTGTTATAAATGTGGCTTTTATATGAAACATGATTCAACGTGATTCGACCATCCATGAGGTCAGCAGAGGTCAAAAGGTCACGGAAAGTGGGTTAAGCTGGAAATTTAGCTCCTTTATAAAATAATTCACATATGTATATGTCACAATATGTTCCTTGCATCCCTCTACTGTTTCTGGCCTATATTGATCGTAATAGTGATGGTTTACTGTGGTGGTTGATGCTTTTCATCTTTTGTGTGGTGCTAGGGATTATTATGCTACATTTGTTTCAGCAACTTGCTTCACTCTTGCTGATCTTTATGATTACCATCGATCTTCAGCCTTAAACTTCCATTCAGAGACACAAGATGGTGGTAGTTTTGATGCTACAACAAATATAATTTATCAGTACACATTTGAGGGAGAAGGAAGTGGGGAGGTAGTGGGGGCAGTGCCCCTTAAGAAAACCAGGAAACTGACTATCAGTGAACCAGACAAATTCGTTCCAGTAAGTAGTAAACTGACACTGAAGGACAGAAGCCAGGCTAGGTCATTACGTGATATTGAACTTCCTCATGATGACAAGGGGGAAGCCTGCTTTCTAGCTAACAAGAACATCGTTTGGTTCCTACTGAGGATGTATCCAACACAGTTGATGACGGGTGAAAACGACAAGGACACTGGTAGCCTGACATGGAGCAGCTTCTTTGAATACAGTTCTGGGCAACATGCAGAGAAAACAAAGATTGGTTGTGGACCATTGCTTCCACAAAACCCAACCAACGCAGATGTAGTCCAGACCTCATTGGACTACTTTGTCTCCTTGAGTCTTAAGATGGGTCAGGCTAAGACGGTGGTGACTTGTGACCAGGCGATATATGACATAGTAAAGGGGTTGTTTAGGAAGGAATTGGAAAAGTACAAAGATGTTATTGTTCGACTTGGAGGATTCCATATTGCCCAGAACTTCTTGGGATCTATTGGATTTTTCATAATGGAGAGTGGCATAGAGGACATTCTGGTTTCTAGTGATATCTGTGGTCGAGGTACAGCCAATAAAGTCATGGCAGGAAAAGATTATTATAAGATGGTCCGTTACCATTCATGGTTGAGTGAGGCATTGTTCATGCTGAAGTCGGAGGCATTTGAGAAATGGCGGTTGTTCGAGAAGAATGAGGAGACACTTTCTTTGCTTTCGTCTCTGCTTGAAAGTCTTAGAAATGCCTTTGACAGGAAAGAGAAGGACGAATTTGCTGCACTCATGAAGGAAGTCATGAAATGCCTATAGTCACTGGAGTCGCTCTGGGGAGATTTTGAGAAGGGATTAGGAGTGACAGCCCATCTTTGGAGCATGTACATAGACATAGGGCTTATCCTAAGGCGTTACATCCATGCTGAGAGCTGGGCTGTGGCAACAGCACTTACAAGAGGTACAGAATATGCTACCCTATACCATTGCTTCCGGCCATAGTAAGTACAGGTCCTGCCTTCCGATCTATCTCAGTGAGATGCAAAAGCTTCCAGAAACAGCACCAGAAGTGCACGAGGAGTTTGCAGCTGGCAAATTCACAGTTCACCAGACTGCAGGAGACTTTAATGGTGTGTGGACAGACCTTGCCCTTGAACAGACCTACAATAGGGAAGGCAAAACAAGCCTCTTTAAGGGTATAACACAGTCTGAATCAGCACGAGAAAAGTACATCAAGGCTCTACCGTTCATGACCGCTGTCTCTGAAAGTGTAAAACAGATGGCACACATGGCCTCGCCGCAATCTGACCACCACGAGAAGCTGAGGAAAGACGACATGGAAGCCGTGTTGCAGATCAAACGGACCGTGGAAGAGAAGATGAAAAACCCATTCGATCCTTCACTTGCGACAGATAAACTAATGAACATATCCACAGGTCAGATTCTTGCAGCAACTACCCTGGTAGATGCCAAACGTCTAGGCTTGGAGGCAATGGATGCTGCCATGATGACGAATGCAGACAAGATTGTCCAACCAAAGATAGAAACATTCGCCACGCATCTGAAGAAAAGTAAGAAAAAGATGGACACTGTGAAAGAAGTCATCAGAGAGGAGAGTGCAGTGACAAGGGCAACTTTGTTTCGCACAGGACCTGAGTGATGAGGCACGGACTGAGGCATTTAGTTACGAATGGCTTGAGTACCCTCCCTCGTTGTTTGAGCCAGAGAAGAATGGATTTTCCATGCGGAAAGGTTGCAAATCCAACTATCTATCCACTCTACAGGCAGAGGTTGCCGAGTCATGGGAACCGTTAAAAGAGTTGCCTCCTTCTGCATCTGATGCAGTTTATGTAGTCGATGCAATGGCATTCATCCAGCGGTTCAACACACTTGGTTCGAGTACATTTGACCAACTTCAGGAAAGGTACAGGAACAAACTCTTGAACATGAAACCCAGACATTGCACTGAAGTGCATTTCGTGGGCGATCAATATGATTTTGGGTTAAAGAGTCTAAAAGGGGATGAACGCCAGAGACGGGAGTCAAATACCAACTTGCCAGAGTTTGTTCCAACGGACATCATGAAAATCCCTGATTGGAACACATTCCTGTCAAACCCTTGTCACAAGACCAATCTGCTGTCGTATCTTGCTTCACGTTGGTCCCAGGAGGCATCCTGGCCTGATGGCTTCTGCCTGGTCCTTGGGGTCAACGCCCAGGCAACTCGTGTGACGCAGACGGAACATACCAATGTTGATGAGCTGTACTGCCCTAACCACGAGGAGGCGGACACCAGAATCTTTGCTCACATTGCTAGCTGTGACAACAGCGTAGTTGTCATTCAGGCTACAGATACAGATATCATCGTCTTGTCAATGTATCATTTCCCTCGGTTGACAAACGTTGTTGAGTTATGGGTGGAAAAGGATGATCTGTTCTTCCCCATCCATGACTTGGTGAATGAGTTGGCCAAAGCAGTTGGAAAGGACGTATTGGCACTCACAGACACACTGCTCATCTCCTACATTCTGTCAGGTTGTGATTCGGTGAGCTATCCTTTCAAACGGGGTAAGAAGAGAGCAGTGAAAGTCGCACTCCAGCATGTTGACAAACAGCCAGCGTTGTCCAATTTCATCCGACATGAATCCGGACCTTCTGCACATGATCAGGTGATAACTGAAGCATGAAGCTTCTTTTGTGATCTCTACGGCAAGCCAGGGTATTCATCCCTGGATAAGCTCCGCGCCCACTTGTTTGCATCTAGCAAACTAGATCTGCGCTCCCTTCCTCCAACAGAAGATGCTTTTCACTTCCACGTTCTCGGGAGCCTTTGTCAGATCAGCTTATACAAGCAAGCTTCACTCAGCAATCCAGTGCTTCTTCCACCTGAAGAGTATGGCAGGAGTGTGGATGGTGACAGGTTAATTCCTGTCATGAAGAGCAAGCCATCAAAGCCTTCTGCTGCGAAGTTGAAGTACTGCAAATGTAAGAAGAAACCGAACTGCCTGAGGAATTGCCCTTGTGCGAAAGCTGGAGTACCATGCATCATTGCATGTGCCTGCAATGGCAACAGAGAAAAATGTGCATGGCTTCTGACTGATGACGGTGATGATGATGAGTAAATAGAGGTAATGACACTTTTCCAGACAGTATGTGGTATGACCTGTCGTTTTAAAACATGTTGAAGAGTACCGTGCAAATAGATAGTGTGAATGCCAGATTTTGGTGATTTTTTAAAAGTTATGCAAATCTAAAGTGACATACATGCCAGTAAGTTAAGTTCAGTCGGGGCATTTCTTTCCCAAAAACATCAGAGGGGTACAAACAACATATTTTGGGTGTAAAAGTTTGGCTATATTGAGCTTGAAGTAGGAAAAATGTGATTTTATTTACTAAAGGAGCTAAACTTTTAGCTTAACCCACTTTCCGTGACCTTTTGACCTCTGCTGACCTCATGGATGGTCCAATCACGTTGAATCATGTTTCATATAAAAGCCAACTTTATAACAAAAAGAATGAGTGGTAATTTGATGCACTCACCCCTGTATAATGGGATATATGGTCAATTGAATTTCCCCTACCCCTAAATTTCTTGCTTTTTTACAGTTGACGCCCCAAGTTAAAAAACGTCCCTACAGAATTCGCGCAATCCAAACTACCTTGCTAAAGTCACTTTTCTGGTGGCTAACACCCCCACAGACATGATCTAGGGGTCAAACATTTTATAGCAGGGGTGTCACTTCAAAATCAAATTTTGAGGTCTCGGATCCCAGACTATACCTTTGTAGCCAACGTGTGGCTCTCAACGGAATCCTCTCCTCTCCACCAACTTCTGTCCTTCTGTCTCCTATGCACTGGCTTTTCGCACCTTGGAAACATCACCAGGTTGACCTCTATCGAGAACTGCATGGCACACCAACCCATGCCCATTTCCTACTAGTGGTGTATGACCTCGATTAAAAGTGGCCTAAATCTCTGCGCCGAGAGTCAGTCAACACCCAACCGGTTATTCAAAGACTTCATTCGTTGTTTGCCCATGAGAACCTCCCGGATATCATTATCACAGTAAACAGGCACAAATTAATTTCCTCTCACTTTACAACAACTTACCTGGCAGTGAAAGCTATCAAACATTCGAAGAGCTGTAGGCCTATACAATCCTCAGGCTAATAGAGTTTTGCATCCTACATGGATGAAGGACTAATGTGACTGGGGAGAAAGAATTTAATGTTTGCGGTTTCACATGTTTAGAAAACAGCAGTTATGTCATTGGGAATGACCGTGCAGTTATCGGTTGAGACAGGAAGTTGGAGTGACAGTGCTATATGAATGCTCGTTAAAACAATTACCGAGAGAGCTCATAGAACACGCTACCCCTCACGGTGTTCAAGTTAATTTCAATTTAAAATGAAATAAGAATTTTAAATATCATTAAAAAAAATTCCGGAAGTTTAGTACTATTGAAGCAGTACTGTATTTATGCATCACCCTTGTACAACAATCAACAACATGCATTTTAAGGCCATTTTCCCAGCTAGAGCGGGGGTTAGCCTTGCGGTCCCCATGCATCACCCTTATACACCACCTTATTTAACATTTCCAAGTACTATACTGTTAAATGGAAGGGTTTTGAAAGTGGAAAGAAGGTGATTTGTACTCGAGTGTTCGAATACAGCAACAACAACAACAACAACAACAACAACAACAGGCATTTTAAGGCCATTTTCCCTGCTAGAGCAGGGGTTAGCCTTGCGGTCCCCATGACAATCTTCTCCATTTTGCCCTATTTTCTGCATCTCTCCTTGTTAACCCCCTTGCCCGCATTTCTTCTTCCACCATCTTTAGCCAAGTCTTTCTCGGTCTTCCCCGTCCCCTACTTCCTTCTACATTCATTTCCATCACTCTTCTCAACCAGTCACTTTCATCCTTCCTCAACACATGACCAAACCATCTCAACCTGTTCCTCTTCACAGCATCAATCACAGGCGAGGCTCTATTCCCATCATCTTTCGCAATTCATCATTTGTCTTCCTCTCTCTCAACGATACTCCGCACATCCATCGAACCATTCGCATTTCCACCCTTTCCAGCCTTCGTTGCTGCTCTACATTCATGACCAATGTCTCGCTCCTATAAATCATAACACTTCTCACACATGCAGCATACACCTTTCCCTTCAGCTTCAACGACATTCCCCCTCCTCATCAGCACGCTCTCTTGATATGAATTGAAATTTCAGGAAATTTAACGAAATCCTGGCAACGCAGGAAATTGAAATTTCCTTATGAATTGAAATACCGACTACTTTTCTGGAAATCCTAGCAGTGTGCATGTGTCTCCCAACCCCCCTCCCCCCATTCCCATGCCTCCTCCCCCCAAGCCCTCTCCCTTCCACAGATCTCTTGATATCCCTGTTCCCTACTGGGATTCTCTGTTGTGCTTCCCTCTCTCGTCTCCTCTTGTCTCCAGCTCCCTTTATTATATGTTACTAGGGCATGCCCGTACTATATATATATCTAAAATTATATCCCCCCCCTCTATTTACATGAAATGGTTTGGTCCATTCGCAAAGCCAAAGCGAACGGCTTGCGAGTACGGTGACAATCCCCCCCCTCTATTTACATGAAATGGTTTGGTCCAAAGCGAACGGCTTGCGAGTACGGTGACAATCCCCCCCCCTCTATTTACATGAAATGGTTTGGTCCAAAGCGAACGGCTTGCGAGTACGGTGACAATCCCCCCCCCCCCTCTATTTACATGAAATGGTTTGGTCCAAAGCGAACGGCTTGCGGAGTTTGGTAAAGAAATCGCCATAGCGTGCACAAACGCGCAGGAAAGCGAAAGAATCGCAAATTAGTTTTAATTAGTTTTAAAACATAGTTTAACGCCAACATAGTTTGCCAACGTGAAATAAATGAATACGCTCTCAAATGTGCCGTCCGAGGCAGAGTCTGTTCGGCACGTTCGGCACACGTGATAGCTCGCTGCTCTCTGATTGGTTGAATCGTTTTTTGGACATAGCTCGGTAACTACTTGTCCGATTAATATGAAACCTTGAAAAGGCACATCCTCGGGTCCCCAGCAATATACCTGGCAAGTTTAAAGTATATCGGACCCGTGGTTGTCGAGAAACAGCGGTCACAGACAAACAAACATACACACAGAGATTACTGGAATTATAGATAGACTAGGGCATGCCCGTACTATATATAAGCTAGGACGTGCCCGTACGTGGGTGCCCGTTCCTTGCCAAAAAAAAAAAATTTGTGTAGGGGTGTGTGTGTGTAAACATCCTAGGGCGTGCCCGTACGTGGGTGCAAAAAAACATGCGTGCAAACAACAACAACAAAAAAAAACTTTGAAACCACGTGGCAGTAACGACCACAGAACCCCCCCCCCCCCTCTATTTACATGAATGGTTTGGTCCATTCGCAACGACCACAGAACCCCCCCCTCTATTTACATGCAATGGTTTGGTCCATTCGCAACGCCAAAGCGAACGGCGAACGGCTAAATCGCCATAGCTCGGTAAGTACTTGTCCGATTAATTTAAAACCTTGAAAAGGCACATCCTCGGGTCCCCAGCAATATACCTGGCAAGTTTAAAGTATATCGGACCCGTGGTTGTCGAGAAACAGCGGTCACAGACAAACACACACACAGACACACAGACACACAGACACACAGAGATTGCTGGAATTATAGATAGATATGTGTTACGTCTTACACGGGCCTCGACTTGGTATGCAAAAAAAAAAAAATACATGTCGTTTCTCGATCATAAACTGACGTTTGTAGACCGACGGACAGATGGACAGACATGACCCATTTGCTTATTCCCGCTTTTCACTGCTCGTGCTCGGGGTGATTGACAGTTGATGTTCATAATTACCAGAAAGTCTTGAATCCCTACTATATGTAACAGCAAATCCATTAAAGGCGAGGTGGAGAGAGAGAAAAGGAGAGGTGGAGAGAGAGAGAAAAAAGGAGAGGTGGAGAGAGAGAGAAAAAAGGAGAGGTGGAGAGAGAGAGAAAAGGAGAGGTGGAGAGAGAGAGAGAGAAAAGGAGAGGTGGAGAGAGAGAGAGAAAAGGAGAGGTGGAGAGAGAGAGAGAAAAGGAGAGGTGGAGAGAGAGAGAAAAAAGGAGAGGTGGAGAGAGAGAGAAAAGGAGAGGTGGAGAGAGAGAGAAAAAAGGAGAGGTGGAGAGAGAGAGAAAAGGAGAGGTGGGGAGAGAGAGAAAAGGAGAGGTGGAGAGAGAGAGAAAAGGAGAGGTGGAGAGAGAGAGAAAAGGAGAGGTGGAGAGAGAGAGAAAAGGAGAGGTGGAGAGAGAGAGAGAAAAGGAGAGGTGGAGAGAGAGAGAGAAAAGGAGAGGTGGAGAGAGAGAGAGAAAAGGAGAGGTGGAGAGAGAGAGAGAAAAGGAGAGGTGGAGAGAGAGAGAGAAAAGGAGAGGTGGAGAGAGAGAGAGAGAGAGAGAAAAGGAGAGGTGGAGAGAGAGAGAGAAAAGGAGAGGTGGAGAGAGAGAGAGAAAAGGAGAGGTGGGGAGAGAAAGAAAAGGAGAGGTGGGGAGAGAAAGAAAAGGAGAGGTGGGGAGAGAGAGAAAAGGAGAGGTGGAGAGAGAGAGAAAAGGAGAGGTGGAGAGAGAGAGAAAAGGAGAGGTGGAGAGAGAGAGAAAAGGAGAGGTGGAGAGAGAGAGAAAAGGAGAGGTGGAGAGAGAGAGAAAAGGAGAGGTGGGGAGAGAGAGAAAAGGAGAGGTGGAGAGAGAGAGAAAAGGAGAGGTGGAGAGAGAGAGAAAAGGAGAGGTGGAGAGAGAGAGAAAAGGAGAGGTGGAGAGAGAGAGAAAAGGAGAGGTGGAGAGAGAGAGAAAATGAGAGGTGGAGAGAGAGAGAAAAGGAGAGGTGGAGAAAGAGAAAAGGAGAGGTGGAGAGAGAGAGAAAATGAGAGGTGGAGAGAGAGAGAAAAGGAGAGGTGGAGAGAGAGAAAAGGAGAGGTGGAGAGAGAGAAAAGGAGAGGTGGAGAGAGAGAAAAGGAGAGGTGGAGAGAGAGAAAAGGAGAGCGTGAGGGAGAGCGCGAGAGATCTGAGGAAGAGGGGGAGGCGTAAGGGAGTTGGGACTTGGGGGTGTGTGGGAAATGAGCGAAGGGAGGCGAGGGTTTGTTAACGGACGGACGGACGCAGGCAGGGGCGCCGGGGGGGGGGGGGGGGAGTTAGGATGATTCCAAGGGCCCTGCACTGACAGGGGCCCTAAAAATTATGAGAACATTTGGTAAAAATGTGCGCACGTGCTTCATTGGGGGCCATTGTGATATATTTTCATGGGGCCCAAAATCCCTGGCGGCGCCCCTGGACGCAGGCACACTTCCACCAAGCTCCTTTTATATATTACATGTACATGTTAAAGGCGATACTGAAAGTAGGTAGCTCTCGTGTACACAGATGGCTGCACGTTTCCGATCTGCGTGAACCTACCTCCTCGTGCGTTGTCCCGTTGAAGTAGCAGGTGCCGTTGGGATGCATGTTGGCGGGAAATGGGAAACCACTTTTGCTGGCCATGTCCTCGCACAGCCTCCGGTAGATGTACGGACTTATCAGGGGACCGGGCAAGCTCCCGGCGAACAGGAACAACGCCATGAGCGGCTCGACCAGGCGAATGCGTCTGAGGCCACACGACGCCATGACCGATGGTTGAAAGACGTCCATCTGCCCACAACAAATAACTAAATAAAATGGAAACAACCACAGCGTTTTCACGCAGCAACGATACGAATCGTGAAAGTCATGTGATCGAAATTACAAACTCCCGCCATTCATTGATGTTCCAAACTGTAGTTAATTGGTCCAAACTGTACATCGTAATTAGTTTCCCTGAAGGATTAAACTCTCGAAATTACATTGATGAAGATTATGTATAATTCACCTGTCGGCGAACAATTTAATGTACAAGTTTTCCTGCGCGTTAACGAGTACAAATGAACGTGTAAAGGTAGTAAGGTAACCGTACGTACCTGTCGGCATAAGTTCCACCGATTCACACAACAAAGTTCGGGCACCAATGATTTCAACTTACGTTTACACTCTTATACAGGACACGACTTCCTTTTCGCGCGAGTTAAAACCACGATGACGTCACGTGTTTCCCACTTCGGGTGGGCGTGGTTGTCATTTGTGTTCTTTCTCCATTTACCTTAATTCTCTGAATCTCTCCCACGAATGGAAACACAGAACGCAAACTCCTACGAGATTGGATTCAAAATTCCGGGTGCTGGTTGCATCATTACCGTGGCGTGGCTCGATACACCTCATTAGGTAAACAACATGAATATTTGGTTTATATTAGTGGAAGGTCAAGTTACCTGTTTGGTTGAGTTATGAAACGCTCGTTTTGTTTTTCATTAATAACTGCAAATGGGACAGCCGGCTTAAAAACACAAAGCGTTGCTCATGGATCCGAAGGAGCCTTTTACTTTTACCGTACGTTACCTGGATTAGCCAATCCCTTTCAATGGATCTCGGGACACGTAACTTCACCTTGCACCTGGAGATGTTCGATCCCCAACGTCATTTGGACACCTTTAAGCCGTCGGTCTGGCATCCCAATAGCAAAAAGGTAGAGTTTTGGTGGCGCCGTGTCGCACCTGCCGGATGATACCCACGCCATTGTACCTCATGCCACACCCGGTGATGGCAGACATGCACGCCACATGCCACAAGCAATTAAACTTGTTTGGGCTTTAACGTCTCCATTCGAAGATCGACATTTATAATGCAGACGCTGCTTTCCAACACAGAGACAATTGTAACACCTTTTTACCGTGAGGAGAACTAACAGGTGCGTGTTCATTAACCAGGCAGGTGGCACTTGCCAAGCCACCTGTTCCTGACGGTTATGGGGTTCCTGACGGTTATGGACGGTTTCTCATGGCGTGCATCCTTGAGTGCTTCAGGCACTTGGAGAATGATATGAATGATTCAGACACTTGGAGAATGATATGAATGATTCAGACACTTGGAGAATGATATGAATGATTCAGGCACTTGGAGAATGATATGAATGATTCAGACACTTGGAGAATGATATGCATGATTCAGACACTTGGAGAATGATATGCATGATTCAGACACTTGGAGAATGATATGCATGATTCAGACACTTGGAGAATGATATGAATGATTCAGACACTTGGAGAATGATATGCATGATTCAGACACTTGGAGAATGATATGAATGATTCAGACACTTGGAGAATGATATGCATGATTCAGACACTTGGAGAATGATATGCATGATTCAGACACTTGGAGAATGATATGAATGATTCAGACACTTGGAGAATGATATGAATGATTCAGGCACTTGGAGAATGATATGCATGATTCAGACACTTGGAGAATGATATGAATGATTCAGACACTTGGAGAATGATATGAATGATTCAGACACTTGGAGAATGATATGCATGATTCAGACACTTGGAGAATGATATGCATGATTCAGACACTTGGAGAATGATATGAATGATTCAGACACTTGGAGAATGATATGAATGATTCAGACACTTGGAGAATGATATGAATGATTCAGACACTTGGAGAATGATATGCATGATTCAGACACTTGGAGAATGATATGCATGATTCAGACACTTGAAGAATGATATGAATGATTCAGACACTTGGAGAATGATATGCATGATTCAGACACTTGGAGAATGATATGAATGATTCAGACACTTGGAGAATGATATGAATGATTCAGACACTTGGAGAATGATATGCATGATTCAGACACTTGGAGAATGATATGCATGATTCAGACACTTGGAGAATGATATGCATGATTCAGACACTTGGAGAATGATATGCATGACTCAGACACTTGGAGAATGATATGAATGATTCAGACACTTGGAGAATGATATGAATGATTCAGACACTTGGAGAATGATATGCATGATTCAGACACTTGGAGAATGATATGAATGATTCAGACACTTGGAGAATGATATGAATGATTCAGACACTTGGAGAATGATATGCATGATTCAGACACTTGGAGAATGATATGCATGATTCAGACACTTGAAGAATGATATGAATGATTCAGACACTTGGAGAATGATATGCATGATTCAGACACTTGGAGAATGATATGAATGATTCAGACACTTGGAGAATGATATGAATGATTCAGACACTTGGAGAATGATATGCATGATTCAGACACTTGGAGAATGATATGCATGTTTCAGACACTTGGAGAATGATATGCATGATTCAGACACTTGGAGAATGATATGAATGATTCAGACACTTGGATAATGATATTGTTGTGGTTTTTAGAACCCTCCACGTTGTAAATATCTGTAATATTCCCTTATAAATAATCCCCTGTAAATATTCCCATTTTTGGTGTAAAGGTCAAAGGTCGCACCCTAGTTAGGCCACGAGCAGCACGTAGCACACCATAGGCTTCTTCTTTAGTTATTTCATTTGTATGTGTTCTAGTTAAGGATCTGTTCCCAATAGTTTGACTCTGCGTTGTATTAATCAAATAACCTAGGCCCCTTCAATTACCCCCAATCTCTCTCTCTCCAAAAGTGCCAATAGCACCTACAGACGGGGCTTGTCCTTCCCAATGGTGTCACATAATCTTATTGCCGTCGTCGCTGCCTTAGCGCTCACTGCAAACACTATTGAACATGCGGTCGGCTCGAGGAAAGAAGGGGCGGAGCCACGGGAAGAGGTGTGGCCTCGCCCACGAGCCGTCGAGGGTGGAACCAGTGAGCCCTCTCTGACCAACCAGGGCTGAGGTGAGCTCGTTAATAGGCGTGGCTCGATGAAGCGCGGCTTGATTTCTAAGCGGGTTATAAAAGCGCAAGCGCCAAGCCCTCTCACAGAGATGCGCCAGGGAGAGAGAAGGAGTCAAACCTAAAGAGATGCAAGAGATGCGCGAGGGGAGGCCATTGATGAAGAACTGCGCAGGGGACCGTTGCGATTGAGAGAACAGCGCAGAGATGGCGGATGATAAGAACACTGCACAGAGGATCGCTTGGAACCATCGTTTGATACGAACTGTCGTTTGGTTTGAGAGCATTCGACATGCTATACGCATGCAGCATCCCCGCCCCTCGCGTATGTAAGGTCCGGTCATGCGCCAACGACACGCGAAGCTGCCTGCCATTCTTCGCGGTGGACCCGGAGCCTGGAACCATCTGCTTGGACCCTTATCTTCCTTCCCACCACCACCACCCCATTCGTGTAAGTGTGTTTGTATTGTCCTGGGCGTGTGATAATATAAGACTGTTTAAGGCTGCCCTGTGGCACTGCTTCTTCTGCTTCTTCTTGTATATTCCCTTCTTTCCTTTCCTCTTTGGGTTTCTTGTAAATAATTAATAAATTATATTTGTTCTTGCTTTACTTTGGTTCCTCTCATCCGATCGCTTGCGTCCTGTCCCCAATTGAATATCAGTGGCACAATATAGGAACCACTATAATCGGGTTTAGACTGCCGCTAACGGCTCGAGCTTCGGATTGTTAAACCGCTCGGCAAAATTCCATCTTGTCCGTGGCTCGGGCAGAAATAGCGCCCTGCTTTGCGGCGAGGTTGGCGAAGGTATCTGGGACTCCATTGACCAGTCACCCTGGTCAATCTCAACCCTGCAAAGGAGCGCGATATCTTCTAGGACTCGGACGGCCAGCTTAATAGACGAGGGGATTAAACCCCCCTCGGTAAGGGGAGCGCCGTAGTTCGAGATCCGCAACAATATGAATGATTCAGACACTTGGAGAATGATATGAATGATTCAGACACATGGAGAATGATATGAATGATTCAGACACTTGGAGAATGATATGAATGATTCAGACACTTGGAGAATGATATGAATGATTCAGACACTTGGAGAATGATATGAATGTTTCAGACACTTGGAGAATGACCTGAATGCTGCATCCACTTGGAGCATTGTTGAACTTCGTAAGGTCCGTCATAAGGTTGCTGCAAGGGTTCTGTCCAAAGTCACATCGTATGAATACGTGGATGCATGTATACATTTCCTGGGGAATAAAATCCGGGTGTGACAAAGGTGAATGTGTTGGTGTCGCCCAGAGACCCTGCACGGCTGAACGAAGTTGGTTGGCATCGTTGGTGGCATCACGTAAGGTGTCATTGGATGGTGAGAAGACATATGTGAGGCCGTCCAGGTAAAACCTTCCAGCTTCTTCTTCTTCTTCCTTCGACCCACATGCACATATAAAATCTGCTATTGAACCGAATGCCTTGAATTAACGCTCGATTTGCTATCCGTGATTTCCCGGTCTTCAACGTGGGAAATCCCAGGACAGTATTTTCACAATTCGATGCAAAATTGAAGGCCTTGGGGTCGACGCAAAAGAGGACACAGGAGCAACCACCACAATCATCAGCTCTGTGGTCCTGAAAATTTGAGTGCAAATGGTTGGGACCAGATCCAGTGTTTGCCAAAACCATAGTTTACAGTTCGCTCCCAGGGTAATGGCCCCCATCATAGGACATGGTTTTTTAACCCTCAAGTTGGGGAAGTTTAAATATCGGTTAGAGGTATGGGTGGCCGAGGTGTGCAACAAAATCCAATTGGAGGATAAAGGTAGGAATTTTTTTTTTTTTTGTGTACAGAATCGAGGTACACAAACAGAGCTAACATTTATCACACAAACAAATCAAACAGACAAACAAAGTATATAAAAAGGGGAGTGGTAGACAAGATGGGGAGAGAAGGGGAAGCACACAAACACAACATTTGAGAGCAGGGACATCGGGAGATGTGTGGGAGGGAGAGGGATTGGGGGGGGGGGGGGGATGGGAGGAGCATAAAACACAAGGACACCAAGGACTTCCAGGAAAGAAGTTAGTATTTCAAAAAAAGTGGATTTGGGGTGAAATTAGTGGGGGTAGAAAAGATCAAGGTTTTGGATGGGGGAAGATAAGAGATGGTGGTGAACAGCTGTTTTAAAGACCTGGAGGGAGGAGTGGGATTGAAGAGAGTGAGGGAGTTTGTTCCAGAGGTGGGAGAAAAGAGGAATGAAGGAGTGAAGGTGAGCAGAGAGTCTTGATTTTGGCAGTTTAACCATAAGAGGGTTGCAGGCAGATATTGTGCGACCTGTAGGAATATTTGGGGGACAGAGCCCAGAGAGAGCTGGGGGAGCAAGGCCGGAGAGGAGTCGGTAGAAGACGGAAAGACCACCAAACTGCCTGCGGTGATTAAGTGAAAGGCCCTCGGAGTTAGCTTCATTGTGGGGGATTCCAATGATTCTGAACGCTTTGGTTTCAACAGCGTGAAGACGAGCTAGGTGTGAGGCAGGAGCACCAGCCAGAGGGGAGAGCAGTATTCCATTGAGCTGCGGATGAAAGCCTTGTATGTGGTGAGGAGCTCCGGTGTGCCAAGGAAGGACTTCGCATGACGGAGGATGCCCAGTCGGCGACTGGCATTGTAGGCCAGATTTGAAATGTGGTTTTCCCAGGAAAGATCATGGCAGATAGTGAGACCCAAAAGCTTGAGTGACAGAACTTCTTGGAGAGGATTATTCAGAAATTGGATGGGAGGGTTGTCCAGTCGGTCTTTTCGGAGAGATATCGTAAGAGTGTGAGAATTGTCAGGATTGAAAGACATGTTCCACTTGTTTAACCAGTCTGTGATTTTGTCCAGGTCTGCAGAGAGTGAGGAGGCTGCAGACTGCCGATCTGAGGGATGAGGAAAGGAGCGTCAGAGAGTGGAGTCATCAGCAAAGAGATAGAGAGGGTTTTCAAGAGGGTCAGAGAGATCATTGATGAAGACCAGAAAACGCACAGGGCCCAGAACACTGCCTTGGGGAACTACAGCCTGAACAGGAAGAGGAGATGAGAGAAACCCATTCAGGGCCACACGTTGACTACGACTAGAGAGGAAGTCCGCCAGCCATGTGTGGAGATTTACATGGATGCCAAAGGAGGAGAGTTTGGTGAGCAGAGCGGGGTACCAGACTGTATCGAAGGCACGTGATATGTCAAGGGAGACAGCTCGAATTTCCTGTTTGGCATTGAGGACCTCCATCCATTGTTGAGACAGCAGAAGCAGCATGTCCAGAGTAGAGTGACCTGGTCTGAAACCAAATTGATGATCAGAGATCAAGCCATTGGAGAAGAGGAAAGATTTCATATCCGAAGCAATGATGGATTCCATGACTTTGCTGATAATTGGGAGAAGGCTGATTGGTCTGTAGTTGCTAGGATCTGTTTTTGCACATTTTTTGTGTAAAGTGTTGATGTTGGCTGATTTCCAAGCAGATGGCAGATGACCTTGAGCAAAAGAGAGGGTGAAGAGAACAGAGAGAGGGAGTGAAAGAGCGGAAGAACAGGATTTTAGGACCCGTGGGCTGATGCCGTCAGATCCAGTTGAGTCGAGGGTTGACAGAAACTTTTCCACCTTGTCAGGAGGAAAGGACACAGAGTCCAGGAGCAGCTGGGTATGACTGGGTATAGTGGGTACAGCGAGGGATGGCTTTGGGACACAAGATTTAGAGGCAAACACAGAGTTGAGGCATTCAGCTTTTTCACGTGCGGTGTCAGCTGTGTGGCCGTTTGAGGTAAGGGAGGGGATGGAGGGGGAACAAACACCAGAAACAGATTTGACGAGACGCCACCAGGATTTGGAAGAGGGAGACAGATATATATAGTTCTAGTTATATATATAGAAGCAAAGATTTGCGGTTGGGAGTAAATCCAAATGACTCCATGGTAAGATCTCCAACCTTTAATTGAACAAACAATGACTCAACATTTCGATTAACAACATGTGAAGCCACTCGCCTCCGTTAATCTTCCTCAAGAGTGATAAAATCATCTCAACATCCCCTTATATGCAAAGTGGGCGAGGTATATGCAAAGTGGGGTGGGCAAAGCTGGACAGCCAATGAAACCGTATCACACCACTCTCGTGAACGGAGACGTTACTGACCAAATTCAAAAATCAACCGCATATTAACGGCTTAAAATAATCCTGTAAGCAATGCTGGATTATAACTCAAGTGTTTAGAAAATCAGGAAAACAATCATTACATTTAATTAAAAGTTAAACTTGTAAACAATTAAATTGTAAATTAAATTAAAACTGCAAATATATTGTTACAGTTTTTAGAACTTTCACATCAAATTTAGCATTAAAATTCCTTATAAATAACCCCTGTGTACATTTCCCCCTTAATTGGCTGTTAATTGAAATGCGCACCTTAGCTAGTCCATGTACAAGCACGTAGCCAATCCTAGAACCTCTCTATAGTTATTTCGTTATTCTGTGTTTCAGTTGAGGCCATGTGTCCCATAGTCGATCTTACGCTGCACCAAATCAAATAAGATAGATCCCCCCTTTTTCAATCGTCCCAAAGCCTCCATTACCAACTGCATTCGCCTACATTACCAACTGCATTCGCCTACATTACCAACTGCATTCGCCTACATCTCCAACTGCATTCACCCTCCATTGCCCATGTGCTCCAACTCGGAGAAGAAGGGCGTTGCCCGCCCATCGTCATCAGAAGGTGGAGCCAAGAAAGCCCTTGCCGACCAACCAAGAATGAGTGGGTTTGGCTTGAGAGGGCGGAGAAAGAAAGATCGAGCAGGTTCGTGAAGGTTCCAGGGCGTGGCTATATAACCCGTTATGGGAAGCCCCCACCGAAAACGAGAGAGGTCGGACGAATTGTGAGTTCTGTCGAGGTCGAGGTTGAGATCGAGGTCGAGTGAAGCGAGCACGGAGAAAGAGGGCCATGGAAATTGCCCGGCCGAGAATTGCGTATGCAACATACCAACTTTCCCCTGCTATATAATTGTCCGGTCGCGTCCAACGACACGCGGAGCCGTTTGCCGGGTTTTCGCCTCGACCCCAAAGCTTGGATCGGAGCGCACGCTTGGAGCCGGACCTCGACGCCTACCATCTGCCTGGACCCTTCACTGCCTTCCCGTACCATCCTTCCGATTCCATCCTTTCATGTAAGTGTGTTCGTTCTGCCTGGGGTGTTTGATAAGTTAAGCCTGTATAAGCTTGCCCTGTGTCTGCTTCTTCTTCTTCCCTTGTACATGCCCTACTTTTGTGTCCTCTTCAGGTTTTTTTGTACGTAATGAATAAATCCTTGTTCTTCCTACCTTTTGGTTTCTTCTTTCGTTTCCGATCGCTTTCGTTCCTTCTTCCAATTGATATACGTGGCATGATTCCGGCCAAAGCTCCGCAATCGGGTTAGTCATTGTTAATGGCTCGAACTTCGGACTGCTAACCCGCTCGGCAAATACCATCTTGTCCGTGGTTTCGAGCGGTACTTGTCTCCCTGTTTTGCGGAGGGATTGGTGAAGGTATTCGGGAGAACACCTTGACCAATAACCCTGATCCATCCCACCTCGCAAAGGAGCGTTACAGGTACCAGGAACGGAGACGGCCAGCTTAACAAGACGAGGAGATTAAACCCCCCTCGGTAAGGGGAGTGCCGTCGTCCGATTCCATAACAATTGGTGTCGGGGAGTGAGATTTGGACCCGAAGTGCGCTTAACGCACTCGAAATTATGAGCGGCCGAAATTTTATTAAAACATCTAAATTTTAAAATCATGCCATGGATGATCAAGGTGATCGGATGCCGGTAGGGGAGCGAGAAGAAGAAGGGTTAGAAGCAGCCCAGGACCTCAGGGAGGAACTAGAGGAGAGCAATACGCATTGGGTAGCGGAGATTTCAGGTGCACAAGATGGCGGCGTTGCGCACGAGGTTGCAGCAGCCGCGCCCGCGGCGTCAATGGACTGGGGCCTATTTATGAAACAGATGATGGCCTATATGGTAAAGACGGACCATACAATGAATGATGTGGGAAACCAAATTGGGGAATTGAGGAATGACATGGGAAACCAAATTGGAGGTTTGGAAAGTAGAATGGGGGAGCGGTTAGATGACAAAATTGAGGGGTTAGATAACAAATTTGAGGGGTTAGATAACAAATTTGAGGGGTTAGATAACAAATTTGAGGGGTTAGACAATAAATTTGAGGGGTTAGACAACACGGTGGAAGGGCTAGAAGGTAAATTGGGGGGCCAACTGAAGGACGTGAGTAATCAAATTGGGGAAATGAAGGATGGGTTAACGGAGTTGGAAAATAGAATGGCCACCCAGGAGAACCAAATGGAAGGGGTGAAGAATGGGTTAGCGGGGTTAGAAAACACCATGGAAGGCAAATTGAGGGAAATAGGGGAGCAATCCGCCCGGGAAATTAAACAGATGGGGAACCAGATAGAGGAGGTAAAAATCGGGTTGGAAACCAAATTGGATGCCCAGAGGAATGATTTGGAACAGATGAGGGCGGCATCTACCAAAGAGATGGGAGAGATGGGGGAGGAGATAGGGCGTGGAGTGGGCGAAGAGGTCGCGGGGGTACGCGAGGAGGTAAAGCAGGGTGAGGAGTGCATGAAGAAAGAGGTGAGGAATAGTACGGCTAGGTTACAGGGGGGTATAGAAGACCTGACGCGGGGAGTAGAGCAGCTGATGGTGGGACAAAAGGAATTGGGGGAGCAGGTGGAAAAGAACACGGCGGTGATAGGGGGGTTGAAAGCGACACAAAAGGAGATAAAAAAAAGAACTAATAGCGACGAAGAGGGAATGTCAGATGGTACAAGAGGGACTGACGAAGAGGTTAGAGGGGGTGGTAGAGGCAATGGAGACAAAAGAACGGGAAGTAAGGACGCACATAGAAACGACCAAGGTGGCCTTAGAGGAATAAATTGAGGGGGCGCACCGGGAAATAAAGGAGGTGAGACAAAAATTAGAGGAAGTGGAAGAAGGGGTAAGTGAAATAAAAAAGAGACGGAGGGAGACTAAAAAGGAGCTGAAGGAGGAAGTGATGGAATTGGTGCAAGGTCTGTGCTCAAATCGTGATGATGTGCTTACTGACCAAATAAAGAGTTTGCAGGTGGCGGAGGAGGAGCGAAGACGAGGTGCTGAGGTGAGTGGCGATATGCTCGGGAATGTATATGGTGTGAGGGGAGATTCAGTGGGCTTGGGTGTTGGTTTGGACCTGGGCGTTCGTGAGAGGCCGCTGGTAAGGTGTGCGACAGGTGCAGAGTGTGTGGAAAGAGGCGGTGTGCAAGGATGTCCGACTATGGGGAGTGCGGAAGGTATTTGTGAGCCGGGGTGTGCGGCGGTGATCGGGTGTGTGCAAGAATGCACCCCCATGAGTGGTACGGGGTATGTACCGGGAGAGAGTGCGAAAGAAGGCGCGCGAGAAAGGTGTGGAACGGAGGTGTGTGTGAGGAAAAGGTTTGTGCTAAGGAGTGAGTGCGTTGCCAAGAGTGAGAGTGAATGCACGGCAGAGTGTGGTGGTAAGAGTGACATGGAGTATGAGTTGGTTGTGGCAGGTGAGGAAGAATGCACACCTGGAATGGAAGAATGCACACCTGGAATGGTCAAGCGCGTGTGGGAATGCACACCTGAGTTGGTGGTGAAGCGCGTGATTGGGTGTGCAAAAGAGTTCACACCCATGGTTGTCACAGAGGATGTGACCGAGGAATGGGCGCGAGGAGGTGTGTTGATGAGGTATGCGAACGACGAGTGTGTGCCAAGGTGTGCGGTGGTCAGGTGTGTAATGAAGTCTGTGAGTGGAATGAGTGTAACTGGGTGGTGTGTAGGAGAAGGTACAATAACGAAGTGTATGGAGACGCCGGGCGTGGTGAGTGTGAAAGGGGTCGTGTATGCGTGTGAGCCTGGAAGTGAAGCATCGACGTGGAACGGGATAGCGATTAGGTTGACGTTTAGCCGATGCGGGCACTCGGTGCGCGGCGCGCTTTGTTGGCTGCGAGAACCGGCGGGGATCGGTGCAACGTGGCTCCTGTTCGGAGCGCCGCGCAAGATCCGGGCCGGACCTCGCCCTGCACGGTCGCATCCGCGCTCTGCTAAGCGGAGCGGGCAGCCCGGTTCGAGGGCAGGTAGGAAGGGTCGGCACGGCGACCCCTTGTGGTTGCGGCGTTCCCGCCGGGCGAGATTGGGGCACCGGGCGGGAGACTGGATGGCTCCGCGCCGAGGTGGACCTTGGGATCTCGGCCCGAGCAAACCTCCTTCCCTGAACCGAGTGCCGGACGGATCCCACCGCGGTAGACAGACCACCCACATTCATTGCTCGGCTTGGCAAAGCCGAGCTTTGAGCATGTAAAGACGCACCGAGGCTCAAGTTAATTGACATTTGGGAGGGATAGGGAATTGGTGATTGGCAAAAATTGATGAGCAAAATTTGATTTGCAGATGATTGGCAAATTTTGGATTGGCAAGAATTGGAATTGGATGGGCAAAATTGATAATGGAAGATGCCCGAGGTGGTGGGATGGCAAATCCACCATCCCTCACATCACCCGGGCACATGACTGCATTCCAACTGCATTCGCCTACATCTCCAACTGCATTCACCCTCCATTGCCCATGTGCTCCAACTCGGAGAAGAAGGGCGTTGCCCGCCCATCGTCATCAGAAGGTGGAGCCAAGAAAGCCCTTGCCGGCCAACCAAGAATGAGTGGGTTTGGCTTGAGAGGGTGGAGAAAGACTGATCGAGCAGGTTCGTGAAGGTTCCAGGGCGTAGCTATATAACCCGTTATGGGAAGCCCCCACCGAAAACGAGAGAGTGAGGACGAATTGCGAGTTCTGTCGAGGTTGAGATTGAGGTCGAGTGAAGCGAGCACGGAGAAAGAGGGCCACGGAAATTGCCCGGCCGAGAATTGCGTATGCAACATACCAACTTTCCCCTGCTATATAATTGTCCGGTCGCGTCCAACGACACGCGGAGCCGTTTGCCGGGTTTTCGCCTCGACCCCAAAGCGTGGATCGGAGCGCGCGCTTGGAGCCGGACCTCGACGCCTACCATCTGCCTGGACCCTTCCCTGCCTTCCCATACCATCCTTCCCATTCCATCCTTTCGTGTAAGTGTGTTCGTTCTGTCTGGGGTGTTTGATAAGTTAAGCCTGTATAAGCTTGCCCTGTGTCTGCTTCCTCTTCTTCCCTTGTACATGCCCTTCTTTTGTTTCCTCTTCGGGTTTTTTTGTACGTAATGAATAAATCTTTGTTCTTCCTACCTTTTGGTTTCTTCTTTCGCATCCAATCGCTTTCGTCCCTTCTTCCAATTGATATACGTGGCACGATTCCGGCCAGAGCTCCACAATCGGGTTAGTCATTGTTAATGGCTCGAACTTCGGACTGCTAACCCACTCGGCAAATACCATCTTGTCCGCCGTTTCGGGCGGTACTTGTCTCCCTGTTTTGCGGAGGGATTGGTGAAGGTATTCGGGAGAACACCTTGACCAATAACCCTGATCAATCCCACCTCGCAAAGGAGCGTTACAGGTACCAGGAACGGAGACGGCCAGCTTAACAAGACGAGGAGATTAAACCCCCCATGGTAAGTGGAGTGCCGTCGTCCGATTCCGTAACAATATTAAAGCAAAAATTTTTAAGATAAAATAAAATTGCCATAATATCAAGATCATCACATGTGGCCGTATGCGGTAAAGGGGAATGCGGGAGGGAGGGGGATTATAGGGGGGGATAAAATGGGGGGGGGACCAGAGGGGGGTGGAAGCGGAGGGGGGGTTTTGGAGAGGGGTGGTTTGGAGGGGGGGGGGTGGGGGGGGGAGGGGGCAAATTGTCCGAATAAAAACCTTGTGTGACATATTATGTGGACTCGTTGTTCAAAGTACGGAATGCCTGCTTCGTTCACACAAGAGTGGGTCAAACGCTACCGGTAAGTCAACTACCTCTTGTGTGATCGAGGTAACAGTTTCTTCTGCGTGCCAAGCCTCCAAAACACGTCTTCTGTTTCTGTTGGGTATGGAACCCAAAATATTAACCATATCCCAAAAAGGTGTGTGGCCTTCCTTCAGGCCGTGTTTGGCAATAGCAGATATGCTGGGATAATTACATTCAAATGCTTTTTAGTGTTCAGTAATACGTTGACCTAAGGTCCTTCCGGTTTCACCCACATACTCAGCTCCACAACCACAGGGCACTACGTATACCACCCCTGACCTATCCTTCCTCGGAAGCTTGTCCTTGACCCTCATAAGGGCTTGGCAAAGGGTGAAAACCGGTGTGAAACTCACCCTCACTCCTGCCGATTTCAAAATTCTGCCGACCCTCTGCGAAACCTCTGGTGCAAAAGGGAGAACACACAAACCCTTTGGTTGTTCTCTCGGTCTCAGCCCGTTGTGTGGGGAAGCCCTTATCGTTTTCCTGTTGGGTAGCAAGCTGTCAGGATAGCCATTTGCCCTTAACACATTTTGAAGATGGTCCACCTCACTCATCTTGTCTTCAAAGGTAGATGGTAACTCACGTGCTCTTTTTGAGAGGGTGTGCACCACCGACCTTTTGTGTTCCATTGGATGGCAAGAATTGAAATCAAGGTAGCGATCAGTGTGTGTTGGTTTTCTGTACACCGTTACCTTTAAGGCTCCTTTGGGATCCCTCGTTACGAGTGTATCCAGGAAGGGAAGGGCTCCATTTTTCTCCTCTTCAATGGTGAAATTAATGGAGGAAAAAGTTTTATTTATGGTCTCATGTATGATGCCCACCTCATCAGTGACAAATGACAAATGTGTCATCCACGTACCGGAACCAAACACGTGGTTGCACTAACAGGGCTGGAATGGTGCGTTCCTCCAAATCCTCCATCACCATGTTGGCAATCACAGCCGATACCGGGGAACCCACAGCGGTGCCATAAACCTGCTTGTAATATACCTCATTAAATACAAAGTAGGTGGAAGAGAGGCAGGTAGAAAGCATGTCACAGACGTCCATCGGGCTTAAAGCTCCCGCAGTCTCTTTCCATCGATCATCTTCCATCAAACGCCGGTCTGCCACCTCAATCGTCAGGGCTATGGGCACGTTGGTAAATAAAGACACAACATCAAATGAAACCATGGTCTCGTGTGCTTCGATGGTGAGCTGCTTCACTCTTTCAGCAAATGCTGTGCTATTGTGCACGGTTCGCTCTGTTGTCCCCACCAAATGCTTCAAAATGTTTGCCAAAAACTTGGATAGAGCATATGACGGACCATTAATACAGGAAACGATGAACCGTAGCGGAAATCCCTCTTTGTGCACTTTCGGCAGCCCGTAGGCCCTGGGAGCCACTCCCTTACTGCTGTACAGACGTTTGTACGCCGCAGCTGATCGTCTACCAGTCGCTTTTAATCTGGAAAGCATTGAGTTTAACCTGCGTTCCTCCTTCTTCGTTGGATCTGCTGTTAACCGTTCATAAGTACTTTGGTCCGCCAACATATCCTGCATTTTGTTGGTGTATACAAGACGATCCACGAGCACCGTTGCCCGTCCTTTGTCCGCTGGTAAGAACACCACATCATCCATGTTGCGTAACTCTTGTAAAGCATCCTTCCCCCTCTCTCCCCATCTTGTCTGCCGCTCCCCATGTTATATGTTTTGTGTGTCGGTTTTACTTTTTGTGTGATTAAGGTTAGCTCTTTCACGAGCCTCGATGTTGTATACAAAATATATATATATATATATATATATATATATATATATATATAACATCCCTAATGAACCTGAACAGTCCACTATAACTGTTCTTCAGTCTTAGCATACTCCCCGTCTGGGTCTGGGTGGAATGCCACCGGATCACCACTAGTTTCAGAGTTGGTCTTGGAGCTTGTCTGTTTGGTATACCTACGATAGCAAGACCGGTGGTAGTGGCCCTCAGCTGCAACTAGGTCTCGTGACGTAATCGCCATCATTCTTGGATCACTTTGGTCCACTGCTGCCTGCCTAACCGTCTGATCTTAACGTAGATCGACGCATTGGACCCAAGGGCTCTGTTGTGCTGCTTGTGAGATACTTGCTGCTTTTAAGGCATAAGATGCAGACTGGTTCACACACACGTGATGATGACGAGGTTAGACCTGCTGATGACTTTCTCCGGTTCAGTTCTTGCCGTCTTGGCTCATCCGGCTTCTCTGCGGATGCCGCTTTTTCAATAACATCCAGGTCACATTTCTTAACGAATTGATTCCTGCATCCCCTGTGATACAGGATTTGTGGGATCTCATCATCTCTGGCAGTGGCAGCAATCCTAAGAATGCCGGCATGCTTCCGGATCTCAGCTGCTTTCAGAAGCCGTTCCCAAGATGAACGATCTTGGGGCGGATTCAGCTCGAGGTCTGTGTCCTCGCACTCAAAGATGCAGGAGGAACGGGTCAACTTGCGTGGCAGTAAGGGCACTTGGTCTAGATCTGCAGTGCCCTCCATTATTGCCTGAAAGTGAAAAAAATGCTAATTAAATATCAGCATATTGACATCATTCATTTTGGATGTTTTTCGGGCTAAAAATTGCCGTTTTCAAAGATGTCAAATTCCGTTATGTACCATGGCTCAGATACAAATAAAATCCACACTTTTAGGCATAAAATGGACTTGGACACTTATTAACTTCTATTTGAGCCCATTTTGGCTGAGAAATTCCCATTGGTAGGGTAACTGTGGTGATATTTTGGACGGATGGCCAGATTTTAAGCAGGGGTCAAATTGTGACCTTTTCACCTCTAGTGACCTACTTAATTAGCATCTTGGCAAATAATAGATATAGTTATGTAGAACATAAAATTTCCAACATTTTGAGTGGTTATTTGTAGTAATTGGACCATGAGTTCAAAGGATATCGCAATTTATATTTCCCCTACCCCATAATTTCGGGTCCCGGATCAAGCCCAGTCCTCCATCTTTAAGAGGTGATTAGTAGCACTGGGCTACCGTTCCAAGCTTGACTTCGAAGTTTTTTTTTCATCTATGGGTATATGCCTTTCAAGAAAACATGGCGAAATTTTGCCACCCCAGGTGGTACACCAATCCATGAAATTCTGGGATCTGGCCCATGGACTATAACGTCACTCTCCATTTTCTGTTTGTCTGTCTGATGTCTGTGTCACGTCCGATGTGAGGAGGTGGATGTTTTGGGCAAGGGTTGGGGGTTATGTTTGTTGTCTTGAAAACAGTGGGGGAATAGTACATGGACACACCCCCAGTGAATGTTACATCTTTAATTCTGATTAACAGAAATTCCCAGCTACTGTAAATGTTATTTTGAGGAAACAGTGCATGGCATGAATGCCACCTTGTGGAAATTGTAAACTTTATTTGCATATTTGCACAATCACTTTCTCAGTTTCCAAAACAAAACCAGTTGGTGTCGAAATACTAAATGCTGATTGATTAGCCCCCTTCTGTACCCCTGCACAGCAGGAGACCGGATTTTTCAATCACTTCTGTGTGTCTGTCTGTCTGCCTGTGTGTGTGTAAATGTCTTGGTCGTAACATTTTATATCAACTGAGCTATTGCCATAAAATTTTCAACAAAACTTTATGATAATACAGAGAAGGCAAATTAATTATTTTGTCAAAAGGTCAAAGGTCAGCATCACATAAAATCGTCAATTTTCTTCCGATTGAACTGAAATGTTAAGAATTTGCATATTGGGTCAATGAATTGGTTCACCAATCAAAAGCTACAAGCTGATTGTTTTTTTAGATTCAAAGGTCAAGGTTGCGTAAAATTGCCAATCTTCACCCGATTGACCTGAAATTTAGAGAATTTGCATAACGGGTCACTGAATTGGTTCATTATTAAAAAGGTATGAGTGGATTTTTTTAAAGATCAAAACGTCAAAGTTGCATAAAATTGTCAATTTTTGTCCAATTTTAAGAATTTGCATATTTTGAGAATATGGAAGATGTCTGAAAAAAACAGACATGGACGGGCTTTGCATTTTCCGATGCTTTCTCGGTTTTGCTTTCAATCAATGCACATACACGTTTGAATACCCCATTTACCTCTATGTCCATTTGACTTGCATGGATTTGTTCTGCTTTTGTTTATAGCAGCTTGTTACACTTTTCCCTATTTATTTTACAACTAAATCCTTTAAAAGGTAAGAAAACGCGTTTCAGCTATCTGTTTTCGTGTGTGTGAGCCACCATTATTTCTGCCCTGTCGAACTTCCTTGGAGAACAGTAAAGTTAGAATTAATTAAATAAACGCAGTGCAATAAGTAATAAATGATCATTCGGCCCATCTTCTGAGTCTAACTCGCTGCTAAGGTTCCTGTTTTAACGGGTGCTTCAGATGTGAGATTCTTTTGGGCATTGAAGAAGCTTGCCTTTTGCAGATGATCCTAAATCCGGAAAATTCTTGCACCTCGGTAATTATTCTGTACAGATCAAAGGTTTACAGAAACATTATAGCTTGTTCCACTTTCACACAAATCTTTTCGAATACAGAACTCTGCAAACATTTCACAATCATTTATTATTATCAATACTTTTTTGTTTTAAACATAAGTAGACCAGTGTTGCCCAGTGTTGCCTACCCATACACACAAATAATGTGACATGTCCACACACCATTTACACATGGAAATCACAAAAAACAGCAATAATGAAAAAAAACATCTTTTGAAAAACGCAAGTTTAGCCGATACCCCATTAGGTGCTTTGAATCCCAATAAAAATGCCACATTATGAAAGAGCAATATTGACAAATGAAAGGCACAACAAAAACAGCAGAATATAACTTCATCTTATTTGGTTGATTCTAATAAGAAATTGAACTACAAATAGAAATATATACATTATAAAAACTTACAGAAGACCTATATGTGCCAGCCGTGTCCACATACACGCACATGCACACACACGCACCCCTTGATCCATCAAGTACTCTGAATGCTTCCATAGTGCAATGGTTCGGCATCTGCCTCAAGCAAAAGTCTTTGCTGCGATGTGTCTGAACGATTCATAAACCACAAAATCCTGCACACACCACAAAATAAACAAGAAAGAGCAATCAGAGATTGCAAACCCTCACCAGGATGTATTTTCAGTGGTTTTTAAGGCTGTGTTAAAATAAATATGGCGGCCGAACCACGTGACCGATGACGTCATCATTATTTTTTTCTAAACTAATTTATTCCTAGATTATGCTCAATAAATTTCATCTTGATTGGATGAAGTTTTGTACTTGTCGAATTATGATGTCATAATGGAGGCACCTATGACGTCATCATTAACACATTTTATTCCCCATGGATAGTTCTTTACAATGAGCCATGTCTCAATCTTTTCTATTCAGTGCTTTCAGAGATATAGAGGTGCAAAGTTTTTCGGTTTTTTCCAAGATGGCAGCCAAACCACGTGACCGATATTTTTTTTTCTCCACCAATTTATGCCGACATGGCGCTCAAGAAATTTCATCTTAATAGGATGAAGATTTGTACTTGTCGAATTATGACGTCATAATGGAGGCACCTATGACATCATTAACATATTTTATTCCCCATGGAGAGTTCTTTACAATGAGCCATGTCTCAATTTTTATATACAGCGCTTTCGGCGATATAGAGGTGCAAAGTTTTTCGATTTTTCCAAGATGGCGGCCGAACCACGTGAACTATGACATCATAATTATCATGAAAAAAAATTATACAGGTGGAGTTTTTGTTTTTTTTGTATACAACATCGAGGCTGGTGAAAGAGCTAAAGAGTTGCACGTATGATGAAAATTTCCTGTCAATCGGACCGACGGTGGCAGAGAAAATCATATTTATTATGTGCAGACA
Organism: Myxine glutinosa; assembly: GCF_964187855.1. Lineage (NCBI taxonomy): Eukaryota > Metazoa > Chordata > Myxini > Myxiniformes > Myxinidae > Myxine > Myxine glutinosa. The sequence continues at coordinate 160,837,464 of NC_136262.1, forward strand.
AACAAACAGACAGACAAACGGACTCAAATGCAATACCCTCATCAGGCGAGGGTAATAATAAAAACCTTTGTTATGTTGGGTGTGAAAATGCATCAAAATTTGAATATACAGACGTCATTTTAACCGCAATAGTTGCAGACACTTGCGCCAGACACTTCTTTTATGATTATTATCACCAATAAATTGCAGAAACTTCATCAGACCGATAAGAGAAGAGGGGGTTATGTGACATCACTTCACACCATCCTATATCTAGCCCATCCCATAAAAAATTCAATTTGTTCTATTTAGCCTGTCCCCTGTGCAGGGAGATGGGGTTTTGCATTCACTTGTGTGTCGTCTGTCCGAGCCATAACTTTTTTTTACCACGAGCTTTTGTCATCACATTTTCAACAAAGTTATATTTTGTGAATATGGAGAAGACAAATTCATAATTTTGTTCAAAGATCAAAAATCAGCGTCCCCTAAAATCAGCAATTTTCAACCAATTGACCTGAAGTTTTAATTACCCATTTCAGCTTTGTCATCAAATTTTAACAAAGCTTTATTATGATAATACGGTTAAGGCAAATGAATAATTTGGTCAAAAGGTCAAAGGTCAGCATCACAAAAAACATCAATTTCATCCGATTCACTTGAAATGTTAAGAATTTGTATGATGGGTCACAGAATTGGTTCACCAATCAAAAGCTGGAAGCTGATTTAAAAAATTTTTTTTTTAGATCTAATGCTCAAAGGTCAAGGCTGCATAAAATCATTAATTTACAATTTGTATTTTTATTTATTTATTTGATTTGCATTCTTCTCCATATTCAACAATCTTTCAGCAAAAAATGCTGACTAAAAATTCAAAAAAGTTGAAGTGTGACACGTCTTCCGTACCGAGCGATATTTGAGCACATTTGTGAAAAGGCTCTGGGGTAATTAATGCAGGAGGCGAATGAAAAAGAGAAGCAGCTGGTTCACATTCTATCATATGATATGGGGGAGAGGCCTCATCTATAATATTTGGTCGAGTATTAATCACCACATCTGAGGAAGGATAGCTGCAAAAGAGGGTTCAGCGAAGGGATCGATTCCGGGGGCTATATAGACCAAGCTATGAGGAGCGGCTGAACATAGAAGGGAGGTGATTATATGAGGGGGGTTGATCGAGATATTTAAGATACAACAACAACAACATGCATTTTAAGGCCATTTTCCCTGCAAGAGCGGGGGTTAGCCTTGTGGTCCCCATGACAATCTTCTCCATTTTGCCCTATATTCTGTATCTCTCCTTGTTAACCCCCTGGCCCGCATTTCTTCTTCCACCATCTTTAGCCAAGTCTTCCCTGTCCTCTACTTCCTTCTACATTCATTTCCATCACTCTTCTCAACCAGTCACTTTCATCCTTCCTCAACACATGACCAAACCATCTCAACCTGTTCCTCTTCACAGCATCAATCACAGGCTCTATTCCCATCATCTTTCGCAATTCATCATTTGTCTTTCTCTCTCTCAATGATACTACGCACATCCACCGAACCATTCGCATTTCCACCCTTTCCAGCCTTCGTTGCTGCTCCACATTCATGACCCATGTCTCGCTCCCATAAATCATAACACTTCTCACACATGCAGCATACACCTTTCCCTTCAGCTTCAACGACACTCCCCTCCTCATCAGCACGCCACTCAGTTCCCGAAACTTCTTCCATGCACATCTCACTCGAGCAACCATTGCCGAGTCTGATCCACCTTCTCCATTCAGCATGTCTCCGAGGTAGCAAAATGTTTTCACACCTTCCAGCTTCACGCCGTCTCCAAGATCCAACTCAACGTTTCCTCCATCTGCAGCTCCCTCTGTGCACACCTTACATTTGAATGTAGCTGCCACACTGGTTAATGACCCTCTCAGACCGCTACATTTTTGATGAACCCACTCAGCGCACATTGTACATTGAATGGAGTTCACTCCGACACCCTTCCTGCACACAGCACATGGCCACTTCCCAGTTCTTTCCACCTCACCACATGCTTTACCACTTGCCATCACCTTTGTCTTTCCTATATTCACCTTCAGACCTTTTGTCTCCATACATTCCTTCCACTTGTTCATCTTTTCCTTCAATCCATCCATACTTTCTGCAATCAACACCAGATCAGCTGCATACAACAACTCCCATGGTAAACCCTCCTTTACGTTCTGAGCCAGCACCTCCATCACAGCTACAAATAGTAGTGGACTTAGTACCGACCCCTGATGCACTCCCACCTTCACCTCAAACTCACCACTGTTCCCGCCCTTCGTCCTTACAGCTGTGCGCGCTCTTTTGTACATTGCCATCACAACTCTGATCAACCATTCCTCCACTTCTAACTTCCTCAACGCCCATGTCAATACTTTGCGTGGAACCCTATCGAATGCTTTATCCAGATCAACAAACCCAAGAAACAACTTCTTCCTCTTCTCCATGTACTTCTCCTGCAACTGCCTCACAATAAAGAGCGCGTCTGTCGTTCCTCTTCCTGGCATAAATCCAAACTGCATTTCGTCGATCTTCACCTTCTTCCTTATCCTCCTCTCCAACACCCTTTCCAATACCTTCATTCCATGCTCCAATAACTTTATCGCTCGGTACGAGCCACACTCCAGAGGGTCACCTTTCCCCTTGTATAGAGGGACGAGGGTACTCAGTTCCCAATCCACTGGAATGCGACCTTCTTTCACCACCAGATTACAGATCTCTGCCATTCTCTTCACACCCCAACTTCCTGCTGCCTTCAACATATCTCCCACAACTCCCGTCGGCCCTCCCGCTTTTCTACTCTTCATTGCTTTTATCGCTTCCTCAACTTCCTTCTCAGTTATCTTCTCTGCCGGTCCTAAAACTGGGTTACTCTCTATGTTGCCATCCCATTCATTCTCTGTATTCAACAGCATTTCCATATATCTTTTCCATCTTCCTTTAATTCCATCTGGGTCCACAACAATTTGTCCCACTTCATCCTTCAAGCAACTCACCCCCATCACATCACACCTCTCTTTCGCTATCTGCTTTGCAATCCTGAATGCCGCTCTCTGACCCTCTTCCGAATCCAAGCGTTCTCCGAACATTTTCCTACATGCCTCCTGCGGCTTTGCTACCTCTTTCTTTGCAGCCTTCTTGGCTGCCTTATAACTTTCATGCTCGGCTTTTTCTGCTCCCGTACCCTTCACCTTCTGCCACTCCTTGAACTTCTTCCTCTTCTCGTCAATCCTCTTTCCAACTTCATCATCCCACCACCATGTTTCCGAGTGCCTCGGTGGTCCTTTTGTCCATCCACATACCTCACCAACGGCTCCCAACAGACTATCTTTCATTGACATCCAACCACGTTCAAGCTCAACCACATCATCCTCTACCCTACTCAGCCTCTCTTTTAATGCCTCCCTTACTGTCACCTCTTTCAACCTCCACAACTTCATTCTCGGTTGGTACTTCACCTGCCGAGCTCTCCTCGCACCTTTCACCCTTATGTCGCAGACAACCAAGTGGTGCTGTGAAACAGCCTCCTCCCCTGGGATCACCTTTGTGTCCCGGAGGTGCCCCCTATCTCGCCTACGCACCATCAGGTAGTCAACGGTTGTCATCGACCCACCTGACGTGTATGTAACAAGCTTATTATCCCCTTTCTGGAACTGAGTATTACAAATCAACAAATCAGCTCCATCAGCAAACTCCAAAATCCTTTCACCTTCTCCATTTCTCACACCATATCCGTAACCCCCATGAACTCCCTCAAAACCATCCATACTCCTTCCCACATGTCCATTTAGGTCTCCTCCTACCACAACAACTTCCTCAGCTTTCACGTTTTCCATCAGCTTCTCTATCGCACACCAGAACTTGGCCTTCTCTTCATCGCTCCGACCAACCTGCGAAGCATATCCCGAGATGACGTTCTCCAAGAGCTTTCCAATCATCATTTTCACCATCATCAACCTATCACTCACTCTCGTCACACTCACCACACTGTCTACAAACTCCTCAGAAAACAGGACACCAACACCATTCACGCCCTCCCGGCACCCTTGCCACACAAACTTGTATTTCTGTCCCTGCCTACCCTTCACCATTCTCACACCACTTCCCTTCCATCTCGTCTCTTGCACACAACATATGTCCACTCTTCTTCTGATCAATACTTCCACCACTTCTCCTGATCTCCCTGTCATTGTCCCTACATTCCATGTCCCAAACCTCAGAAACCGATCTCCACTTCGGGCTGTACCCTGCCCATATGTAGTTGTAATTGTCATGGTTCTCTTTTTGAGGCAATGTTTTTATGGCCGGATGCCCTTCCTGACGCCAACCCTCTTAGTCGCCTCTTACGACACGCAGGGATACGGTGTACCTATTCTAACCAGGGTACACACCGTACACACCGGTCCAAGTCATTGTAATTCATGTAAAAGCACAAGGATGGCCGAGTCGTCCTCCCAAATACATTACACATACAAGCTCCTCCACAAGCTTGAGATCACCATTGATAACAAAGAAAAGGTTCGTTTACACTGCAAGTTAAGCAGCTAAGATGGCCGGGCGTACAGAATGTAAACGCAACACTTTCGAAGGTGAGATCCCCAGTGAGCAGAAGCACTCGGAGCCCTCAAGCACGTCGTGCAAACGAGCCTCAGGAAGCAGGAAAGGAGGCCTCAAGCACGTCGTGCAAACGAGCCTCAGGAAGCAGGAAAGGAGGCCTCAAGCACGTCGTGCAAACGAGCCTCAGGAAGCAGGAAAGGAGGCCTCAAGCACGTCGTGCAAACGAGCCTCGGGAAGCAGGAAAGGAGGCCTCAAGCACGTCATGCAAACGAGCCTCAGGAAGCAGGAAAGGAGGCCTCGAGCACGTCGTGCAAACGAGCCTCAGGAAGCTGAAAGGAGGCCTCAAGCACGTTGTGCAAACGAGCCTCAAGAAGCCTCGTCTTGTCCTTTCCTCGCTTGTTTAGCCGATGACGATGAAATGAAGACCGACGAGGATCGAGATATTTAAGATAATGAAGGGTAAAGATGATAAGTGCAGAATATTTTTTAAGCAAAACAGGCAGTAATAGGATCAGGGAGAGCAAAGGAAGAAAAAGCAATGGCCTGAGAGTAAAGAAGAGGAGAGTTATGATGGCAATAAGCCAAGAGTCATTCACTCAGATAGTAGTTATTGCACAAAATGGTCTCCCTCGTAAGGTAGTGGCAGCAGAAAGAGTGAAAAATGAATGAATGAATGATCGTTTTAAGGCCATTTTCCCCGCTAGAGCAGGGGTTAGCCTTGCGGGCACCATGACAATCATGGTTCCCTGTTTGAGGCAATGTTTTTTTTTTATGGCCGGATGCCCTTCCTGACACCAACCCTTGGTCGCCTCTTATGATACGCAGGGATACAGTGTACCTATTCTAAACCGGGGTACACACTGGGATCATTCATCCCAGCAAGCTGGTTCTCAATTTGCCGACCTTGGAAGGATGACAGGCTGAGTCAACCCCCCTGGCGCTAATTCAGTGATCGACTGGGATTCGAACCCAGGATCCTAGGATCCCAAGCCGGCACCCTAACCGCTAAGCCAACACCAGGTTCTGGCAGCAGAAAGAGTAAGAAAAGAAAGCGAACCACCTTTAGAGGCCATTTTCCCCCGCAGAGCAGGGGTTGGCCTTTTTTGGGCACCGTGGTCCCCTTTTTGAAGCAATGTTTTATGGCCGGATGCCCTTCCTGCCGCCAACCTTATTAGTCGCCTCTTGCGACACACAGGGAATTACCAGTGAACTGGTGCTCAATTTTCGATAACTTAATTTTCAAAAAGTTACTGATTCGGATAAAACAGTGGTGGTTCAGGGATGCTATAAGCCAAATGATTAATAAATTAATTATTTTACGATTATTATTTTTGTTTATTTTAATTACGCAATTCATCAATCAATTATTGTATTCTGCTCCCTCCCAATTCCGTTCCAAAAAATGGGGGGGAGTGGGGAGGGAAGGGAGGGTCTCATCAAGGCGCTGCGGATGAGCTGATAAGGCCTATTTGTACTCACCGTGACTTTGCCCTTTTGATTAAATTATTAACTTCTCCATATTTGCATGAGGGAAACTTGATGATAAAAGCTCCAATGGTAAAAATATTATGGTCTGTACAAACTGACGATCATTATCAAGATGTAACATTATCACTTTGCATTTAATAGTTTTCTGTGGTGAGAAGTAAACAGTTTACGGGCCTCTATGTGATAGCGCTTTTCCACATTCCCGGGATTCGTCTCCAAGGTGAAAAAAAACCCGCAGCTTGTGCAGATATTCTGTGGCGCCGCTAATAATGGCTATTTATAGTCACTCTGACTTTTCCCTTTCACATTTTGACCCCATTTTAAATTATTTTCTCCAGATTCTCAAAATAAAAGTTTGTTGAAAAATTAGATGACAAAAGCTCAAATGGTAAAAGAGTTATGAGTTACGGCCTGGACAGACACACAAAAGCGATTACAAAACCCTGTCTCCCACTGTGTGGGGGAAAGGCAAAAAAAAAAAAAAAAAAAAAAAAAAAAAAAAACAATAACAGTGAGACAAAGACAAAAAATGTTATCGCCCCCAGGTTTTAGTAATTTTGCTGTACGGAGTTAAAGGACGAGCCCATATTTACAAGATTTACGTGTATGCACACTTGCGTGGTCATGTGACATGGAATATTGCGTATGATTGGGTTATTGGTTAATGAATGTTGATGATGTGCGTCACATAGTTATAGTGCGTAAGAGAGTTGGCCAAGTGACATGTACCACCTGTATCGCTCCGTAACGCTTGGACATGCACTCTCTTCTCGCTCCCCGCCCCCAACTGCAACTCTCCGTCACGATTGGACATGCACAATATTAACTGCAATGGCCGCCCGTCGGCCATCTTTGACCAGATTGCTAAAAACGATCAACTGCAATGGCCGCCGTCGGCCATATTTGGTCGGATTACAAAACAAAATCTTCTGCAAATGTATAGTCATGTATTGCCTTTGTGCCAAGTTTGAACAAAATTGGTCCACGCATGTCCAAAAAATGGTTAGGGACACGTTTATCAAAATGGCCGCCAGTCGGTTGAATCTGATCTCGAAAAACAATTAAGTGCATATGTAAGCCATCATTCATTATTTGTGTGCCAAGTTTGAACAAGATCGGTAAATGCAGGTCCAACAACCGGTTGACGAAAGTTTCAACATCGGGTTTTTAACAACTAAAATGGCCGCCAGTCGGCTGACTTACATCAAATCACGAATCAAAATGATGTGCATATCTATACCGTCATGTTGTATACATATGCAGAAGATTTGGTTTTGTCATCCGACCAAAGATGGCTGACTTAGCCTTTAACTCTGCACAGCAAATTTAATAAAACCACGGCGAGGGCTATGACATTTTCTACTTGTTTCTCTTGCTTATTTTGTTCCCACTGTCATTAGGTTTCCTTTTCATCCTCTCTTACCACATGATCCTCCACAAACCAAGATGTTTTATCAAAAAATACAAATAAAATTAACCTCTTCCTCCATGCAGGTGGCTTGCCAAGCTTTTGAACCTTTTTCATAGATTGCAGTGTTGAGTTTATTCCCAAGAAGCAACTTGCCTACTCAGCATGGAAATGTAACCCAACGTAAAGTGATCTCCAGTGTCTTTGTAAGGCTTACGACCTTGCCAAATCTTCGAAGACAAGTCTACTCTGACAACCCCACATCCTCATGGTGAGTTTTCTCCGACGTCACCATCCTCCAAGATCGAGTTTTGGCTTTTCAAGTCAGCGTCTGGGATTTGTTCAACTTCAGGGCCTGGACTCACTAAGGATGTATTCAAAATAGATACTGCTCACTAAAGTGCTCTCAAATATTTCCGAATGCCAAACCTCTTAATGTTTATCTCTGCCGTCTAAATTTGACTTCAGTCGTTTTCATCAAATAAAAAAATTCATGCAATTCTTCTAATCCAAGTCCCTTTATATTTTTACGTATAATCAAAACTATTGTGATTAAGGACATTCTTTATGCACATTGAGATGTTGTCTACTCATTAACAAACATCTTTAACTGACATCTTATGAAATGAGAATGACCATGACTATTATAGTTCTACAACTGCCTTGTCATACCCAAGTAGAGTCAAAGGGAATACGACGATAGCAGCTGCAAGCAGGAAGGCGAATCCTGGGTACCAAGACACCGTGGCTGCGTAGACATTGTTGAAGATGATACTGGCGAGTAGAGCACTAATCATTTCCCCACAAGCTACAGCAGAAAACACTGCACCTGCAAGACACAGAAAGCAAGATCTCTTGGATGACTTACCTGACAAAGTAAAGAGTTAAAAAAAAAAAAAAATCACATGCAAGTTGTTAGATGTTTACAAAAATGAAAAAAAAAAAGATAATCTTGTGAAGAAAATGAAGGATACCTTGTTCATTTGGGTTTACCAGCTTAGAAAGCATTGAGCGTAGAACCGGAGCTGGCATAACTGCAAACATCATTGGAACGTTCACTAGAATGGAGAAAGAAAGAAAACAGGGTCAAAATGAGGAGAGATATTGAGGACACATTTTGAGCAACGATTGAGGATAATGAATGAGCAATGAATGAGGAATGAGAAATGAATGAATAGGATGAGGATCCTATTTTTAATGATTGACTTAAAGTGGCTTTAATCTGTCCAGAAAAGTTGTAGTTTCTTTAATCATTGCTTATTAATCTTTTACATTTGCAAATTTCCTTTCTCTAAACACATTCATCTATCTATAATTCCAGTAATCTCTGTCTGTCTGTCTGTACGTCTGTACGTTTGTTTGTCTGTGACCGCTGTTTCTCGACAACCACGGGTCCGATATACTTTTAACTTGCCAGGTATATTGCTGGGGACCCGAGGATGTGCCTTTTCAAGGTTTCATATTAATCGGACAATTACTTACCGAGCTATGTCCAAAAAACGATTCAACCAATCAGAGAGCAGCGAACTATCGCGTGTGCCGAACGTGGCGGACACACTCTGCCTCGGATGGCACATTTGAGAGCGTATTCATTTATTTCACGTTTGCAAACTATGTTGGCGTTAAACTATGTTTTAAAACTAATAATAAAACTAATAAAAACGAATTTGCGATTCATTCGCTTTCCTGCGCGTTTGTGCACGCGATGGCGATTTCTTTTCTTTACCAAACTCCGGAAGCCGTTCGCTTTGGACCAAACCATTTCATGTAAATAGAGGGGGGGGATTGTCACCGTACTCGCAAGCCGTTCGCTTTGGACCAAACCATTGCATGTAAATAGAGGGGGGGATATACTTTTAGATATACTGTATATATAGTACGGGCATGGAGGAGGAGGAGGAGGAGGAGGATTGTCACCTAGGAGGAGGATTGTCACCGTACTCGCAAGCCGTTCGCTTTGGACCAAACCATTGCATGTAAATAGAGGGGGGGATATACTTTTAGATATATACGTATATAGTACGGGCATGCCCTAGTGTTGAAAAAATCCAAGAACCCCATTCTACCAACACACTCGGTTATGCCACAGGTGGGAATATAGTGTGCAATTAATCTTACTACACCTTGCTCTACATTCTCTCTCCAACCACAACTTCAGCATAAAAAGTTTAGGGTAATTAACAAAACCAAAAAGAAAACATCATCTAACCGAGCAATTGTTTCTGCTCACCTCCTACTTTCATAAAAACATAGCAAAGGACACAATCTGATGACTGCAGTCGGATAAGAGCTGCTTACACCATCCTTTGATGTCCCACCAAATGCATCTACATCACTTGGCACCCAATGCGTTCATATATTTATTGTCATTTCACGGAGGTTACACACTCGCCAAACTCCTAGGAGTGTTGATGCTGCCGGAGCAGTTGCTTGGCAAGGGTTACACTGGGTGGTTTGCCATTGCCTTCCCTGCACTGTTTGTTCATTTTATATCATTTTAAATGTTTAACGTCAACCAAGTAAGCAGCACGTACCATTTTTAAAGTATTTGGTATGACTTGACCAGGATTTGAACCACGGACCTCCCAGACTCAGATCAGACACTCGAATCATTACACTACCAAGTCTGGTGATTCGTTACCATTTATCACAACATTCAATGTTTTGATTGCTAACTGATGTTTTAATAATCAAGACTTCAACATAAATGCTTATGACTCAGATTACAACATTAATAAAACAACTTATTGAATATTGATTGGTTCTGTTAATCTGATTGACCCGTAAATTATGCAAGTTAAAATGACTTATTGGTATTTTTCAATAACAATTACTCTGTTGCTCAATTGTAAGTTAACTTCGAATGGATGGGTTTCTTAGAATGTCAGGACATGAGGAAAGCAGTTGTTATCCAAGTGGAATGAGTTTCCTTTTCCATCCTGTTTGGCAAATGTAATTAGACTGCACTTGCGAAGCGAAAAGCAGGGTTAAGTAATTGGTTGTGTACGTGTGGCGTGCGTGTCTACCTTTTAAAAATTCATTTTCTCGGCAACCGTTGGTCTGAATGACACGAAATTTTATCATAAGAGCGCCTCTTCCTGCAGAAGTTTTCTATTAATAATCATGATGTCCTTGGTCACGTGGTACGGATGCCATCTTGGAAAAAATTTACACCTCTATATCTCCGAAACCGCTCAATGGAAAAAATCGAAAGTTGGCTCGTTGTCAAGTACTCCCCGTGGTGACTAAGATATGTTAATGATGATATCATCGTTGCCTTTATTATGACGTCATGATTCGACAAGTACAACGCTTGATCTGATCAGTATGAAAAAATGAAAATTCTACAACTGTTAGTCCGATGGACATGAAATTTTGACCATAGGATTGCCTCCTCCTGCAGAATATTATAATAATTGTTATGTGTTAGTTGTGGTGAAGTAAAACTAAATGCCATTCATGAGATTCTCATAAACGTATAGATAAATCAGTGAAAAAAAACATTCTGGAAAAAAAAATGCTCGTGGAATAGGAAAATGGATTTGGGTGGGGATGGGAGGAAGATGGTGGTGGTTGTTGCAAAGGGGAACGTTGACTGATGATGATGTATCCTTTTTGTGAACATGGGAAGTAGATTTTATAGCTGGATATATAGGGTGAGTCAAAGGGATGTTTAGGGCACAAACTCATTTTTGAAGGGCAATCTGCAACCGGAAGATGTAAATTTGCATTTGAAAAACATGAGAAATAACCACTCTGCAAGCTATAGCCATTTTGTGGGGCCTACCATGGCACACTGCTTTAAAATCGAACATAAAATAGTGCAATGGAGACTTACCTAGGTACATAAAGATGTCTGTTTTTGCAAAGGAAATCATGACCATTCCACCGACGAAAGAGGTCATTCCAATGACAGCAATGAGGATGTCTGGCAAAACCTTTGAGAAGAAATGGACGCCAAGGTAGCTCATGATGTATATCAAGCAGAACATAGCACCAAAATAGCCAAGCTTTAAGGAGGTCCACAGAAGAGGCTCATTCATCTGGTACCTAGCAAAAAGGCCACCAGCGCCAAAGAAATAAAGAGCAGTCATCATGAAAGTGATGAGCATCAGGATGAGTTTGATCCTCTTTTTGAGGTCACCATCTGCCAGACACAACGTGCGGAAACCATCACGTATTTCCTTCATGTAAGTCATGATGGTTCGCTGAGGAATGTTGTCTTGGGAAGACTCCCTGGTTACTGTTTCTTCAATCACCAGCCACACATACAACATGCACAGTACGTCAATCCCAAGGACCAAAAGCATCACTTGGTAGAGCTGCATAACTTCACCAACGTAGCCTGAGATGAAGGAGCCAATGAAACCAACGCCACCAATAAGCATCTCCAAAAAGGCAATTCGTGCATTTCGAGATGTCACAGAACTAACATCTGCCACATAAGCAAAACTGCTGCCCAACAGTGTTGTTGTACCACCAAAGAAACTTGTGATGAAATTGAGTACATAGATGACCCAAAGTGGTAAGTCACGGTAGAGGAATATGACCATCAGGATGTTGCTTATAGCATCGCCGAGGCAGGTCAAGAACAGAGGAAATCTGCGCCCATGTCGGTCGCTGTATGCACCAAAGAAGAGTGTTGCAAGGAAAGCAGGAACAAAAGCTATGAGGTCCAGGGAGAGATCAAATCGTGATGATGCTTTTTGCAACTCCTGAAATGAGAAAAAAAATCAGAAATTAGAAAAAAAATCTTAATCTACAGAAAAAACATACAATCTCAACAGCTTTATAGCAAACATTAAACAATGTCGGAATGTCTTGTCTTTTAAGAAACAAAACTACTTCGTATAACTTGACACAATCGATATGAAATTTTTTCAAAACCTAGAAAATGTCACCGGTTCAAGGACAATAATGTTTGGGCTAGCCAGTTAGGAATAGAGTACCATGGAAATTTTATATTCCATGAAAAAATATTCATGTGTTCGGCGAAAGCGATCATCCACGGGGACACGACCAAGTCCAAAAACAGAAACCACAATAAATCATGCAATCATATGCAGGTCATAATATGAAAACAGTCAATAAAAAGACCAAATAATCGACTGTGTGAACTGGACTCATGCCACAATGATGGTCATTCAAAAATAAATATTTTACAATTAGAACAGCTATCTCACTCTTTTATCCAAGCGCAGGATATATTCAAAATCGATCTCATTTTTATTATCCGTCTATGAAGCATTTAAAAGGGAAACAGACAATCTCAGGTAAATAGATTCAATGAATGGAGTATTTAAACTCTCAGACAACAGATGCTTCATTTCAGGACTGTAGATGATACCAAACACTCAGTGACAAATATGACAGTCAATATATTGTTACGGTTTTCCGCCGCCCTTCTTACCCTTACCAAGGGGGGATTAAGCCCCTTGTTCTTTCTGGGGCTGGCATAACCGAGAGACTTGAAACGCCTCTTCCGGGCAAACGCAAGGTAGGGTTTCGGGACCAAGTCTCGCTCGTACCTAAATACCCGCACCGCCACGGAAGCGGGGAACCAAGCCTCGCACGAGCCACGTGTAATTTGAGTACACCGAGCGGATTGCGTACCACGTGGTCCATGCAGTCACCGTTAATATTGGACCCCGATTCGAGCGGTTCTATTCGTACCATGCTTAGTCAATGATGGAAAACACAGGAACAATCGAATGGAAGGAAGAACACATTGTTTTTTTTTTGTTTTTTTTGTATACTGAATCGAGGCTCGTGAAAGAGCTGACAACCGCGAGGGAAAGACAGCACAGGGAGACCACGGGGGAAAGACAGCACAGGGGGACCGCGAGGGAAAGACAGCACAGGGGGACCGTGAGGGAAAGACAGCACAGGGGGACCGCGAGGGAAAGACAGCACAGGGGGACCGCGAGGGAAAGACAGCACAGGGGGACCGCGAGGGAAAGACAGCACAGGGGGACCGCGAGGGAAAGACAGCACAGGGGGACCGCGAGGGAAAGACAGCACAGGGGGACCGCGAGGGAAAGACAGCACAGGGGGACCGCGAGGGAAAGACAGCACAGGGGGACCGCGAGGGAAAGACAGCACAGGGGGACCGCGAGGGAAAGACAGCACAGGGGGACCGCGAGGGAAAGACAGCACAGGGGGACCGCGAGGGAAAGACAGCACAGGGGGACCACGAGGGAAAGACAGCACAGGGGGACCGCGAGGGAAAGACAGCACAGGGGGACCGTGAGGGAAAGACAGCACAGGGGGACCACGAGGGAAAGACAGCACAGGGGGACCGCGGGGGAAAGACAGCTCAGGGGGACCGCGAGGGAAAGACAGCACAGGGGGACCGCGAGGGAAAGACAGCACAGGGGGACCGCGAGGGAAAGACAGCACAGGGGGACCGCGAGGGAAAGACAGCACAGGGGGACCGCGAGGGAAAGACAGCACAGGGGGACCGCGAGGGAAAGACAGCACAGGGGGACCGCGAGGGAAAGACAGCACAGGGGGACCGCGAGGGAAAGACAGCACAGGGGGACCGCGAGGGAAAGACAGCACAGGGGGACCGCGAGGGAAAGACAGCACAGGGGGACCGCGAGGGAAAGACAGCACAGGGGGACCACGAGGGAAAGACAGCACAGGGGGACCGCGAGGGAAAGACAGCACAGGGGGACCGCGAGGGAAAGACAGCACAGGGGGACCACGAGGGAAAGACAGCACAGGGGGACCGCGAGGGAAAGACAGCACAGGGAGACCGCGAGGGAAAGACAGCACAGGGGGACCATGAGGGAAAGACAGCACAGGGGGACCGCGAGGGAAAGACAGCACAGGGGGACCACGAGGGAAAGACAGCACAGGGGGACCACGAGGGAAAGACAGCACAGGGGGACCACGAGGGAAAGACAGCACAGGTGGACCACGAGGGAAAGACAGCACAGGGGGACCGCGAGGGAAAGACAGCACAGGGGGACCGCGAGGGAGACAGCACAAGGGAAAGATGCCACCCTTAAAAGGACATTTTAATTTCACTGCTTTATCTGCAACAACCACAATAAAGATCCCACAGTATCGTTAGGTTGGAATTCTCGCAAAACATCGGGTGTGGATCAATTGTACGGTGGCCTACCTTTTCTTTGTATACAGAGTCAAGGCTTATGGAAGAGCTCGAACACTGAATGGACCAGGACACAACATAACAAAAGGACCAGTAGAAAGAGAGGGGGGAAGGGGTGACACTAACAAAAGTAGTTTAATTATTATTCCCAATATTATGTACAATGATCGGGAGAAGCAGGGACACAGAGCAGCACTTAATCAGTCTTATCCTTATCCCCAGACTCGGGCCCGTTCACACTCACACAGGGAATTGCAGGCAGGTTGATGTTCAGGCCAAACGCGCCGACTTGGTTGTCCAGGAACGGCCCCGTCCGGCTCTCCACGGCCCCAGCACGTCCCGCGAAGAAGGCAAGCAGGCGGTGGAAGGATCCTCGAACCGCATCTCCCGAACAAAAGGCAGACGATGAGGTAGGAAGGAAAAGTACGCGTCTCTCAGCGCGGCTGGCGGTCACACAGCGCGTTATCACTCGCGTAACAATGCACTATATGCGGCTCGGCTTCCAGCTCAACCGAGCGTCACTTTCATACGAGCGCGTATCCTGGTTCATGCGCGTCTTTCTCCACTCAATGCCAACTCGGTCCTCGTACCTCAATTGCTGCTCGAACTCCACCAACTGCCCCTGGTGGCTTTGCGCAACGGCTTATATCAACACGCCCTGAACCTTCTCGAACCTTCCAACCACGCCCTGTGACGCAGTGCCGCCGCCACACCCTCTGAGCCCTGATTGGCGGCTCGCGCTTACCGTCAGCTCCTCTGCCGCCCTCATTCGGTCCCGCCCCGACCCTCCTCGGCCTGCCTCGTGTTAATTCGCGCCAAAAAGCCAAAGGCAGCATTAGGAGGCGTAAGGCAATGGAGGCAATACGGTATAGCCGTATTAAATTAGCTTTATCGTGATGTTTGTCCAAAGAAGAAGATTTATCATGGCATTTTTCCAAAGACGCTTTTAATAACAAAATTAATGATAATCGCATATTGTTAATGTTATTACAAAACAATATTAATACTAATAATGCCCCATTTCCCGAAGGTGTTTTTCCTGCAGTGATAACGTGAATAAATAGCTTATAGTTTAAATGGCATTTCTGTGGAAGCAACGGCTTCTACAGGAAGTAAAAATATTATAAACCACAAACACGTATGCTTAGCTTTTTAAACAGTCGCTAATGCTCTTTATAACACTAAATGAAGAAATTTGGAGGAATCCCGACATCCGTGGAGTAAGATTTACGAACAGAACTGAGTGTAGATCTACTGTACTCTATATAACCCACAAATGTTGAGTTATTAACATGGCCCTTTCTGCCACTACCGTGGCATTTTTTGTAGCGAACTTTTGAAACTCTTCTGCTGTTTGATACGAAACTGAAAGGGAGAAGCTCAGGTTGTGCTCCTTTACCAAGCAGCTAGCTTGTGCTTGCCAAGCCAGCTGTTCCTTAACGGTTTTGAATGGAGTGCTTGCTCAAATGCTTAAACCACTTGTCGATCTCTCTACAAGAAACTTGGTAAATGAACACACACCCAATGTTCTTGAGACCCGCCCATAGATCGACTGTAATCTATATACCCCAAAGAGGAATGACCCTTCCTGCCCCTCCCGGAGTCTGCGGGTGTACTAGTATCACAAATGAAATAAATATGTATTAAGTGGGACATTTATTTAATAAAATATCCTGTAAGGGTTTTGGGCAAAACACGTTTTTTTGAGCAATCCACCTTGGGAAAAGTCTTTATCATGTGTGTCCACTTCTCTTACTGTTATACTCCCCAAGCTCCCTAGCTCCCTAGCCTCACACCTAGGTCCTGCAGACTTCTCTTATTCTCTCATCGTTATAAAATTTGTTATACTCCCCAGTCGTAAAACCTGTTTACCCACTTCTCTTATTGGAGGAACTGCAAGAACCTTTACTTTGTATGTCTCCCAAGCTCTCTGGTTGGATGATTACTCCAAGAACTCTTTGAATGCTTATCATTTTTAATTTCCTGGACGTCCTTATCAGTGTGTGCATCAAACATAGCCTTGAGCACTGACAGACACTGCCTGTTCCTTTATGCTCTTCACCAAATAAAACCATGGTATTTTGCCCAACCTGAGAGAGTAGACCGTCGTTTTGTGTTGTTCATTGGTATTCTGTGTATTGTTGATTTATGATCGATCTACTTCTCTCCGTGCATTTTCAAATAAATATTTCAAATTCACGACGTGAGGAAAATAAATTCTTCTTCTTCAACAATTCCCAGTCGGCAACTGGCTTTGGAGGCCAGCTTGGAGATGTGTTTTCCCAGGAAAGATCATGGCAGATAGTGAGACCCAAAAGCTTGAGTGACAGAACTTCTTGGAGAGGATTGTTGAGGAAGTAGATGGGAGGGTTGTCCAGTCGGTCTTTTCAGAGAAACATAGTAAGAGTGTGAGATTTGTCAGGATTGAAAGACATGTTTCACTTGTTTGACCAGTCTGAATTTTTCCAGGTCTGCAGAGAGTGAGGAGGCTCTGCATGCCAATCTGAGGGTTGAGATATGGAGTGGCAGAGAGTTGAGTCATCAGCAAAAAGATAGAGAGGATTTTCCATGGAGTCAGAGAAATCATTGATGAAGACCAGAAAAGCACAGTGCCCAGAACACTGCTCTTTCCTTTTCTGGTTAGAAACTAGAAACTTTGTGGTTAGAAACACTCTCCTCCCAGTTCAAAACTTCTCCACCTTGCCAGGAGAGAAGGACACAGAGTCCAGGAGCAGCTGGGTACAACTGGGTACGGTGGGTACAGAGAGTAATGGGTTTGGGACACAAGATTTTGAGGGAAACACAGAGTTGAGGCATTCAGCTTTTTCACCTGCGGTGTCAAATGTATAGCCATTTGAGGTAAGGGAGGGGATTGGAAGGGGAACAAACACCAGAAACAGATTTGACCAGACGTCACCAGGATTTGGAGGAGGGAGACAGGTTTGAGAGTTCAGTCTTGAGAGTAGAGAGATCTTGTTTCCTGGCTCTGGGGGTAGACACACACTTGGTCCGAGCTTTGTGGAAGGAACTGAGATTGCCTTCAATTGGATTAGCCTTCCATGAGGCGCAGGCAAGTTGTTTCAGGGCAACTACCTCACCACAAGATTCAGTGTACCATGGATGGGAGGAAGGGTATGACAACTGAAGAAGAGATGGGATAAATCTGTGCATGAGAGAGAGCAATTTTCTTTGGAAGAATTCCCAGGATGAGTTGATGTCAGAGGGAGTAGAGATGGGAGACCAGTCCAGATGATTGTGGCTGCTTGAATACCGTGCCAGTTGGCCCGAGTGAAATGCCAGACTCGTCGACGCTGAGGAGGCTCTTTGATAATGGCCAGAGAGATGTCCACTTTAACAAGGAAATTATCAGATTAACGGATTGTAGCAGAACAGTAGACATTTGCAGGGAAGTTAGTCATAACCAAGTCTAGAAGAGATGATGTACCATTGACCGAGATCCGGGTCGGGAAATTGACAGATTGTGTCAGTCACGGAAGTCCTTTGCTGAGGTGCCATGGCTAGAGCGAGAGGTCCCCACACCCAGCTGGCATGATGACGGTTGAAGGAAATTAAGGTAGACAGAGGAATGGGGGAGGAGGCAGCTTTGTGGACGAGTTAAGAGGCAACTTTGAGGAGGAGGAGTGAGGGGGAAGATTTGAAAAAGAGTGGTGAGAGGGAAGATTTGAAGGGAAGGGGTGTTTGTTTGATCTTTGCCACCTTGTACATGCTGCTTATACTCTCCCAACAATGGATGGAGGCCCTCAATGTCAAACATGAGATCAGGGCCGTCTCTCCAGACGAATCTCTAGCTTCCGGTACAGTCTACCATCCCGCCTTGCTCTCCAAAATCTCTGCCCATGGCATCCAATGCCAACTCTACTCTTGGGTTACCTACTGACTTCCTCTACTAGTCTGGGATCCGAGGCCTGGAAATGTGTAAAAAAGTGATTTTGAAGTGACACCCCTGCTATAAAATGTTTGACCCCTAGATCATGTCTGTGGGGGTGTTATCCACCAGAAAAGTGACTTTAGCAAGGTAGTTTGGATTGCGCGAATTCTGTAAGGACGTTTTTTAACTTGGGGCGTCAACTGTAAAAAAGCAAGAAATTTAGGGGTAGGGGAAATTCAATTGACCATATATTCCATAATACAGGGGTGAGTGCATCAAATTACCACTCATTCTTTTTGTTATAAATGTGGCTTTTATATGAAACATGATTCAACGTGATTCGACCATCCATGAGGTCAGCAGAGGTCAAAAGGTCACGGAAAGTGGGTTAAGCTGGAAATTTAGCTCCTTTATCAAATAATTCACATATGTATATGTCACAATATGTTCCTTGCATCCCTCTACTGTTTCTGGCCTATATTGATCGTAATAGTGATGGTTTACTGTGGTGGTTGATGCTTTTCATCTTTTGTGTGGTGCTAGGGATTATTATGCTACATTTGTTTCAGCAACTTGCTTCACTCTTGCTGATCTTTATGATTACCATCGATCTTCAGCCTTAAACTTCCATTCAGAGACACAAGATGGTGGTAGTTTTGATGCTACAACAAATATAATTTATCAGTACACATTTGAGGGAGAAGGAAGTGGGGAGGTAGTGGGGGCAGTGCCCCTTAAGAAAACCAGGAAACTGACTATCAGTGAACCAGACAAATTCGTTCCAGTAAGTAGTAAACTGACACTGAAGGACAGAAGCCAGGCTAGGTCATTACGTGATATTGAACTTCCTCATGATGACAAGGGGGAAGCCTGCTTTCTAGCTAACAAGAACATCGTTTGGTTCCTACTGAGGATGTATCCAACACAGTTGATGACGGGTGAAAACGACAAGGACACTGGTAGCCTGACATGGAGCAGCTTCTTTGAATACAGTTCTGGGCAACATGCAGAGAAAACAAAGATTGGTTGTGGACCATTGCTTCCACAAAACCCAACCAACGCAGATGTAGTCCAGACCTCATTGGACTACTTTGTCTCCTTGAGTCTTAAGATGGGTCAGGCTAAGACGGTGGTGACTTGTGACCAGGCGATATATGACATAGTAAAGGGGTTGTTTAGGAAGGAATTGGAAAAGTACAAAGATGTTATTGTTCGACTTGGAGGATTCCATATTGCCCAGAACTTCTTGGGATCTATTGGATTTTTCATAATGGAGAGTGGCATAGAGGACATTCTGGTTTCTAGTGATATCTGTGGTCGAGGTACAGCCAATAAAGTCATGGCAGGAAAAGATTATTATAAGATGGTCCGTTACCATTCATGGTTGAGTGAGGCATTGTTCATGCTGAAGTCGGAGGCATTTGAGAAATGGCGGTTGTTCGAGAAGAATGAGGAGACACTTTCTTTGCTTTCGTCTCTGCTTGAAAGTCTTAGAAATGCCTTTGACAGGAAAGAGAAGGACGAATTTGCTGCACTCATGAAGGAAGTCATGAAATGCCTATAGTCACTGGAGTCGCTCTGGGGAGATTTTGAGAAGGGATTAGGAGTGACAGCCCATCTTTGGAGCATGTACATAGACATAGGGCTTATCCTAAGGCGTTACATCCATGCTGAGAGCTGGGCTGTGGCAACAGCACTTACAAGAGGTACAGAATATGCTACCCTATACCATTGCTTCCGGCCATAGTAAGTACAGGTCCTGCCTTCCGATCTATCTCAGTGAGATGCAAAAGCTTCCAGAAACAGCACCAGAAGTGCACGAGGAGTTTGCAGCTGGCAAATTCACAGTTCACCAGACTGCAGGAGACTTTAATGGTGTGTGGACAGACCTTGCCCTTGAACAGACCTACAATAGGGAAGGCAAAACAAGCCTCTTTAAGGGTATAACACAGTCTGAATCAGCACGAGAAAAGTACATCAAGGCTCTACCGTTCATGACCGCTGTCTCTGAAAGTGTAAAACAGATGGCACACATGGCCTCGCCGCAATCTGACCACCACGAGAAGCTGAGGAAAGACGACATGGAAGCCGTGTTGCAGATCAAACGGACCGTGGAAGAGAAGATGAAAAACCCATTCGATCCTTCACTTGCGACAGATAAACTAATGAACATATCCACAGGTCAGATTCTTGCAGCAACTACCCTGGTAGATGCCAAACGTCTAGGCTTGGAGGCAATGGATGCTGCCATGATGACGAATGCAGACAAGATTGTCCAACCAAAGATAGAAACATTCGCCACGCATCTGAAGAAAAGTAAGAAAAAGATGGACACTGTGAAAGAAGTCATCAGAGAGGAGAGTGCAGTGACAAGGGCAACTTTGTTTCGCACAGGACCTGAGTGATGAGGCACGGACTGAGGCATTTAGTTACGAATGGCTTGAGTACCCTCCCTCGTTGTTTGAGCCAGAGAAGAATGGATTTTCCATGCGGAAAGGTTGCAAATCCAACTATCTATCCACTCTACAGGCAGAGGTTGCCGAGTCATGGGAACCGTTAAAAGAGTTGCCTCCTTCTGCATCTGATGCAGTTTATGTAGTCGATGCAATGGCATTCATCCAGCGGTTCAACACACTTGGTTCGAGTACATTTGACCAACTTCAGGAAAGGTACAGGAACAAACTCTTGAACATGAAACCCAGACATTGCACTGAAGTGCATTTCGTGGGCGATCAATATGATTTTGGGTTAAAGAGTCTAAAAGGGGATGAACGCCAGAGACGGGAGTCAAATACCAACTTGCCAGAGTTTGTTCCAACGGACATCATGAAAATCCCTGATTGGAACACATTCCTGTCAAACCCTTGTCACAAGACCAATCTGCTGTCGTATCTTGCTTCACGTTGGTCCCAGGAGGCATCCTGGCCTGATGGCTTCTGCCTGGTCCTTGGGGTCAACGCCCAGGCAACTCGTGTGACGCAGACGGAACATACCAATGTTGATGAGCTGTACTGCCCTAACCACGAGGAGGCGGACACCAGAATCTTTGCTCACATTGCTAGCTGTGACAACAGCGTAGTTGTCATTCAGGCTACAGATACAGATATCATCGTCTTGTCAATGTATCATTTCCCTCGGTTGACAAACGTTGTTGAGTTATGGGTGGAAAAGGATGATCTGTTCTTCCCCATCCATGACTTGGTGAATGAGTTGGCCAAAGCAGTTGGAAAGGACGTATTGGCACTCACAGACACACTGCTCATCTCCTACATTCTGTCAGGTTGTGATTCGGTGAGCTATCCTTTCAAACGGGGTAAGAAGAGAGCAGTGAAAGTCGCACTCCAGCATGTTGACAAACAGCCAGCGTTGTCCAATTTCATCCGACATGAATCCGGACCTTCTGCACATGATCAGGTGATAACTGAAGCATGAAGCTTCTTTTGTGATCTCTACGGCAAGCCAGGGTATTCATCCCTGGATAAGCTCCGCGCCCACTTGTTTGCATCTAGCAAACTAGATCTGCGCTCCCTTCCTCCAACAGAAGATGCTTTTCACTTCCACGTTCTCAGGAGCCTTTGTCAGATCAGCTTATACAAGCAAGCTTCACTCAGCAATCCAGTGCTTCTTCCACCTGAAGAGTATGGCAGGAGTGTGGATGGTGACAGGTTAATTCCTGTCATGAAGAGCAAGCCATCAAAGCCTTCTGCTGCGAAGTTGAAGTACTGCAAATGTAAGCAGAAACCGAACTGCCTGAGGAATTGCCCTTGTGCGAAAGCTGGAGTACCATGCATCATTGCATGTGCCTGCAATGGCAACAGAGAAAAATGTGCATGGCTTCTGACTGATGACGGTGATGATGATGAGTAAATAGAGGTAATGACACTTTTCCAGACAGTATGTGGTATGACCTGTCGTTTTAAAACATGTTGAAGAGTACCGTGCAAATAGATAGTGTGAATGCCAGATTTTGGTGATTTTTTTAAAGTTATGCAAATCTAAAGTGACATACATGCCAGTAAGTTAAGTTCAGTCGGGGCATTTCTTTCCCAAAAACATCAGAGGGGTACAAACAACATATTTTGGGTGTAAAAGTTTGGCTATATTGAGCTTGAAGTAGGAAAAATGTGATTTTATTTACTAAAGGAGCTAAACTTTTAGCTTAACCCACTTTCCGTGACCTTTTGACCTCTGCTGACCTCATGGATGGTCCAATCACGTTGAATCATGTTTCATATAAAAGCCAACTTTATAACAAAAAGAATGAGTGGTAATTTGTTGCACTCACCCCTGTATAATGGGATATATGGTCAATTGAATTTCCCCTACCCCTAAATTTCTTGCTTTTTTACAGTTGACGCCCCAAGTTAAAAAACGTCCCTACAGAATTCGCGCAATCCAAACTACCTTGCTAAAGTCACTTTTCTGGTGGCTAACACCCCCACAGACATGATCTAGGGGTCAAACATTTTATAGCAGGGGTGTCACTTCAAAATCAAATTTTGAGGTCTCGGATCCCAGACTATACCTTTGTAGCCAACGTGTGGCTCTCAACGGAATCCTCTCCTCTCCACCAACTTCTGTCCTTCTGTCTCCTATGCACTGGCTTTTCGCACCTTGGAAACATCACCAGGTTGACCTCTATCGAGAACTGCATGGCACACCAACCCATGCCCATTTCCTACTAGTGGTGTATGACCTCCATTAAAAGTGGCCTAAATCTCTGCGCCGAGAGTCAGTCAACACCCAACCGGTTATTCAAAGACTTCATTCGTTGTTTGCCCATGAGAACCTCCCGGATATCATTATCACAGTAAACAGGCACAAATTAATTTCCTCTCACTTTACAACAACTTACCTGGCAGTGAAAGCTATCAAACATTCGAAGAGCTGTAGGCCTATACAATCCTCAGGCTAATAGAGTTTTGCATCCTACATGGATGAAGGACTAATGTGACTGGGGAGAAAGAATTTAATGTTTGCGGTTTCACATGTTTAGAAAACAGCAGTTATGTCATTGGGAATGACCGTGCAGTTATCGGTTGAGACAGGAAGTTGGAGTGACAGTGCTATATGAATGCTCGTTAAAACAATTACCGAGAGAGCTCATAGAACACGCTACCCCTCACGGTGTTCAAGTTAATTTCAATTTAAAATGAAATAAGAATTTTAAATATCATTAAAAAAAATTCCGGAAGTTTAGTACTATTGAAGCAGTACTGTATTTATGCATCACCCTTGTACAACAATCAACAACATGCATTTTAAGGCCATTTTCCCAGCTAGAGCGGGGGTTAGCCTTGCGGTCCCCATGCATCACCCTTATACACCACCTTATTTAACATTTCCAAGTACTATACTGTTAAATGGAAGGGTTTTGAAAGTGGAAAGAAGGTGATTTGTACTCGAGTGTTCGAATACAGCAACAACAACAACAACAACAACAGGCATTTTAAGGCCATTTTCCCTGCTAGAGCAGGGGTTAGCCTTGCGGTCCCCATGACAATCTTCTCCATTTTGCCCTATTTTCTGCATCTCTCCTTGTTAACCCCCTTGCCCGCATTTCTTCTTCCACCATCTTTAGCCAAGTCTTTCTCGGTCTTCCCCGTCCCCTACTTCCTTCTACATTCATTTCCATCACTCTTCTCAACCAGTCACTTTCATCCTTCCTCAACACATGACCAAACCATCTCAACCTGTTCCTCTTCACAGCATCAATCACAGGCGAGGCTCTATTCCCATCATCTTTCGCAATTCATCATTTGTCTTCCTCTCTCTCAACGATACTCCGCACATCCATCGAACCATTCGCATTTCCACCCTTTCCAGCCTTCGTTGCTGCTCTACATTCATGACCAATGTCTCGCTCCTATAAATCATAACACTTCTCACACATGCAGCATACACCTTTCCCTTCAGCTTCAACGACATTCCCCCTCCTCATCAGCACGCTCTCTTGATATGAATTGAAATTTCAGGAAATTTAACGAAATCCTGGCAACGCAGGAAATTGAAATTTCCTTATGAATTGAAATACCGACTACTTTTCTGGAAATCCTAGCAGTGTGCATGTGTCTCCCAACCCCCCTCCCCCCATTCCCATGCCTCCTCCCCCCAAGCCCTCTCCCTTCCACAGATCTCTTGATATCCCTGTTCCCTACTGGGATTCTCTGTTGTGCTTCCCTCTCTCATCTCCTCTTGTCTCCAGCTCCCTTTATTATATGTTACTAGGGCATGCCCGTACTATATATATATCTAAAATTATATCCCCCCCCTCTATTTACATGAAATGGTTTGGTCCATTCGCAAAGCCAAAGCGAACGGCTTGCGAGTACGGTGACAATCCCCCCCCCTCTATTTACATGAAATGGTTTGGTCCAAAGCGAACGGCTTGCGAGTACGGTGACAATCCCCCCCCCCACCTCTATTTACATGAAATGGTTTGGTCCAAAGCGAACGGCTTGCGAGTACGGTGACAATCCCCCCCCTCTATTTACATGAAATGGTTTGGTCCAAAGCGAACGGCTTGCGGAGTTTGGTAAAGAAATCGCCATAGCGTGCACAAACGCGCAGGAAAGCGAAAGAATCGCAAATTAGTTTTAATTAGTTTTAAAACATAGTTTAACGCCAACATAGTTTGCCAACGTGAAATAAATGAATACGCTCTCAAATGTGCCGTCCGAGGCAGAGTCTGTTCGGCACGTTCGGCACACGTGATAGCTCGCTGCTCTCTGATTGGTTGAATCGTTTTTTGGACATAGCTCGGTAACTACTTGTCCGATTAATATGAAACCTTGAAAAGGCACATCCTCGGGTCCCCAGCAATATACCTGGCAAGTTTAAAGTATATCGGACCCGTGGTTGTCGAGAAACAGCGGTCACAGACAAACAAACATACACACAGAGATTACTGGAATTATAGATAGACTAGGGCATGCCCGTACTATATATAAGCTAGGACGTGCCCGTACGTGGGTGCCCGTTCCTTGCCAAAAAAAAAAAATTTGTGTAGGGGTGTGTGTGTGTAAACATCCTAGGGCGTGCCCGTACGTGGGTGCAAAAAAACATGCGTGCAAACAACAACAACAAAAAAAAACTTTGAAACCACGTGGCAGTAACGACCACAGAACCCCCCCCCCCCCCTCTATTTACATGAATGGTTTGGTCCATTCGCAACGACCACAGAACCCCCCCCTCTATTTACATGCAATGGTTTGGTCCATTCGCAACGCCAAAGCGAACGGCGAACGGCTAAATCGCCATAGCTCGGTAAGTACTTGTCCGATTAATTTAAAACCTTGAAAAGGCACATCCTCGGGTCCCCAGCAATATACCTGGCAAGTTTAAAGTATATCGGACCCGTGGTTGTCGAGAAACAGCGGTCACAGACAAACACACACACAGACACACAGACACACAGACACACAGACACACAGAGATTGCTGGAATTATAGATAGATATGTGTTACGTCTTACACGGGCCTCGACTTGGTATGCAAAAAAAAAAAAATACATGTCGTTTCTCGATCATAAACTGACGTTTGTAGACCGACGGACAGATGGACAGACATGACCCATTTGCTTATTCCCGCTTTTCACTGCTCGTGCTCGGGGTGATTGACAGTTGATGTTCATAATTACCAGAAAGTCTTGAATCCCTACTATATGTAACAGCAAATCCATTAAAGGCGAGGTGGAGAGAGAGAAAAGGAGAGGTGGAGAGAGAGAGAAAAAAGGAGAGGTGGAGAGAGAGAGAAAAGGAGAGGTGGAGAGAGAGAGAGAGAAAAGGAGAGGTGGAGAGAGAGAGAGAAAAGGAGAGGTGGAGAGAGAGAGAGAAAAGGAGAGGTGGAGAGAGAGAGAAAAAAGGAGAGGTGGAGAGAGAGAGAAAAGGAGAGGTGGAGAGAGAGAAAAAAAAGGAGAGGTGGAGAGAGAGAGAAAAGGAGAGGTGGGGAGAGAGAGAAAAGGAGAGGTGGAGAGAGAGAGAAAAGGAGAGGTGGAGAGAGAGAGAAAAGGAGAGGTGGAGAGAGAGAGAAAAGGAGAGGTGGAGAGAGAGAGAAAAGGAGAGGTGGAGAGAGAGAGAGAGAAAAGGAGAGGTGGAGAGAGAGAGAGAAAAGGAGAGGTGGAGAGAGAGAGAGAAAAGGAGAGGTGGAGAGAGAGAGAGAAAAGGAGAGGTGGAGAGAGAGAGAGAAAAGGAGAGGTGGAGAGAGAGAGAGAAAAGGAGAGGTGGAGAGAGAGAGAGAAAAGGAGAGGTGGAGAGAGAGAGAGAAAAGGAGAGGTGGGGAGAGAAAGAAAAGGAGAGGTGGGGAGAGAGAGAAAAGGAGAGGTGGAGAGAGAGAGAAAAGGAGAGGTGGAGAGAGAGAGAAAAGGAGAGGTGGAGAGAGAGAGAAAAGGAGAGGTGGAGAGAGAGAGAAAAGGAGAGGTGGAGAGAGAGAGAAAAGGAGAGGTGGGGAGAGAGAGAAAAGGAGAGGTGGGGAGAGAGAGAAAAGGAGAGGTGGAGAGAGAGAGAAAAGGAGAGGTGGAGAGAGAGAGAAAAGGAGAGGTGGAGAGAGAGAGAAAAGGAGAGGTGGAGAGAGAGAGAAAAGGAGAGGTGGAGAGAGAGAGAAAAGGAGAGGTGGAGAGAGAGAGAAAATGAGAGGTGGAGAGAGAGAGAAAAGGAGAGGTGGAGAAAGAGAAAAGGAGAGGTGGAGAGAGAGAGAAAATGAGAGGTGGAGAGAGAGAGAAAAGGAGAGGTGGAGAGAGAGAAAAGGAGAGGTGGAGAGAGAGAAAAGGAGAGGTGGAGAGAGAGAAAAGGAGAGGTGGAGAGAGAGAAAAGGAGAGCGTGAGGGAGAGCGCGAGAGATCTGAGGAAGAGGGGGAGGCGTAAGGGAGTTGGGACTTGGGGGTGTGTGGGAAATGAGCGAAGGGAGGCGAGGGTTTGTTAACGGACGGACGGACGCAGGCAGGGGCGCCGGGGGGGGGGGGGGGGGAGTTAGGATGATTCCAAGGGCCCTGCACTGACAGGGGCCCTAAAAATTATGAGAACATTTGGTAAAAATGTGCGCACGTGCTTCATTGGGGGCCATTGTGATATCTTTTCATGGGGCCCAAAATCCCTGGCGGCGCCCCTGGACGCAGGCACACTTCCACCAAGCTCCTTTTATATATTACATGTACATGTTAAAGGCGATACTGAAAGTAGGTAGCTCTCGTGTACACAGATGGCTGCACGTTTGCGATCTGCGTGAACCTACCTCCTCGTGCGTTGTCCCGTTGAAGTAGCAGGTGCCGTTGGGATGCATGTTGGCGGGAAATGGGAAACCACTTTTGCTGGCCATGTCCTCGCACAGCCTCCGGTAGATGTACGGACTTATCAGGGGACCGGGCAAGCTCCCGGCGAACAGGAACAACGCCATGAGCGGCTCGACCAGGCGAATGCGTCTGAGGCCACACGACGCCATGACCGATGGTTGAAAGACGTCCATCTGCCCACAACAAATAACTAAATAAAATGGAAACAACCACAGCGTTTTCACGCAGCAACGATACGAATCGTGAAGTCATGTGATCGAAATTACAAACTCCCGCCATTCATTGATGTTCCAAACTGTAGTTAATTGGTCCAAACTGTACATCGTAATTAGTTTCCCTGAAGGATTAAACTCTCGAAATTACAATGATGAAGATTATGTATAATTCACCTGTCGGCGAACAATTTAATGTACAAGTTTTCCTGCGCGTTAACGAGTACAAATGAACGTATAAAGGTAGTAAGGTAACCGTACGTACCTGTCGGCATAAGTTCCACCGATTCACACAACAAAGTTCGGGCACCAATGATTTCAACTTACGTTTACACTCTTATACAGGACACGACTTCCTTTTCGCGCGAGGTAAAACCACGATGACGTCACGTGTTTCCCACTTCGGGTGGGCGTGGTTGTCATTTGTGTTCTTTCTCCATTAATACCTTAATTCTCTGAATCTCTCCCACGAATGGAAACACAGAACGCAAACTCCTACGAGATTGGATTCAAAATTCCGGGTGCTGGTTGCATCATTACCGTGGCGTGGCTCGATACACCTCATTAGGTAAACAACATGAATATTTGGTTTATATTAGTGGAAGGTCAAGTTACCTGTTTGGTTGAGTTATGAAACGCTCGTTTTGTTTTTCATTAACTGCAAATGGGACAGCCGGCTTAAAACACAAAGCGTTGCTCATGGATCCGAAGGAGCCTTTTACTTTTACCGTACGTTACCTGGATTAGCCAATCCCTTTCAATGGATCTCGGGACACGTAACTTCACCTTGCACCTGGAGATGTTCGATCCCCAACGTCATTTGGACACCTTTAAGCCGTCGGTCTGGCATCCCAATAGCAAAAAGGTAGAGTTTTGGTGGCGCCGTGTCGCACCTGCCGGATGATACCCACGACATTGTTCCTCGTGCCACACCGGTGATGGCAGACATGCACGCCACATGCCACAAGCGATTAAACTTGTTTGGGCTTTAACGTCTCCATTCGAAGATCGACATTTATAATGCAGACGCTGCTTTCCAACACAGAGACAATTGTTACACCTTTTTACCGTGAGGAGAACTAACAGGTGCGTGTTCATTAACCAGGCAGGTGGCACTTGCCAAGCCACCTGTTCCTGACGGTTATGGGGTTCCTGACGGTTATGGGGTTCCTGACGGTTATGGACGGTTTCTCATGGCGTGCATCCTTGAGTGCTTCAGGCACTTGGAGAATGATATGAATGATTCAGACACTTGGAGAATGATATGAATGATTCAGACACTTGGAGAATGATATGCATGATTCAGACACTTGGAGAATGATATGAATGATTCAGGCACTTGGAGAATGATATGAATGATTCAGACACTTGGAGAATGATATGCATGATTCAGACACTTGGAGAATGATATGCATGATTCAGACACTTGGAGAATGATATGAATGATTCAGGCACTTGGAGAATGATATGAATGATTCAGACACTTGGAGAATGATATGAATGATTCAGACACTTGGAGAATGATATGAATGATTCAGACACTTGGAGAATGATATGAATGATTCAGACACTTGGAGAATGATATGAATGATTCAGACACTTGGAGAATGATATGAATGATTCAGACACTTGGAGAATGATATGCATGATTCAGACACTTGGAGAATGATATGAATGATTCAGACACTTGGAGAATGATATGAATGATTCAGACACTTGGAGAATGATATGCATGATTCAGACACTTGGAGAATGATATGAATGATTCAGACACTTGGAGAATGATATGCATGACTCAGACACTTGGAGAATGATATGAATGATTCAGACACTTGGAGAATGATATGAATGATTCAGACACTTGGAGAATGATATGAATGATTCAGACACTTGGAGAATGATATGCATGATTCAGACACTTGGAGAATGATATGAATGATTCAGGCACTTGGAGAATGATATGAATGATTCAGACACTTGGAGAATGATATGAATGATTCAGACACTTGGAGAATGATATGCATGATTCAGACACTTGGAGAATGATATGAATGATTCAGACACTTGGAGAATGATATGAATGATTCAGGCACTTGGAGAATGATATGAATGATTCAGACACTTGGAGAATGATATGAATGAGTCAGACACTTGGAGAATGATATGCATGATTCAGACACTTGGAGAATGATATGAATGATTCAGACACTTGGAGAATGATATGAATGATTCAGGCACTTGGAGAATGATATGAATGATTCAGGCACTTGGAGAATGATATGAATGATTCAGACACTTGGATAATGATATGAATGATTCAGACACTTGGAGAATGATATGAATGATTCAGACACTTGGAGAATGATATGAATGATTCAGACACTTGGAGAATGATATGAATGATTCAGACACTTGGAGAATGATATGAATGATTCAGACACTTGGAGAATGATATGAATGATTCAGACACTTGGAGAATGATATGAATGATTCAGACACTTGGAGAATGATATGAATGATTCAGACACTTGGAGAATGATATGCATGATTCAGACACTTGGAGAATGATATGAATGATTCAGACACTTGGAGAATGATATGCATGATTCAGACACTTGGAGAATGATATGAATGATTCAGACACTTGGAGAATGATATGAATGATTCAGGCACTTGGAGAATGATATGAATGATTCAGACACTTGGAGAATGATATGCATGATTCAGACACTTGGAGATGCGCCCCCAGCTTGGAGAGAGAAGTCGCCACCTCCAAGCGCTGAATACCTCCCCGCATCTCTGGACCGGACCGGGTCGATTCTGCCCCTGAGCCAAGGTGCACCTTGAGCTATCGACTGCCTGTCCCTCCTTGCCATCAATCCCTGTGTGAGTCAGTCTTGTCCCGTTTGTCTGTGGTCTGTCAGGGCTAAGATAAGACCGTGTATAAGTGCCCACCTTACTGTGCTGTACCTCTGTGCCGTGTAATCTAAACGTTCCGCATAACCCATATTATATCCTCCTCCGGAGGTCTTGAGAACTGTACCCCTGGTGTCGTGTCATTTAACCCAGCCGTTGTGTCCTTTCCTTCATTGATTTAGCGTAGCGCGATTCGGCCAACGTTCAAGTGTAATCGGGTAACTTGTGCGAACACGGCGGCCATTCCGCTCGGCCCAGCATAACATCTTAATAAGTCGTGTCTTATCCCCTGGCGGCCCCCAAATTTTTTTTGGACAAGTATGTTGATCACTCCGGTTTGTGTGTGTTTGTTTGTTTATCCGCTCACTTATACTTGCCTACAGGTCATAATTTTAAGCCGATATTAACGAAAGGTAGAGTTTGTGGTCCGACTAAATCCTATCTATTTTTGATATCAAAAGGTCAAAAGGTCAACAAAGGCCAAAGGTCAAACACTTTTTCAAATTTCTAAAATCCCCAATTTTCAGCCGATTGACTTGAAATCTGAATAGGATTTACATATCGGCTAACTGAATTCAACTAACAACTATTTTTTAGATCAACATAGCTCAAAAGGTCAACAACCTTTTGAAATCCCTAAAATCCTTAATTTTCATCCGATTGACTTGAAATTTGAATGGGATTTGCATATCAGCTAACTGAATTCAACCATCAACTATTTTTGAGGTCAACAAAAGTCATAAGGTCAAACACTTTTTCACGAATTTCTAAAATCCTCAATTTTCATCCGATTGACTTGAAATTTGAATAGGATTTCCATATCGGCCAACTGAATTCAACCACCAACTATTTTTGAGTTCAACATAGGCCAAAAGGTCAACATAGAGCAAAGGTCAACAACCCTTCCAAATTTCTAAAATCCTCAATTTTCATCCGATTGACTTGAAATTTGAATAGGATTTCCATATCGGCCAACTGAATTCAACCACCAACTATTTTTGAGTTCAGCATAGGCCAAAAGGTCAACATAGAACAAAGGTCAACAACCCTTCAAAATTTCTAAAATCCTCAATTTTCATCCGATTGACTTGAAATTTGAATGGGATTTGCATATCAGCTAACTGAATTCAACCATCAACTATTTTTGAGGTCAACAAAAGTCATAAGCCTCCGCTAAGTATATAAGCCTAAGGCTAAGTATATAAGTATATAAGCTTATATGCTTAGAAGCTAAGTATATAAGCCTTATAAGCCTTCGCCTACCCTTAGACACTCACACCTTAGACACTTTTTCACGAATTTCTAAAATCCTCAATTTTCATCCCATTGACTTGAAATTTGAATAGGATTTCCATATCGGCCAACTGAATTCAACCACCAACTATTATTGAGTTCAGCATAGGCCAAAAGGTCAGCATAGGCCAAAAGGTCAACATAGAGCAAAGGTCAACAACCCTTCCAAATTTCTAAAATCCTCAATTTTCATCCGATTGACTTGAAATTTGAATAGGATTTACATATCGGCTAACTGAATTCAACTAACAACTATTTTTTAGATCAATATAGGCCAAAAGGTCAACAACATAGGCCAAAATGTCAACAACCTTTTGAAATCTTTAAAATCCTCAATTTTCATCCGATTGACTTGAAATTTGAATGGGATTTGCATATCAGCTAACTGAATTCAACCATCAACTATTTTTGAGGTCAACATCGGCCAAAAGGTCAACAAAGGCCAAATTTCTAAAATTGTCAATTTTCATCCGATTAACTGAAAATTTTAAGCCAATTTGCATATCAGGTCACTGAATTCAACCACGAATTAAGTTTAGGTCAAAAGGATGCTCTACTGAGTGCTATTCTACTTTGGTCACTTTTCCCAAGTGTCGCTCTATGAGTGATTTTTCATTCTGTCTGTCTGTTTATATGTCAATCGCCTACAGGTCACAATTTTAATCCGATCTTCACGAAACTTCACCAAATGGTAGAGTTGGTTATAAGGAAGAAGCCTATTGATTTTTAGGTCAAAGGTCAACTTGAGGTCAAATTTCTGAAATTGTCATCTTTCATCCAATTGACTTAAAAGTTGAACATAATTTGCATATTGAGTCACTAAATTGGGAAAACAACTATTTTTGAGGTCAAAAGGTCAAAGGTCAACTCAAGGTCAAACTTCGAAAATCATCAATTTTTATCTGTAAAATAATCAATTTTCATCTGATCGATTCAAGCTATGATTAATATCGTCAATTTTAATCTTAATGAAATGGTCAATTTGCCGTCTTCATGGCAACTTTTCTTTTTTGGGGGGAGGAGAGGTAGAGGTGGATTTTGCAAGTATTGTGCTCTGCACAATGTCTTTCTTGTTTGTTTGTCTGTCTCTTTGTCTGTAAACAGGATATCTCAAAAAATTATGGACAGATTCAGGCAAAATTTGATGGACAGGTTCATTGTGTGTGACACGGATGAATCGATTACATATTGGTGAAAATCCGGGTCCGGATACCAGAATTTCTTAAGAGATTCTTCATCATTGAGAGATACAGCCAAAGACGATATACAACATGGTATTTCAAAACGTTTTGGATGGATTATGACAAGACTTGGTGGACGAGTTTGGAAGGTGAAAAGAACAATCTGATTAGATTTTGGTTCAGGCCTAGAACCAGATTCGGCCTGTCAGTGAGATAAAAAACATAAACTTGTTCAGCCTGGCGGGGGTATGCACTGTACCAAGTGCAGTTATAGTTCATGATATATTTCCTACGTTGTAGCGGCTGCCGCTGGGGTTACACAATCGCCTTGCACCTATCAAGGACGCGGAGCGATCACCAGGCCGGGCTCGTCCAGGACGCCCGGGCAGGCCCGCGCTCGACTTGCCAGGCCTCGGTCGGGACGCCCGGGCAGGCTCGCCCTCGGCTTGCCAGGCCGCAGCCGGCCCGCGGGGCCACGCCCCCTGGCGCCAGGCCTGGGCAAACCCCCTGGCGGAATAGATATATATTGCCGACCGTAAAACGTTTTTCCCAGAGTGCCTGAGTGTTTGATTCTAATAAAGCAGCTCAGATGAATTCAAGCTTTTTGTCGCGTCCATTCTTTCGATCGACGTGGGAGCCACAGCTCCTTCATTGGTGACCTATCGACATGGACACGGCAGTCGCCCTTAAACTGCCTACCTTCTGGGAGGCTCACGCGGCGGTTTGGTTCGCACAAGCGGAGTCCCTGTTCGCCCTGCGAGGCATCACGGCGGACGACACCCGCTTCCACCACGTGGTCGCTGCGCTCGGTTCAGCCACCGCAGCCCGCGCCCTGAGCCTCCTCGAGAGACCGCCAGCCGCGGACAAATACGGCGCGATTAAGAAGCTTCTCCTCGATGCTTTCGCCCTCCCAGCGGCGGAACGCGCACGGCGCCTGCTCGATTTGCCGGAGCTCGGCGACACGCGCCCTTCCGAGCGAATGGACTACATGCTTTCGCTGCTCGGCGAGCACTCTCCGGCATTCCTGTTCCGGGAGCTGTTCCTCCGTCAGCTGCCTAACCCGGTACGCCTCGCCCTGGCAAGCACGACGATCACAGATCCCCGGGCCCTTGCCAGAGAAGCCGACAAAATCTCCGCCGCGGGACAGCGCATCGCAGCGGCGACATGGGACCCGCCGCCGCCTGATGCACCATCCATGGCGCCCGAGCACCCGGCGCGTTCGACGGCCGAACTGCCGACGCAATTGGCGGCCGCTATACCGAGCCGACCACGTTCAGCACGACGTCCGAAGCCTCCACCCGACCAAGCGTGGTGTTCCTATCATGCCAGGTTCGGACAGAAGGCCCGGACATGCCGACCCCCGTGCACCTTCGGCGGGTCGGGAAACGGCCAGGCCGGCGTTCATTACCTGCCATGAACGCCGGCCACAGTCACACGGGCAACTTACTGTTCATCACGGATAAAGCGTCCGGACGGCGCTTCCTGTGCGACACCGGCGCCCAAGTGAGCGTCATGCCCGCCTCTGACCAGGACAGGCAATCCGCGGTTTGCGGCCCCTCCTTGGTTGCGGCCAACGGATCGACTATCCGCACCTTCGGCCCGCGCAACGTCACCCTCTGCTTCGGCGGCCAACGCTTCGCTTGGACGTTTGTAACCGCCAACGTGCCCATGGCTCTGCTCGGCGCCGACTTCCTCTGCGCACACGGACTGCTGGTGGACGTCCAACGGCGTCGTTTAATCAACGCTGAAACCTTCAGCTCCCTGGTATGCACATTGAGCAGCTCCGCGCCGACCGAGCTGGCACGCACCGTCCCGGCGGCGAACGAGTTTGCTCGCCTGCTCGCGGAGTTCCCGGCCCTCACGCGGCCGACGTTTTCGGCCGTCGCAGTACGGCATGGGATCGAGCACCACATACCAACCACGGGCCCGCCGGTCTACGCCAGGGCCCGCCGCCTCGACCCAGCCAAGCTTGCCGTTGCGAAGGCCGAATTCGACGCGTTGGAGCACCTCGGCATCGTGCGGCGCTCCGATAGCGCGTGGGCCTCGCCACTGCACATCGTGCCAAAGCCGGGGGGTGGATGGCGCCCGTGTGGCGACTACCGCCGTCTTAATGACGCTACAACACCCGACAGGTACCCGATCCCGCATATCCAAGACTTCTCCGCCCGTCTGGCGGGACGGGTCATTTTTTCAAAAATTGATCTCATACGGGGATATCACCAGGTACCTGTCAGGGCGGCCGACGTCCCTAAAACGGCAGTCATCACGCCGTTCGGCTTATTCGAGTTCTTGCGGATGCCGTTTGGTCTCAAGAACGCGGCTCAGGCGTTCCAGCGCTTGATGGACGGCGTGCTGCGTGACCTGCCGTTCCTTTTCGTTTACCTGGACGACATCCTCGTCGCCAGCACGTCCCGGGCCGAGCACCTCCTCCACCTCCGAACACTGTTCGGGCGCCTCAGCGAGCACGGCCTCATCGTCAACCCGGCCAAATGCCACTTCGGCACGACGGCCGTTGATTTTTTGGGCCACCACATCACCAAGAACGGGGCTGTGCCGCTGCCAACCAAGGTCGAGGCCATCACCACTTTCCCGCGTCCCCGCACCATAAAGGCCCTGCAGGAATTCCTGGGAATGGTGAATTTTTATCACCGCTTCGTGCCCCGCGCTGCTCAACTCATGCGGCCCCTCTACGAAGCCCTCCGGGGCAAGCCGGCCAAGCACGACATCGCCTGGTCCGCAGCAATGGATGCGGCCTTCCAAAGCTCAAAGCGGGCCCTCGCCGACGCAACACTGCTCGCTCACCCGGTGCTCAACGCTCCCATCGCCCTCACCACGGATGCCTCCGACTACGCGGTGGGCGCCGTACATGAGCAATGGGTGAACGGGGTTTGGCAGCCACTCGCTTTTTTCAGCCGGCAGCTCCGGCCGAACGAGCTCAAATACAGCACGTTTGACCGGGAGCTCCTCGGTCTACACCTGGCCGTCCGCCATTTCCGCCACCTCCTGGAGGGCCGACCTTTCACGGCGTTCGTCGACCACAAGCCGTTGGTTTACGCCATGGCCAAGGTCACGGAGCCATGGTCGGCCCGCCAACAGCGCCACCTCTCCGCCGTGTCGGAGTTTACCACGGACATCCGGCACGTCGCCGGCAAAAACAACGCCGTGGCCGACTGTCTTTCCCGGGCCAGCGCGAACGCGGTCCACCTGGGCGTGGATTTTGCGCTCATGGCGGCGGACCAAACCACCGACACCACGGTGCAAGCCCTCCGGGCGGCGGACACGGGCCTCCGCCTGGCCGACATCCCCTGCGCGGACACTGTCCTGCTCTGCGACGTCTCCCAAGGCCGGCCTCGCCCCATCGTGCCCGTCACCTGGCAACGCCGCATCTTCGCCTCCCTCCACGGCCTTTCCCACCCGGGCCGGAAAGCTTCCCAGAAGCTGGTGTCGGCGCGTTTCGTCTGGCACGGCCTTCGTCGGGACGTCCGCGATTGGACCAGCGCCTGCACCGCCTGCCAACGGGCCAAGGTCCACCGACACACCCAGGCCCCGCTGGCACCTTTCACCGTGCCCGAACGACGTTTCGACCACGTCAACGTGGATCTGGTGGGCCCCCTTCCCCCATCACGAGGGTTCACACACCTGCTCACCATGGTGGACAGGACCACCAGGTGGCCGGAGGCCGTTCCCCTCGTCTCCACCACCACCGCCGACGTGGCGCAGGCCTTCATCGCCACCTGGGTCGCCCGCTTCGGCGCACCGGCGGACATCTCGTCAGACCGCGGACCACAGTTCACCTCCGAGCTGTGGGGCGCGGTCGCCCGCAACCTGGGGGTCAAGCTCCACCGTACTACGGCCTACCACCCCCAAGCAAACGGGTTGTGCGAGCGATTCCACCGCTCCATGAAGGCCGCGCTCATGGCCGGCCTTCAAGACGGCGGTTGGGCCGACCGGCTGCCGTGGGTCCTTTTGGGCCTTCGCACGGCCCCCAAGGAGGACCTCCAGGCATCCACCGCCGAGCTGGTCTATGGCCAGGTGCTACGCGTCCCGGGCGAATTCGTGCCCGACGCTACCAGCCCCTGGTCCGCAGCTCGCCAGCGCTCGGACCTCCAGGAGGCCGCCCGACGGTTTGCCCCCGTGCCGACATCCCACCACGGTGACCCCCAGTCCTACGTCCCCCCAGCACTCCGCACCGCGGAGTATGTTTTTGTGCGTCACGACGCACATCGGCGGCCACTCCAGCCGCCGTACGACGGGCCCTTCCGGGTGCTGCGACGGGACGACAAGTCGTTCGTCATCGACATCGGCGGCAGGTCGGACCGGATTGCAGTGGACCGCCTCAAGCCGGCGCACGTGGACGTCGACCACCCACCACGGGTGGCCCTCCCGCCGCGGCGAGGCCGCCCCCCGTCCACGGTGCCCCCCACTCGACCGCCCACCACCTCACCGGACCCCCTCCCACGACCCACCAGGGGTCGCTTCGGCCGGGTCATCAGGACCCCCCTCAAGTTGACCCTGTCGGTGCAAGTCGATTCTGGGGGGACGTGTGTAGCGGCTGCCGCTGGGGTTACACAATCGCCTTGCACCTATCAAGGACGCGGAGCGATCACCAGGCCGGGCTCGTCCAGGACGCCCGGGCAGGCCCGCGCTCGACTTGCCAGGCCTCGGTCGGGACGCCCGGGCAGGCTCGCCCTCGGCTTGCCAGGCCGCAGCCGGCCCGCGGGGCCACGCCCCCTGGCGCCAGGCCTGGGCAAACCCCCTGGCGGAATAGATATATATTGCCGACCGTAAAACGTTTTTCCCAGAGTGCCTGAGTGTTTGATTCTAATAAAGCAGCTCAGATGAATTCAAGCTTTTTGTCGCGTCCATTCTTTCGATCGACGTGGGAGCCACAGCTCCTTCAACGTCTTGTTTTCTACTCACAGGTTTCTCTGTTTCCTCCCTCTTCACTATCCTCCTGTTTATTCATCTCCTTGTTGTGTCTCCTCATTGTACATCATCTCTACTACGCTTCCAGAAAATGACACAAGCTGCATATAAACAACTTCTTCAACATCGTCAGAAATGTCCTTTCTTATGAAAGAGTTAAATCAACAACCAGCAATCTGTCACTTTCTTTGTTGTAATCCAGATCTTGCTGAACATCAAAAAGCCAAAGGTAATCTTCAAGGATTGCCTCTAAATGAAATAACCTGAGCTTTGCTGACATTGTTTGTGAACTTGTTGTTTAAGTGACATGAAAAAGGCAAAGCACTACTCCATCTGCGCCGACACAACATGTGACTCCAACGAACAAGACCGACTTCCTTTTGTGGGTGGACATGACAGTGAAAATAGAGAAGTACCGTAATTAAATCTTTTCCATCAATGTCTGTATGCTCTGCTGAAAAGGCAACATGATTGTTCAATGAAATACAGAATCTTTTGGAAAACATGGTCTTTCCTTTGCAGGTCTGTGAAGCCAAAGATTTGATGGCTGTTTAATGTACTTGCTTTGGCAACTGCTCAGATTTCATGGTTTGTGGAACACAATGACAACAAATGAACTTTGGATTATCCCACAAATAGTCTTCATTCAACGAAGCAGCACAAAGTGACAAGGCCACAACAGGTGCATTCACCAGCGACTGCAACCAAAAGTAACTGGCAAAGTGGGCACAACACTTTACGCCGAAGTACTTTAACATGTATTTTGCCTGTGATGGTAATTTTGACTGGGAATTTGCTTGCCAGGGTTCACCATACTTGAAAGCCTTAGACCTTGAATTGCGCCTCCGACTTGTCAATGAAGCTGATGTTTTTGAAGCGATGTTTGTTATTTGGTAACATGAAGATTCCTGAACTTGAATGTTCTTGTTCTATCTTGTGGATTGAACTGAACGATGAATCATACAGATGTATGAGCCCGGGGAGGGACAGTGTTTTGTACTGTGGCATTCAAAGAATGAACAAAAGAGAATGTTGGGGAGGTCTGTCCTTTCTGGGTATTATGGCTGGGAATTTCCAATTGGCTCTTCAAATGCGTCATATTACAATTTCCAAAACTGGTTTCTCGATCGTCGACTTTATTAAATCTATATATAAATATCTATAGAGCTCAGTTGACGTTTTGCTCCACCAAATAACAGCGAAAGGGAGTTGAGTAAAAGGGTGAAAATTCGACAGATGCTGTGATAAATAACTACCTCTGTCGGTTTGAATGTTTGAAAGAGAATAGACGTCTGGATCAATTTTTGAATTAAATTTAAATCCCGATTTATATATATATATATATATATCTATCTATAATTCCAGTAATCTCTGTGTGTATGTCTGTGTGTCTGTGTGTCTGTGACCGCTGTTTCTCGACAACCACGGGTCCGATATACTTGAAACTTGCCAGGTATATTGCTGGGGACCCGAGGATGTGCCTTTTCAAGGTTTCATATTAATCGGACAAGTGGTTACCGAGCTATGGCGATTTATTTACCAAACTCCGCAAGCCGTTCGCTTTGGACCAAACCATTTCATGTAAATAGAGGGGGGGGATTGTCACCGTACTCGCAAGCCGTTCGCTTTGGACCAAACCATTTCATGTAAATAGAGGGGGGGGGGGATATAATTTTCGATATATATATAGTACGGGCATGCCCTAGTATCTATAATTCCAGTAATCTCTGTATGTCTGTGTGTTTGTCTGTGTGTTTGTCGTTTGTCTGTGACCGCTGTTTCTCGACAACCACGGGTCCGATATACTTGAAACTTGCCAGGTATATTGCTGGGGACCCGAGGATGTGCCTTTTCAAGGTTTCATATTAATCGGACAAGTGGTTACCGAGCTATGGCGATTTCTTTACCAAACTCCGCAAGCCGTTCGCTTTGGACCAAACCATTTCATGTAAATAGAGGGGGGGGGGGGGGGATTGTCACCGTACTCGCAAGCCGTTCGCTTTGGCTTTGCGAATGGACCAAACCATCTCATGTAAATAGAGGGGGGGGGATATAATTTTAGATATATATATAGTACGGGCATGCCCTAGTATATATAAACACAAGTTGTCTGTGTGTGTGTGTCCGCGTTTTATTCAGAGATGGCTGAACGGATCTTCATCAAACTTTCAGAGGTTCATCAGTGAGTGCCTGGGAGTGTTCTAGGCAAAAAAAAAATTGAAAAAAAAGAGGTCGTTTTTCGGAGTTAAAAATAATAATAATAATCATCGCTCGATAGTGCCGAAGCCTTTTTAAATTAATGACAGTTGTATACAAGTACACATTCGCATAAATAAATACAAAACAATTACCAGACATTTCAATACAAATAAATCAAACAATTCCGGAAGTGTACAAATTTGGTAGTACGGCTTCTTCATCTTCCTGATCGGCATCACACTTAACTCAGAAACGTGAGCCACTCCCCTTCCTCTCCTGCCTCCCCCTCCCCTCCCCTTCCCCCCCTTCCCCCCTCTCCCCACCCTTCCATCCTCCTTCCCCCCTCCCCCTCCCTCCTCCATCCTCCCCTTCCCCCTCCCCTTCCCCCCTCTCCTCCCCTTTAAGACATAAATTCTCTGTAAAAGAGCTTCCACTTCTGACTGCTCCCCTGCCCCACTCCCCTCCCCTCCCCATCCCCTCCTCCCCCTCTCCTCCCCTCCCCCCCGTTCCCCTCTCCCCCCCTCCCCCCCCCCCCCCCCGTTCCCCGCCGCTCCCCTGCCCGGCAATGCCGGGTACTTCTGCTAGTTATATATCTGTAGCCGCTTTCTCTATTTGCAGGTGTTGTTGTTATCTCATTTGGGTAGTTTGAAATCTCCTTCACATTTGACAAATATTCCGATACATTTTTGTTTCCTCTCCAACTTTTCCTACATCCCTTTTCATTACTCTCTCTTTGTCAGTTTCCTTTGGGTGATCCAAAACATAACAGGAAGACAATTGGCTCTTCCTCTTCCCTTTGCACGGCCTTTAGGCTGGGGTTCCGCAATGCAGTGTCTTCAGATCTGAATTCTTCTTTATCTTGACCAATTATCCAACTGATCCTCATGAAAGCCATCTTTACCATTTTGTTGATTCCACCCGACATATAACGAAAGATAATTCCTGTAAAAGGATCTTTTGTGAGATTTGAACAATACAATACTCTGGTCAGTTGTTTGGATGGAACATGGCGGTCTAAGCCGGCAAGTCACACTCTCACATCTCTCCACAAGGATCGACAATTAATCTATGCCATCCAATTCACTGGGAAGCCAATGTAAGTCGTGCTGACCCTGGAACTCCTTGGCCTCATAATCTGCCATAACATTTCGTGGGAGATTCATATCGGTTCACTCGGATATTATCTGTGGAGCTCAGCCTTTGCGGTCCTACCTCATGCCCCTCTTAGTGGGCGTAGCTCTGGCTGACGTTGAGCTCAACCATGATCTTTATCATCTACAGGGAGAACCCTCCCATCCTACACCCAGACATGCAACTATCACCATGGAGACATGGCTTCGTTGTTGTGCTTTCCTTTCATTTCCTCTTTTGTTCTCCTTGGAGGCAGATTCCCAAGGACTGTCACTCTCCCACCGGTGGCAAGCCGGTGCGCTATTTCATACAAGCTTACACATGCCTTGCTCTTCCTGCTCCCTCCTTCCTCTGCCCAATCTGAGCACCCCAGGTCAGACGTGTTCCTCAAGACATCCTCACCTGGTAATTCTCCCAAAGTACAGGCTGGTTGCCCACCTGCAACCACTTCGTCATTCTGCTGATGGTGAAATTGTCTCTGCATCCGTTTTCTTCTCCGACTCACTTCGATCTTTCAAATGGGCTATCCATCGCTACTTTAAATGGATGTTAAGTTGAGAGAATGGGATGGATTAAATGGAAAAAGGGAGCTGATAAGAGAAAGAAAGGTAAGGGAGTATGAGGGTCGGAGTTGTGAGGAAAGGGAGAACAAATGTTGGGGGGGGGGGGGCAGGTCGAATATGAGGACGGGAGGGAAACATGTGGATTCACCCACAAATAGTCTCCATTCCACGAAGGCAGCACGAGGTGACGGGCCACAAGTGCATTCACCGGCGACTGCACCCAAAGGTAATTGCAGGAGTACTCCGCGTTACCCAATGATGTTGGCATTTTGAAAATAAAAATATTTTTGTATTTTGGGTTTTTTTTTAGTAGGGGGGCTAATACACTTCCCTACACCCACTAATGAATGGGGTTGGGGATCATTTTATATTACCTTCCACGTAGCTACAAACGCTTAGGAACTATAAAACAATTTTTTAAATGTTTTTGAATCAAACGTATTTTCCCAAAACTTTTTTTAAAAGAGAAAGTGGAAGGGGAATGGGTAGGGGGGAAAGGAAGGGGTAGGGGGGGAAAGGGAGGGGGACGGGAGGTGGAGGGGAAATGGGAGAAGAGGGGGGAGGTGAAGGGGAGGGGGAGGGGGTGGGGGTGGGGGAGGCGGGAGGGGGGAGGGGGGAGGGGAGGGGGAGGAGGGAAAGGGAGGAAGGAGGCAGAAAGGAGGAGGAAGGAGGGGGGAGGGTGGGGAGAGGGGGAGGAGAGGAGGAGGAGAGGAGGAGAGGAGGAGGAGAAGGGGAGAAGGGGGAGAAGGGGAGGAGAGGAGTGAGGCAGGAGAGGAAGGGGAGTGGCTCAAGTTTCTGAGTGAATGTGGCTCACGTTTCTGAGTTGTGTGATGCCGATCAGGAAGAAGAAGAAGCCACAGTACCACATTTGTACACTTCCGGAATTGTCTGATTTATCTGTATTCAAATGTCTGGTAATTGTTTTGTATTTATTTATGCGAATGTGTACTTGTGTATAACTGTCATTCATTTAAAAAGGCTTCGGCACTATCGAGAAATTATTTTAATTTTTTTTTAACTCCAAAAAAACGACCTTTTTTGTCCAATTTTTTTTTTCTCCCTAAAACACTCCCAGGCACTCACTGATGAAACTCTGAAAGTTTGATGAAGATCCGTTCAGCCATCTCTGAATAAAACGCGGACACACACACACAGACAACTCGCGTTTATATAAAAAATGAAAAAGAACAGTAGAAAGAGTGGGGGGGGGGGGGGGCGGATGGGGGACACCAACAGCAGAGTTGAGGGACGACAAAATAG
Organism: Myxine glutinosa; assembly: GCF_964187855.1. Classification (NCBI taxonomy): domain Eukaryota; kingdom Metazoa; phylum Chordata; class Myxini; order Myxiniformes; family Myxinidae; genus Myxine; species Myxine glutinosa. The sequence goes on from NC_136262.1 coordinate 160,880,897, forward strand.
AGGGAGACTTGGATAGATAAGATAGGTAAGGAAGAATGTGGACACTCGAAGGACACAGGGGGTGAAGATGAAGACACCCAAAGCTCTCAATCACAGAAGTGAAGGAAAAACTGGAAACCTTGAAAGATGTGAACACAGAATGGGCAGTTGGTAAAAGACCAGAAGGAGGAGGTAGAAGACAAAGAGACCACCGACCTGTCTGCGATATGAAAGTGATAGGCCAAGAATCTCAGCTTCATCATGGGATGTTCCAATGATCTTGAAGGCCTTAGTTTCCTTGCCATTAAGCTGAGCAACGTGTGAGGCAGAGGAGCCATCCCAGAGGGAAGAGTGGTATGTATTCCATCAAGCTGTGGACGATGGGCTTGGAGGTGGATAAAAATTCAAGTTTGCAAAGGAAAGATTTTGCATGATGGAGGATGCCGCCCAATCGGCGACTGAATTGCGAGGCCAATTAGACATGCGGTATGCCAACGAAAGATCATGGCTGATAGTGAGGCCCAAGAGTTTGAGTGAATTTACTTGTTCAAGAGGTTTATCAAGAGAGTATATGAGGGGACGTGGGGTTCACCAGACAGTCTTTTCAAAGAGAGAGAGAGTGAGAGTATGAGAATTGTCAGGATTGAAAGACATATTCCGAGTGTTTTGACCAGTTTGTGATTTTCTCAAGGTCTGAAGAGAGGGAAGAGGCTGTGGCCTGCCCATCTGAAGGATGAGGGATATCACAGCACAGGGTGGAGTCATCATCAGAGATAAAAAGGATTTCCCGAGAGTCAAGGAGATCATTGATGAAGATCAGGAATAGGAATGGGCCCAGAACACTACCTCGGGGCACTCCAGCCTTGACAGGTAGAGGGGATGAAAGGAATCCGTTGATAGCCACACCTTGGCTACGAGAGTGGAGGAAGTCAGTAAGCCATGTGTGGAGTCGGCCTTGGATGCCATAGGCAGAGTGTTTGGAGAGTAAGCCACGGTTGCTCTCCATCTACCCATACCTTAATTATCTTAATTTTCTTTTTTCTCAATTCCATTTATTTCACCTGCATAATCTGTAGATGAAACAGTATGGTCGTTTATTCTGCACAGAATACATATTCTCTTTTGTTGAAGGTGAGAAATATAAACTTGTTTCGTGGGGAATATCCCATAATCCACACATGAATGCACCACCCTTCCAGCATCCTGCTTTGCTTGCCAAGATTTCTGTCTGTAGCATTTAAGGCCACCTGGGAAATAAGTGGCTTCGGGGAAGCCAGGAAATGGGATTTTGATCATTGTTGTGTAATCCTGGTCAACTTCCCCTTTCATCCATCTTTTACTCAATATGCAATAATCATTTTATGTTGACAATGTGATTTTTTTACGTTAACGCTTTCCAAATATATTCAAATTAAATAAATCAAATTCGAATCAAATCACTTTCATTCAATGTATTGCTAGCAATTCAATGGAACCTTCCCCTTTTCTAGTGGGGACTGGATGCCACAAGGCCCCGTGCTCCTCATCGATGTAAAAGGCCTCTCTGATGCTTCAGAAACCCTATCTTCCCTCTTGTAAACGACTTGGACATTGTTTCATTCAGGACTCCCATCTCACTGACATGGAGATGGCAGCTGCTCCACTCTCTGCTGATCTGGATATGGTAAGATGCAAGTCTGATCTTACTATAATTCACCAAATGTCCGTCCGTCTGTCTGTCTGTCCGTCCGTTCGAAGGTACCGCAAAAACGGCTGAACCGATCGCAACGATATTTTGAGTGGGTAATCCTGGGATCTCCTGGAGTAAAATAGGGTATATTGTTTTCCCAATTGCAGCTTTGGCCTCCAGAATTTTCAGGTTTGGACTCCCGCAAACGTTATTTTCCCGGGTGCCGCACAAACGGCTGCACCGATCGCTGCACAGCTGCGCTGCACAGCTGCACCAATCGGCTGCTGCACTGATCGGACTCGGTGACCTCGGACAAAGACCTTTTATAAGGACATGGGTTGAATCCCTGCTTGAGAGAATGCCAATCCCCTCCCCGCCATCACGGCCGTCTCTCCAACTCACAATCCCACGAGATATGCGGAAAGGACGACCCAAAACCAATTATCTTCTTTTTGATTCGTCTATAAACATCATTAAAAGTAAATAATGACCTCGGCCAAAGTTCAAATGACGTGGGTTTAATCTCTACGAAAGAATTCCACATAGCTATTTGGGCGGTGTATAGGCTAACAGATCTCTGTCTCCATCGATCTTGCCAAGGCTGAAACACCTATCAGCTCAAAATCCTTTTAACTGTTGACTTGGTAGTTTTTACAATGAAGGAAACATTAACAATGTTGTTAAAAATTTATTTTGTGAATGGAGATATGTTGTTTGGAATGAAAAAAAGAGATATCGAGTTCAAGTGAATGACGACATGCCGTGATGGTTTCTACTTTCTGAACGTGAACTTCGCGGATCACCATATGCAGATTCGCCACGGACCCATGATCGATGTTTATATACGTGAGCGTACCCGTTTGTTTACGAAAGGGTACGTTTTTCATGGAAGTCCTTCACAAACTTGCTGTCCATGTCTGACGTGCGACTGAGGGTGCTACAGGAATGTGGAATTTATTGGTTTCATGCTTTAGCATTTGCCGTTTCTGCATTGTCTGTTTGCTTCTGGCCTCCCACCCGTGAGTCGCACGAGTATCTCACTAGTAAATATAATACATGTCCTTCCATCCTGGAAATTCTTCCAGTCTCACCCTATTGTTCCAGAAGGATAATCAGATGAACCATATATCTATTTTCTTGGCCAGCCATGAGATGAGATTCAGTCTCTTGAAATTATAGGCCTCACCAACAGCAATGAAGTCTCCAACGCCAACCACATAGCAAATCTGGCTTCCAAAGCCTTCCAGACAATGTCACGTCATCCCCCTTCCTCACCACAGTTTTTATAGCTCCATTCTCCTTTCAGAAAACGACCCTCTTAGTTGCAGGTGGCAAAGTTTCGTTCTTTTTTCGTTCTTTCCCTTGCATATTGTGTCCAACTGTTGCCCCACTGCGCCACTATCAGTTCATACCATCCGTTGCTTTACTTTTAAATGAGCCATAATTTTAGACTAAAAAGGCTGCCCATCACACAATACATTTAGGTCAGCTACAGTCGTGGCTAAAAATATTGGCACCCTTGCACCTTTTTCAAATAACTCACAATTTTCTCGAAAAACAAGTTGAAATTGACAAAAGTATATGTTCTCCACAATTCTTTATTTCACCGTTAATATTACAGAACCTTTGTTTTTGATTCAGAACTTAATATATCCTTTTAAATCATAAAATAAAAAGAAATGGCATTGCCAAAATTATTGACACTTTCGACTTAATATTTGGTAGCACAACCTTTGGACAAAATAACTGCAGTCAAGCGCTTCCTATAGCCATGCATGAGCTTCCTACACCTCTCTACTGGCAGTTTGACTCACTCTTCTTGTGCAAACTGCTTCAGTTCTCCCAGATTTGAAGGGTGCCTTCTCCCATCTGCTATTTTCAGATCTCCCCACAGGTGTTCAATGGGATTTAGATCTGGACTCATTGCTGGCCACCTCAGAACAGTCCAGACTTTTGTCTTGGACCATTCCTGGGTGCTTTTTGAAGAGTGTTGGGGTCATTGTCCTGCTGCAAGACCCATGACCTTCGACGGAGATACAGCTTTCTGACACTGGGTTGAACATTGAGCTCCAAAATGCCTTCGTAATCACCTGATTTCATGATGTATGCACACATTCAAGGCACCCAGTGCCAGAGGCAGTACATCAACTCCAAAACATCACTTAACCTTCTCCATGTTTGACTGTAGGGAAGGTGTTCTTTTCTTTGAAGGCTTCATTTTGTTTTCTGTAAACATAGAGATTATGTACTTTTCAAAAAAGCTCTAATTTGGTCTGATCTGTCCACACGACATTCTCCGAGAAGAATTTTGGCTTGTTCAGGTGTGTTTTGGCAAACTCCAGTCGGGCTTTCTTATGCGTCTCTCTCAGAAGTGGGGTGCTACTATAGAACCCCCTTTCCTTGGGTTGACGACGGATGGTACGAGTTGAAACTGTCGTACCTTGTGTCTGAAGGTGAGCTTAAATATGTTTGGCAGTTGATTGAGGTGCTTTCTCCACCAATCGAACAAACCTATGCTGCAATCTTCGATAAAGTTTTCTCTTGTGGACATGTCCAGATACAGTGCCATGGGCCTTAAATTTCCTGATAACATTGCGTGCAGTGGACACAGGAACATCAAGGTCTCTGGAGATAAACTTGTAGCCTTGAGATTGTCCATGCTTGGCTACAATCTTCTGTCTGACCTCCTCAGGCAATTCTCTGGTTTTCTTTCTTTTCTCCATGCTCATTGCGGTACACACAGTGACACAAAACAGCAGAATAACCCTTTTTCTATGTTCAAACTGGTTGAATGATTGATTTTTATATTGCAGACACCTGCAACAAGCAGAAGCTTGAAAATCGCCATGTGACTTTAACCGTTGGGAGGGCGAATTGGTCTGTTGACCAATCCGGGCATCACGTAACGGTTGCAGTCAGTGTGGGAGAGATGTTATAGCCTTGGAACATATGTGTTATAGCCACATCCGTCACAGATAAAATCGCAAACCACCCCTTTTGCTAAGAGATGGTGATTCAACCCTTTCCCAAATGGATTCATTAACACCACGAGCAAACCACTTTTTATCTTTGCCTAAGATGACTATTTGACAGTTATTAAAGTTGTGACCATTAATTACTCCCGCCAGGGAGTAATGCATTCACTCGTGTCCGTGTGTGTGTGTTCGTGTGTTTGTGAACAAGATATCTGGAAAAGTTCTGAACGGATCTGGATGAAAGTTGGTGGGATGATTGCCATTGGGATAAGGAAGAATTGATTAGTTTTTGGTGAAGGTCAGGATATTATTCCCGATCCAGGAATTTTTTTGAAGGATTTTTTTTTACCATTGGAAGATAGGGCTCATTTTTTAAAACATTATCTTCTATATATTCTATATTTAACATTGTGATTTTTTTTTTTTCATGTTTTCATATTTTTCATATTTTTGTGATAACAAAACATTGTGATATTTGTGATATTTCATTGTGATATTTGTGTATTTGTGTGATATTTCATTATATATTTGTGTGATATTTCAATGATAACAAAACATTGTGATATTTGTGATATTAACTTTGTTATATTTCATATTTTTTGTTTTCATATTTGAAAATAGTTTTCATATTTGTTGTAAATGTAGGTTATGCGTTAGAGCGGTGTATTTTTTTTAGCAGCGTCGTCTTCAATGTTCATTTTTTTTTTTTCTAATAAAGAAAATAATAATAAAGATATTCTGTCATTTTAAAACCACCAAAGTGTGTATTAGGTTTCCCCGTTAATAAAATGTATCGTTTGATATGTATAATGCTTTAAAACTTTTTTTTTTTTTTTTTACCTCAGAAGAGATATCAACATTTAGCTCAGTGAATGTCATTTGCGGTGTCAGTATTTGATGAACTTATAAAGACTTCGTTCCATATTTGTCAATGGCTGAGGTATATTAACAAACGAATAAAACAGATTTGGCAAAATTCCAACTTTTTTTTTAAAAGATCGCATATTCACCCAGGGTTGTGAGAGGCTGAAGAAGAAGAAACCTCGCATGGGCTTCCCAGACCAAATAAATAATTCTGGCTCTGTGATTTTCAGGTTTATTACTCCCGCCAGGGAGTAACGCATTCGATCGTGTCCGTCCGTGTGTGTGTGTGTGTGTGTGTGTGTGTGTGTTCGTATGTTCGTGTGTTCGTGTGTTTGTGAACAATACATCTGGAAAAGTTCTGAACGGATTTGGATGAAAGTTGGTGGGATGATTGCCCTTGGGATAAGGAAGAATGGATTAGTTTTTGGTGAAGCTCAGGATATTATTCCGGATCCAGGAATTTATTTTGGAATTTTTTTTGGGAAAGATTTTTTCTGTTTTACTCCACTAAAGCTTTTATTCTTATTCTTAAATGATGTTTTTCTCCTCTAATTCCGAGATATATCAAAATAAATTATCTGACAGTTAGGGCTTACTTTCTTTTTCATTTATTGTTTTGGCAAGAGGGGATGTTAAACAAAACGTATTATTCCAACTAAACCCACGGCGGGAGTATGCGCTCTACTGAGTGGCGTTCTAGTTAAACAAAGCATTAACAGCCAAGAAAATGTTTTCCTGTTTTCCTCTCCTCACGCACAAACATCGCCAGTTTCAGCTCCATTTGGGTGACCCTTTTGGAATCTTACTATAATTCACCAAATGTCCGTCTGTCTGTCTGTCTGTCCCTCCGTTCGAATGTACCGCAAAAAACCGCTGAACCGATCGCAACGATATTTTGGGTGGGTAATCCTGGGATCTCCAGGAGTAAAATAGGCTATTTAGTTTTCCCAATTTCAGCTTTGGTCTCTAGCATTCTCAGGTTTGGCCTCCCGCATAACACTCGCGTTCGCATAATGTTCATTGTGACGATGTTTTAATTGTGACAATGTTGTTTTCCCGGGTGCCGCACAAACGGCTGCACCGATCGCTGCACAGCTGCACCGATCAGACTCGGTGACCTTGGACAAAGACCTTTTATAAGGACACGGGTTGAATCCCTGCTTGAGAGAATTCTATCCCCCTTCCCCGCTATCACGGCCGTCTCTCCAACTCACAATCCGACGAGATATGCGGAAAGGACGACCCAAAACCAATATAAACATCATTAAACAACATTCGTATATAAACATCATTAAAAGTAAATAATGACCTCGGTCAAAGTTCAAACGACGTTTAATCTCCACATGAGAGAATTCCACATAGCTATTTGGGCGGTGTATACGCTAACAGATCGCTGTCTCCATTGATCTTTCCAAGGCCATAACACCTATAGGCTCAAAATCCTTTTAACTGTTGATTTGGTACAGTTACACGTATCGGGAAATTGGTACACGTATCGGAAGTACTGACGACATAGCGATTGTGAATGTGACAGCTCTGAGGCGTCTTTCGCTTGGCATCGCAGTGACGGCGAGCACCAATATGGCGGCTGTAAGATTAAAATCTGGCTTCAAGCCCACTCGCCACCCAAAGCCTTCAACCAGACATATTAACACGCTCCTCCCCCTTCATTCCTGGTCTTCAAAGCAAAGCGGTAAAAATTGTTGTATTGTAGCGGTTCCCGCTGAATGTACACAATCGCCTTGCACCTGCCAGGACACGGCCAGGGCGCGATCGCCATGCCGGGCTCGTCCGGACGGGCCCAGACGCGCCTCTCCTGGGCATGCCCGGACTCGCTGTTCCCGGGCATGCCCGAACCTCCCGGGCACGCCCGGTCTCGTCTTTCCCGGGCATGCCCGCTCTCGCCTTTCCAGGGCTCGCCCAGAGCGCCCGGGCACGCCCAGCCTCGACTTGCCAGGCCACGTCCAGGATGCCCGGGCATGTCCAGACTCGCCTTTCCAGGGCTCGCCCAGAGCGTCCGGGCATGCTCGCTCTCGCCTTTCCAGGGTTCGCCCAGAGCGCTCGGGCACGCTCAGCCTCGACTTGCCAGGCCGCGTCCAGGACGCCCGGGCATGTCCAGACTCGCCTTTCCAGGACTCGCCCTTGACACCCGGGCATGCCCGGTCTCGGTTTTCCCGGGCAAACGCCCCGGCATAAATGTGTATATATATTGCTGCCGATAAACGGGCTTGTCAGAATACCTGAGCTGTTTTGTTTCAATAAAGCAGCTCGGACGAATTCCGTCTTTGGTCGCGTCAATTCTTTCGACTCGCGTTGGAGCGCAGCTCCTTCACTGGTGACCTACCGACATGGACATGGCAGTGGCTCTTAAGCTGCCTACCTTCTGGGAGGCTCACATGGCTGTTTGGTTCGCCCAGGCGGACTCCCAGTTCGCCCTGCGAGGCATCACCGCGGACGACACCCGCTTCCACCACTTCGTGGCAGCGCTCGGTTCCGCCACCGCAGCCCGCGCCCTGAGCCTCCTCTAGCACCCGCCGGCTGCTGACAAGTATGACGCGCTGAAGATGCTCCTCCACGACGCTTTCGCCCTCTCACCAGCGGCACGCGCACGGCGCCTGCTCGACCTGCCCGAGCTCGGCGACACGCGCCCGTCCGAGCGCATGGACTATATGCTCTCGTTGCTCGGTGAGCACTCTCCGGATTTTCTGTTCCGCGAGCTGTTCCTTCGCCAGCTGCCTCACCCGGTACGCCTCGCCCTGGCTGGCACGTCGATCACCGATCTCCGCGCCCTCGCCAGGGAAGCCGATAAGATCTCCTCGGTGGGCCAACACATCGGCGCGGCTACCTGGAGCCTGCCGCCGTCCGAGGCGACGCCCGAGCGCCCTGCGCGGTTGGAGGCCGAACTGCCGGTGCAACTGGCGGCCGCCACGCCGCGCCGACCGCTTCCGACACGACGGCCGGGGCCTCCACCTGACCAGGCGTGGTGTTATTACCACGCCAGGTTCGGACACAAGGCTCGGACGTGCCGACCCCCGTGCACTTTCGGCAAGTCGGGAAACGGCCGGGCCGGCGTTCATTCCCAGCCATGAGCACCGGCCACTCGGGCAACTTGCTTTTTATTCGGGACAAAGCGTCCGGGCGGCGTTTCCTTTGTGACACCGGCGCCCAACTGAGCGTCATACCCGCCTCCAAGCAGGACAGGCGGGACGCCGTTTGCGGCCCCTCTTTGGTCGCTGCTAATGGCTCGGCCATACGCACTTTCGGCCCGCGCGACGTCACCCTCTGCTTCGGCAGCCAGCGCTTTCAGTGGACCTTTTTGACCGCCTGCGTCTCCATGGCTTTGCTGGGCGCCGACTTCCTCTGCGCGCACGGGCTACTGGTCGACGTCAAACGACGTCGCCTTGTCAACGCCGAGACCTTCAGCTCCCTGGCATGCACGATGAGCAGCTCCGCGCCGACCGAACTGGCGTGCGCTCTCCCGACGGCGAACGAGTTCGCTCGCCTGCTCGCGGAATTCCCGGCCCTCACGCGGCCGACGTTTTCGGCCGTCGCGGTGCGGCATGGGATCGAGCACCACATACCCACCAGCGGCCCGCCGGTCTACGCCAGGGCCCGCCGCCTCGACCCGGCCAAGCTCGCCGTGACAAAGGCCGAGTTCGACGCGTTGGAGCACCTCGGCATCGTGCGGCGCTCCAACAGCGCGTGGGCCTCACCACTGCACATCGTGCCAAAGCCAGGGGGCGGATGGCGCCCGTGTGGTGACTACCGCCGCCTCAACGACACTACCACCCCCGACAGGTACCCGATCCCGCACATCCAGGACTTTTCCGCCCGTTTGGCGGGACGGGTCATATTTTCCAAAATTGACCTGATACGGGGATACCACCAGGTACCTGTCCGGGCGGCCGACATCCCGAAGACGGCCGTCATCACGCCGTTCGGCCTGTTCGAATTTTTGAGGATGCCGTTTGGCCTCAAGAACGCGGCCCAGGCGTTCCAGCGCTTAATGGACGGCGTGCTGCGCGACCTGCCATTTCTTTTCGTCGATCTGGACGACATCCTCGTCGCCAGCACGTCCCGCGCCGAGCACCTCCTCCACCTCCGAACACTGTTCGGTCGCCTCAGCGAGCACGGCTTAATTGTCAACCCGGCCAAATGCCACTTCGGCACGACGACCGTTGACTTTTTGGGCCACCGCATCACCAAGACCGGGGCCGTGCCGCTGCCGACCAAGGTCGAGGCCATCACCACGTTCCCGCGTCCCCGTTCCATCAAGGCCCTACAAGAGTTCCTCGGCATGGTGAATTTTTATCACCGATTCGTGCCCCGCGCTGCTCAGCTCATGCGGCCCCTTTACGAGGCCCTCTGGGGCAAGCCGGCCAAGCACGACATCGTTTGGTCGGCGGCCATGGACGCGGCCTTCGCGAGCACAAGACGGGCCCTCGCCGACGCAACGCTGCTGGCTCACCCGGTGCTCAACGCGCCCATCGCCCTCACTACGGACGCCTCCAACTACGCGGTGGGCGCCGTCCATGAACAATGGGTGGACGGGGTTTGGCAGCCACTCGCCTTTTTCAGCCGGCAACTCCGGCCGAACGAGTTAAAATACAGCACGTTCGACCGCGAGCTGCTTGGTCTATTCCTGGCCGTTCGCCATTTCCGACACCTCCTGGAGGGCCGCCCGTTCACGGCTTTCGTCGACCACAAGCCGTTGGTCTACGCAATGGCCAAAGTCACGGAGCCGTGGTCGGCCCGCCAGCAGCGCCACCTCTCCGCCGTGTCGGAATTCACCACGGACATCCGGCACGTCGCCGGCAAAGACAAAGCCGTGGCCGACTGTCTTTCTCGGGCCAGCGCGAACGCAGTCCACCTCGGCGTGGACTTCGCGCTCATGGCGGCCGACCAGACCACCGACACCTCGGTGCAGGCCCTCCTGGCGGCGGACACGGGCCTCCGCCTGGCTGACATCCCCTTCGCGGGCACCGTCCTGCTCTGCGACGTCTCCCAGGGCCAGCCTCGCCCCATCGTGCCCGTTTCCTGGCAGCGCCGCATCTTCGCCTCCATCCATGGCCTTTCTCACCCGGGCCGGAAAGCTTCTCAGAAGCTGGTGTCGGCGCGTTTCGTCTGGCACGGGCTTCGACGGAACGTCCGCGACTGGGCCAACGCCTGCACGGCCTGCCAGCGGGCCAAGGTCCACCGCCACACCCAGGCCCCGCTAGCACCTTTCACCGTGCCTGCACGGCGTTTCGACCACGTCCACGTGGACCTGGTGGGTCCCCTGCCCCCATCGCGGGGTTCACCCACCTGCTCACCATGGTGGACAGGACCACCAGGTGGCCGGAGGCCGTGCCCCTCACCTCCACCACCACCGCCGACGTGGCGCAGGCGTTCATCGCCACCTGGGTCGCGCGCTTCGGCGCACCGGCGGACATCTCATCCGACCGCGGCCCACAGTTCACGTCCGAACTTTGGGGCGCGGTCGCACGCTCGTTGGGGGTCAGGCTGCACAGCACCACGGCCTACCACCCCCAAGCCAACGGGTTGTGCGAGCGGTTTCACCGCTCCATGAAGGCCGCACTCATGGCCGGCCTTCAGGACGACGGTTGGACCGACCGGCTGCCGTGGGTCCTTTTGGGCCTCCGCACGGCCCCCAAGGAGGACCTCCGGGCGTCCGCCGCCGAGCTCGTCTACGGCCAGCCACTCCGCGTCCCGGGCGAGTTCGTGCCCGACGCTACCAGTCCCTGGTCCGCCGCACACCAGCGCACGGACCTCCAGGAGGCCGCCCGACGATTTGCCCCCGTGCCAACGTCCCGCCACGGTGGCCCCCAGTCCTACGTCCCCCCGGCGCTTCGCACAGCGGAGTACGTCTTTGTGCGTCATGACGCGCACCGGGGGCCACTCCGGCCGCCGTACGACGGGCCCTCCCGGGTCCTGCGACGGGGCGACAAGTCCTTCATCGTCGACGTCGGCGGCCGGTCGGACCGGATCTCTGTGGACCGCCTCAAACTGGCGCACGTGGACGTCGACCGACCACCACGGTTGGCCCTTCCTCCGTGGCGAGGCCGCCCCCCGTCCACAGTTCCCCCCGCTCGACCACCCACCACCAGATCGGACCCCCCCCCCCATGACCCTCCAGGGGTCGCTTCGCCCGGGTCATCCGGACCCCCCTTATATTGACCCTGCTGGTGCAGGTCGATTCTGGAGGGGCGTGTGTAGCGGTTCCCGCTGAATGTACACAATCGCCTTGCACCTGCCAGGACGCGGCCAGGGCGCGATCGCCATGCCGGGCTCATCCGGACGGGCCCAGACGCGCCTCTCCTGGGCATGCCCGGACTCGCTGTTCCCGGGCACGCCCGAACCTCCCGGGCACGCCCGGTCTCGTCTTTCCCGGGCATGCCCGCTCTCGCCTTTCCAGGGCTCGCCCAGAGCGCCCGGGCACGCCCAGCCTCGACTTGCCAGGCCACGTCCAGGACGCCCGGGCATATCCAGACTCGCCTTTCCAAGGCTCGCCCAGAGCGTCCGGGCATGCTCGCTCTCGCCTTTCCAGGGCTCGCCCAGAGCGCTCGGGCACGCCCAGCCTCGACTTGCCAGGCCGCGTCCAGGACGCCCGGGCATGTCCAGACTCGCCTTTCCAGGACTCGCCCTTGACACCCGGGCATGCCCGGTCTCGGTTTTCCCGGGCAAACGCCCCGGCATAAATGTGTATATATATTGCTGCCCGATAAACGGGCTTGTCAGAATACCTGAGCTGTTTTGTTTCAATAAAGCAACTCGGACGAATTCCGTCTTTGGTCGCGTCAATTCTTTCGACTCGCGTTGGAGCGCAGCTCCTTCAGTATCGCCATTATTTATATATGACGAGCAACGGTACCCACCCTAAGGGCGGGGCTTCAATTGGGAGGCGCGATTTATTTTAACATCCATTAAATATCACATGCAAATCATCAAAATCTAAACAATATTTTTAGAATTTCAATTTTAAAAACCACATCACTGTGATTTGATGATTTGCGTGTGCTATGATTTAACGGATGTTTATATGAATCGTTTAAATTAAAAAAAAGCCTTCAATTACTGATATTTTGCCTTTTCATTTGGGCCTCCCAATTGAAGCCCCGCCCAGTAATTTTAAACGCAGTAACTATAACACTGTTTCAGGATCTGTAGAGACATTTATAAGACTTCTGGCTCAGAGTGGCCATATTTCAGACCCCTTTGACGCGACAATACTTTTCGTGTTATCCACTGGACTTCACGCGCAATCTACGCTTCAAGCATTCAATGACTCAATCTTCCCGGTTTTGGGAGCAATAACTGTTCCAGTGAACTACAAAGAAATAAAGCTTCACAATTTCACATTTTCTGTTGCAAAAGGCAAGAGCTTAATGGGACTCAGTATGTTTAACATGCGCCCGGTGTACATGTCCACATGACAGCAGGCAAAGCCAATGTGTACAAACACCAGTTCCCTTCCCTGTTCATTGGTTTTGGGGAGTGCAAGGGTGACTGTAACGCCCCTTGAGTGGACGTTGCAGTTCCGCCAGTATCTCAAGGCTTGAGACATCGACAGACTTGGCATTTAATATGGAATATATTTTTTTGTGGGGGTGAACTTACTTTTCAAGATGTCTTAGAACCAAAAGTTCATTGGAATTATGTTGAAATTATTCTAGATTTTGTTAATGTGACCTTTAAAAGAAACAAAAACCACATTTGACATTTCGAAACAAATAAATTGATCCTTGAAAGTGATGTAAACTGATATCGAACTCAATTCATGGACAGTACTGTGTTAAACTTCTGTACGTTTTCCAGAAGTATCTCTTTATTTTGCACATTAGCGAAAATTTTTTTTTAACAAAAACAAAAGTGAAATTACGACTGGGATTACGGACAGTAAAATTACAGTTCAGTACTTCGTGTAACCCCCATGAGCATTCAGGAGAGCACTTACATATTGAGGCATGCTGTTCACGAGATTTGCCAAGGTTTGGACAGGAATCGCTTGGCATGCAGTGACAATAGCCTGCTGCAATTCACGCACAGAGGTCGGCTGCTGGTCCAAGTGGTCGATTTGACGCGTTAATTCTGCCCACAAGTTCTCTATCGGATTCATATCGGGGGACATGGCAGGCCACTCCATATGCTCTACACCATGGTCAGCAAGAAAGTGTTGGATCATGCGAGCACGATGAGGCCGTGCATTGTCATCTTGGAAGACAACGTTTCCTTGAAAGGCTGCACGAGCAAATGGAAGCAATGTTTCTTCCAGAATGGCCCTGTACTTGAACTGGTTCAGGTTTCCATTCCGAACAACCAGGTCAGTTTTGCCCCTTGCATGAAAAGCAGCCCAAACGGTCACTCCACCACCTCCAGCTTGGACTCTTGGCACTATACAATCTTTGTTGTAGGCTTCATGCACTTGTTTGCGCACTCGGACGTGGCCATCTTGACGATAGACCAGAAATCTAGACTTGTCACTGAAGATCACGTGATTCCAGTGTCCTGGCTGCAATTGACGGTGCTCTCTGGCCCACTGCAATCAGCGCTGGTCTGGTCAGACGGTCAGACGTGGCTTTCTCAGGGGACGCCTGGCACGATAGCCTGCTTGAACCAGTCGTTGGTTGACTAGCTTTCTGGATACAGGCACATTTGTCAGTTGCTGCCACTCAGCCCTAAGCCGATTAGCTGACTTGGTACGGCCTTTGCAGACTAACCGGTGCAGCTGGCGATCATCCCTCCTTGTGGTTCTGCGGGGACGTCCTGGCCTCGGTATTGGAGTAGGGACACCCCTCTGAGCATTTCGTTTCAGGATCTTTGACACCTGACCTTGAGTGATGCCATACTGCTGAGCAATAGCACGCTGTTTCATGCCGTAATTTCGTAAAGCCACCACTCCATGACAAACAGCATTGTCGAGTTGACGGACCATCTCCAGAGGAAGCGGCAATAACTTTTGGAGACGTGCAGCAGTTGTTTTCCACTAATACAGAACGCAACAACCCTTGTATACCCGACTGTGAAGCCAATCACCAAATGCACCTGTCCGTACATTTTGCCACACCACCTGTGATTTAATCCTTTTGTTGACTTCTTGCTGCGACAGACAATCAGTGACATGGTTATTTTAACAAATAAATCACCAAAGTGTAAAAGAAACTCACCAGATTGATATACTGAGTTAAGAAAGTAAACCCAAGTCAAGAAAAAAAAATTCCATATTAAATGCCAAGTCTGTATTTGCCTTTCGCTGTTCGCGAAGAAGTTTCAAAGGAGATAAAACACCTTGAATCTGAGGGTTTCATTGAATGCATTGATTCAACTCCATGGGTGTCGAATCTCAGCATCGCATGATGCATCCATGGAGAATTATATCTTTGTGTTGATCTCAAGTCGTTAACTAAATAAAGCGGTTATTCCTGTTAAGAACAAGAAATCTTCGGTGGTAGCTATGAAGCCGTAAGTTACAACGATGAAGTTAGTAGGGGGAGGATGTAGTTTCAGCCTTCAAAATACCATGGTGACAGCTTATAGCTGGGTAGAGATTCAAACTCAGGAGAGACAGCTCAAAAGTGACTGCACATGAAAAAGTGAAACGTTTTGTGAAAAAGTAAGAACACCCCATGTAAAGTTTTGACTATTTCAACATACAGCTATTTGATCTTCATTTCAACAATATTGATAGATAAAGGTGATATAATATAACAAATATCATGAAACATTTACATTTTGTAGTCCATTGTATAATTTAAATAAACATAAATGCAAATTTCACATGTGGAAAAAGTAAGTTTCCATGCCCACAAAAGAGATCAGATAGGACAGCGCAATGTGAATTATTTTATTAATCATAAATTTTGCTATTTTGGAATAGACGGGGCTTGTGTTTCTGAATGAAAATGTCATACACATCATATGGTGACGTCATGGTGTATGTTCACGATGGCCAGAGATGCCATCCGACTTTCTCCCATGGAATTTCTTAGGTAGGTCTTCAGACGACGCAGGCAAGAAAATGAGCGTTCGGCCTCACAGGAGCCCACAGGGAGGGTGCATCCAATATGGAGTAGGACTTTGATGGATGGAAATTCGTCTCCATCTACTGCGCAGAAACAATCCATGAATGTGCTTGGAAGCGTGTTGTTGGGCTTCCTTCTCCAAAACATCTGCCAGTCTCGAAGCTCATTTATCAGTCCTGCGGGATGTTCCATGTCGTTTTTCCAACGCAATAGCTTCTGATGTAGGGCTGGGACCAAAGCACTCACATTGATCTCTTTTGTGGGGAGAACCCCCTGCCTTGAGCTTCACAATCTAGGTGCATGGCTGTGCGGGGCTTTGACCAGCACACAGTCTGTCGTCGCCATCATTTCACACTATGGGAGTGCACAGGTCTTTTATAACTACTAGTGAGCCCATTGGTCCAAATGGACCAAATTTTCATCGGCTTTCATGGCCTTGCAGCTTACCTGCCTGCTACAGTGCTTGCGTTGGAATAAATGATTTGTAAAATATTATCATTGTTTTTGTTATTTATTTAGTAATGAGAATGGCAGGCCATGGAAGGACCTATTAAGCTGCTCTACACACCTTAACATGGCGTGCGTTTAGAAACATGGGAATTCTTCTGGATTCTTTGTAGTTAATTAGCCTAATTAACTCAGTAGATCATAACAATCATTTCGCGAGAACTACACAAATCAGAAAGCTCCAGGAGAACTACACAAAAAAACATGCCGCACGCATGCACACACACACACACACACACACACACACACACACACACACACACACACACACACACACACACCTACAAAATTCATCAATTTATAGCAGAAGGAACAGCTGGGCAAGTCGTTTCACCAGTTCCTCTATCTGACCATTAGTCATCGCGAATCTGTTGAACTGTTAGACCAGGGAAGAACGCAAGGAGCTGCAGAAACTTCCAAGAACGCACGAAGTGCCGTTTCTGACGATCAATTTAAAAAAAATTCCTGGGGGGCGACCCCCAGACTCCCCTTTATCCCCCCACCCCCCAGCGCTATAGCTTCATGCACCCCCCCCCCCCCCGTCTTGAAATTCCTGGATCCGCCCCTGAAGATGCAGTCATTTGTACACATAGAGTGCAGGAGAGGAGACAGCACACATCCTTGAGGTGCTCCTGTGCTAATACTGAGGGGTTTAGAGCATCTGTTAGTAAAGTAAAGTAAAGTAAAGTATTGTTCGTAAAGGAACTAGTGGGTTCCTTACAAAATCCAAACAACTGCATCCGTTGCTGTGTGCAGTTATGGAGATATAACTATTTCTGGTCTGTGTTTGGAAGATATGATCAATTATTGAGATCATGGCATTGACAAGAGTGAGGGCAGACATCTATCTACTGGCTGTGCAATAATCATACAGCTGAAGCCCAACAGGAAAAATGTCTTAAAGAGTGCATACCTAACCCCTTTCAGCATACACAGTGTTTGATCATGTTATTTGGCTACGAATCTCCACCTTCATGATTTTAGAAGATATTGAGAAAGGTGGAGAACGAGTTACAGGTGAGAATGAGAAAACAGAACAGAAAGTTGGACATAATTATTTAAATACATTCACTGTGAAAATAAATAAAACCAGAAAGCATCTGAAAAAGCAAAGCTCTTATGCGTTCATTTGTATGCATAAGTCGTCTTCTTCTTCTTCTTCCGTAAGCTCACCATAACGAAAAAGGTTTTAAAAAATGCAAAATGAAAATTGACGAATACCTTGACCTTTGAGCTTTATATCTAAAATAAATAATCAGCTTCCAGATTTTGATTGGTGAACCAACTCTGTGACACAATATACAAATTCTTAAAATTTCAGGTCATCAATCGAACAAAAATTGATGATTTTATGCAACCTTGACCTTTGACATTTTGATCTAAAAAAATTAATAATCGACTCCGAGCTTTGGATTAGTGAACCAATTCAGTGACCCGATATGCAAATTCTTTAAATTTCAGGGCAATCGGGGGAAAATTGCACATTTTACACAACCTTGACCTTTGACCTTTTGACCAAATTATTATTTTGACTTCTCCATATTCTCATAATAAAGCTTTGTTGAAAATTTTATGACAAAACTCAAATGGTAAATTGAAATTTCAGGTCAATTGGATGAAAATTGATGATTTTAGGTGACGCTGACCTTTGACCTTTTAACAAAATCATTAATTTGCCTTCTCCATCTTATCATAATACAGCTTTGTTGAAAATTTGATGACAAAACTCAAATGGTAAAAAAAAGTTACGGCCCGGACAGACACACAGAAGTGATTACAAAACCCCATCTCTGCAAAATAACATTTACAGTAACTGAGAATGTCTGTTAATCAGGATTTAAGATGTAACAAGCACTGGGGTCCAAGTGCTCTCTGTGCCCCCAATGTTCTCAAGACAACAAACCCAATTAACCCCGAACCCCTTCCCACAACCTCCACCTCCTCTCCTACCTTATTCTTCTATGCATGGGGCCTACACTATCTTTGAAAAGTTTGGTTATGAATGAATGAATGAATATGAATGAATGAATGAATATGAATGAATGAATATGAATGAATGCTCGTTTTAAGGCCATTTCCCCGCTAGAGCGGGGGTTAGCCTTGCGGGCCCCATGACAATCATGGTTCCCTATTTGAGGCAATGTTTTTATGGCCGGATGCCCTTCCTGACGCCAACCCTTAGTCGCCTCTTACGATGCGCAGGGATACGGTGTACCTATTCTAAACTGGGGTACACACCGGGATCATTCATCCCAGCAAGCTGGTACTCAATTTGCCGACCTCGGAAGGAATGACAGGCTGAGTCAACCCCCTGACGTTAATTCAGCGATCGACAGGGATTTGAACCCAGGATCCTATGATCCCAAGCCGGCACCCTAACCGCTAAGCCAACACCAGGCTGTTTGGTTATTATCGATTCAAATGTTTAAATGGATTACTCTTCCGCCAATGTCAAATCCTATAAAAGGTAATAACTTTTTTTTCTTCATATTTAACCTATATGGGGCATACACTAATCCGACCAAGTTTGCAGGTGATCACTCAATTCAAACGTCTATAAAATCTAATCATAAATCCACCATAAATCCTCTTATGGGGCCTCATTTATGGCTTCCAAATTTGATGGCCCTACAATGTGCCATTCTCAAGATATTCAAGATATAAGGGAACGGACAGACATCAGATATGAAACGGATGACAGACATCAGACATAAGACAGACATCTGACATAAAACAGACATCAGACATGATACAGACATTAGATATGATACGAGACATGAGGCAAACATCAGACATGACACAGACATCAGACATGACACAGACATCAGACATGACACAGACATCAGACATGACACAGACATCAGACATGACACAGACATCAGACATGACACAGACATCAGACATGACACAGACATCAGACATGACACAGACATCAGACATGACACAGACATCAGACATGACACAGACATCAGACATGACACAGTCATCAGACATGGCACAGACATCAGACAGACAAACAGAAAATGGAGTGTGACAATAAGGGAAGCTTGGTGTTTGTATCAGCTTTACCTAGTGTGAGACTGGCGAGCAAAACAATGAACCAATAAGGAAGATAAAATGTTGTTTTGCAATTTGTTATTTAATTCAGAGAAATTTGGGGAAATATGTTTGCTTTTCCTCGTAAAGCATTTCTGTTACTGCAATTATTTTACTTATTCTCAAACAGGTTTCTCATAACTATATTTGACGCCTGGCAGGATATGCTTATGGCATACACGCTCGCCTTGGAGATGTGTCTCCTGGATTCGAATTTGGACTCGGTTGTAAACTTCCACCCTGGTGTTTAACATGCAGGGCAATAAATCTGTGTTTGCGGTATATTGGAATAACATTAAGCTGAGTGTCCAGTCTACTAGCATTAGTCGAAGGAATCATGTAATCCCATGGTGTCTGTTGCAAAGAGTTGGTTTGGTTATTGCTGAAACCCTGGCACAAATGCGAAAATTCCTGCCCAAATTCCAAAATTCCTGCCAAAATTCTGAAATTCCTGCCAAAATTCGAAAATTCCTGCCCAAATTCACCTTCAGTCGAACGTCAGGCCTAACCAGCTAGTTCGTGAATGGTTTGGGCCAAATATATTCCCCACAAACCCCAGCTCTGGAGTCTGATGCCTTATCAATTCGACGACTGAGCCACCACGTTGCATTTTTTGATGAATGATGAAAAATTTTGTGCATTTATATATAAATTGTTACGGCCCGCGGATAAGGATGTTGGTTTGCCGAGCGGATGGCACCGCGGCCTAACAGTTACCCCGATTAACCCGATCCCCGACCGTTGGCCGGATCGCGCCACAGATATTCAATAGGGAAAAGACTAAGGCGACAAGGATGTGAAGAAGAAGCAGACAAAAAGGTTGGAAATACGAATATAATTTATTTGCTATTTACAAGCTCAAAATAACCAAGGAAGAAGGAAAGATAATAAAATAATTTACAGAAGATTTTAGACACAGTGCAACCTAGCTTATACAAATTTAATTAAATACCCAGGGACAAGACACACAGAACAAACTCACGTACACAAGAAGGGTGGAAAGGCAGGAGGTGGATGGCTGGAGGGAGAGGAAGGTCCAAGGGGGTCCTGCAGCACGATCGGCGCGTTTGGCAGCCGCCGTTCCTTCGCGGCCCTGCTCAAAACCGCCGTCCAGGCCCCAAGCGGCGGTTGTTGCTGCTGTGGCCGCCGCTGCTGCTGCTGTTGTCTGCTGCTGCTGGCGAGCAAGGCAGCGAATAGCAGGCTTTGTGCTTCCCTGTATGATGATCTCCTTAATGTTCTCTATGTTCTTTTGCTCACATGCCAGCCTCGGACTCTGCTCGGAAAAGCACCAGCTCAGGAACAAACATCGGCAAACTTGATCAGCCGTTGCTGTGTACAAAGCTTCCTTGGGTGATCTCAATGTACTCTTGTCAAAGCTCATCTGCTTGGGGAGCGTCCCGCGGCGGGTTATATAGGCCCCGCCCCTCAACCTTCGCGAACCTCCTTGATGTTTCTCTCCACACCCTCTCCAAGTCCAACCCCTTGTTCGTGGTTGGTTGAGTGGGGCTGACTCACTCCTCCCCTCTATGACGAGGTGGGGACCCGCCTTTCTTCCCCGATCCGAGCACATGTTCAATGGTGGTTTTGGAGGGGATGTAATTTGCAATCGAGGCTTGGCAATGATGAAAGGGGAAAGTGAAAGGCAGGGGATCTACTCTTATTTAATGCAGTGCAATGGAGTGTCATCTTAATGGAAAACAAGGCCTTACCCTAATACACATAATAAAGATATATCTATCAACCAGGGGGGAAATCTATGATTGGCTAACGTGTATGCTTTATGGAATTAACTACGGGAACGCCCTTTGACCTTTATACAACACTGGAGGCAGGAGGGTCCAGACTAAAGCAATATTAATACAACACACAATAAAAAAAATACAATCCTCATATCCACAACAATATATTGTCGCGCGATTGCCCCTTGGTTAAGACCGGGGGATCGTGGATGGATTCGAGCTTAATTGGAGGCGTTTATTCAATCCAATTGATGGCGGACCAATACCCGAGAAGTGGTTCGGGGGACAATGCCGCGGGTTACCTTTTCGGCCCCGACGATGTCTTCTACCTGCAAATTATTAAATCACGAACGAACGCGGAATTTATGGTACAAAAAGAAATATTTATTTAACGGACCCGAGAACAAGAAAATTACAATAATTCCCATAATAACAAGGAAATTCCCATAATAAGGTGGGAATAATTGAGGCCATTAAGAGTACTTGTAGTAGTTTTGCCATTATGCAAATACAGTATTTTTATAGTATCTTGGAAGAGGTTTGTACTTTTTATTAAACATGTAAATACTCGTCACACCTGTTATGGTAACAGAATGCACCTCAAGGCTTAATGATACAAAAATAAATGGGTACGCATCAAAAATGTATTTTTTTTTATAAACCTCGACACATATTAGGAATGCATCTCGTCATTATGGCAAAGGAAGGCAAAAGTGTATTGTGGATGGTGTAGGAATGTAGGTGATGTGATGGAATGGAGGATTATAGAACAGTTTGCGACATTTTATCTGCCTCAATCCATTGACAACAACGAGATACAAAGCAATTGCCAAGGGTAAACCTCACCTGGCTTACCCTTGGCGATCATCGCGCATGATTTACCCTTGGGCCCACGATCTAATGATTTTTTGTTTTTTTTTTGGACCGCCCCAGAACCTTTAACTTCAACATATAGACATAGAGTTTAAATTAAGAAAATGTGTCCATCTACAATCGATCCAAAAAACTTAGCATCATGAAAATCAGATAAAAATAATTCAAATTATGATCAAAAATGTGTTTTTACCTCCGCCACCAAAGGTGGATGGAGGTTATGTTTTCACCCCTGTCTGTCTGTCTGTCTGTTTGTTTGTCTGTTACTTGGGGAAAACATTTTTTGGACAAGTATGTTGATCACACCAGTTTGTGTGTGTGTGTTTGTTTGTTTGTCCGCTCACTTATACTTGCGTACAGGTCACTATTTTAAACTGATATTAACGAGACCTCACCAAATGGTAGAGTTTGTGGTCTGACAAAATCCTATATATTTTGAGGTCAAAAGGTCAAAAGGTCAACATAGCCCAACGGTCAACCACCTTTTTCAAATTACTAATCTCCTCAATTTTCATCCGATTGACTTTCTTCATCAATGATCTCTCCGACTCTCTGGAAAATCCTCTCTACCTCTTTGCTGATGACTCCACTCTCTGCCGCTCCATTCCTCATCCCTCAGATCGGCAGTCTGCAGCCTCCTCACTCTCTGCAGACCTGGACAAAATCACAGACTGGTCAAACAAGTGGAACATGTCTTTCAATCCTGACAAATCTCACACTCTCACTATATCTCTCCGAAAAGACCGACTGGACAACCCTCCCATCTACTTTCTCAACAATCCTCGCCATGAAGTTCTGTCACTCAAGCTTTTGGGTCTCACTATCTGCCATGATCTTTCCTGGGAAAACCACATTTCCAAACTGGCCTCCAAAGCCAGTCGCCGACTGGGCATCCTCCGTCGTGCAAAGTCCTTCCTTGGCACAACTGAGCTCCTCACCACATACAAGGCTTTCATCCGCAGCTCGATGGAATACTGCTCTGCCCTCTGGGCGGGTGCTCCTGCCTCCCACCTTGCTCGACTTTACGCTGTTGAAACCAAAGCTTTCAGAATCATTGGAATCTCCCGCGATGAAGATAACTCTGAGAGCCTTTCACTGACTCACTCCCCGCAGGCAGGTTGGTGGTCTTTCTGTCTTCTACCGACTCCTCTCCGGCCTAGCTCCCCCAGCTCTATCCCCCAAATATTCCTACAGGTCACACAAGATCTGTCTGCAACCCTCTTCTGGTGAAATTGCCAAAAGCAAGACTCTCTGCTCACCTTCACTCTTTCATTCCTCTTTTCCCCCGCCTCTGGAATAAACTCCCTCACTCTATTCAATCCCACTCCTCCCTACAGGTCTTTAAAACAGCTGTTCACCACCATCTCTTATGTTCACCTGGTGTTGATGGTGTTCACCACCACCATCCCCATCCAAAACCTTGGTCTTTTCTACCCCCGTTAATTCACCCCAGATACACTTTTTTGAAATACTGACTTCTTTCCTGGAAGTCTTAGCATTGTCCATGTGTTTTATACCTCAAACACCCCACCCTCCCCCTTCCCAGGCCTCCTCCCCCCAAGCCCCCTACCTCCCACAGATCTCCCAATGTCCTGCTCTCATATGTTGTACAATTGTGCTTCCCTCTTTCTCCCCATCTTGTCTCCCGCTCCCTTTATTATCTGTTTTATGTGTCCGTTTGTTTTTTTGTGATTAATGTTAGCTCTTACACGAGCCTCGATCTTGTATACAAAAAAGAAAAAAAAAGTGATTCTTCACCAATGAGAGATAGGGCTAAAACTAACATATAGCAGGATATCTCAAAAAGTTGTGGACAGATTTGTACGAAACTTGGTGGACAGGTGTGTGTGACAAGGAAGAATCAATTCAATTTTGGTGAAGATCCGGATCCGCCTTGTAGAAATTCAAAAGTGATTCTTCACCATTGTGAGATAGGGCCAAAAACGATACATAGCGGGATATCTCAATAAGTCATGGATGATATTGATTAAATGTGATTCTGTATTGTGGTTTTCTGGTCTATTCTGTGATACAAAACGTAAATTGTCCACCTGGCGGAGGTTTGCTCTCCACTGAGTGCCGTTCTCTTCTGAGTGCCTGAGTGTTAATTAGGTCAATCTGAAAAAGTAAGTCAAGGACACGAAACAATTATCAGATGCACACCTTCAGTGCAGGTACATTATTATGATGCAAGAACATCTTGAACCAAGCTGTCTTTGAGATTCTGCATTGGCAAGATTCAGCGATGCCAAAAAATGCGTTTTTTTTTACAAACCACTATTTGACCTTGACATTTAACACACACACACACACCCACACACCCACACACACACACACTTCCCATATATCTGTTAGTCACAATTCTTACAATTTATTCATCAGTAATGGATATTCTTGAAACACTACTGTAGCGGTTACCGCTGGATGCACACAATCGCCTTGCACCGGCCAGAACACGGCCAGACGCGCCTCTCCCGGGCATGCCCGGACTCACTGTTCCCGGGCACGCCCGAACCTCCCGGGCACGCCCGGTCTCGTCTTTCCAGGGCTCGCCCAGAGCGTCCGGGCATGCCCGCTATCGCCTTTCCAGGGCTCGCCCAGAGCGTCCGGGCACGCCCGGTCTCGTCTTTCCAGGGCTCGCCCAGAGCGTCCGGGCATGCCCGCTATCGCCTTTCCAGGGCTCGCCCAGAGCGTCCGGGCATGCCCGCTATCGCTTTTCCAGGGCTCGCCCAGAGCGCCCGGGCACGCCCAGCCTCGACTTGCCAGGCCGCAGCCAAACACGCCCGGGCAGGTCCAGACTCGCCTTTCCAAGGCTCGCCCTCGACACCCGGGCATGCCCGGTATAGCTTTTGCCGGGCAAACTTCCCGACATAAATGTGTATATATATTGCTGCCCGATAAACGGGCTTGTCAGAATACCTGAGCTGTTTTGTTTCAATAAAGCAACTCGGACGAATTCCGTCTTTGGTCGCGTCAATTCTTTCGACTCGCGTTGGAGCGCAGTTCCTTCATTGGTGACCTACCGACATGGATACGGCAGTGACGCTTAAACTGCCTACCTTCTGGGAGGCTCACGCGGCTGTTTGGTTCGCTCAGGCGGACTCTCAGTTCGCCCTGCGAGGCATCACCGCGGACGACACCCGCTTCCACCATGTTTTGGCGGCGCTCGGTTCCGCCACCGCGGCCCGCGCCTTGAGCCTCCTCGAGCACCCGCCGGCTGCTGACAAATACGACGCGCTGAAGACACTCCTCCTCGACGCTTTCGCCCTCTCACCGGCAGCACACGCACGGCGCCTGCTCGCTCTGCCCGAGCTCGGCGACACGCGCCCGTCAGAGCGCATGGACTATATGCTCTCGTTGCTCGGTGAGCACTCTCCGGATTTTCTGTTCCGCGAGCTGTTCCTTCGCCAGCTGCCTCACCCGGTACGCCTCGCCCTGGCTGGCACGTTGATCACGGATTCCCGCGCCCTCGCCAGGGAAGCCGATAAGATCTCCTCGGCGGGCCAGCACATCGGCGCGGTTACCTGGAGCCCGCCGCCATCCGAGGCGACGCCCACGACGCCCGAGCGCCCTGCGCGGTTGGAGGCCGAACTGCCGGTGCAACTGGCGGCCGCCACGCCGCACCGCCCGCTTCCGACACGACGGCTGGGGCCTCCACCTGACCGGGCGTGGTGTTATTACCACGCCAGGTTCGGACACAAGGCTCGGACGTGCCGGCCCCCGTGCACTTTCGGCAGGTCGGGAAACGGCCGGGCCGGCGTTCATTCCCAGCCATGAGCGCCGGCCACTCGGGCAACTTGCTGTTTATTCGGGACAAAGCGTCTGGGCGGCGTTTCCTGTGTGACACCGGCGCCCAACTGAGCGTCATACCCGCCTCCGAGCAGGACAGGTGGGATGCCGTTTGCGGCCCCTCTTTGGTCGCTGCTAATGGCTCGGCCATACGCACTTTTGGCCCACGCGTCGTCACCCTCTGCTTCGGCAGCCAGCGTTTTCAATGGACTTTTGTGACCGCCTGTGTCCCCATGGCTTTGCTGGGCGCCGACTTCCTCTGCGCGCACGGGCTGCTGGTCGACGTCAAACGTCGTCGCCTTGTCAACGCCGAGACCTTCAGCTCCCTGGCGTGCACGATGAGCAGCTCCGCGCCGACCGAACTGGCGTGCGCCCTCCCGGCAGCGAACGAGTTCGCTCGCCTGCTCGCGGAATTCCCGGCCCTCACGTGGCCGACGTTTTCGGCCGTGGCAGTGCGGCACGGGATCAAGCACCACATACCCACTACGGGCCCGCCGGTCTACGCCAGGGCCCGCCGCCTCGACCCGGCCAAGCTCGCTGTGGCCAAGGCCGAGTTCGACGCGTTGGAGCACCTCGGCATCGTGCGGCGCTCCGATAGCGCGTGGGCCTCGCCACTGCACATCGTGCCAAAGCCGGGGGGTGGATGGCGCCCGTGTGGCGACTACCGCCATCTCAACGACGCTACCACCCCCGACAGGTACCCGATCCCGCATATTCAGGACTTTTCCGCCCGTTTGGCGGGACGGGTCATCTTTTCGAAAATTGACCTGATACGGGGCTACCACCAGGTACCTGTCCAGGTGGCTGACGTCCCGAAGACGGCCGTCATCACGCCGTTCGGCCTGTTCGAATTTTTGCGGATGCCGTTTGGCCTCAAGAACGCGGCCCAGGCATTCCAGCGCTTGATGGACGGCGTGCTGCGCGACCTGCCGTTTCTTTTCGTCTATCTGGACGATATCCTTGTCGCCAGCACGTCCCGCGCCGAGCACCTCCTCCACCTCCGAACACTGTTCGGTCGCCTCAGCGAGCATGGCTTAATTGTCAACCCGGTCAAATGCCACTTCGGCGCGACGACCGTTGACTTTTTGGGCCACCGCATCACCAAGACCGGGGCCGTGCCGCTGCCGACCACGGTCGAGGCCATCACCACGTTCCCGCATCCCCGTTCCATCAAGGCCCTCCAAGAGTTCCTCGGCATGGTGAATTTTTATCACCGATTCGTGCCCCGCGCTGCTCAGCTCATGCGGCCCCTTTACGAGGCCCTCCGGGGCAAGCCGGCCAAGCATGACATTGTTTGGTCCGCGGCTATGGACGCGGCCTTCGCCAGCGCCAAACAGGCCCTCGCCGACGCAACGCTGCTGGCTCACCCGGTGCTCAACGCGCCCATTGCCCTCACTACGGACGCCTCCAACTACGCGGTGGGCGCCGTCCATGAGCAATGGGTGGACGGGGTTTGGCAGCCACTCGCTTTTTTCAGCCGGCAACTCCGGCCGAACGAGTTAAACTACAGCACGTTCGACCGCGAGCTGCTCGGGCTATTCCTGGCCGTTCGCCATTTCCGACACCTCCTGGAGGGCCGCCCGTTCACGGCTTTCGTCGACCACAAGCCGTTGGTCTACGCAATGGCTAAGGTCACGGAGCCGTGGTCGGCCCGCCAGCAGCGCCACCTCTCCGCCGTGTCGGAGTTCACCACGGACATCCGGCACGTCGCCGGCAAAGACAACGCCGTGGCCGACTGTCTTTCTCGGGCCAGCGCGAACGCGGTCCACCTCGGCGTGGACTTCGCGCTCATGGCGGCCGACCAGACCACCGACGCCTCGGTGCAGGCACTCCGTGCGGCGGACACGGGCCTCCGCCTGGCCGACATTCCCTTCGCGGGCACCGTCCTGCTCTGCGACGTCTCCCAGGGCCAGCCTCGCCCCATCGTGCCCGTTTCCTGGCAGCGCCGCATCTTCGCCTCCATCCACGGCCTTTCTCACCCGGGCCGGAAAGCTTCTCAGAAGCTGGTGTCGGCGCGTTTCGTCTGGCACGGCCTTCGACGAAACATCCGCGACTGGGCCAACGCCTGCACGGCCTGCCAGTGGGTCAAGGTCCACCGCCACACCCAGGCCCCGCTGGCACCTTTCGCCGTGCCTGAACGGCGTTTCGACCACGTCCACGTGGACCTGGTGGGTCCCCTGCCCCCCTCGCGGGGGTTCACCCACCTGCTCACCATGGTGGACAGGACCACCAGGTGGCCGGAGGCCGTGCCCCTTGCCTCCACCACCACCGCCGATGTGGCGCAGGCGTTCATCGCCACCTGGGTCGCGCGCTTCGGCGCACCAGTGGACATCTCGTCTGACCGCGGCCCACAGTTCACGTCTGAGCTTTGGGGCGTGGTCGCCCGTTCATTGGGGGTCACGCTGCACCGCACCACGGCCTACCACCCCCAAGCCAACGGGTTGTGCGAGCGGTTTCACCGCTCCATGAAGGCCGCACTCATGGCCGGCCTTCAGGACGATGGTTGGGCCGACCGGCTGCCGTGGGTCCTTTTGGGCCTTCGCACGGCCCCCAAGGAAGACCTCCAGGCGTCCGCCGCCGAGCTCGTCTACGGCCAGCCCCTCCGCGTCCCGGGCGAATTCGTGCCCGACGCTACCAGTCCCTGGTCCGCCGCTCGCCAGCGCTCGGACCTCCAGGAGGCCGCCCGACGATTTGCCCCCAGTCCTACGTCCCCCCGGCGCTTCGCACAGCGGAGTACGTCTTTGTGCGTCATGACGCGCACCGGGGGCCACTCCGGCCGCCGTACGACGGGCCCTTCCGGGTCCTGCGACGGGGCGACAAGTCTTTCATCGTCGACTTCGGCGGCCGGCCGGACCGGATTTCTGTGGACCGCCTCAAACCGGCGCACATGGACGTCGACCGACCACCACGGTTGGCCCTTCCTCCGCGGCGAGGCCACCCCCCGTCCACAGTTCCCCCCGCTCGACCACCCACCACCACATCGGACCCCTCCCCACGACCCTCCAGGGGTCGCTTCGGCTGGGTCATCCGGACCCCCCTTAAATTGACCCTGCCGGTGCAGGTCGATTCTGGAGGGGCGTGTGTAGCGGTTACCGCTGGATGCACACAATCGCCTTGCACCGGCCAGAACACGGCCAGACGCGCCTCTCCCGGGCATGCCCGGACTCACTGTTCCCGGGCACACCCGAACCTCCCGGGCACGCCCGGTCTCGTCTTTCTCGGGCATGCCCGCTCTCGCCTTTCCAGGGCTCGCCCAGAGCGTCCGGGCATGCCCGCTATCGCCTTTTCAGGGCTCGCCCAGAGCGTCCGGGCATGCCCGCTATCGCCTTTCCAGGGCTCGCCCAGAGCGTCCGGGCATGCCCGCTATCGCCTTTCCAGGGCTCGCCCAGAGCGTCCGGGCACGCCCAGCCTCGACTTGCCAGGCCGCAGCCAAACACGCCCGGGCAGGTCCAGACTCGCCTTTCCAAGGCTCGCCCTTGACACCCGGGCATGCCCAGTATAGCTTTTGCCGGGCAAACTTCCCGACATAAATGTGTATATATATTGCTGCCCGATAAACGGGCTTGTCAGAATACCTGAGCTGTTTTGTTTCAATAAAGCAACTCGGACGAATTCCGTCTTTGGTCGCGTCAATTCTTTCGACTCGCGTTGGAGCGCAGTTCCTTCACTACATTCATATTAAAAATATGTTGCAAATGACACTAATTCGACAACTGCCCAACACCCTGTACTTAACTTATCTTTACTGCAAACCTCAAAATAGCTGTATACTTAAGGTAGGAACCTCATTAACCCTTTTGTGTCCAGTAGTATTGCATGAGTCATCTCGCATCATCATTCCAAAATATATACAGCACAGTGTAGGATACTTCTCTTCTTAGAAAATTAAACTTGGATGTCTCCTCTGTGATCAGACACATTAGCCATCCGCTTTGTTTAATGAGAATTTCCGGGAGACCATTGTGTTTCGGTGTACTATATGCCAATATGTCATCCCAAAGGGTCATGAGCATCTGCCTGAAGGTTATCATATTATCAGCATTTAATTAATAAGTGTTTCATCCAACTTAGTGAGAGAAAACACTTGAAGAGGAAGCTGCTGCCCTCCTCTGAGTTTGAGGGGTCTGTTGAATGTTCTTCAATTTCCGAATATCCACTTCATCCCAAGCCAAGGCTGTGGAAAAAAAAATACGATCAAGCCTTCATACCTGAGCAGATGCCCTGCCTGAGTGTGCATCACCTGTAAGAAGGTGGACCGCTACATGAGAGTGTCTCGTAAAAAAAAAAAATACACCTTTATGCGAGCTGAGACATTGACAGCAGGTTAGTAAATTAGCCAGTAAATTCTCCAACAGTGTGAAACTATCAAACTTTCTGAATGAGTGAAAAGGGGAAATGCAAATTATTTCGTGCCTACCTGGAAGACTTTTCAGGAAAACTACTAGATGGTAGTAAAGCGCGATGCTGCGTGCGCTAATGCTTACGCAAGGAGCAAGCGGACAACGCGGTTCATAAAAGAGTCTTTATTCAATGTACTCAAACTGCAGCACTAAGCTGCTCAGGGCTGCGTGCCCCGTGTATATCGTGAGGCCACGCCTCTCTCCCTGGCGTGGCCCATCCCCACTTGGTGTGCGGGGTGATGTCACCACGTCAGTGCTTTCGTGTCCGCCACACGCGCCCCCCCAGAATCCCCACGCACCTGAAGGGTCAGTTTGCGGGGCAAACGGATGACCCGGCCGAAGCGCCCCCTGGCGACTGGCGGCATCTGGGATGCAGGGATGCCATCTGGGATGCCTCCGGCTGCAGGACCGGGGGGCGGCGTGGCGGCGGGGCTAGGCGGTGCCGGGGGTCCGCCCGCAGGGGGGCGGCCCGACGTGGGGGTCGGGCCACTGGAGGTGGATGGTCCACGTCGAGGTGGGCCGGCTTGAGGCGGTCTACAGAAACGCGGTCAGGAGTACCGCCGATGTCCAGGGTGAAGTGCTTCGCCCCGGTCTCCAGCACGCGGAAAGGCCCGTCGTACGGGGGCCGCAGTGGTGTCCGGTGGGCATCGTGGCGGACAAAGACGTACTCCGCCGTGCGAAGCTCCGGGGCGACGTGCGTCGGTGGGTGCCCGTGGCATGCCGTTGGCACCGGGGCAAACCTCTGGGCGGTCTCTTGCAGAGCGGAGCGCTGCTGTGTCGCGGACCATGGTGCCGTGGAGTCGGGGAGGAACTCGCCCGGCACCCGCAGCGGTTGCCCGAAGACCAACTCCACCGCGGATGCACGCAGGTCCTCCTTGGGCGCCGTCCGGAGGCCCAGCAGGACCCAGGGGAGCCTGTCGACCCAGCCGCCGTCGCGGAGGGTGGACCGGAGCGCGGCCTTCAATGAGCGGTGAAATCGCTCACACAGGCCGTTAGCCTGGGGGTGGTAGGCCGTGGTTCGGTGCAGCCGGACCCCGAGCCCCTGCGCGACCGCCCCCCAGAGCTCCGAGGTGAACTGGGGGCCGCGGTCGGACGAGATGTCTGAGGGGGCGTCGAACCGGGCGACCCAGGTGGCGATGAAAGCCTGCGCGACATCCGCCGCCGTCGTCGACGCCAAGGGCACGGCCTCCGGCCACCGGGTGGTGCGGTCCACCATGGTGAGGACGTGGGTGAAACCCCGCGAGGGGGGCAGAGGTCCCACCAGGTCCACGTGGACGTGGTCAAACCGGCGTTCCGGCACCGTGAACGGGGCCAACGGGGCCTGGGTGTGCCGGTGCACCTTGGCGCGCTGGCACGCGAGGCACGTCCTGGCCCAGCCGTGGACGGCCTTCCGGAGGCCATGCCAGACGAACTTGTCGGCGATCAACCTTTGGGAGGCCCTCGCGCCCGGGTGGGACAGGCCGTGGATGGCGTCAAACACCTGGTGCTGCCAGCCCGCGGGCACGATGGGGGTGAGGACGCCCGAGGGAGACGTCGCACAAGAGGGCCGCGCCCGCGCCGTCGAACGGCACCTCGGTGATGCGGAGGCCCGTGACGGCGGTCCGCAAGGCCTGGACGTCGGGGTCAGCGGCCTGGTCCGCTGCCATCCGGGCATAGTCGATGCCGAGGTGGACTGCGTGGGCGACGGCCCAGGAAAGGCAATCCGCCACCGGGTTGTCCTTCCCCGCAAAGTGCCGGATGTCCGTCGTGTACTCGGACACAGCCGAGAGGTGACGCTGCTGCCGGGCCGACCACGGCTCGGTGACCTTGCCCATCGCGAAGATCAGCGGCTTGTGGTCGACGAAGGCCGTGAACGCACGGCCCTCGAGCAGATGGCGGAAGTGCCTGACCGCCAAGTGAAGCCCGAGCAACTCGCAGTCGAAGGTACTGTAACGGCGTTCGGGCGGGCGAAGCTGCCGGCTAAAGAACGCCAGCGGTTGCCAAGCTCCACGCACCCATTGCTCATGCACCGCGCCCACCGCGTAGTCCGAGGCATCGGTGGTGAGGGCGATCGGTGCATCGGGCGCCGGGTGCGCGAGCATGGTGGCGTTAGCCAAGGCGAGCTTCACGCCCGTGAACGCCGTGTCCATCTGCTCGGTCCAGGTAATGTCGCCTTTGCCCGGCTTACCTCGGAGAGCTTCGTGCAGGGGGCGCAGGAGCTGGGCGATACGGGGCAGGAACCGATGGTAAAAGTTCACCATGCCCAGGAACTCCTGCAGCCCTCTGATCGTGCGGGGGTGCGGAAACCCCTTCACCGCCTCCACCTTGGCCGGCAGGGGGACGGCTCCATGCTTGGCGACACGGTGCCCCAGAAAATCGATTACGGCGGCGCCGAACCGGCACTTTGCGGGGTTCACAATCAGGCCATGCTGGCCCAGGCGTTCGAAGAGCGTGCGGAGGTGGCGTAGGTGCTCTTCGCGGGATGCGCTGGCGACGAGGATATCGTCCAGGTAGACGTAGACAAAATCCAAGTCGCGCAGGACGCTGTCCATCAGTCACTGGAACGCCTGAGCCGCATTCTTCAGACCGAAGGGCATCCGCAGGAACTCAAAGAGTCCGAACGGCGTGATGACCGCCATCTTCGGGACGTCCTCTGGCCTGACGGGGACCTGATGGTAGCCGCGTATGAGGTCCACCTTCGAGAAGAAGGACATGCCCGCCAAACGGGCGGCAAAGTCCTGAATGTGGGGGACGGGGTAGCGGTCGGGAGTGGTGGCGTCATTGAGACGGCGATAGTCCCCGCACGGTCGCCATCCCCTGCCGGGCTTCGGCACGATGTGCAGCGGCGACGCCCAAGCGCTCTCTGAGCGCCGAACAATGCCGAGTCGCTCCAGGGTAGCAAACCCCGCTTTTGCCACCGCCAGCTTCGTCGGCTCGAGGCGGAGTGCCCGGGCGTAGACCGGTGGCCCGACGGTGGGGATGTGATGGGCCACCCTGTGCTTGACGGCCCCCGCCGAGAAGGTGGGCCGCGTGAGGGCCGGGAAGCCGGCGAGGAGGCGGGTGAATGCGTCCGCTGCCGGAAGCGTACAGATCAACGTGGCCGGAACCGAACCGTTCGGCAAGCCGCTTGGCAAGCCGCTCGTTGAGCTGCTCCACGAGCTGGGCAGCGCACAAGCGAGCGAGCTGAACGTCTCGGCCTGGACAAGACGTCTGCGCTTTACGTCGACCAGGAGCCCATTAGCGCACAGGAAGTCCGCGTCAAGCAGTGCCATGGGCACGTCGGCGGTGACGAACGTCCATCGGAAAACCTGCCCTCCGAACTGCAGAGAGAGGCAGCGTTTTCCGTACATACGGATGGGCGTCCCGTTCGCGGCAAGCAGCGCGGGGCCCCCGCCCGCGGCATGCTTGTCTGACGTGCCGGCGGGAACGACACTCACCTGCGCTCCCGTGTCGCACAGGTAACGGCGCCCGGATAAGGTGTCCGTTATGAACAGCAGGCTGCTCGAACGGCCGGCGCTCATCGCCACTATTGAGTGCCGGCCCGGGCGTTTCCCGACCTGTTGAAGGAGCATGGCGGATGACATTGCCGAGCCTCATGGCCAAACTTGGCGTGGAACCAGCACCAGGTGGTGGAGCTGGAGGAGTGTGGCTGGCTCCGCCAGGCCGGTGGAGTTGGCGGTTTTCGCCGCGGCGGTGGGCGGGGCGTGGCGGTGGTCACGAGGGGCGTATCAGCATGCTGCGTATGCTGTGTAAGCTGATGCTGTGGATCAGCATCATCAGCATCATCAGCAGCATCAGCCTCGAGGTCCGTGACGGCCGCACCGACTCTCGCCCGCGTCTCCGAAGCCACGAAGTACCTGTCCGCCTTGGCTGCCAATGCTCGGGGTTCCGTTAGCCGGTCCCGGCCAAAGCGAGGCGAACCTGCGCTGGAAGTTGGCGACGGAAAAGCGCCCGGAATAGAGAACCGGGGGCTTCGTCGCCCAACAGTGACAGCATATGGTCCATTCAGACCGACGGGCGCGTGTCGCCGAGCTCGGGGAGATCCAGGAGGCAGTCGGCCCGTGCGTTGTCCGTGAGGCCGAACGTGGCTAGGAGTAGCCGCTTGAGTGCCTCGTACTTGTGGCCGTCCGGTGGGTGGCGAAGGACGGACACAACTCGAGCGGCCGTGCCGGGCCCGAGGGAGGCGACGACGTGGCAGTAGCGCATGTCGTCGTTGGTGAGGCGCCGAAGCTGAAATTGGGCTTCGGCTTGAACGAACCAGACTTCGGCCTGGGCCTCCCAAAATTCGGGAAGTTTAATCGCCATTGCCTTGTCGTTTGCCATTGCAATGGCGTCGTGTTCGGAAGGATCGCTACGGCAGATCCAACGTCGAGGTCACCATATAAAGCGCGATGCTGCGCGCGCTAATGCTTACGCAAGGAGCAAGCGGACAACGCGGTTCATAAAAGAGTCTTTATTCAATGTACTCAAACTGCAGCACTAAGCTGCTCAGGGCTGCGCGCCCCGTGTATATCGTGAGGCCACGCCTCTCTCCCTGGCGTGGCCCATCCCCACTTGGTGTGCGGGGTGATGTCACCACGTCAGTGCTTTCGTGTCCGCCACAGTAGGGTCATTTCGATGGAATCCATGAGTATTTTTTCCTTCCAAAATTTTATGCTGGACTTGGTTAACTTAGACCCTTTAAAAAAAAAAAAGCCCTGTAGTCTAGTAGGAAGATTAGGTCCCCCTGCACCCCCTGGAGATATACTTCTAATCAGTGTTTCTAGATTGGAAAAAATGTGTAGAAAATGACTAGCTATGGCCCCAAGCTGAAAAAATGTCCCACATACCATTTTTATGCAAATTACTGCTGCCATTATCAAAAAAACGATTTTTGACATATCTCAGCCAATATTGCAGATAATTGAAAAATGAAGGTGTCTAGACCCATGTTTTGAAGGGCATAGATCATGATAGAACTATTCATAACATGATTACATGTGTCTATGGTATACTAGTATGCATATTAATGCTGTAATTACAAAATAATCAGTTTTACAAATGATAAGGATACGTTAATACTGCAGATAACTTAACATGGTACATAAGGGGTCTAAACCCAGGTATTTTCAAGGTTAAATGTCAACAAGATGCTCCTGAGTCTTGCATAGGGGCGGGACATTGGCAGTAACATTGGTACCACTCAACTTTTCTTCCCACCATTGACTTTGTATTGCGAGAGATTTTCACTTGCTTATTTAAAGGTTTCTCACCCAGCCCACGTAAAATCTACCAACTCCTGCTGTTAACTCCCAAACATATTTTTTTATGTTATCCAATCACAGTGCAGAAATGACAGACTAGAGATCCAAATTAGTGCTGCTATAGCTGCCATTTTACATTTCCATCCATGTAACATGCGCGCTCGCGCGCTCGTATCAATTGGTAATGTCGCGCGCTCGTATCAATTGGTAACGTTGATGTTATTGAATACCTCAGTTGAAAGTTCAGTCTTCCATTCCATCTGTGTGTTGTTCTTGGTATTCATCCTCCAATCTAGCCAGGTAAGATGCTAACTATAATGTTACTCACACTCTTGACTTCAGTTTCTGCATGAAATCATAAACAGGCAGAATAACAGCTGAGCCAGCTAGCACCATGTTAGCTAACGTTAAAGCTAGCCTCATCTATGTACAGTATGTTCCTAATGTCGGTGTAACTTAAACTTTTGTTAATGCCAAACATGAGACATATCTGTTGACTTCTGTATATGAATTGAACCAGAAAGAGGCACGACAGCTGAGCTAGCTACAGTAACTTAGCACAATGTTTCATTGGCCTAGATAGCTAACGTTAGTGTGGAAGAATTTAGATGTTTTAGCTATTAGCACTTTTGATGCCACTAAACATGGTTTAGTCAGCTAAAAAGTACCCTAGTGTAGAACATGACTCAGAACCTCTGTTACCTCACTGAAAACTCAGAGCCTCCTTTCACAGGCACTTTTAACATCATTCGTGATTTCTTATTTGTCATTTAACAGTGATGGTAGACATCGACAGCAAGCATGCCCAAAAGAAAACGGAGTGTAGAACCTGCAGCCCAAAGCTCTCCTCCTACATGCATCCTTCATGTACCATCCATGTCTGATCATGGGGATTTCACGCCCCTCCGTAAAATTAAAGGATCTGCTTCAGAAAAACTGCAACTGCTTCAAAAGATCCGGGATAGACGTCTCAACCAACCGCATGACTCCCCATGTCGTATGCAATCAGTATGTGATCAGATCCCGGCAACTCTTCCTGATGACCTAGAAAGAGTAGGATATCACAGCAAGTGTTATAAGCACTTTGTCCGCCACTTTCATCGTCTGGGAGATGATACAGAACCAGGGCCATCAACCTCATCATGGCATCACTCTCCTCGTAAACCAGGAGGTTCTGCTGAACCCATCTTCCCGCCAGAGTGTATATTTTGTGAGAAAGTTGAGACCAAAGATGCTCATCGCAATACTGAGAGGCCTACAACCTTCCCATCCTTTAAAAACAAAGAAAATGCATGGGAGCAAATCGAAACACGGGCTGAGAAAATGGGTCTCTATCGACTCCATCGAAAGGTGAAAAACAAAGACCTCTTTGCATGTGAGGCCAAACACCATCCGTCATGTTTTAAAGCTTTCCGCACAGCATTCTACAACTATGAGCGTGCGATTCACAGAGCCGAAGCACCAAAGGAGCAGGCTTGCATGTCAGCCGCCCATGAAAAGGCATTCAACTCAGTACTGGAACACATTCAAACCCAGGTCATCCAGCAGAATAAAGTTCTACAGCTTTCTTCCTTGCGCTTGCTCTATGTCGAGGAACTGAAACTGAATGGATATGAGAACTCAAATTATCGGTCAGAGAAACTACTGAAACGCCTACAGAATGACCCAATCAAGGAGCATATCCACTTCACGAAGGTTGATCATGACAAATGTGATGTCATTTCTTTCTGGCTTGTGCACAGCTCAAACATAACAGTTTCCAATGCTCTCGCACGAGCATTCACACTCGGAAGCACAAACAAGAACCAAAATGTTGCCCTCCAACTTCGCCAGGGTATTCTACAGGCTTTCAGAGAGTGTAAAGACCAACCATGGCCACCAACAGCTGAAGACATGGAGCTCAATCCTGAAGACATCCTACCTCCAGACCTTGTCCGCTTTCTCAGCGTGCTAATGACTGGCAAGGAGGGCATCGAGACAGAAAAGGTGAAGCGTCTGGTCTTCTCCATTGGACAAGATCTGTGCCGTGCAGTGTCAGATGGAAAATGGAAGTTACCAAAGCACATTCTCCTCTGTGTGACTGTAAGGCACCTGTTCCGAAGCAAACAGCTCACCACAATACTACACAGGCTTGGACACTCTGAGAGCTACGATTTCGCCTTGGAGTTGGAAACTGCTCTCGCCAAGGTCCTGGATGAAGTCTCAACTTATCGTACACCACAAATTGTGACAGGAGAGGGCAACCTTGTATTCCACTGTGAGTGGGACAACTTGAATAAAACCACTACCAGTGTGCACGGCTCATCATTCACACCGCCAGCAGAGAATGACACAGTCTATGCCACTACGATGCAAGAGTACTACATCTGGCTCTTCATCAGATACATCGGAAGCTGTGGCCTGCAGCCTGTGCCTGGGCTAGGGGGTTTCACCTCTGCAACTGGTTCTCCCCCACCCAGCAAATCAACAGTCGACTACTGCACGCCTATCCACCAACCGATCACAGACAACGCAGTTGTTCGTGAGCTACTGAAGCGTTCCGAGGCAGCAACTGCTGAGGTGGGTCAGAGATGGGTCCTGAATACATTTGATCTGGGTGTCTGCATGAAAGCCCTTCCCATCATCTGGCGCTGGCCAAATGAATTTGCTAGTCATGTAGTAACGATTGGACCCTTCCACACATCCATGAACTACATCGGGATGCTCACTGGACACAAGATGCGTGGTTCTGGATATGCAGAGATTCTCTTTGAGGCACAACTAGTAACAAGTGGATCTCTCAAAGGTGTTCTCAGTGGAAAGGCCTACGCAAAGTCCCTCTTTTGCCTCAAAACAGTGTGTGAGGCAATGGAGAGGCTGTTGATGGAGAGATTCACTGAGGAGGAGAACATCATGATCTCTGACCCTGCTGTGCTTCTCAGAATGACCCAGTCTTGCAACCGAGAGCACCTCGATGAAGCCCTCAAAGACCCCTCAACTCTACTCCTCATCAAAAAGTACCATGCCTTTGAGGAAAAGGTGCGCAAGGGCCACCTGGGGAAGACAGCTGCCTTCTGGATGTCGTTCATTACCCACTGCCATCTTGTCTTCATGCTCCTCCACTCTGTGAAGACCAACAACCTCCAGCTGTTTCACAAGTGTAACGGAGAGATGGCAGATATCTTCTTCGCCTTTGACGGACACAACTACTCCAGGTTTGTGTAGCATACATGGTAAAATGTATAACCATCACTGAGTAGATTTTAATTGATACTTGGGTTCATGTATTATGAGAGGAGCTATTCCAATAAATGTCTACAGTATTTCCCTCTCTGTACTTTACAGATATCTGACTTGGCTGGAAGTCCACCTGACAAATCTGGAAAGCACGCACCCAGGGGCCAAGGACCTGCTTACT
This sequence comes from Myxine glutinosa, assembly GCF_964187855.1. NCBI lineage: Eukaryota > Metazoa > Chordata > Myxini > Myxiniformes > Myxinidae > Myxine > Myxine glutinosa. The sequence continues at coordinate 160,919,426 of NC_136262.1, forward strand.
ATGGGTGCAATCGCAGTGGCTCGCTCGATGATACCAGGGGCACTCAGTGCTGTCGACAAGACAATGGAAGAAACGTTCATGCGCTTTGCTAAATCATCAGGTACATCATTTTCTTTCAGTACATTATACATTTGAAACTGTAGAAACCAGCTTTATATGATGTAAACTGCTCTTACAAAACATTTCCCTTTTAATGATTGGGTTATGCAATTAAAATATGTTCACTTTTCAGGTGGCTTTGCTGGCCTGTACAGTCAGTTTGGGGCATACCAGAGATGGTGCCGAACAACCACAGCACGGGCACAGTTCTATGAAAAGACCCTTGAGATGGTGGATCTCATCGATGACCCAGACTGCCCAAGAGCAGGGAGACATCGTGAACTAGAGAAGGCAGAGATCAGAAAAGGCGAGGAGGCCGTTCAGCGAACCCTAACTACTATCAAGAACTTCACCAATCCGTTCACCATCATTGATAAGGACAAACTCTACTGCCTGGCCTCTGGTGCTCCCGTCCCCATGGATGTTGAGATGGATGTGTTACAAGCAGAAGCTGTGGGGAAAGCTGCGAAAGCTGACTTCATCAGGCGCCTGGAAAGCGGAGAACCTGAGAGCTTCTTCAACCCAATCAAGAGAAAGAAACTCAAGACCATGGAGGCTAGTAACAAGAAGATCACACTAACATCCTCACAGGGCAAGGTAAGGATGTAATCCAATACCCAAGTGCTTTTGTATTTTATGTTGTATTTTTAAATGGCGTCCTGTACATGCTATATTGAGATACAAGATTGAACTCCAAATTTGTTTATTAAAGACAGTGCACATCAATGAACAATGTAAAGATTGTAAATATGCCAATTTATAGCACATGAATAATTTTCACCTGTAGTCCTTCCTGTAGTACATATCAACCAATCACCATTTATCATTCCAGGTCATCCAGTATCAGGAGCAAAGCAACCTTGCATTCCTGCTCCTTGTCAAGTCTCAGAGTCAAGATGAGCCATTAGACCTGGGAGAACTCATGAAGTACTGCCTGATGCCAGTGCCTCCTAGCCTTGGGACACCAGATGGGTTCTTCTGCAAAACCAACAAAGCCTCCATTCTGCACTACCTTTTAGAGGACACCACACCACAAGATCTGCAATACCCCAAGGATGCCCTGTTCATCCAGGATGGAATGGCGCTGCTGCATACCCTTGCCAACCTTCCCCCAACATGTGGTGAGATATGCTTGCAGGTGCTTGATCAGATGGTGGCCAAGCAGCACTTTCTGTTCTCCACTGACAGTTACCATCCTGAGTCAATCAAAGCGCAGGAAAGGCTGAGGCGGGGCAGCTCAGAGAAGATCATTCTGGCTGGACCAGCAACCAGGAAGCCATATGACTTCAAAATGTTCCTTGCAAATGACGACAACAAAAAGCAGATGTGCCAGCTTCTTCTGAAAGTGTGGAGTGGACAAGAGGCAGCTACCAGGCTGGAGAGAACAGAGATGGCTGTGCTGATCGTGGAGGGGAAGGCCCACCAACTTGCCTCAACGAATGGCAAGGTAAAATTGAAAGCCCTTCGTGAATGGCGATTCAATTTGTAATTTTTCCTGAAAAAAAGGTGATTACCTGTGATGTTTGTCTAGATCTGAAACTGGCAGTGACTGGTGATTGAAATGCGGTGCCTTTTTGTGTTTCAGGTCGAGGTACGTGAACTCCCCACGATCTACAGCAACCAGGAAGAGACTGATACCAGGGTGGTTCTGTACCTCCATCATGCTGCTACCATCGGATACAAGAACGCTGTAGTCAGAACACCGGACACAGACATCCTCCTGATCCTGCTCCACCATGCCCACAACATCAAGCTGACGGTGTACCTGGATACAGGGTCAGGGAAGCATCGCCAACTTGTCAACGTCTCTGAGCTGGCAGAATCCCTGGGAGAGGACTACTGTGCCACTCTCCTGGGGTACTATGTGTTCAGCGGAGAAGACTGCACCAGTGCCTTCAAAGGGAAGGGAAAAGTCGGGCCCTTGAAAAAGCTGGAGAAGAATCCCAGGTTTCACAGGGCATTCGGTGAACTGGGTGACAACTGGGATGCCAACCCTGAGGTGGAGAGGCAGTTAGAAAAATTCACCTGTGTGATGTACGGCCAGAGTCGCGAGTCATCAGTGGACATTGTCCGTGCCAAGCTGCTACGAAAAATGGTGGGAGAGGACAAGACCCTCACATCCAAGTCCAAGGTTGATCTGGCTCGCCTTCCTCCATGCCAGTCTGCCCTGAAGCCGCACATCCAGCGTGTGAACCACCGCGTAGCATTGTACAAAAGAGCCGATCAACCTATCATCGAAAAGCCAAAACCTTATGAGGAGCAAGGATGGATAAGGACTGATGAAGGACTGTTGAAACCAATGTGGTCCAGTGGTCCCATCCTACCAACCTCACTGGTGGATCTTCTGAACACAGGAGAGCACGAAGAGGAGGAGGAAGAGGAAGGAGAAGAAGAGTTTGACTCTGACGATTTCGATGAAAATGATGATGACTGACTCAGTGTAGAATCACTAATGCTAATGATGTTTATCTAAAACAAGCAAGAGAAGAGTGGTCACATTGAGTGCTAGGACTATTTTGACAGTTGTAATATTTAGAAAAATAAAACTTTGTGTTAACGTCTGTGTAGACGGACCTTAATATGAGTCTATTATTTCGTAAAACTGTGATTATTTTGTAAATAAAGCACTAATTAGCATACTAGCAAACCATAGACACAGGTGATCTTGTTATGAATAGTTCTATCATGATCTACACCCGTCAAAACATGAGTCTAGACACCTTATTTTTTCAATTATCTGCAATATTGGCTGAGATATGTCAAAAATCGTTTTTTTGATAATGGCAGCAGTAATTTGCATAAAAATGGTATGTGGGACATTTTTTCAGCTTGGGGCCATAGCTAGTCATTTTCTACACATTTTTTCCAATCTAGAAACACTGATTAGAAGTATATCTCCGGGGGGTGCAGGGGGACCTAATCTTCCTACTAGACTACTGATGCACTTCCAAACTAGAGCTTCCAGGGAAGCAGAACTCAACTGAACTGAGTGGACAACTTTAAAGTAGGTCAGTTGTCTGTACTAGATTTGACTTAAATGAATAGCCAACAACATTGTGTTATAATTTTAAGGTCCTTGTATTTTTTTTTTTTTATATATATATTTTTTTTTGTATACAAGATCGAGGCTCGTGGAAGAGCTAACATTAATCACACAAAAAGACAAACCGACACACAAAACACAAAAAACAAGGGGAGCGGCAGACAAGATGGGGAGAGAGGGGGAAGGACACAAAAGAGAGGGGGAAGAGGGGGAAGGACACAAACACAACATTTGAGAGCAGGGACATCGGGAGGACTTGGGGGGAGGTGGGAGAGGAATAAAACATATGAACACGAAGGACTCTGGGGTGAATTACCGGGGGTAGAAAAGATCAAGGTTTTCGATGGGGGAAGATAAGAGATGGTGGTGAACAGCTGTTTTAAAGACCTGGAGGGAGGAGTGGGATTGAAGGGAGTGGGGGAGTTTGTTCCAGAGGCGGGAGAAAAGGGGAATGAAAGAGTGAAGGTGAGCAGAGAGCCTAGACTTTGGCAGTTTAACCATAAGAGGGTTGCAGGCAGATCTTGTGCGACCTGAAGGAATATTGGGGGGACAGAGCACAGAGAGAGCTGGGGGAGCAAGGCCGGAGAGGAGTCGGTGGAAGACAGACAGTATCCTTATACTTGTCCTTGTTTTACAATTGCGTTTGATCAAAATCCATAAATATTTGCGGACGTTAAAGTCTTAACGTCGTTTTGGAGCTGAAAACAATATGGCGGCCTATGGCGGCCATTTTGTGACGGATCGGGTTGGAATGCAATAGAAACCTACCTTGTGTGGTATGGGTTAAACATTCTAAGTTTGATCAAAATCTGTTAATATTTGTGGACGCTAGAGTGTTAACGTCGTTTTCATGACCAAAAACAAAATGGTCGCCTAAGTCCGCCATTTTTCAACGGATCGGGCTGAAATATAATACCAACCTGGTTCTTGGGGAAAGGATGCTGCATGTCAAGTTTGATCAGAATCGGTTGATATTTGTGGACGCTGGAGTGTTAACGGACGACAGACAACAGACGACGACGACGACGACGACGACGACAGACGACGGACGCCGGAGGGTTCAGTATGTGATGAACTCAACTCGACGGTAGTCCAGTTGAGTTAAAAATGTAGACTAAATCCACCAGAGAGTGAAATCCAAAATGGCTGCCGACGGCTATAATGGAAATGAGAATAATCATATATTTTGAACCAAATACACGACAACAACATGAATGAGGTTTTGTCAGCCCGTCCCCTGCTTAGCAGGAGAGTATTGTAATCAGTTGTGTGTGTCTGTCTGTCTGTGTGTCTGTCCGGGCCGTAACTCTTTTACCATTCGAGCTATTGTCATCGAATTTTCACCAAACCTTTATTATGATAATACGGAGAAGGCAAATTAATAATTTTGTCAAAATGTCAAAGGTCAGCATCACATAAAATCATCAATTTGCATCTGATTGACCCGCAATTTCAGAAATTTGCATAGTGGGTCACTGAATTGGTTCACCAATCAAAATCTATAAACTGATTATTTTTTATATCTAAAGCTAAAAGGTTGATCCCCTGCTGCATAAAATCATCAATTTTCATTTTGCTTTTTTTATTTATTGCTTTCGTTATTTGAGATTACAGAAGAAGAAGAAGATGACTAATACAAATAGACATGGACGGGCTTTGCATTTTCACATGCTTTCTAGTTCCCCGTTGATTTTAAGGTGATAAATCCAATGTGATGGTCATTTTATATCGTGGAGGTCATCTTCACCTCTAAATCCAAGATGGCCGCTGAAAAACCATAAATGCAATATTTTCCGTAACCAGATGAGCTATAACACGGACGAGGTGTCGTTTTCCACTAATTTCATCGTGGTAAAACTGATGGGAGGGTTATTTTACACTTTGGAGGTCATCTTGACCTATAAATTTATGACGTTAATGTGCAAATTTTTCCACTTTCAGAGGTTTCCATCAATCTAGTCTACATTAGGGACAGCGACCCAATCATTGCATACAGAATGAGGCACATAGAATGAGGTCACTAGGAATTTTGGTAAGTATAGAGAAAAACAGATTTGTTTGTTGATAGTAATCAACTGTAAATTGAAGCTCGATATCATACATATGGCATATGAGTTAATGAAAGAGATCTTAAATTGAAATAACGGGATAACACTTATTTGATTTCCTTTTTGTGGTCGTGCAGAATTGTGTGCAAATATGTCAGGATGTCCCTTAGATATATCTATATGAGTAACTAGCAGAAGTACCCGGCATTGCCGGGTGGGCGAGGGGGAGGGGGAAGGGGAGGGGAGGGGAACGGGGGAGAGGGGGAGAGAAGAGGGGGGAGGGGGAGAGGGGGAGGGGGAAGGGGGGAAAGGAAGGGGTAGGGGGGAAAGGGAGGGGTAGGGGGGAAAGGGAGGAAGGGGGGAAAGGGAGGAGGAGGGGAAAGGGGAAGGGGAGGGGGGAAGGGGAGAGGGTAGGGTGGAGGGGGAAGGGAGGGGGAAGGGGAGGGGGGAAGGGTAGGGGGGTGGGGATGGGGAGAGGGAGGGGGAGGGGGAGGGGGGAGGGATTAGGGGAGGGGGGAAGGGTGGAGGGGGAAGGGAGGGGGAGGGGGAAGGGGAATGGGTAGGGGGGAAAGGAAGGGGTAGGGGGGAAAGGGAGGGGGACGGGAGGTGGAGGGGAAATGGGAGAAGAGGGGGGAGGTGAAGGGGAGGAGAGGGGGGAGGGGGAAGGGAAGGGGGAGGGGGAGGGGGAAGGGAAGGGGGAGGGGGAAGGGAAGGGGGAGGGGGAGGGGGAAGGGAAGGGGGAGGGAAAGGGAGGGGGAAGGGAAGGGGGAGGGAAAGGGAGGGGGAAGGGAAGGGGGAGGGAAAGGGAGGGGGAAGGGAAGGGGGAGGGGAAGGGAAGGGGGAGGGAAAGGGTGGGCCAATCAACAATGACGTTGCAGTTCTCATGGTAGGTAATCAATAATCGCGACATCGTCCTGCATCTTCGCAACAACAGCACGAAGCGGATTTGGGAGACTCACCGATCCTGTGACGCCCTCCAGTACCGGCGTTGCCGGGCGGGGGAAGGGAGACCCCCGTACATTCCCAACCCGTACATTCGCCCTCTCGACTCAAGCTCACTCGGACAAAAGCCTCGCACAAATTACACCGTGAAGGCCCAATGGCCATGTCTATGCCACAAATCAAGTACGTGAGCGAGTCTGGCGCACTGAATTGAAAATATATAGAACGCTCATACTCCGTGAAAAGTGAAGCCGCCGTGTCGCCATCTTGGTTACCACGACTCGACCAACTCGCTTCGCGGATCTCGTTTGTTTTGAACGTGTCCCAGATTTTAAAAGCCAGACAACTGTTAAAATGCCATTTTGTGCGGCAATAAACTGCTCCAACCGGTTACGGAAGGGTTGTGGAAAGACGTTTCACAGCTGTTTCAAAGACGTTTAGTTCATATCACACAAAATCGACAAAAATCGACACAAAACACGATCGCATAAAAGGTGAAAAAACGCAATCGCTTTTCGCTCTGAATTACGTGCAAACGCATGACGGAAATCACCATCGCCCAGCATCAAGTGGCAACCAAGATGGCGCCCGGTAGCTGCATCTCCACCTATGTGGTGTGAATGGCAATGGTCATTCTATATATTTTCAGTTCAATGGTCTGGCGGCGGGGATGGAACATCACGTGATCGCTCTGAGCGAATCAGCGAGCTGCTCTGGCACCGGCTGAGATTCCGTATATAATGTTCCTCGCTGAAATGCGCTGAGGTAAATATGAATAAAAAATATGGATCTCATCAAATATTTTGAGGTGGGCCATGTCCTTCCCAGGCTGAATGGCCATGTCTATGCCAAATATCAAGCACGTGAGCCTCTCTGTTTAGGAGTCTATCGGTAACATTACACACACACAAACTGTGTTTTATATATATAGATTAACGTTAGTATGTTCTTCTTTCTAATTCAGGTGCAGAATGCTTCGTTGTCACCATTCACTCGAGGAAAGTCTTCAAATCCAGTCACCATGAAGAGCGAAGACAGCGACTATTAGAGGATGACTACCTGGTGCATCCGTGTGGTACAGATTGTTTGCTGCTCTGTACATAATATATATATATATATATATGTTATATATATACTGTATATATACTGCATATACACTACATGACCAAAAGTATGCGGACACCCCCTCTAATTGGTGGATTCTGCTGTTTCAGCCACACCCATTGCTGACAGGTATGTATAATCAAGCACACAGCCAGGCAATCTCCATAGACAAATATTGGCAGTAGAATGGCCCATACTGAAGAGCTCAGTGACTTTCAACATGGCACCGCCAAAGGATACCACCTTTCCAACAAGTCAGTTCGTCAAATTTCTGCCCTGCTAGAGCTGCTCCAGTCAATTGTAAGTGCTGTTATTGTGAAGTGGAAACGTCTAGGAGCAACAGCAGCTCAGCCGCGAAGTGGTAGACCACACAAGCTCACAGAACGGGACCGCCAAGTGCTGAAGCGCATAGCATGTAAAAATCGTCTGTCCTCAGTTGCAACACTCACTACCAAGTTCCAAACTGCCTCTGGAAGCAACGTCAGCACAACAACTTTTTCGTCGGGAGCTTCATGAAATAGGATTCCATGGTCGAGCAGCCGCACACAAGCATAAGATCACCATGTGCAATGCCAAGCGTTGGCTGGAGTGGTGTAAAGCTTGCCGCCATTGGAGTCTGGAGCAGTGGAAACACGTTCTTTGGGGTGATGAATTATGCTTCACCATCTGGCAGTCCGACGGACAAATCTGGGTTTGACAGATGCCAGGAGAATGCTTCCTGTCCGAATGCATAGTGCCAACTGCAAAGTTTGGTGAAGGAGGAATAATGGTTTGGGGCTGTTTTTTATGGTTCGGGTTAGGCCCCATAGTTCCAGTGAAGGGAAATCTTAACGCTAAAGCATACAATGACATTCCAAATGATTGTGTGCTTCCAACTTTGTGACAACAGTTTGGGGGAAGTCCCTTTCCTGTTTCAGCATGACAGTGCCCCGGTGCACAAAGCGAAGTTCAGACAGAAATGGTTTTTCAAGATCGGTGTGGAAGAACTTGACTGGCATGCACAGAGCCCTGACCTCAACCCCATCAAACACCTTTGGTATGAATTGAAACGCCGACTGCGAGCCAGGACTAATCGCCCAACATCAGTGCCCGACTTCACTAATGCTCTTGTGGCTGAATGGAAGCAAATCCCTGCAGCAATGTTCCAACATCTAGTGGAAAGCCTTCCCAGAAGAGTGGAGGCTGTTATAGCAGCAAAGGGGGACCAACTCCATATTAATGCCCATCATTTTGGAATGAGATGTTCAATGTTCGGGTGTCCACATACTTTTGGTCATGTAGTGTATATACAGTGCGTATCAAAAAAAAGGTAATCCGAATTCAAGGGGTTAATATGCAAAGGTTATTTAGTTTGACAATTTACATGTGGTTTACCAATTATGAGGAGATTCTCAGCTTTCCATTGATGCCTTTCATGCATCATTGCTGTCACACATGACCTAGTACATGTTCATTGAAAATGACAAGTTCAAATCGCATTTTTACAAGTTTGGCTAATCGGTGCAAGACAGTTTTAAATGGACGCATTACTTGTCGACTGTCAAGTTGATTATGTAAAATTGATAAGCTGGTCTGGTAATCGTCAGTTGTGTCATCCTTTGTTTAAGATGGGTATTTAAGATGGGCCTACAGTGTATGGGTTTAGAGACAGTCTGAGTCATTGAAAAGATGGTTCAACTTCCGACTGAACAGCGGACCTTCGTGGTTACAACCTTTCACCAAACTGGAAGTTTGCAGCAAACTCGTGATGCGTTCAGGGAACGTTTCCCAGAACGGGAGCCTCCAGCAGCCAAAACCATCTGGGCGAATGTTAGAAAATACCAAGATCATGGCACTAGCCTCAACCGCAACAAGGAGAATTCTGGTAGGAGGCGCGCTGGGCGATCGGAAATGAACATTGCAGCAGTAAGGCAGCAAGTTTTGGAGCATCCTCAGGATACCAGTGCAAGACGAAATGGTTAGGGTTAGGGTTAGGACCCTAACACCACCCTAACCCTAACCCTAACCCTAACCCTAACCCTAACCCTAGCCAAACTTGTCATGGATTGCTTTCGGCAACATTCAACCGAATAACAAGACTGGACCTCCACCAACATCCATATTGGATTCACATCCGGCATCAACTTACGCCAGGAGATTTTGCCAGGAGGCTGGCGCTTGCCAGATGGTTGATAGCACGTTGCGAAGCAGATGTCAATTTCCTGCGGTATCTCGTTATCGGTGACGAAGCTGCTTTCGCCATGGATGGCAAGGTCAATACCCATAATGTTCTTGAATATGCACCGACAGGACAAACCCCGGAATTTAATTTTGACACCAACATGAATCGACAAAAGTGGACTGTTTTGTTGGGACTTTGTGGAAGTGGTCAGGTGATCGGACCATTTTTCTTTCAAAGGAATGTCAATGGTAACAGGTATCTGCAGATGATCAATGATGAAGTTTTGCCGCAGCTGGAGGAGAACTTTGAGCGACAGGTTCGTGGTGTCTTCAGATATCTCTGGTGGGCCCAAGACGGCGCCCCAGCACATCGTCTTATCGCTGTCCGAGATCGACTGAGGGAACTCTTTGGAGACCGAGTCATCACCCTCGACCATGCAGCGGAATGGCCGCCAAGATCACCTGACCTCACACCATGTGATTATTTCCTTTGGGGACATTTAAAGAACAAGGTGTTCGTAACTCCTCCCCGTGATCTTGACGAATTGCAAGGCCGTATTCGACATGAAGTGGATGCTTTGCGCAATGACCCGGCTTTGGTGAGACGAGCAGTTCAGGGCATGCTCCGCCGCTGTGAGCTTTGTGTTAAAAGGGGAGGTGGACATGTTGAAGGTGTGGGTGCATAAAGGCCAATCATTCCTGAGAAAAGTTCACATCTGACGTTCATTTTGCACCAATTATCCTGATTGCACCGATTAGCCAAACTTGTAAGTATGCGATTTGAACTTGTCATTTTCAATGAACATGTACTCGGTCATGTGTGACAGCAATGATGCATGGAAGGTATCAATGGAAAGCTGAGGATCTCCTTAATTATTAAACCACATGTAAATTGTCAAAATAAATAACCTTTGCATATTAACCCCTTGAATTCGGATTACCTTTTTTTTGATACGCACTGTATATACTGTATATATATACTACCATATTCTCGATGTAACATACCTCTCCATTGAAATGGCAAATCTGGAAGATAGGACAGGAAGTGCAGCAAACATGTTGAAACGTAATTAGGACAATAAAATGAAATATGAGTGCATTTTGCAATTTGGCGAACCATGCAGTGGGCATGATTGTATAGAAAATGTGACATCTGATAAATGGGATTCCCTGTGGGAAAAGGCTGAGAAATGGTAGGGACGATACAAGTTTGGACACATCTATAAATCTCTTGAGTGGGAGAAGGGGCCAAATGGGCACCATATGCATCGTTCAAGCTATGCAACGCTGTCAAGCAAAGATCGTCCTTCTAAAGCTGAGCAACGCTGAAAGAAAGAGACGGAGCGGGCAGGGGAAAACACCGATGTTGTGGAAATGGTCCCCATGCTTGAACCTGGCGCTCCTAAAAAGCTCCGCTCTGGTACAGATCCCCTACATGAAAATAATTATTGTTGTGTGTGAATTTACTAACCTGCTGTCAATGTCTCAGCTCGCATAAAGGTGTATTTTTTTTTACGAGACACTCTAATGTAGCGGTCCACCTTCTTGGAGGTGATGCACGTTCAGGCAGGACATCTGCTCAGGTATGAAGGCTTGATCATATTTTTTTTCCCACGGCCTTGGCTTGGGATGAAGTGGATAGTCGGAACTTGAAGAACCTTCAACAGACCCCTCAAACTCAGAGGAGGGCAGCAGCTTCCTCTTCAAGCGTTTTCTCTCACCAAGTCAGATGAAACAGTTGTTAATGAAATGATGACAACATCATGCGGCATGTCACTGCCACTGCCTTCAAAAAAGCAAAAACAACAGCACTTAAAGAAAAAAAAGGGCAAAACTATAGCATTTAGGTGAAATGGAACTCTCTGTTCACCTTCGCTATTTCATTCCTCTTTACTCCCACCTCTGGAACAAACTCCCACTCCTCCCTCCAGGTCTTTAAAACAGCTGTTCACCACCATCTCTTATCTTCCCCCATCCAAAACCTTGATCTTTTCTACCCCCACTAATTCACCCCAGATACACTTTTTTGAAATACCAACTACTTTCCTGGAAGTCCTAGCAGTGTCCAAGTGTTTTATACTTCTCCCACCCCACCCTAATCCACACGCCTCCTCCCCCCCAAGCCCTCTCCCTCCCACAGTTCTCCCGATGTCCCTGTTCTCAAATGTTGCGTTTGTGTCCTTCCCCCTCTCTCCCCATCTTGTCTACCGCTCCCCTTATTATATGTTTCATGTGTCTGTATGATTTTTTTTTTGTGATTAATGTTAGCTCTTTCACGAGCCTCGATCTTGTAAACAAAATATCTATCTATCTATAATTCCAGTAATCTCTGTGTGTATGTTTGTATGTTTGTATGTTTGTATGTTTGTATGTTTGTATGTCTGTATGTCTGTGACCGATGTTTCTCGACAACCACGGGTCCTATATACTTTAAACTTGCCAGGTATATTGCTGGGGACCCGAGGATGTGCCTTTTCAAGGTTTCATATTAATCGGACAAGTAGTTACCGAGCTATGTCCAAAAAACGATTCAACCAATCAGAGAGCAGCGAGCTATCACGTGTGCCGAACGTGGCGAACAGACTCTGCCTCGGACGGCACATTTGAGAGCGTATTCATTTATTTCACGTTGGAAAACTATGTTGCCGTTAAACTATGTTTTAAAACTAATTAAAACTAATTTGCGATTCATCGTAACTGCGATTTGCGACCTTCCGGACAGTGAAGACTGCACTTCCGGCAGCCAATCACAGAACGCGTTATTGCGTAGGCGTGGCCGATGTGAGAGCGAGCCGAGCCGAGCGCGTGCGCCATTACGGTTCGTAATTCGATTTCTTCCGGAGAAAATAATAATTTCTCGATTTCTTATGCGCATTATTTCTCCCAATTCAGTCAGAGCGAAGGGCGGAAGCGAAGAGCGTTGTTTTTTTTGTTTACGGGCGTACGGGCGGGGTAGAGCGTACGGGTAGCGTTATTTTTTTTTTTTGGCAAGGAACGGGCACCCACGTACGGGCATGCCCTAGTCTATCTATAATGCCAGTAATCTCTGTGTGTCTGTCTGTGACCGCTGTTTCTCGACAACCACGGGTCCGATATACTTGAAACTTGCCAGGTATATTGCTGGGGACCCGAGGATGTGCCTTTTCAAGGTTTCATATTAATCGGACAAGTAGTTAGCGAGCTATGTCCAAAAAACGATTCAACCAATCAGAGAGCAGCGAGCTATCACGTGTGCCGAACGTGGCGAACAGACTCTGCCTCGGACGGCACATTTGAGAGCGTATTCATTTATTTCACGTTGGCAAACTATGTTGGCGTTAAACTATGTTTTACAACTAATTAAAACTAATTTGCGATTCATTCGCTTTCCTGCGCGTTTGTGCACGCTATGGCGATTTCTTTACCAAACTCCGCAAGCCGTTCGCTTTGGACCAAACCATTTCATGTAAATAGAGGGGGGGGATTGTCACCGTACTCGCAAGCCGTTCGCTTTGGACCAAACCATTTCATGTAAATAGAGGGGGGGGGGGGATTGTCACCGTACTCGCAAGCCGTTCGCTTTGGACCAAACCATTTCATGTAAATAGAGGGGGGGGATTGTCACCGTACTCGCAAGCCGTTCGCTTTGGACCAAACCATTTCATGTAAATAGAGGGGGGGGATTGTCACCGTACTCGCAAGCCGTTCGCTTTGGACCAAACCATTTCATGTAAATAGAGGGGGGGGATTGTCACCGTACTCGCAAGCCGTCCGCTTTGGCTTTGCGAATGGACCAAACCATTTCATGTAAATAGAGGGGGGGGATATAATTTTGTACGGGCATGCCCTAGTAGCTATAAAGGCTTAAGAACTATCGTTTTTTTTAAATCCCCATAAATCCAAGTTTTCTTTTCAAAATTTTCAAAAACTTTTTCCTTTTTCAAAAATTTCAAAAAACAAAAACAAAAAAACTCTTATAGTATTATTATACATTAGCCATTTGGCTAATTTGTTTTGTCACATTTGGATAATTTGGCAGTTGTTACGTACGGTACCTATTTGGCTTAGGATTTATTTAATTTTATTTTTTTGTGTGCAAGATTGTGTTAGGAGCTAACATCAATCACAAAAAAAAAATGAGGACACACAAAATATACAATAAGTCGGATATATGTAATTTGATTAAGCATACACTACATTTTTCGAGTTTTTGTGCACTTGTATGGAAGAAAAACAATGGACTTTTCATGAGCCCAAAACGGTCATTGTTTTATTAATTAATTTATTAATTTATTTATTGGTTTTTGCCATCTTACCAGCATTGTCCATATTCACTCCCACATTTTTGTCAAGCAATGCTCAACTTCTTTACTTGCTTGGACACAATGATCTGTTAAAAATGGAGGGTAACTACATCATTACACAGATAAGTCTGATCAATATTGTCAAATAATTTAACTTCTTTATCATCCAGATTTCTACATGAATCATAGGCCCTGAAAAATGAAAATGGGTCGATGGACAATAAAACAATATTTCAGTGTTGTTGTTTCATCGGGCACAGTTGGGCCACGTGTGTACTGCCTCCATCTGGTCCAGTATTGTAGTAAATAATTACGTTGTTTGGTGTAAAAGGTGAGTAACACTCGAGGTGAGCAATGATCTGAATTTTTTTTGTGGACCGGAGATAGGATGGTGTGTGGTGGCTACATCCTTTTGGTCAGGATCCTCGTGACCACAGCAAGTATGGTGCATGGTTCCGGATACCGTAACAGTGAAGGGGTTAATATTTGTTATGAAATAAACATTTGGCCTTGGTAATATGCATAATTATATTAATAATGAGAAAATCATGGATACATAAAAATCATTCCAGAACAACCTCTGTATTTGCAACTTGAGTTCATCGAACATGATACCCCCGCACAGTGATACACAAGGATACACAAGGAAACTAGATGCATGAAAAGGCCATTTGGCCCATAATGCCTGCACCATATCAATACCGGACCAATTTATCCGTCAATATGATGTACTTTCACTGGGGGGGTGAAGGGAGGAATGTGGATGAGATAATGACGCATGCCCAGGGATATCCCAAGGGTGTCAAAATAAAAATGGGGAAATATATATTTTTAAATTATTAAACTTAAAAAAGGGGGAAAAAATTTTTTGTGGGGTGGGGGAGGGGGGAAGGTGTCCAGGGATATCCTTTGTCGAAACCCGTCATTATCTTAAACATCTCTAGCATGTCTCCACCTAACTGCCTCCTTTCTCATGTGTCTGCCCTGTCTCCTTCAGCCGCTCCTCATAGCTGGGCCCGGGATCGATATACTCGCCCTGCACTAAACCAACTCTATGGCAGCTATGTCCTTCCTGAACTGTTGTGACCAAAACTGCACACAATATTCTAGATCGGGCCTCACTGAATGTTCAAGTATATATTTCAATTTAAATAAAATCATAGTATTAAAATTAGTTTAAAATCCGGAAGTTTAGTGTGACTGAAGCAGTCTCATACGTTGCCATCATGGGCACTTAAGACGTTGTTGAGTCGCAGTTTAGGAGAGGAAGGCCAATCTTGAGAAGTACAGTTTGCAAAAGTTCTATGCACATGGCTATCAATTCCCCTCCATGCCCATGACCAGTGTCAAACCTCTCCATGTCGGTACCCTCCCACTCCCCCTAGAGGGGGGGGATTGTCACCGTACTCGCAAGCCGTTCGCTTTGGACCAAACCATTTCATGTAAATAGAGGGGGGGGGGGGGGGGGGATTGTCACCGTACTCGCAAGCCGTTCGCTTTGGACCAAACCATTTCATGTAAATAGAGGGGGGGGGATTGTCACCGTACTCGCAAGCCGTTCGCTTTGGACCAAACCATTTCATGTAAATAGAGGGGGGGGGGATATAATTTTAGATATATATATAGTACGGGCATGCCCTAGTATTAAAAAAATAAGACATGAACAACGTAGAGAAGAACAACGCTGAGATGCACAAGTCTGGGATGGAGAATATAGAGATAGACAACTTAGAGATGAACAACTTAGAGATGAACAACTTAGAGATGAACAACGCAGAGATAAACAACGCAGAGATAGATGAACAATGCGGGGATGGACAACGCTGAGATGGGCAATGACTAAGATGGACAACGCTGAGATGGGCAACGACTAAGATGGACAACGCAGAGATGAACAACGCAGAGATAGATGAACAATGCGGGGATGGACAACGCTGAGATGGGCAATGACTAAGATGGACAACGCTGAGATGGACAACGCTGAGATGATCATCGACTAAGATGGACAATGCTGAGATGGACAACGCTGAGGTGGGCAACGACTAAGATGGACAACGCTGAGATGGACAACGCTGAGAGGGACAACGCTGAGATGGACAACGCTGAGATGGACAACGTAGAGATGGACAACGTAGAGATGAACAACGCAAAGATGAACAACGCAAAGATGAACAACGCAAAGATGAACAACGTAAATATGGACAACGCAAATATGGACAACGTGGGGATGGACAACGCTGAAATGGTCAATGTGGGAATGGACAATGCTGAAAGGGCGGCATGGATCCGATGACGCGGAGGCCGGCATGGATCTGTCGACGCGGAGGCCGGCATGGATCCGAGGTGGAGGCCGGCATGGATCCGATGACGCGGAGGCCGGCATGGATCCGACGACGCTGAGGCCGGCATGGATCCTATGACGTGGAGGCCGGCATGGATCCGACGACGTGGAGGCCTGCATGGATCTGACGAGGTGGAGGCCGGCATGGATCCGACGACGCTGAGGCCGGCATGGATCCTATGACGTGGAGGCCGGCATGGATCTGACGACGTGGAGGCCTGCATGGATCCGATGAGGTGGAGGCTGGCATGGATCTGACGATGCGGAGGCCAACATGGATCCGATGAGGTGGAGGCCGGCATGGTTCCGACGACGCTGAGGCCGGCATGGATCCTATGACGTGGAGGCCGGCATGGCTCTGACGACGTGGAGGCCTGCATGGATCCGATGAGGTGGAGGATGGCATGGATCTGACGATGCGGAGGCCAGCATGGATCCGATGAGGTGGAGGCCGGCATGGATCCAACGATGCAGAGGCCGGCATGGATCTGACGGCATGGAGGCCGGCATGGATCTGACGACGTGGAGGCCTGCATGGATCTCATGAGGTGGAGGCCTGCATGGATCCAATGACGCGGAGGCCGGCATTGATCCTATGACGTGGAGGCCTGCATGGATCTGACGACGTGGAAGCCTGCATGGATCTCACGAGGTGGAGGCCTGCATGGATCTCACGAGGTGGAGGCCTGCATGGATCTGATGAGGTGGAGTCCGGCATTGATCCGACGAGGTGGAGGCCGGCATGGATCTGACGGCATGGAGGCCGGCATGGATCTGACGACGTGGAGGCCTGCATGGATCTCATGAGGTGGAGGCCTGCATGGATCCAATGATGCGGAGGCCGGCATTGATCCTATGACGTGGAGGCCTGCATGGATCTGACGACGTGGAAGCCTGCATGGATCTCACGAGGTGGAGGCCTGCATGGATCTCACGAGGTGGAGGCCTGCATGGATCTGACGAGGTGGAGTCCGGCATTGATCCGACGAGGTGGAGGCCGGCATGGATCTGACGACGTGGAGGCCGGCATGGATCTCACGAGGTGGAGGCCGGCATGGATCTGACGAGGTGGAGGCCGGCATGGATCTCACGAGGTGGAGGCCGGCAAGGATCTGACGAGGTGGAGGTCGGCATGGATCTCACGAGGTGGAGGCCGGCATGGATCTGACGAGGTGGAGGCCGGCATGGATCCTACGACGCGGAGGCCGGCATGGATCCAACGGCGCGGAGGCCGGCATGGATCCGAGGTGGAGGCCGGCATGGATGCAATGACGCGGAGGCCGGCATGGATCCGACGACGCTGAGGCCGGCATGGATCCTATGACGTGGAGGCCGGCATGGATCCAACAATGCGGAGGCCGGCATGGATCTGACGGTGTGGAGGCCGGCATGGATCTGACGATGTGGAGGCCTGCATGGATCTCACGAGGTGGAGGCCTGCATGGATCCAATGATGCGGAGGCCGGCATGGATCCTATGACGTGGAGGCCTGCATGGATCCAATGACGCGGAGGCCGGCATGGATCCTATGACGTGGAGGCCGGCATGGATCTGACGACGCGGAGGCCTGCATGGATCTGACGACGTGGAGGCCTGCATGGATCTCACGAGGTGGAGGCCTGCATGGATCTGACGAGGTGGAGGCCGGCATTGATCCGACGAGGTGGAGGCCGGCATTGATCTGACGAGGTGGAGGCCAGCAAGGATCTGATGAGGTGGAGGCCGGCATGGATATGACGAGGTGGAGGCCGGCATGGATCTCACGAGGTGGAGTCCGGCAAGGATCTGACGAGGCGGAGGCCGGCATGGATCTCACGAGGTGGAGGCCGGCAAGGATCTGACGAGGTGGAGGCCGGCATTGATCCGACGAGGTGGAGGCCGGCATGGATCTGACGACGTGGAGGCCGGCATGGATCTCACGAGGTGGAGGCCGGCATTGATCTGACGAGGTGGAGGCCAGCAAGGATCTGATGAGGTGGAGGCCGGCATGGATATGACGAGGTGGAGGCCGGCATGGATCTCACAAGGTGGAGTCCGGCAAGGATCTGACGAGGCGGAGGCCGGCATGGATCTCACGAGGTGGAGGCCGGCAAGGATCTGACGAGGTGGAGGCCGGCATGGATATGACGATGTGGAGGCCGGCATGGATCTCACGAGGTGGAGGCCGGCATGGATCTCACGAGGTGGAGGCCGGCAAGGATCTGACGAGGTGGAGGCCGGCAAGGATCTGACGAGGTGGAGGCCGGCATGGATATGACGAGGTGGAGGGCGGCATGGATCTCACGAGGTGGCGGCCGGCAAGGATCTGACGAGGTGGCGGCCGGCATGGATCTCACGAGGTGGAGGCCGGCAAGGATCTGACGAGGTGGAGGCCGGCATGGATCTCACGAGGTGGAGGCCGGCAAGGATCTGACGAGGTGGAGGCCGGCATGGATATGACGAGGTGGAGGCAGGCATGGATATGACGAGGTGGCGGGCGGCATGGATCTCATGAGGTGGAGGCCGGCAACGATCTGACGAGGTGGAGGCCGGCATGGATCTCACGAGGTGGAGGCCGGCAAGGATCTGACGAGGTGGAGGTCGGCATGGATCTCACGAGGTGGAGGCCGGCATGGATCTGACGAGGTGGAGGCCGGCATGGATCCTATGACGTGGAGGCTGGCATGGATCCGACGACGTGGTGGCCGTCATGGATCTGACGACGTGGAGGCCGGCATGGATCCCACGAGGTGGAGGCCAGCAAGGATCTGACGAGGTGGAGGCCGGCATGGATCCGACGACGTGGAGGCCGGCATTGATCCGACGAGGTGGAGGCCGGCATTGATCCGACGAGGTGGAGGCCGGCAAGGATCTGACGAGGTGGAGGCCGGCAAGGATCTGACGAGGTGGAGGCCAGCAAGGATCTCATGAGGTGGAGGCCGGCATGAATCTGACGAGGTGGAGACCGGCATGGATCTGACGGGGTGGAGGCTGGCATGGATCTCACGAGGTGGAGGCCAGCAAGGATCTCACGAGGTGGAGGCCGGCAAGGATCTGACGAAGTGGCGGCCGGCATGGATCTCAGGAGGTGGAGGTCGGCATGGATCTGACGAGGTGGAGGCCGGCATGGATCTCACGAGGTGGAGGCCGGCAAGGATCTGACGAGGTGGAGGTCGGCATGGATCTCACGAGGTGGAGGCCGGCATGGATCTGACGAGGTGGAGGCCGGCATGGATCCTACGACGCGGAGGCCGGCATGGATCCTATGACGTGGAGGCCGGCATGGATCCGATGACGCGGCGGCCGGCATGGATCCGACGATGCGGAGGCCAACATGGATCCGATGAGGTGGAGGCCGGCATGGATCCGACGATGCTGAGGCCGGCATGGATCCTATGACGTGGAGGCCGGCATGGATCCGATGACGCGGCGGCCGGCATGGATCCGACGATGCGGAGGCCAACATGGATCCGATGAGGTGGAGGCCGGCATGGATCCGACGACGCTGAGGCCGGCATGGATCCTATGACGTGGAGGCCGGCATGGATCTGACGACGTGGAGGCCTGCATGGATCCGATGAGGTGGAGGATGGCATGGATCTGACGATGCGGAGGCCAGCATGGATCCGATGAGGTGGAGGCCGGCATGGATCCAACGATGCAGAGGCCGGCATGGATCTGACGGCGTGGAGGCCGGCATGGATCTGACGACGTGGAGGCCTGCATGGATCTCACGAGGTGGAGGCCTGCATGGATCCGATGACGCGGAGGCCTGCATGGATCTGATGACGTGGAAGCCTGCATGGATCTCACGAGGTGGAGGCCTGCATGGATCTGACGAGGTGGAGTCCGGCATTGATCCGACGAGGTGGAGGCCGGCATGGATCTGACGACGTGGAGGCCGGCATTGATCCGACGAGGTGGAGGCCGGCATGGATCTGACGACGTGGAGGCCTGCATGGATCTGACGAGGTGGAGGCTGGCATGGATCTGACGACGCGGAGGCCGGCATGGTTCCAACGGCGCGGAGGCCGGCATGGATCCGAGGTGGAGGCCGGCATGGATCCGATGACGCGGCGGCCGGCATGGATCCGAGGTGGAGGCCGGCATGGATCCGATGACGCGGAGGCCGGCATGGATCCGACGACGCTGAGGCCGGCATGGATCCTATGACGTGGAGGCCGGCATGGATCTGACGAGGTGGAGGCCTGCATGGATCTGACGAGGTGGAGGCTGGCATGGATCCGACGACGCTGAGGCCGGCATGGATCCTATGACGTGTAGGCCGGCATGGATCTGACGACGTGGAGGCCTGCATGGATCTGACGATGTGGAGGCCAGCATGGATCCGATGAGGTGGAGGCCGGCATGGATCCAACGATGCGGAGGCCGGCATGGATCTGACGGTGTGGAGGCCGGCATGGATCTGACGACGTGGAGGCCTGCATGGATCTCACGAGGTGGAGGCCTGCATGGATCTCACGAGGTGGAGGCCTGCATGGATCCAATGACGCGGAGGCCGGCATGGATCCTATGACGTGGAGGCCGGCATGGATCGGACGACGTGGAGGCCTGCATGGATCTGACGACGTGGAGGCCTGCATGGATCGCACGAGGTGGAGGCCTGCATGGATCTCACGAGGTGGAGGCCTGCATGGATCCAATGACGCGGAGGCCGGCATGGATCCTATGACGTGGAGGCCGGCATGGATCTGACGACGTGGAGGCCTGCATGGATCTGACGACATGGAGGCCTGCATGGATCTCACGAGGTGGAGGCCGGCATTGATCTGACGAGGTGGAGGCCGGCGTGGATATGACGAGGTGGAGGCTGGCATGGATCTCACGAGGTGGAGGCCGGCAAGGATCTGACGAGGCGGAGGCCGGCATGGATCTCACGAGGTGGAGGCCGGCATGGATCTGACGAGGTGGAGGCCAGCAAGGATCTAACGAGGTGGAGGCCGGCATGGATATGACGAGGTGGAGGCCGGCATGGATCTCACGAGGTGGAGGCCGGCATGGATCTCACGAGGTGGAGGCCGGCAAGGATCTCACGAGGTGGAGGCCGGCAAGGATCTGACGAGGTGGAGGCCGGCATGGATATGACGAGGTGGAGGGCGGCATGGATCTCATGAGGTGGAGGCCGGCAAGGATCTGACGAGGTGGAGGCCGGCATGGATCTCACGAGGTGGTGGCCAGCAAGGATCTGACGAGGTGGAGGCCGGCATGGATATGACGAGGTGGAGGCCGGCATGGATCTCACGAGGTGGAGGCCGGCAAGGATCTGACGAGGTGGAGGCCGGCATGGATCTCACGAGGTGGAGGCCGGCAAGGATCTGACGAGGTGGAGGCCGGCATGGATCTCACGAGGTGGTGGCCAGCAAGGATCTGACGAGGTGGAGGCCGGCATGGATATGACGAGGTGGAGGCCGGCATGGATATGACGAGGTGGCGGGCGGCATGGATCTCATGAGGTGGAGGCCGGCAAGGATCTGACGAGGTGGAGGCCGGCATGGATCTCACGAGGTGGAGGCCGGCAAGGATCTGACGAGGTGGAGGTCGGCATGGATCTCACGAGGTTGAGGCCAGCATGGATCTGACGAGGTGGAGGCCGGCATGGATCCTACGACGCGGACGCCGGCATGGATCCAACGGCGCGGAGGCCGGCATGGATCCTATGACGTGGAGGCTGGCATGGCTCCGACGACGTGGTGGCCGGCATGGATCTGACGACGTGGTGGCCGGCATGGATCCCACGAGGTGGAGGCCAGCAAGGATCTGACGAGGTGGAGGCCGGCATGGATCCGACGACGTGGAGGCCGGCATTGATCCGACGAGGTGGAGGCCGGCATTGATCCGACGAGGTGGAGGCCGGCAAGGATCTGACGAGGTGGAGGCCGGCAAGGATCTGACGAGGTGGAGGCCAGCAAGGATCTCATGAGGTGGAGGCCGGCATGAATCTCACGAGGTGGAGGCCTGCATGGATCCAATGACGCGGAGGCCGGCATGGATCCTATGACGTGGAGGCCGGCATGGATCGGACGACGTGGAGGCCTGCATGGATCTGACGACGTGGAGGCCTGCATGGATCGCACGAGGTGGAGGCCTGCATGGATCTCACGAGGTGGAGGCCTGCATGGATCCAATGACGCGGAGGCCGGCATGGATCCTATGACGTGGAGGCCGGCATGGATCTGACGACGTGGAGGCCTGCATGGATCTGACGACATGGAGGCCTGCATGGATCTCACGAGGTGGAGGCCGGCATTGATCTGACGAGGTGGAGGCCGGCGTGGATATGACGAGGTGGAGGCTGGCATGGATCTCACGAGGTGGAGGCCGGCAAGGATCTGACGAGGCGGAGGCCGGCATGGATCTCACGAGGTGGAGGCCGGCATGGATCTGACGAGCTGGAGGCCAGCAAGGATCTAACGAGGTGGAGGCCGGCATGGATATGACGAGGTGGAGGCCGGCATGGATCTCACGAGGTGGAGGCCGGCATGGATCTCACGAGGTGGAGGCCGGCAAGGATCTCACGAGGTGGAGGCCGGCAAGGATCTGACGAGGTGGAGGCCGGCATGGATATGACGAGGTGGAGGGCGGCATGGATCTCATGAGGTGGAGGCCGGCAAGGATCTGACGAGGTGGAGGCCGGCATGGATCTCACGAGGTGGTGGCCAGCAAGGATCTGACGAGGTGGAGGCCGGCATGGATATGACGAGGTGGAGGCCGGCATGGATCTCACGAGGTGGAGGCCGGCAAGGATCTGACGAGGTGGAGGCCGGCATGGATCTCACGAGGTGGAGGCCGGCAAGGATCTGACGAGGTGGAGGCCGGCATGGATCTCACGAGGTGGTGGCCAGCAAGGATCTGACGAGGTGGAGGCCGGCATGGATATGACGAGGTGGAGGCCGGCATGGATATGACGAGGTGGCGGGCGGCATGGATCTCATGAGGTGGAGGCCGGCAAGGATCTGACGAGGTGGAGGCCGGCATGGATCTCACGAGGTGGAGGCCGGCAAGGATCTGACGAGGTGGAGGTCGGCATGGATCTCACGAGGTTGAGGCCAGCATGGATCTGACGAGGTGGAGGCCGGCATGGATCCTACGACGCGGACGCCGGCATGGATCCAACGGCACGGAGGCCGGCATGGATCCTATGACGTGGAGGCTGGCATGGCTCCGACGACGTGGTGGCCGGCATGGATCTGACGACGTGGTGGCCGGCATGGATCCCACGAGGTGGAGGCCAGCAAGGATCTGACGAGGTGGAGGCCGGCATGGATCCGACGACGTGGAGGCCGGCATTGATCCGACGAGGTGGAGGCCGGCATTGATCCGACGAGGTGGAGGCCGGCAAGGATCTGACGAGGTGGAGGCCGGCAAGGATCTGACGAGGTGGAGGCCAGCAAGGATCTCATGAGGTGGAGGCCGGCATGAATCTGACGAGGTGGAGGCCGGCATGGATCTGACGGGGTGGACGCCGGCATGGAACTCACGAGGTGGAGGCCAGCAAGGATCTCACGAGGTGGAGGCCGGCAAGGATCTGACGAGGTGGAGGCCGGCATGGATATGACGAGGTGGAGGCCGGCATGGATCTCACGAGGTGGAGGCCGGCAAGGATCTGACGAGGTGGAGGCCAGCAAGGATCTGACGAGGTGGAGGCCGGCATTGATCCGACGACCCACGTTGACATTTTGACCTTTTGACCTCAAAATCAATATGCTTCTTCCTCATGGCCAACTCCACCATTTGGTGATGTTTTATGAAGATCGGTTTCAAATTTTGATCTGCAGGCAATTGACATACAGACAGACAGGTGTGAAAACCTAACCTCCGCCCAACTTCGATTGCAAAGGTAACTACTCTCAGGTAGTCTCAGGCTATGTCTCCTGGCCCTAGCACTTTCTATTCTGCTGATGAACTTTGCTGCCCTTATTTTGTCTGTACCCTATCTCTCATCTTTAATACCTCATTCATATCCCCTCATTCTTGTTTAACCTCTTTTCTGATGTATAAAGTCCTGCCTCCTTTACCTGCTCCTCGTAGATTAGTCTCCCGAGACATGGAATCAATGTAGTCGCCCTACGCTGTACCCTTGTCGCCCTATGTAAATAAAAGAAATAAATAACTGACATAATTCCAGTTTTCTTGATGCCTCACTTCCTGTGTACCTCACTTCCTGTATCCTCACTTCCTGTGTACCTCACTTCCTGTGTCCTCACTTCCTGTGTACCTCACTTCCTGTGTCCTCATTTCCTGTGTACCTCACTTCCTGTGTACCTCACTTCCTGTGGCCTCACTTCCTGTGTACCTCACTTCCTGTGCCCTCATTTCCTGTGTCTTCTCTTCATGTTTCCTCACTTCCTATGTTCTGGGATCATTACTGTACTAGTACCGACTGCAAAGCCGCAATGAGCCGGCGAAGCCAAAGCCTCTTGCCACTATTTTACCCATCACGATGGCATCAGTAGGTTAGGTAGTTGGTAGTAGGTAGGTGTAGTAGGTACCGTACCTGGTAAGACTTGGTAAAAGAGAAGAGCAGACAGTCCTCCCCAATGGCAATACCTGCATACAATAAATGTCACAAGAAGCTTAAGGAAGTAACTATACGATGTGCTCGCTTAGGGCCTATTTTAAGAAATTTTAACTGGGCTTAACATACGTTTTCACAGTATGTGTGTCGTCTTCTAACTTCAGTCGCTGTCAGGCGCCAGGGCTGGTTCTCTGACTCTCCGGGCACTGCGGCTTCCTCCACCAGAAGACGTTAGCTTGCAGTGATTAATTCGGTGAATTCCGTCTCAACTTCGGATATTTCCGGCCGTGAAAAACTATCCGTATTTCTAAACTAAATATGTAAACCGCTTATACCATATTTCTGGCCGTGAAAAACTATCCCATACGGCCGCGAGATTTCTAAAAAATAATTCTTCGTCAATGTTAGAATATTTGACGCCGTTTTCACCCTCCGAAACGCGTAATAATATTTTTTCAAATGCTCGAATCTCATTGGTTCTGGTGTTTGATGACGATTTTCGTTGAAGATAACGAGGTTGGTCTTAACGTATTTTAATTACTAATTAGAGGTTTCATTAGATTGTGAATCAAAGAACGACGGGTGAAACAAACTCCTATTGAACTTTTTCGCAATTGTTTTATGCAAACTTCCGCATCCGGTCGATGGCGGCCACCATTGAGTGATTTCATTTTAGAAATATTTTTGCAAATGCTCGACTCTCATTGGGTCCGGTGTTTGGTGACGCGTTTTGTTGAAGATAACCAGGCCCGTGCGGGCCGATGTTGGTCTTAAATTATTTTATTAATACATTGGAGGTGCATAAGATTGTGAATCAAACGATGACAGGTGAAAGAAACTCCTCATGAACGTTTTAAATTTGTTATGCATACTTCCGCATCCGCAAGATGGCTGCCTCCACTGCGCTTCGGATTCTCGAGCCAAGGCATAATCAGGTTTTCAACATAATACGTACTCGTTTATTGACAACACCGGCTTCGCCGGCTACTAGTACCCAACTGCAAAGACGCAATGAGCCGGCGAAGCCAAAGCCTCTTGCCACTATTTTACCCATCACGATGGCATCAGTAGGTTAGGTAGTTGATAGTAGGTCGGTGTAGGTACCGTACCTGGTAAGACTTGGTAAAAGAGAAGAGCAGACAGTCCTCCCCAATACCTACATACAATAAATGTCACAAGAAGCTTAAGGAAGTAACTATACGATGTGCTAGCTTGAGGCCTATTTTAAGAAATTTTAACTGGGCTTAACATACGTTTTCACAGTATGTGTGTAGTCTTCTAACTTCAGTCGCTGTCAGGGCTGGTTCTCTCCGGGCATGGCAGCTTCCTCCACCAGAAGACGTTAGCTTGCAGTAAGATCAGTGCTGCCAGATCAGACGATAGCGCCGTTCAACGGCAATGTGTGACTGTCGTTAATCAAACCGAGCTTTCTTTCTTGATGTAAACCGCTTATACCGTATTTCTGGCCGTGAAAAACTATCCCCTACGGCCGCGAGATTTCTAAAAAATAATTATTCGTCAATTTTAGAATATTTGACGCCGTTTTCAGAGTCCGTAACGCGTAATAAGCTTGAAAACAATATTTTTCAAATGCTCGAATCTCATTGGTTATGGTGTTTGGTGACGATTTTCGTTGAAGATAACGAGGTTGGTCTTAAGGTATTTTAATTACAAATTAGAGGTGCATTAGATTGTGAATCAAAGAAAGACGGGTGAAACAAACTCCTATTGAACTTTTTCGCAATTGTTTTATGCAAACTTCCGCATCCGGTCGATGGCGGCCTCCATTGCGTGATTTGGTTTTAGAAATATTTTTTCAAATGCTCGAATCTCATTGGTTCCGGTGTTTGGTGACGCTTTTCGTTGAAGATAACCAGGCCCGTGCGGGCCGAGGTTGGTCTTAAAGTATTTTAATAATAAATTACAGGTGCATAAGATTGTGAATCAAACAAAGACGGGTGAAAGAAACTCCTATTGAACGTTTTTCAATTTGTTATGCATACTTCCGCATCCGCAAGATGGCGGCCTCCATTGCGTTTCGGAATTCTCAAGCCAAGGCATAATCTGGTTTTCGACATAATACGTACGCGTTTATTGACAACACCGGCTTCGCCGGCTATTAATAATAAATTAGAGGTGCATAAGATTGTGAATCAAACAAAGACGGGTGAAAGAAACTCCTATTGAACGTTTTTCAATTT
Organism: Myxine glutinosa; assembly: GCF_964187855.1. NCBI lineage: Eukaryota > Metazoa > Chordata > Myxini > Myxiniformes > Myxinidae > Myxine > Myxine glutinosa. Next base: position 160,946,162 of record NC_136262.1, read on the forward strand.
GTTATGCATACTTCCGCATCCGCAAGATGGCGGCCTCCATTGCGTTTCGGAATTATCAAGCCAAGGCATAATCTGGTTTTCGACATAATACGTACGCGTTTATTGACAACACCGGCTTCGCCGGCTATAAACAAGCCAAAGGAGGAAGGAAAATAGGAAGGTAAAGGAGAACAAGGCAGTGAGACACATGCAAAGCAAAAATAGACAGTAGAAAAGGGCCAGGTGGTTAGTTGGCTCCCAAACACTTCAAGGTGGATGGACTCTGCACTCTGCAGCAGGTATCAAAAGGGGAAGGACATTCACGACCCTCACCCTGCACAGTGCAAGTTCAGTGCAAGTTCTGTAAAGGTGTTGATTAAAGATTTATGAGCAATGGCTCTGTCTGCCAATGAACAACAATTGCATAACCTACAGCATAATCTTTATACTGAATGCTGAATGAAGAAGTAGTCTTGCTGGTGAAGGCTCATGCCGATCTGTGTTGGTGGATGTCGAAAGATGGATAAAAGAAGTAGAAAGATGCCTCGATGAAGGGTTATCGCCCGAAGCGTCAGCTTTCCATAACTTCCCACGGTGGCTAGACTCCCTCAATCACGGCCTGTCTATCTCATCTAGTGCTACAAATTGCTAAAACTACGATTATTTGAACCAAAAAGGCTTTGTTGTAGTTGTGAGAAACTGCATGTATTTTCTTTTTATGGTTGAATAATAAAGTGAATATTCACGAAATATCATCTTCCCTTTTAATTTTTTTCTGTTCCACTTCTGATAATTCTGAGAAAGATTGCACAATCTGAAACACAGCAAAAGTTCCCCATTATATTGAGAGTCGTGCGAATGAAGATTTGCAGTACCTTCAAAAAGTATTCACACCCCTTGACTTTTTCACATATTGTTGTTACAGCTTGAATTTAAAATGGATTAAATTGAAATTTTTGTCACTGTTCTACACTAAATTCCCCACAATGACAAAGTGAAAACATGTTTTTACAAATGTTTACAATATAATTAAAAATGAATACAGAAATATATAACTTACATAAGTATTCAGTCCCCTGAGCCAATACTTCAGAGAAGCATCTTTGGGAGTGATTACAGCTTAGAGTCGTCCTGGGTATGACTGTATCAGCTTTGCATATCTGGATTTGGGGAGTTTCTCCCATTCTTCATTGCAGATTTGCTCAAGCTCTGTCAAGTTGGATGGGGAGCATCGGTGAGCTGTAATCTTCAGGTTTTGCCACAGATTCTCAATGGGATTCAAGGCTGGGCCACTAAAAGGACTTTCAGGTTATTGTTCTGAAGCAATTCCAGTGTTGCTTTGGCTGTGTGTTTGGGGTCATTGTCCTGTTGGAACATAAATCTTCACTGCAGTCTGAGATCTTTTTCACTCTAAAGCAGGTTCTCCTCAAGGATTTGCCTGTATCAGTCCCTGCCACTGAAAAGCATCGCCATAGCATGATGCTGCCACCACCATGCTTCACGGTAGGGATGGTTTTAGATGGGGGTGATGTAGCTGTGCTCGGTTTCTGCCAGACATAGTGCTTTGCATTCAGGCCAAAGAGTTCAATTTCCATCTCATCAGACCACAGAATAGTTTGCCTCATGCTCTCTCAGTCTTTCACATCCCTTTTTGCGAACTCCAGGTGTGCTTCATGTGCCTTTTTCTAATGAGTGGCATCCGTCTGGTCACTTTCCCATAAAACCTATATTTGTGAAGTGCTGCAGCGATTGTTGTCCTGGCAGGTTCTCTCATCTCAGCCTAATAACTCTTTAGTTCTGTCAAAGTGGTCATTGCATTATTGGTCACCTTCCTGACCAAGGTCCTTCTTGCTCAGTTGCTCAGTTTGGTCGGACGGCCAGCTCCAGGAAAAGTCTGGGTAGTTCCATATTTTTCCCATTTCCTAATGGTGGAGCTCACTGTGCTCTTGGGAACTTTCAACACTCTAGAAATTATTTTATACCCTTCCTCAGATCTATGCTTCCTCACAATTCTATCTCTGAGTTATACAGACAGTTCCTTGAACTTCATGGTAGAGTTTCTGCTCTGACATGCACTGGCAATTGTGGGACCTTATATAGAAAGGTGTGTTTCTTTCTAAATCATGCCCAGTCAATTGAATTGGCCACAGGTGGGCCCCAATCAAGTTGTAGAGACATCTCAAGGATGATAAAAGGAAGTTGGATGCACCTGAGCGCAAATTGTAGTGTAATAGCAAAGGGGTTGAATACTTTTGGATTCAAGACATTTTGGCTTGTCATTTTAAATTAATTTCAATTAATGTCAAGCCTGGTGTTGGCTTAGCGGTTAGGGTGCCAGCTTGGGATCCTAGGATCCTGGGTTCGAATCCCGGTCGATTGCTGAATTAACGCCAGGGGGGTTGACTCAGCCTGGCATCTTTCTGAGGTCGGTAAATTGAGTACCAGCTTGCTGGGATGAATGATCCTGGTGTGTACCCTGGTTTAGAATAGGTACACTGTATCCCTGCACATAGTAAGAGCATGGCCAAGGGTTGGCGTCAGGAAGGGCATCCTGCCATAAAAACAAGAGCGTGGCCAAGGGTTGGCGTCAGGAAGGGCATCCTGCCATAAAAACATTACCTCAAACAGGGAACCATGATTGTCATGGGGCCCGCAAGGCTAACCCTCACTCTAGCGGGGAAAATGGCCTTAAAACGATCATTCATATTCATTCATATTGTTACGGATCGCGGTTAGATGTTATTTCGACCGAGCGGTGGTGTATTACCGCGACCTAACAGTTATTCCCCAACTCACCCGATTCCACCCGAACGTTGGCCAAATCGCGCTACGCTAAATCAATGATTGGAAAGGACACAACGACTGGGATAAATGAAACGACGCAAGGGGTACAGTTCTCAAGACCTCCGGAGGAGGGTATAATTAGTGGTGGAGAAAAGGGGTAGATTACAAGGTAGAGTGAGGTAAAAGCACAGAAGAGATAGGCACTTAAATACAATCTTATTTTATCCCAGACAAACGGGACAAGGCTGACTTACACAGGGATTGATGGCAGGAAGGGACAGGTAGTCGATAGCACAAGGTGCACCTTGGCTCGGGGACAGGATCAAGCACGGTCCAAGAGATGCAGGGAGGTCTCACTGCGCTCAGAAGGGACGTCTCTCTTGCTTCAAGCTCAGCGCGCATCTGACGTCACATCCCTCTTCCTGCGCATGCTCAGCGGGGAGTGACACGCCCTCGGTTGGTTGGCTCCGCCCCAGATGGGACTGGTCCGCCGCTTCCATTGGGTGCGGGGGTTACCGGGCTCCGCCCTTGACGAGGAGCTGACAGGGAGCCCCTATTTGGTAACCCCGTCGAGCACATGTTCGATGGCGGCTCGCTGGGAAGGCCTCATGCCCTCCCAACACCCCCTACCAACCAAGCCGGAGTGAGGACGCGCACTCCCTGTGCACGCCGCCGCCGTTGCTGTTGTTGTTGTTGTTGTTGCTGAACCATGAGGAAGAGCTGCGGGGAGGTATTGGGAGGTCCTAAACTTCCTAACGGTGCCATACAATCACATTCTGGTGCAACGAAGGGTCAGAATTAATGGAAACGAGTCCTTAACTGACATAGACTAAGAATAACTAGCAAGATGTCCTATAGTTGTCTTACATGAGATGCGGTGAACCTGGGCACGACATTTAATGGGGGAAATTGGGGGAGGTCGGGTCTACAGAGTGTTGTTTACAGAAAATGGGACTAGGGAATGGGGGATTGGGGATAGTTGGGAAGTATTGAGGAAATAGGGGAATATTTACAAGCGGATATGGATGGATGCAAATCCCATATCCGCAACAATATTTTTAATTAATTTGCAAAAACATTTCGAAAATAAATTGCACTTTAACATTATGAGGTATTATCGGAAAAACAATCTCAATTTAACCATTTTAAATTCAGTCATTTCCACAACAAAATGTGAAAAAAGTCGGGGGGGACGGGACGTTTCTGGAGTAGTGACTGACCCCGAGACGTTTCTCGAGTAGTGACTCCAATACTCTGGGGATCTTTCCATACCGCTGTTTGTTAGTCCAGTGTGCTCTCCATGAAATGTTAAGTGATGCCTTCAGTAGTCTGGTGTATACACCATAGAGCCGTTTGGACAGAGTGCTGGTCGTCGTCCAGTGCATTTTTTCACGGTGTATAGAATTAAATGCCTTGCGAAAGTCGATGAAAGTCAGTATCGCAGGTAGATTCTTTTCTTTTATACGTTCAATGGTTCTTCGGAGTGCAGGGATTTGTACTGTTGCTGACGTACAATATAAAACATTCAATACGTGAAATAATAAGAGGTTAAACACTTTTGCACATGTATGCACATGTACAATGATGCACGTCAAATTATTTTTGGGTCAGAACCAAAAGTCCTGAGACACAAGGTTTTATTTCCGACTTTCGGAAATTTTAATGAAAAAGAACAAGAATGACCTCACTGTGGTTACAACCTCTGCCAAAATCCAGTAACGGGTCGGTTGGGAAACGAGCATATAAAGCGCTTTTAAAAGATGAACAGTATTTAATGTGCTTGTGTAGCGGCTACCGCTGGGTTTTCACAATCGCCTTGCACCTATCAAGGACGCGGAGCGATCACCATGCCGGGCTCGTCCAGGACGCCCGGGCAGGCCCGCGCTCAACTTGCCAGGCCTCGGTCGGGACGCCCGGGCATGCCCCCTCTCGCCTTTCCTGGGCAAACGCTCCGGGATAATATGTATATATATTGCTGCCCGATAAACGGGCTTTTCAGAGTGCCTGAGTGTTTGGTTTGATTAAAGCAACTCGGATGAATTCCAGCTTTTTGTCGCGTCCATTCTTCCGATCGACGTGGGAGCCCCAGCTCCTTCATTGGTGACCTACCGACATGGACACGGCAGTCGCCCTTAAACTGCCTACCTTCTGGGAGGCTCACGCGGCGGTTTGGTTCGCACAGGCGGATTCCCTGTTCACCCTGCGAGGCATCACGGCCGACGACACCCGCTTCCACCATGTGGTAGCAGCGCTCGGTTCGGCCACCGCGGCCCGCGCCCTGAGCCTCCTTGAGAGCCCGCCAGCCGCTGACAAATACGGCGCGATTAAGAAGCTTCTCCTCGACGCTTTCGCCCTCCCATCGGCGGAACGCGCACGGCGCCTGCTCGACCTGCCAGAGCTCGGCGACACGCGCCCTTCCGAGCGAATGGACTACATGCTTTCACTGCTCGGCGAGCACTCTCCGGCATTCCTGTTCCGGGAGCTGTTCCTCCGTCAGCTGCCTAACCCGGTACGCCTCGCCCTGGCAAGCACGACGATCACAGATCCCCGGGCCCTTGCCAGAGAAGCCGACAAGTTCTCCGCCGCAGGACAGCGCATCGCAGCGGCGACATGGGACCCACCGCCGTCCGACGCAACACCCATGGCGCCCGAGCACCCGGCACGGTCGACGACCGAACTGCCGACACAATTGGCGGCCGCTACACCGAGCCGACCACCTCCAGCACGACGACCGGGGCCTCCACCTGACCAAGCGTGGTGTTACTATCATGCCAGTTTCGGACAGAAGGCCCGGACATGCCGACCCCCGTGCACCTTCGGCAGGCCGGGAAACGGCCGGGCCGGCGATCATTACCAGCCATGAGCGCCGGCCACACGGGCAACTTACTGTTCATCACAGATAAAGCGTCCGGACGGCGCTTCCTGTGCGACACCGGCGCCCAACTGAGCGTCATACCCGCCTCTGACCAGGACAGGCAATCCGCGGTTTGCGGCCCCTCCTTGGTTGCGGCCAACGGATCGACCATCCGCACCTTCGGCCCGCGCAACGTCACCCTCTGCTTCGGCGGCCAACGCTTTGCTTGGACGTTTGTAACCGCAAACGTGCCCATGGCTCTGCTAGGCGCCGACTTCCTCTGCGCACACGGACTGCTGGTGGACGTCCAACGGCGTTGTTTAATCAACGCCGAAACCTTCAGCTCCCTGGTATGCACATTGAGCAGCTCCGCGCCGACCGAGCTGGCATGCGCCGTCCCGGCGGCGAACGAGTTTGCTCGCCTGCTCACGGAGTTCCCGGCCCTCACGCAGCCGACGTTTTCGGCCGTCGCAGTACGGCATGGGATCGAGCACCACATACCAACCACGGGCCCGCCGGTCTACGCCAGGGCCCGCCGCCTCGACCCAGCCAAGCTCGCCGTGGCGAAGGCCGAATTCGACGCGTTGGAGCACCTCGGCATCGTGCGGCGCTCCGATAGCGCGTGGGCCTCGCCACTGCACATCGTGCCAAAGCCGGGGGGTGGATGGCGCCCGTGTGGCGACTACCGCCGTCTCAATGACGCTACCACCCCCGACAGGTACCCGATCCCGCATATCCAAGACTTCTCCGCCCGTCTGGCGGGACGGGTCATTTTTTCGAAAATTGATCTCATACGGGGATATCACCAGGTACCTGTCAGGGCGGCCGACGTCCCTAAAACGGCAGTCATCACGCCGTTCGGCTTATTCGAATTCTTGCGGATGCCGTTTGGTCTCAAGAACGCGGCTCAGGCATTCCAGCGCTTGATGGACGGCGTGCTGCGTGACCTGCGTTCCTTTTCGTTTACCTGGACGACATCCTCGTCGCCAGCACGTCCCGGGCTGAGCACCTCCTCCACCTCCGAACACTGTTCGGGCGCCTCAGCGAGCACGGCCTCATCGTCAACCCGGCCAAATGCCACTTCGGCACGACGGCCGTTGATTTTTTGGGCCACCACATCACCAAGAACGGGGCCGTGCCGCTGCCAACCAAGGTCGAGGCCATCACCACGTTCCCGCACCATAAAGGCCCTGCAGGAATTCCTGGGAATGGTGAATTTTTATCACCGCTTCGTGCCCCGCGCTGCTCAACTCATGCGGCCCCTCTACGAAGCCCTCCGGGGCAAGCCGGCCAAGCACGACATCGCCTGGTCCGCAGCAATGGATGCGGCCTTCCAAAGCTCAAAGCGGGCCCTCGCCGACGCAACACTGCTCGCTCACCCGGTGCTCAACGCTCCCATCGCCCTCACCACGGATGCCTCCGACTACGCGGTGGGCACCGTACATGAGCAATGGGTGAACGGGGTTTGGCAGCCACTCGCTTTTTTCAGCCGGCAGCTCCGGCCGAACGAGCTCAAATACAGCACGTTTGACTGGGAGCTCCTCGGTCTACACCTGGCCGTCCGCCATTTCCGCCACCTCCTGGAGGGCCGACCTTTCACGGCGTTCGTCGACCACAAGCCGTTGGTTTACGCCATGGCCAAGGTCACGGAGCCATGGTCGGCCCGCCAACAGCGCCACCTCTCCGCCGTGTCGGAGTTTACCACGGACATCCGGCACGTCGCCGGCAAAAACAACGCCGTGGCCGACTGTCTTTCCCGGGCCAGCGCGAACGCGGTCCACCTGGGCGTAGACTTTGCGCTTATGGCGGCGGACCAAACCACCGACACCACGGTGCAAGCCCTCCGGGCGGCGGACACGGGCCTCCGCCTGGCCGACATCCCCTTCGCGGACACTGTCCTGCTCTGCGACGTCTCCCAAGGCCAGCCTCGCCCCATCGTGCCCGTCACCTGGCAACGCCGCATCTTCGCCTCCCTCCACGGCCTTTCCCACCCGGGCCGGAAAGCTTCCCAGAAGCTGGTGTCGGCGCGATTCGTCTGGCACGGCCTTCTTCGGGACGTCCGCGATTGGACCAGCACCTGCACGGCCTGCCAACGGGCCAAGGTCCACCGACACACCCAGGCCCCGCTGGCACCTTTCACTGTGCCCGAACGACGTTTCGACCACGTCAACGTGGATCTGGTGGGCCCCCTCCCCCCGTCACGGGGGTTCACACACCTGCTCACCATGGTGGACAGGACCACCAGGTGGCCGGAGGCCGTTCCCCTCGTCTCCACCACCACCGCCGACGTGGCGCAGGCTTTCATCGCCACCTGGGTCGCCCGCTTCGGCGCACCGGCGGACATCTCGTCAGACCGCGGACCACAGTTCACCTCTGAGCTGTGGGGCGCGGTCGCCCGCAACCTGGGGGTCAAGCTCCACCGTACTACGGCCTACCACCCCCAAGCAAACGGGTTGTGCGAGCGATTCCACCGCTCCATGAAGGCCGCGCTCATGGCCGGCCTTCAAGACGGCGGTTGGGCCGACCGGCTGCCGTGGGTCCTTTTGGGCCTCCGCACGGCCCCCAAGGAGGACCTCCAGGCATCCACCGCCGAGCTTGTCTATGGCCAGGCGCTACGCATTCCGGGCGAATTCGTGCCCGATGCTACCAGTCCCTGGTCCGCAGCTCACCAGCGCTCGGACCTCCAGGAGGCCGCCCGACGGTTTGCCCCCGTGCCAACATCCCACCACGGTGACCCCCAGTCCTACGTCCCCCCAGCACTTCGCACAGCGGAGTATGTTTTTGTGCGTCACGACGCACATCGGGGGCCACTCCGGCCGCCGTACGACGGGCCCTTCAGGGTGCTGCGACGGGACGACAAGTCGTTCGTCATCGACATCGGCGGCAGGTCGGACCGGATTGCGGTGGACCGCCTCAAGCCGGCGCACGTGGACGTCGACCACCCACCACGGGTGGCCCTTCTGCCGCGGCGAGGCCGCCCCCCGTCCACGGTGCCCCCCACTCGACCGCCCACCACCACACCGGACCCCCTCCCACGACCCGCTAGGGGTCGCTTCGGCCGAGTCATCAGGACCCCCCTCAAATTGACCCTGCCGGTGCAAGTCGATTCTGGGGGGACGTGTGTAGCGGCTACCGCTGGGTTTTCACAATCGCCTTGCACCTATCAAGGACGCGGAGCGATCACCATGCCGGGCTCGTCCAGGACGCCCGGGCAGGCTCGCCCTCAACTTGCCAGGCCGCAGCCAGGACGCTGGGCCACGCCGCCTCTCGCCTTTCCTGGGCAAACGCTCCGGGATAATATGTATATATATTGCTGCCCGATAAACGGGCTTTTCAGAGTGCCTGAGTGTTTGGTTTTGATTAAAGCAACTCGGATGAATTCCAGATTTTTGTCGCGTCCATTCTTCCGATCGACGTGGGAGCCCCAGCTCCTTCACTATTATTTAAATTGGGAAACACGTATTTAATGTGCTATTAAATAATTAACTCAACACCATTTAACCATGTCAACCTCTCCACGGTTATATCAGAACGAGTTTATTCGTCATGCAGTCCAGGACTGCTTAACCCCAATGTGGGGCCATTCAAAAATTACACAACGCTATTTCTTTAAGTAAATTGCGCAACGTGACGCTTGATTACCGTGCGTTCTGACGGGCTTGATTAAACCTTCCACTTTTATTTGACATGTGATTAGATTTTTCAGGTTCCCTCATCGTGAATAACACTTGAGCCAAACAAAGCCAATGGAAATATGACGCCACAAAGCCTGGCAATCTTTAACCAGCAGACGCCGACAACTTCGGCCCACCAGAAAAACCAAGACAGCGCCATATCAGTTTATCTCGGCATTGGCAGGAGAGGGGTTGAACTCACAGTTGCCGACCTGGTTTCGCCCTGATTGGGGCATCATCAGGGCAACGCAGCGAGCTTCCCACACACTTATGACTGAAAACCAGCACTAATTACTGGACAACTTTTGACTTTGTGGACACCCTGTAGAGGTATGATTGTAACCTCAAATGGACTTGAAATGTAAGGGACAAAAAGGGAAAGCAAACATGGCTGAAGGATTTATTTTAGAAGATATCGGATACAAAGGTTGACAGGCAATAGCTCAATGTTTGCATATTTGAGAGGGCTTTAAAGGAAGCGTGTGTTTCAACGGATGTGGGAGGCAGTTCCACTAGAAATGGGAACAAATGAGTGAAAGTGAACCAGTGAGGTTAAAATATTGGAAGTGAACAGACAAAAACAAACAAAATAAATAGCCCTGAGTGGAGATGACGGTCATCACTTGAGGTTGTAGGTGGTTGTAATTCAGACCTCTCCTGATTTGTGAGGACCCCCCTGGGAAGCCTCCTGATACGAAATTGAAAGATCTAAGACCGAGCAATCTTGTAGAATGTGGACCATCGATAGAAGGGCCGTATCGGGTTTCAGAGCAAATGGTTGGTAAATAAGGGACTTTAGGGATCCTATTGTAGGGATCCGAAATTTCAGGGGTAACCCCCCTATCCCCACCCTGGGAGCCCCCATGACCCGAAATCGAAAAATTTAATCCTGGGAGATTGTGTGGGCTATTGTCTTGTATTGCATCCATGTGTCATGTTTCGGAGCAATAAACCAGCGATAAGGGAGGGGTAACAAAAATAGGAAAAAGTTAACGGACGGAGGGACAGACATTTTATAAGTTCATTTCTTCGAGAATCGAGACGAGATGACCTAACAAAAGGAACACAGGAGAAATAAAACGGCAGAAACAGCAGAAATAAAAGGGACAAATGCCAACAGCAGGGCCGAGGGCAAAATAGACAGAGACGGACAAACGAGGGATCACGAGGAGAGTAGGTGAGCAATGGCCGGCTCCATATACAAATTACAAATTCCTACCCTGATCTAGAAAGGGCGTGGCATCAGTGGCGCGACCACACCCTCAGCCAATGATGCTACCCCGCCACATTGTGCAGCGCATGAAAAAGGAATAAAACAATAAAGTATTTGGAGAAACTATCTTTGCATTCACAATACTATCTTTGATATTCGTTTTTATCCAATGGACGGTAGGTATCGTAAATGGCTCTGGGCTTGTTCCAGTCATCAAGATAGTTCAATGCTTCAGACTATAATTGACAAGTGCAGCAGTTCAATGCTACAAACAGTTCTACAACCCGGGATTTAATTACAATCAGCATCAGCCGACAATAAATGAACCCTAGCCAGAGGTACATGCCACAGATATCTACAAATCCCTTAGAAGAAAGGTCTAAGGACTGACTATAACTGAAAAAGAAAAAGGCAGTCACAAGCTTCAAACAGCAAAACTGAGTTCCTCACTTCCCGGAGGGGGGGGGGGGGGGGGGGAGGTGCGGGAGATACTTCCTCTCCCAGCATGTCCCTTGTAGCCAAGGGTGGTTCGCCGACTTGTTTTTTTGACAACACTTGAGTCTCACTATCAGCCACAATCCTTCTTGGGCAAACCGCATTTCGAAGTTGGTCCCCAAAGCCTGTCGTGCGAAGTCCTTCCTTGGCACACCTGAACTCTCATCCACTTATGCGCCATCATCTGCAGCTTCATGGAATACTGCTCTCCCCTCTGGGCTGGCGCTCCTGCCTCACGCCTTACTTGCTCAGGGTAAGCTTAAACCAAGGCCTTAAACACCTCATAAAAAGGCCTTAAACATCATTGGAATCTCCCACACTGAAGCCGAGTCTATGGGTCTATCACTTTGACATCCCTGGCAGGTCGGTGATTTCTCTGTTTCTCCCGCCTCCTTTCTGGTCTTGCACCATCTGCTCTTTCCATGCCTCCTGCCCCAGATTTCTGCAGGCTGCACGTGCTCCACCAGCAACCCACTTCTGGTAAAACTCCCAAAATCCAGAATCACTGTTCACCTCCCGTAATTTGTTCCTCTTTCTCCCCACATGTGGAACCAACTTCCACGTTCTCTTCAATCTCATTCGTTCACTCCAGGTGTTCACTGTTCAAGGCAGTTGTTCACCACCATCTCAGAGATCATCCCTCATCCAAAACCATGATATTTTCTACTCCCCGCTAATCACCACATCATCAAGTCCAACTCTTTCAAACTTCCAATTTTTCCTTCCTGAAAGTTTGCTTCTGTACCCATCCTGACCTCTGCTTGTCCTCATTCCTCCCCACATCCCTCATCTTTGAGGTATCCCTCTATTATGGCCCCAAACCCTGCTGTTGCTGTTTTCCCCTCTCTGCTGTTCCTTTTGTTCTACTACGTCCTGATCCATTCTATGTTCTAGCTCCACCATGGGCCTAGACTTTGTGTACAAAAAGCAAAGCAATGACACTGCTTATGTCTTAAATGTGTAGTTAAGCAGTCAGTCCGACGCATACCCAGAGATTGCCAACTCTGATTCCTTAATATGACTGGTATTGCCAACTGCATCACCCTGCCCAGCTGTGTTGATCCCATTTGAGTCTGGTCAATTTGTTGGTTGGCTGTGCTATTAGTTCTTTGGAATTATGGATAATCCTAACCGCCTTAACCCAATGTCGATATAATATTACATATGAGGGGACGTCAAGAGGTTTTGCAATTTGCATACACAAAGAGTACCCATTGTGCAGTTTATATGCTTCATAGAAAGCCGCCGATGGAGTATTAGAAATAATTGTGGAAATAGAAGAAAAACTGGGAAAACTAGAGAGTTCATAGAACACCTTACCCCATACAGTGTTTAAGTCTATAATTCAATCGAATTAAAATACAGGTTGTAAAGGTCGTATAAAAAATTAATTCCGGAAGTTTAGTGCCATTGATGCCCTGCTTATTACACCACCTTATTCAACATTAGCTATTTAACATTATGTTCCATTAGTTTTTTGTGCCTGTTGCTTGTGTCCTTTGTGACGTCCTTTAAAAAGTACATTTCCTGTTAGGAATTGTTTTCAATTCCGTTTGACTGCCAGAAAGAACATAAAGACGAAAAACAAATCGCACCTGTGTCTGAAAGAAGGGAGCAGTTTGGCAGTACGTGCGCAATCCATGCAAGTTACAGGACTTGGAGATGCTGATAACTTTAGAACCCTTTCAAATTACCCTTTAAAATTACACTTTAGAATTACCCTTTTATTTATATTTTTCGTATACAAAGTCGAGGCTCGTGTAAGAGCTAGCACATTAGACACAAAAAACATAAACGGATACATAAAACATAAACGGACACATAAAAAATAAGGGAGCGGGAGACAAGATGGGGAGAGAGAGGGAAGCACACAAGCACAACAACAGCAGAGAACAGGAATGTCGGTAGATCTGTGGAAGGGAGTGGGCTGGGGGAGTACGGCGGTAGGCGGTATAAAACAAAGGAACAATTGAAGACCTGGAGGGCGGAGTGGGATTGAAGAGCGTGAGGGAGTTTGTTCCAGAGGCGGGAAAAAGAGGAATGAAAGGGTGAAGGTGAGCAGAGAGTTTTGATTTTGGCAGTTTCACGAGAAGAGGGTTGCAGGCAGATCTTGTGCGACCTGTAGGAATATTTGGGGGACAGAGCACAGACAGAGCTGGGGGAGCAAGGCCAGAGAGGAGTCGGTTGAAGACAAAAAGACCACCAACCTGCATGCGGTGAGAGAGACATAGTGAGAGTGTGAGATTTGTCAGGATTGAAAGACATGTTCCACTTGTTTGACCAGTTTGTGATTTTGTCCAGGTCAGCAGAGAGTGAGGAGGCTGCTGCCTGCCGATCTGAGGGTTGAGATATGGAGCCTCAATCGTCATTGGTGCAGTAATTATGACGTCATAATTAGACAGTACAACGCTTAGTCTGATCAGTTTGAAATTTATTGAGCGTGATAAATTTCAAACTGATTTGAGTTATTTATAATGTTCTGATGTTAATGACAATGAGCCATGTATCAATTTTTTCCATGGAGTGGTTTCAGAAATATGGAGGTGTAACATTTTTTTCAAGATGGTGTCCGTACCACGTGAGATATGACGTCATAATTATGATTTTAAAAATTGTACAGGTGGAGGCGCACTTATGGTAAAATTTCGTGTCAATCGGATCAACGGTTGCCGAGAAAATGAGTTTTTAAAATGCAGACACGTACGCACCCGAATACCTAACCCTGATTTTTGCTTCGCGAACGCAGGGAAAGAATCAGTGAAATGATAAAGATAAATAACAGGGAAGTTACAAATGGAGTAGCGGAATAACAAGGAACTTCTAAACATCTGGTGTCTGTCACATCGACTCACACTAATGGGAAGTTGACATGCCAGATATCATAAACACACAGTGAATACATTTCAGGCTACAATAAATAATTATCCCACTCCTGTGTCATTTTTATCACAAGACAGAAACACACAATTCCAGGTCCTCATGTCTAGTGAAGCTCACAGCGTCATCTTGTGGCCAATATGTATTCTTTCGCAAACTTTGTATCAATATTCAGGTGAATGCGTACTCAGTAATGTGAACTGCATCTTTTGATTTGAAATTTCTTATATGGTAACAACGGATAACCGGATAACCGTTCATTTCAACTATCACTCTGCTTCTTTGCAAAAAAATTCTTTGTCATTTGGAAATATGATGCCACCTTGAGGAAGACAGTTCCTCAACATTGTGACAGAGAGACATCCTTGTCTGCTGAACTGGAGTACATTAAAAACAAACCTCTTTGGAATGTTAACCAGACTTGGTGGTGTCATGGGTCGTCATAGCATACCAAAGATCCTTGGCTTGATGATACCAAAGACTAAAAATTGTACGTGCTACTTCCTTGCTTGATGCTCAGCATTTATGAAGGAGAAAGCACAGATAAATCAAGCATAAGTTGGCAATCATAGTGGAGGCTTTGATGGGCCGAATGGCCTCCTCTTGTGTTGAAGTCCTATTTCTTTAAGTGGAAGTTACTGGAGAAGGCTGAGAACATCCGGAACAACCTCCTGTAACAAGGGAAGGGAATAGGAGTCAACCTCAATGAATGGACTGTCAAGCACATGCCATGTCACTGCCAGAAGTAAGTCAGGGGATGGACTAAATTGAGGTGGTAAGTACACTTCATGTTAGAAAGGTCGAATGTCCTCTCCTTGTGTTTTAGTTTCCTTCTACCAGGCCTTGGCATAATGATTTTCTGACTCTCATAAATGCATCCACCTGGCTGAAATTTGCATATGTGATCATCAAAAGTTATTATGTACATACAAGACTAGATGTTCAATGGAGGATATCGGCTCATGACAGACGAACAGAGAGCGATGTGACGGACAGGAAAAAGGCAAGAGACTGGAAGTGGAGCAGTGAGGTGACGGTTGGACAAAACAAGCAAAGGAATGAATCAACAGGAAGAGACAGAGAGAGGAGGGGAAGAAACATAGTCTTCTTCTTCTTTTCTATGCCACACAAGGCTGTGTAGTCGCATATCTGGCGGAGGGCATGGCTGAGCCGCTGATTCAATGCCCTCTGTAGGTGAGGGAAGGAATTTGTAAATTGTTAATGGTGTCGGAGACAGCTCAATGACTCTTCGCCAAGGATACAGTGCGATTTTTAACATTCACCAACTAATGCCGGCAGACCAGTTTATAGCTGGTCGGGGTTCAAACCCAGGCTGGACATCTTATAGGTGTATGTGTATACCTCGAGGCCTTCCTGCCAGCCTGGAATCATAGTAATCTGCAATTGAAAAGGTTAGGTCAGGTGGGGTGAATGGCCAGATAAAATATACATTAAACGAGGTGCACCGCATGCTTTCCCCCAGAGGGAAGTGTGCAACTGAAGCATTACAGGAAGGCAGATCCACAAATGGGAGAGAAAATCACAGGTGTGGAAGTGTTTGGAAAGCCTGGATTTTAGGAGTTTATTCAGGTTACTCGAAGAACGTGTGTATCCTGGATGAAACTGTGCTGTAAGAGGCCTGAGACAACAGAGGATGCTACATATATATATATTTTGTATACGAGGTCGAGGCTCGTGTAAGAGCTAACATTGATCACAAAAAAGACAAACTGACACATAAAACATATGATAAAGGGAGCGGGAGAACAAGATGGAGAGCAGGGACATCGGGAGATCTGTGGGAGGATTAGGGCTTGGGGAGGGGGTGGGGGTGGGAGAGGCTTTGCTATATGGTCCGGTTTGTTTTATGTTTTCTTTTTTTTTCTTTTTTTATGTTTTATGTTTTCTTTTTTATTTATTTTTATTTATTTATTTTTATTTTTATTAATTTTATTAAATAAATAAATTTTAATTAAATTAAATTAAAATAAAAAAATTAAAATTAAAAATAAATTAAATTTTATTAAATATATTCATTATTTTTATTAAATAAATAAATTTAATTTATTTATTTTTATTTTCTTTTTTATTTTATGTTTTATCTTTTCTGTTTTCTTTTCTTTTTATGTTTTTTAAAAATGTTTTCTTTGCCTATTTCAACACCAGCTTTGCTATATGGTCCGCCAAGGAGAGGTCTTGACTGATGGTGAGGCCTAGAAGTTTCAGACTGAACATCTTCCTGTGGTTGACCTAATGATTCTGGCAGGACCCTGTATATTATTCATGATATGTAAAATTTTATTGTGCGTATGAAGAACTTGTAGATTGTGTACTTTGTTTGAGGAGAAAGCATAATAAAAACCTAATCTTTTTCCATTTTCATGAACGATTAATTATATTTCAGCGAATGACCTTCCATGACTTTATTATGTACAGGAAATTAAAAAAAATGCAAAAGGATGTAGGGATTGTGTGCCAAAAAGAATGTAAACAAGGTAGGGATGGTCACAATAAATGTTCATGTGAAACCATCCCGACATCTTTTTTGCCTCTGCAGATGAAGTCGCCGGTCCGTCTGAAGTCGTCTGTCTATTCGTGATAGGTTGTCGTTACCCTGATAATTAAAGAACAGGTGAAGGAATCTAAGTCAAACTTGGTACAAGTATGTAAAATGATGCAATAATGAACCGATTCGATTTTGGGGTCAAGAGATCAGAAGTCATGTTAGGTAAAAATTCTGTTACCGTGCTAACTTGTGAACTGGTGATGGGATTTTGACCCTCTTTGTATGAGTATATATTGTTACGGAAACGGGGGACGGCTCTCCCGTTAGCAAGGGGGGGGGGGGTTAATCCCCTTGTCCTGTTAAGCTGGCCGTCTCCACCGGTCCTGGTACTTGTAACGCTCTCCCGCGGGATAGAACGGATCAGGGTTATGGGTCCAGGGTTTATCCCGAATACCTTTATCCGTCCCTCCGCAGAACAGGGAGACAAGTACCGCTCGAACCCCGGTTTTAGATGTTCTCGTTGCCGAGCGGTTTTAGCAACACGACGTTTGAGCCATTTAACAAAGACGAACCCGATTCATAAGCGTTGGCCGAAATCGCAGCACAGGTACTCAATGGGGAAATCACAAAGACGATCGGATGGGAAAGAAAACCAAAGTGAAGGAACAGATATTTATTAACTACTATTTACACAACCAAAGAAACCAAGGAGAAGGAAAGAAACGAAAGTAATTTACAGAAGAAAAAGAAGACAGTGCAATTCTTATAACAAGCTTAACTTATACCCAGGGACAACACAGACAGACAGATGACAGGCAGACTTACACGAATGGGGAATGAAGGCAGGAACGAATGGCTGGAAGGGGAGGAAGGTTCAGGTGGGACTGCAGAACGGCCGGGCCGGGAGCGAGCAGCTGCCGACTCTCCACCCTCGGGTCCACACCGCCGAGATGCTCGCAGCAGTGCGTCGGAGCTTGTCGTGGCAAGGCTGGTTGGAACAGCGTCTCCCTTGAACTCGTACTCCCGCAGGTTGCGCGTCTCTCTTGACAGGACTCTCGATTCGGGCTCCTTCAATTCTCTCGTCCTTCCCACTTCTCTTGAAGCAGTCCCTCTCAACCTCCTTTTATGAGGTGCGTGGCGATCCAACCGCCGGCCTTTTGGAAACGCCCATCGGTGAGCTCGCATCGGCCTTGATTGGTCGCGAGTGCTCACTGATCCCGCCCCTTGATGAGGCGTTGGCAAAGCCACGCCTTGTTCCTGGCGCTTGGCTGACTCCTCCCCCTGATGACGATGGGCGGGCACGCCCGTCTTCCCCGAGTTAGAGCACATGGCATGGCGGCGAATGCATTGGTAATGAAAAGGTAATGCAGTTGGTAATTAAGGTTGGCAATACAATTTCTTGGGCAATTAAAAAGGGATTCTACCTTATTTGATTCGGTGCAATGCAATGAACTAGTGGAAAAAACAGAGCCTTATACTGACATAGAATAAAGAAATAACTATTGAGGGAAGCCTATGATTTGCTATGTGTATGCGATGGACTAGCTAAAGGGACGACCTTTGACCTTTACCAATTGATGGAGGTATTTACAAAGAATTACTATTTACAGAGGGTGATATTTACAATAATTACACCAAGTGCAGGGTTTCCCAAATCCGCAACACGGCACCCTCATCCTCCAGGTACGTCCTGGGCCTATAAAACTTTACTTAATGTGACACGCAGGTGTAATTCCCTCTACAATTAATCTGACCCTGAGTGTGACAGTTTTAAAACACAAATAAGTATGTCCTGCTGTTGCATTGCACCCTGCCTAACAGATTCACGCCCACAGGATAACCGAATTGCGGAATTAATTCGCAAACTAAACATGAACGGTGGGGAGCATTATTTACAAGTGACGCTATTTCGACTATTTACAAAAAGCAACCCAGGACCTGTGATTTTTCTTTTAGGGAACAAAAAGAATCCCGTAGACAGCATGCACTGCATCGACGCACCAGCACCAATAAAGAGCACCAAAACGCACCGAAGTGCACAGTCGCCACAGTTCAATAAAACAAACACAACAACTGGTGGTCTTGCTATTCTGCTCCCTCTGCTGGCCATTGTCGTTCTTCCTGATGTTGTCGTGTTCTTTGTTTGCGGCCTATTTGGTGGAAATACAACAAAAAGCACAACCGTGTCCACTGTTTTTATTTATGGCCCACAGGGGCCGACTATGGGTGGTTCACCTGTAGGCTTGGTGCCACCTCACCGAGGTCCGCAAGCAAGATCTCCCTTGGGCCATCGTGGCCGATCCCAGCAGAGGGGCTAGGCCCCAACACGTGGGGTCCATGAGTGGTGCTCGGCCACAGACATGTGGTCCATATGGTGGTGCTCGGCCACAACAACGTGGTCCATAAAGTGGTGCGTGGATGCAGGCAGCTAGTTGCGGGGATTCGGGCACACAGACGCGGCCCCCCCGCACGCTCCCCTCAGTGCCCAGAGAGCACGATCCTCCGTTGGGAGAAGGAAGACAGAGAAGACAGGTGAGTCATGGGTCAGGGTGCAAGGGTACACATCAAACAAGGCAATGCAGAATGAGGGGCGCATGGGAGCGAGCTGAGAAAGGTTCGTCCCTATGTACGCCCCCCACATGTGACCTACACTGCCCCCCTTGCCCCTCCCCGTATTTACAAAGACCTACACATTACACTACAATTTACAAATCCGTCGCTGGCGTCACATCTTCCCCATATCTCCACCTAATCCAAATTCGTTACAATCCCACTAATCCAAAATTTGCCATCACCAATTCCTCATCAATCCCTCTTAAGGAGGAAGAGATGGAACAACAACACAATGTCACACCCACCTCATGATGCGTCTCACAATCCAAACATTTGCACAAAAATAACCAAAACATGGCATGGTGTGGAGTTACGTCACCTCAGGTGAGTGGATGTAGATGGTGCGAGATTTCAATCCTAGCTACTTCCTAAATGACATTAACACACTTTACACTACCCGGGGTCTTTCCCTGCCAATCCATTGGCCATCTTACTCTATGCGGTTTTAAGAACCAAACTCCCATTGACCAAACTGTGGTGCCCATCAATTTGGGGTCTCACTCCCCCGATTCAACTCCCTGTGCCTTCGCACAATTTCGGGACTGAGTCGTGTGGCTCCACTAACAGGTCTACTTACCTGTGCGCCTCCGCCACTGAAGTTGCCACCCGAGCTTACCTAGCTCCTCCCTAACCTATCTACCTGGGGAAGGCCCTCCCTGGCGCTTACTCCCCTTGGTGCCCTCTCTGGCACTGGGCTACCCGGGTCCTTCCTCTGGATCCTCGGGCCCCATTGAACTCTAACTGGCTCCCAGAGCCTACCTGTGGCCTCACCTGGCCGACAGACTACCAGTGGCGGAGCGCTCAACCAACCATCCCTCTAACAGGCCACACGCCCAGTCTTTTCCACGTCACTAATGCACCCATCCAAACACCATTCTTCCACACGCACCACAGATGCCAATATCCAACCACAATTTACCTATACCCTCTACCTAACTCTTAAACTACTGTGGAAGTGTAACTCAGTGTAACTTATTAATTGGCACTGGTAACTTATTAATTAACCTGGTAACAAAGCAGATACATTTTACATGCAAACTCTGTTAAAGACGAGTTTGTAAATGAGTGTCAGAATGTGCATGAACATGGTAATCTCTTGAAACACCTGGTCAAGGCCCCAGGCTAGAGCACCCCCCCTACTGTGTAAATGGAAATCACAGCAGGAGGGGAGCGAGCTGATGCCAGGACTCGGTGCAATGCATGACCTCGGGGCATCAGCGGAGAGAGGATTAAGTCCAGTTTGGCGATATAACCGAGAGCAAACGTTGGGTAGGGACTTGCTACGAGAAGCGCTGACCGAACGGGAGTGTCGGAGGAACATCGGATGAACGAGAAGGACCAGCGAAAAGAGTTAACCTGATCCATTATATTATGCGGTATCATTTTGGTAATTGGAATGAAGTAAATACAGTTAATAAACCAGAGCTTTTGTAAACCTGTGTCCGGTCATTGGAGTCCTGAGTCCCCCACTACAAATTCCACAACAATCTGGAGGCACCGCTGACATCAATTGTACACACAAACAAGTCTTCTTTAAAAGGTGAGTGTGTCTTGTTTTGTCCAATATGATTTACGAACTTGGAAGTTATGGGTACATACATGGGGGAGCAGGTGGTCTGGGGCTTCTTTGCGCACCGATGCCGCGATATAGGTGGCGTGAGCCATCACGAATGGGATTTCGATAAACGACTGTAGCAATTTATTCGTTTTTTTCTAAATGATTTCTGTAAATACGTATTTTTGCGCTGGTCATTAAGGGTCTTACTGTGACCTGGAAGCAAACGGAGCAAGTGTGCACCTTGCGACCATTTGCTTCCAGGACGTGTAAGGCTGGTACACTCGTTTACCCACCCGCACACGTATAAAGTACTTCTTTTTTTTGCACTTGTTCAAAACACTCGACTTGCTCGTCGAGCGAGCAACTTGCTCGGCGCTCGGCGAGCGACAGGGAACCGGGAAAGGGAATTATATTTATATATATATATTTTACCTCATTCCAATTTATGGTATTGCGACAAAAAGGCTTATATCTTTGGAAACGACTGGTCGGATTTAGACAAATTAAAACTCGTTCTATCAACAAATAAATTCATGACAGACAATCCCACCTCATGCCGGTCCAGAATTACTATGAAAGAAGTTGAATGATATGATTGGATATTCTTCACACTCAGGAAGAAGTTGAATGATATGATTGGATATTCTTCACACTCAGGAAGAAGTTGAATGATATGATTGGATATTCTTCACACTTATGAAAGAAGTTGAATGATATGATTGGATATTCTTCACACTCAGGAAGAAGTTGAATGATATGATTGGATATTCTTCACACTTATGGAAGAAGTTGAATGATATGATTGGATATTCTTCACACTTATGAAAGAAGTTGAATGACATGATTGGATATTCTTCACACTCAGGAAGAAGTTGAATGATATGATTGGATATTCTTCACACTTATGGAAGAAGTTGAATGATATGATTGGATATTCTTCACACTTATGGAAGAAGTTGAATGATATGATTGGATATTCTTCACACTTATGAAAGAAGTTGAATGATATGATTGGATATTCTTCACACTCAGGAAGAAGTTGAATGATATGATTGGATATTCTTCACACTCAGGAAGAGGTTGAATGATATGATTGGATATTCTTCACACTCAGGAAGAAGTTGAATGATATGATTGGATATTCTTCACACTCAGGAAGAAGTTGAATGATATGATTGGATATTCTTCACACTTATGAAAGAAGTTGAATGATATGATTGGATATTCTTCACACTCAGGAAGAAGTTGAATGATATGATTGGATATTCTTCACACTCAGGAAGAAGTTGAATGATATGATTGGATATTCTTCACACTCAGGAAGAAGTTGAATGATATGATTGGATATTCTTCACACTCAGGAAGAAGTTGAATGATATGATTGGATATTCTTCACACTTATGAAAGAAGTTGAATGATATGATTGGATATTCTTCACACTCAGGAAGAAGTTGAATGATATGATTGGATATTCTTCACACTTATGGAAGAAGTTGAATGATATGATTGGATATTCTTCACACTCAGGAAGAAGTTGAATGATATGATTGGATATTCTTCACACTTATGAAAGAAGTTGAATGATATGATTGGATATTCTTCACACTCAGGAAGAAGTTGAATGATATGATTGGATATTCTTCACACTTATGGAAGAAGTTGAATGATATGATTGGATATTCTTCACACTTATGAAAGAAGTTGAATGATATGATTGGATATTCTTCACACTCAGGAAGAAGTTGAATGATATGATTGGATATTCTTCACACTTATGGAAGAAGTTGAATGATATGATTGGATATTCTTCACACTTATGGAAGAAGTTGAATGATATGAATGGATATTCTTCACACTTATGAAAGAAGTTGAATGATATGATTGGATATTCTTCACACTCAGGAAGAAGTTGAATGATATGATTGGATATTCTTCACACTCAGGAAGAGGTTGAATGATATGATTGGATATTCTTCACACTCAGGAAGAAGTTGAATGATATGATTGGATATTCTTCACACTCAGGAAGAAGTTGAATGATATGATTGGATATTCTTCACACTTATGAAAGAAGTTGAATGATATGATTGGATATTCTTCACACTCAGGAAGAAGTTGAATGATATGATTGGATATTCTTCACACTCAGGAAGAAGTTGAATGATATGATTGGATATTCTTCACACTCAGGAAGAAGTTGAATGATATGATTGGATATTCTTCACACTCAGGAAGAAGTTGAATGATATGATTGGATATTCTTCACACTTATGAAAGAAGTTGAATGATATGATTGGATATTCTTCACACTCAGGAAGAAGTTGAATGATATGATTGGATATTCTTCACACTTATGGAAGAAGTTGAATGATATGATTGAATATTCTTCACACTCAGGAAGAAGTTGAATGATATGATTGGATATTCTTCACACTCAGGAAGAGGTTGAATGATATGATTGGATATTCTTCACACTCAGGAAGAAGTTGAATGATATGATTGGATATTCTTCACACTCAGGAAGAAGTTGAATGATATGATTGGATATTCTTCACACTCAGGAAGAAGTTGAATGATATGATTGGATATTCTTCACACTCAGGAAGAAGTTGAATGATATGATTGGATATTCTTCACACTTATGAAAGAAGTTGAATGATATGATTGGATATTCTTCACACTCAGGAAGAAGTTGAATGATATGATTGGATATTCTTCACACTTATGGAAGAAGTTGAATGATATGATTGAATATTCTTCACACTCAGGAAGAAGTTGAATGATATGATTGGATATTCTTCACACTCAGGAAGAGGTTGAATGATATGATTGGATATTCTTCACACTCAGGAAGAAGTTGAATGATATGATTGGATATTCTTCACACTTATGGAAGAAGTTGAATGATATGATTGGATATTCTTCACACTTAGGAAGAAGTTGAATGATATGATTGGATATTCTTCACACTCAGGAAGAGGTTGAATGATATGATTGGATATTCTTCACACTCAGGAAGAAGTTGAATGATATGATTGGATATTCTTCACACTCAGGAAGAAGTTGAATGATATGATTGGATATTCTTCACACTTATGAAAGAAGTTGAATGATATGATTGGATATTCTTCACACTCAGGAAGAAGTTGAATGATATGATTGGATATTCTTCACACTTATGAAAGAAGTTGAATGATATGATTGGATATTCTTCACACTCAGGAAGAAGTTGAATGATATGATTGGATATTCTTCACACTTATGGAAGAAGTTGAATGATATGATTGGATATTCTTCACACTTATGGAAGAAGTTGAATGATATGATTGGATATTCTTCACACTTATGAAAGAAGTTGAATGATATGATTGGATATTCTTCACACTCAGGAAGAAGTTGAATGATATGATTGGATATTCTTCACACTCAGGAAGAGGTTGAATGATATGATTGGATATTCTTCACACTCAGGAAGAAGTTGAATGATATGATTGGATATTCTTCACACTCAGGAAGAAGTTGAATGATATGATTGGATATTCTTCACACTTATGAAAGAAGTTGAATGATATGATTGGATATTCTTCACACTCAGGAAGAAGTTGAATGATATGATTGGATATTCTTCACACTCAGGAAGAAGTTGAATGATATGATTGGATATTCTTCACACTCAGGAAGAAGTTGAATGATATGATTGGATATTCTTCACACTCAGGAAGAAGTTGAATGATATGATTGGATATTCTTCACACTTATGAAAGAAGTTGAATGATATGATTGGATATTCTTCACACTCAGGAAGAAGTTGAATGATATGATTGGATATTCTTCACACTTATGGAAGAAGTTGAATGATATGATTGAATATTCTTCACACTCAGGAAGAAGTTGAATGATATGATTGGATATTCTTCACACTCAGGAAGAGGTTGAATGATATGATTGGATATTCTTCACACTCAGGAAGAAGTTGAATGATATGATTGGATATTCTTCACACTTATGGAAGAAGTTGAATGATATGATTGGATATTCTTCACACTTAGGAAGAAGTTGAATGATATGATTGGATATTCTTCACACTCAGGAAGAGGTTGAATGATATGATTGGATATTCTTCACACTCAGGAAGAAGTTGAATGATATGATTGGATATTCTTCACACTCAGGAAGAAGTTGAATGATATGATTGGATATTCTTCACACTTATGAAAGAAGTTGAATGATATGATTGGATATTCTTCACACTCAGGAAGAAGTTGAATGATATGATTGGATATTCTTCACACTTATGGAAGAAGTTGAATGATATGATTGGATATTCTTCACACTTATGAAAGAAGTTGAATGATATGATTGGATATTCTTCACACTCAGGAAGACGTTGAATGATATGATTGGATATTCTTCACACTCAGGAAGAAGTTGAATGATATGATTGGATATTCTTCACACTTATGGAAGAAGTTGAATGATATGATTGGATATTATTCACACTTATGAAAGAAGTTGAATGATATGATTGGATATTCTTCACACTCAGGAAGAAGTTGAATGATATGATTGGATATTCTTCACACTCAGGAAGAAGTTGAATGATATGATTGGTTATGCTATGAGCCAATTGATTAAGGAAAATATTTTGTGATGGCCATATTGGCAATTTTGTGGCCATATTCGTGGCAACTCAGTTAGTGCCACTGCACCTTTAAAATGCATCCCTGCGTTCATTTTTCGATCGATTGAGTTAAAATTTTGAACAATCGGATCTGGACTGTCGTTATTAACGACTCTAGCACACACCCGTCCAATCAGGATGGAGCGGTATGGTCCCCGGATTATCACTGCCCGTAGTTTTAATTAATTTTACTTTTTCTCTTGGGCATATAATTTTGAAGACATGCATGTCATGATAGAGGAAATGTTTGTTCTGTTAAACGGAATAAATGTTGTTTATTTGTGTGGGTGTGTATTTTTGTGTATTTGGATATATTTTCACGACTAATTCCAGTTATCGTCCTGCAAAAGGTCTGCTCGTTCTTTTCCTTTGAGTCGTAAATTCCTGTTGAACTCTCATTAAAATGCGGAATTAAGTACGCTGTGTGATGATGGAGATCCTTGATGACGAATCAGGAATAGTGAATGAGCAGACAAATATCACGGATGGTACACCAGATAGGGAAAATGTAGATGAAACCCCTTTTGCTCAGGTGCTGTGTAGCGCTGCACAAAGATCCATATGAGCGGGGCCTGGGTGCTGTGTAATTAGTACACAAAGAACCAATTACTAGGGTGCTGAATAAACACAAAGATCCATTTTTGGAGCTGGTTCTCCCGGTGCTGTGATTTATTCAAAGAACCAAAATCTTGTAAGAATTAAGATATGATTTGTCGACATCATAAATACTTTAATATATGTAACGATTTTTGTAACGATCATCCTGCAAAAGGTCTGCTCGTTCTTTTTCCTTTGAGTCGTAAATTCCTGTTGAATTCTCATTAGAATGCGGAATTAAGTACGCTGTGTGATGATGGAGATCCTTGATGACGAATCAGGAATAGTGAATGAGCAAACAAATATCACGGATGCTGCGGCTGGAGCAGGGGAAGCGATTTTTGAATTGTTCAATGATTATTCGATATTGTTATGACTTATTGTCAATAGGTATACTAAGTGGCCATGAGGTAGCCTGTTGCTATGTGCAGTTTTATTCTATTGTTGATTATACCACATAGCTGTGGTGATAAAGGAAATGTTCGTTTAAATAGATGATTATGATAGGACCATGACTATAAAATCATGATGATTATTATGAATGATATCATAGGGTTCAAATGCAGAATGCTGCATGAACTTGGGAAAGAACTTTCAAGCCCTATGGGATAAATTGGGTATTACAAGCGATGGAGTTTCAAAATTTAGCATGATTGAAGAAATTTTACAGTCTTATTTCAGGAGTTTTACGAAATTTATATTGCCAAGAGATTTTGGATACTATTAAAAGAAAAATGATGAGATATTTTTCCCAATGAACTTTAATATCTGCCATCCATTTTGGCTGTCTCACGAATGAAGGATGAGTTGCCTTTAGTGGTTGCAAAGAAAATTTGTGGAGACCAGGCAAAATGGGGAAATATGTCAGATATGACCCTAGGACAGGACGGTGATTCATCAATTAACATGAGGTACGAACCAGAGGTGACGGTCAATGGATGGACCTGTCCTGACATCATTGGGGAAAGGGCTTATGCAAGGAGTCATCCAAAATGATTAATTTAATTTATTGATGAATATTGATGAATTAATTGAGATTGAATCTAATTGATTGAATTTAATTGAATAAATTTAACTGAATAAATTGAATTGAATATATTGATTGTTTGATTGATGAAAATGCGGTCTCAAGAAAGAAGCTTTGATATCTTTGCGTGATATTAACAATGTGGAGACAACCTGGGAATATTGAGCAAGGTGGTGAGTTTATATACAGATATATATGTGCGGTTACCATTGTGTGATTTCCCCGTCAACAGAGCGGACACCTGAGGATTCACCCATTTCATACTGACCCTCCGGCTCATCTGCAAATACTGATCTGTGAGATTGGATTGTGCAAAAGCCACGGCTGAGGGAGATTCTCTGGAAATCACCGTGTGAACAGGTGGAGAGACCCTTCCTGGAGGTACGAGTGAAGCTTTAGAGGAACAAACTACAACACATCCAACGCTACTTTGATAAAAGGCAGAATGGGAAATGGAGCCTGCAAGAATACACAAGGACAACCAGAGATTCCACAAAAAGGTACTTGTACACATCATATGTACGACCGTTATGGTGCAGAAGCTATAAGGCAGGTCGAGAATTGGTATTTGTGGACAAAGGGGCATGATGAGGAGTTTCCAAGAGATGGTACATTTGAGCGAAGTCGATTGGAAAGATTGGAACAAAGATTGAAAGCCAGGAAGAGACAGAATCTAACGGTAGACTGGCTTGCATTCCATCTTTGGGATGGTGAATCCAGACAACGGGAACAGCAAGAACGGATAACGGAACTAGAACTTAAAATAAAAAGGATACAGGATACAGTGGAGGAGACAAATGCACAACTGCCCTCGAAATTAGGAATGAAAGTCACAGTTGTCCCATCTGATTTCCAGTTGTCTCCCCAAAAAGGACGGTACAGAGAATTTTTTCGTGTTTCAGGAGATAACGAGAGATTGCAGTGGCAACTCAGGGATGTAGAGATGCAGCCCAGCAATACAAGTGCACAGGTGCACAGATCAGACAACGACAGAAACCGGTGTTTCGAGTGTGGAAAGATGGGACATTGGAGAAGAAGATGTCCGTATGTCAACAGGAAGACAAGGTCATGGGGCAAACCAAGATCAAGGGTACCAGTGCTTACCGGTACCTCAGACAATGATTAGGCCTTCATTGCTGCAAATCCCAAATGATGATTGGCCTCAACAGATTCGATTACTGGACAAACATGAATAACTGTCGATGATTCTTGTGTCTGAAAAGTTTTCAGAGCAAGAATGATTCATTTTTTCTTTTTTGCTTGTTAACAAATTAATAATTAATTGATCAAATGCCAAAATTGGATCTTCTATTTTGGGCACAGCAATTTTAAATTTACAAAGTTTGGAACAATTGCGTTGCAATTTTTTTGGCAAACCAAGTGACAAGAGTCACATGATGATCAGGTGGGAATTTCGGACTATTGTTCCGCACGATTGATAGGTCAATGGTCGACTGACATGCAAATGGGTGTGTAGTCAAAATTTGGATAGATTATTGTGAAGGCTGAAAGGGTAATTTCAATGTGACATCATAAGGGTTTTCTAAGAATGGACTTTTGGTTTATTTGTCTATAAGCATTTTGAATTTGATTGACAAATTTTATGAAATTGAAATAAAATTGACACCCATCTGATCTGTAAATAATGGTTCCAACGCAAACAAATATGCATAATGCATGTGTGTGTGTGTTTTTGTGTATCAATCTTACAAGATTGTTGACACCGACAGTGTGCCTGTCTGGAAATGGATAGTTATATGTGGATGGGATTGGGATATGTGGATGGGATTGAATATCCAGAGAATCCGTAAAATAAAATAGAAATATAATTTGATTATGAACATTATCTCTTTTGTCAAGGGAAATGGAATATAAAAATTTGATGTGCTGGGTTATGAGCAGCCATTAATTAATAGTAAAATTGTGAGTAATTTTGGGATTCCATTTTTTGATAGAATGTATATGAGAATAACATCTATTTATGGATATGAGCTTCATAAAAGGAAATGAGGAAGTACAAAATCATCCAAATTTGGGAGAGGTCTTACACTGACTTCCCAGAATACTCTGCTCATGGATTTTATATATATAAACTTGAATTTTATCAGCATATAAATTGTGCTGTATGTATGGATGTGTTTTAGGCATAGATGATATGGGAAAATAGTAAAGAAAATTTTGCTGGTTTGAACTATTGTGGGTTTTCAGTTCTGGAGTTTAAACAAAGTCACTGGTTAACAGATGAGAAAGGATAGTAAATAAATTATTCTCTGCTGGGCAAATTAAGTACGATATTACTAAGACTTATGAGAGCTATTGTTCCGCCTTACAGCAGTGGAAAATTATTGGGAAAAATTAGATCCAACATAATGAATCTATAAAAGAATGTGATAGGGATAATATCCTCAATTTGTACTAATTATTTGATTGTGGGTAAAGGAATTAAGTCATCGTAGTGGATTGTTAACAGCAGCCTGAAAATGTCCTGAGAGTGTGCATCCATGTAATCAGAAATCCCAGATTTGTTTTTTACAAACAACATTTTGGTAGAGGTCTTGTGTGGAACACTTCCTTGGTAGATAAAAAACGGTACTGCATGCTGGCAGCCACTTTTGCGGCCAGTTAGGCCAAACAAATTGAGAGGAAATTGTAGTTAAATACGTAAGTTACACATGGCTATTTGTAAAAAAGGAAATTTGTTGAGATGGGAAACATTTTTTCGAAGGTTTATTAAGGTGTTATAATATGACATGTGGCAAGGCAAACTATTGGATGGGAAAATTAGATCTGGCTATAGAATAAATTTATTGACCCCTTGAAGTTAATTCTTCGAATCATTGTTTCACTGGCATTTTTTGTTCAAATTGGAAATAGTTTGGTAGAGCTTTGGTTAAAACCTTTGGTTGCGGTATCTTGGAACGAAATGATAAACCATAGGAGATTGATAAGAATAGAAAAAAAGATGGACCCAAAATAGAAAGTTGGATTCATGCCCCTCATTGCAAACAAGCACATGGGGCTAAGGTGGACGATCCCACAGAAAATGAGGCTGCACCTAGCAGCCCAGCAGAACATTCAGTGGTAGATAAATGATAGTCGTGATTTACAGTCATTTGAATTACATTTTAACACCCCTTGCATTGATAAACATTACATTTTCAACATGTGATATTCCTACTTGGAATAGTGACATTTATTTGCCTACATGACATACAATTACCTGCTGATATTAATACAGCATGAGTGAAAAATGTATCACAACTACACTCATGATCAGGGGATTGAGTTCAACCCCGGGAGATAGGGGGATCAGGGTAAGACAAATAATCTGATTATGTTACATATTAAGGGATTTTCTTTATTTACCTTTTAGGAAGCTTGTTAGTTTGGTATATAATGTTAAATGTCATCGACATATAACTATGTCATAGGTATGAATATATACAAGGAGTAGCAGACTTGTTTGTTGGTTTAGTAGTTATATTGGCAATTGTTTTAGTGGTGGCTTGCTTGAAAGCCTTAGTGACGGTGTGTTTGAATAAGGTAACCAACAACACGATGATAACGCATGAAGTGACAAATGAGGAAAGAAATGTGGAACCAGAAAAGGAAGACTTTTATGGCGACATAAACAGTAGAATTAAGATAATGGCATAACGACAATGTTATGAGTTGTGTCAATTACAATATCAATGAACTCATATCACCACGAGTGACACACTGTTAGGAAAAAAAGAGGGAAAAGAAAAAGTGGAGAGGAATTATGGTAATAATACATTATGCTTAATTTGTTGGTTTGGGAAAATTGTTGTTGGGAATTAGGTATTCCCGTTTGTGATTGTAATCATATACAATGCTATTCTTAGTTTAGTAATAAAATACATACCTGATTGAATATTATTTGTGTGACGCATATAAATGAATATAACTTTTTGTGTTAAGGAAAAACAACAAATTGTTGAATGTGAAACTGTCGGAAGATATACATGATTATGCTGATTTCATGGTAAGATGTACCCGATCTGATTCAGTGTGTGCGGAAAGCAGATTCAGATGTGACTGAGCATAAGGATAAGACGAGATCACATTTTGGAGGGATTGCTAACGGAATTGGGAAGAAGAAAGAAAGAAAATTTGTGGCTAAAAAATGAAGTTAACCGTGGCATACACCCTCTTTCTCAAAGAATGATGAAGACATTCTCCTGTGTAACTTGGAGATGAATGCTTACCTTCACCAAGGAAATTTATGTGACCATTTGCCTGGATCACACTGCAACATATGAAAGAAAGGCGATCACTTACTCTTGTTCGAAGGCTTCGAACATTCACCACATCAAAAGTTGCAGGACAACGACATTTTACCGGCAACCTCTGTGAAATGCGGGGACATATGTTATTACTTCACCAACTTCCGGGGAGCCAGCATGAAGCTGCAAACCAATGGCTGTGCCTTTTCACAACAGCTGTGCGCGATTCTGCGGGCCACGCCTGGTATGGACCATGGATGACCTGAACACCATGGTCCCAACATCATTGTGGATGCATCCGGCATCCCTGTTCCACATCTTGCTGGCCAATCAACGTCACACCAATACTTGCTGCCCACTCATAATGAGGGAGGAGGCAAGTTGACTGCAACTGGGCGAAGGCCTTGTTCAAGGAATCATTATGGTTCACAGCAAAAAGTGGCAAGAATGCTACATGGAGAGAAGGGTCAGTCTATGACTCCGCAGTGTTACCACAACAGCGAAATCCTACACGAAGTAGTGCAGGAGCTATGAAGACATTAGGAGAAAATGTTTCATACCTGGATTCAAACACAAGTGATCAGCCCTTCCTTTCAAACAAAGTCAACATGTGTGTGGAGGCAAACGTTTTTTCCAGATGGTGCAGATGCTTTACAAAACTTGAAAATGAAGTGAAATTGTTGTATCTTGGTGATGGTGAAGTGTTGTTTTGAAAATATATTTGTGATGCAAATGCAATAGATTGAACAATATGGAAGAAGTCAATGAACAACGAAATGTTTTGTGATTCTTGCAGGATGACGGTGTATGCCTAAGGGAATTTGATTACCAAAGTTATGATTATTTACTTATACTTGTAATGATGTTTACTTGTAGTGATTGACTGTTTACTTATATTGATGTTTAGATTAATGGTTAATATAAACAAAAACAAAAAAATGAGGGAATTGTGGAAGTGTAACTCAGTGTAACTTATTAATTGGCACTGGTAACTTATTAATTAACCTGGTAACAAAGCAGATACATTTTACATGCAAACTCTGTTAAAGACGAGTTTGTAAATGAGTGTCAGAATGTGCATGAACATGGTAATCTCTTGAAACACCTGGTCAAGGCCCCAGGCTAGAGCACCCCCCCTACTGTGTAAATGGAAATCACAGCAGGAGGGGAGCGAGCTGATGCCAGGACTCGGTGCAATGCATGACCTCGGGGCATCAGCGGAGAGAGGATTAAGTCCAGTTTGGCGATATAACCGAGAGCAAACGTTGGGTAGGGACTTGCTACGAGAAGCGCTGACCGAACGGGAGTGTCGGAGGAACATCGGATGAACGAGAAGGACCAGCGAAAAGAGTTAACCTGATCCATTATATTATGCGGTATCATTTTGGTAATTGGAATGAAGTAAATACAGTTAATAAACCAGACCTTTTGTAAACCTGTGTCCGGTCATTGGAGTCCTGAGTCCCCCACTACAAATTCCACAACACTACCCTCCCTGGGTATTCGTGATGGGGTCCATCCTCCCCATACACTCCCTTCGCACCAACCACTCCATTCCACAGTTTCCATCATACTCACTCCACACCATCCATTCCATACTCCATGTATTCCATACCATTTATTCCGAAAAACCATTCTCCCCTGTATTTGCACACCTGTGCCATCACTCCTACACCTGGTGCTTCCTGCACCCTCCTTCCTCCAGGACCATTTGCTCAACACAACACACAATCACCATTACTCAGTCATACACTGCTTCGTACACTTTCAATTCTCTAAACCATTGCCTCAGGCACCCAGATTTTCCCACGCTCACACACACATCCTTCCCGAGCATTGCCTAGCAATTCCTCATTTGTCCAACCTCAAGATTCTCACACATAATGCCTCATTCATTAAACATCAAGATTCTCACACACACTGCATCATCTGATCTACCTGGTGCCCTGCTAAAACTCGCGCTTCCCCGTCGCCCCTTACATTATTGCGCTCCCTCGTCATTATAATCCACCTAAACTCTCTACGTCCCCGACTACAGGTATCATGTCGCTACTTAACTCTCATGTCACCTATGGTCATTTCTCTCGATCCCTATACATTATCCAAACCCTCCCTCGGCGAGCTTACACTGCCAAACCCCATAACTAGTGCTCATGTACCCCGTGATGAGGGATGGTGGATTTGCCACCCCTCACCTCGGGCATCTCCCATTATCAATTTTGCCCATCAAATTCCAATTCTTGCCAATCCAAAATTTGCCAATCATCTGCCAATCATTTTTACCCATCAAATTTTGCCAATCAAATTTCACTGCTAATCACCAATTTCGAATCAAAACCCTATTATCATCACAGTCCGCTATATCTGAGCCTCGGTGCGTCATGACATCATTAAAACTCGGCTTCGCAAAGCCGAGCAATGAATGCGGGTGGTTCGTCTACCGTAGGTTGGGTCCGTCCGGCATTTACGATTCTGGGGAGGCGGCATGCTCGGCCCGAGATTCCACGCACCATCTCGGCGCGGATCCTTGCGGTCTCCGGCCCGATGGCCGAAGCTCGCCCGGTCGGAACCCCGTCCCCGCCAGGGGGCGAAGGTCCAACCTGGCCCCCCTCCCCCGGAATCGCGCCGATCGCCGCTCTGACGCGGCACCGACCATTCAGTGCGGGACCCGGCCCGAATCGCGCACGACGCTCCGAAGAGCGACGCGCTTATGGTCCCGGCCGGCCCTCGCTGCAAACAAAGCGCACCGCGCACGGAGTGCTCGCGTCGGCTATCCGTTGCCCTAAACGCTGCCCCGTTTAACGTCGATGCTCCCCGGACATGCTCACACCATGCGTTCCTTTTTACACTCACAAAACCCGGCGTTCCAACGCCGCCCGTACATTCCACACACTCCGCCCATTCCACCACCATACTCCCTGTTACACACCACACCTCTCGCGCACCCTCTTGCGCACACTCGTCGTTCGCACACTTCCTTAACACACCTCCTCGTGCCCACTCCTCGGTCACATCCTCTGTGACAACCATGGGTGTGCACTCTTTTGCACACCCGATCACGCACTTCGGTGCGCCCTCCCGCACACGCGCCACCACCAACTCAGGTGTACACTCTCGCACACGTTCCACCACCACCTTACTCTCCGGGTCACTCTCACCCTCGCACGTACACTCCGTATCGCTCTCACTCTTTGTGTCGCATTCATTCTCACCTCCGACAGCACTCTCTGTTATCATGCACTCCTCTGTTACACACCACTCGCTGTCCACACACTTCTCGCGTGCACTCTCCCCCGTTACGTACTCCGTAACCACCACGGGCGTGCACTCTTCCGCACACCCAATCATCACCGCACACTCTCGCGCCAACTCTCCGGTTACATCCTCTGTAACACTCACCATCACGCGCTCCGATGTGCCCTCCCGCACCCGCGCCACCACCAACTCACTCTCCGTGTCACACTCCGTACACTCCGACGTGCATTCTCGCTCGCATTCGGTTTCACACTCGCGCTCCGATGTGCCCTCTCGCATCCGCGCCACCACCAACTCACTCTCCGTGTCACACTCCGTACCCTCGGTTTCGCACATTCCCTCCGACGTGCATTCGCTTCCGCACCCGGTATCACTCCCATACTCTGTCACACACTCACTCTCCGACGCACACTCTTTCCTCGCATGCACGCCATTTCCACTCACACCACTCACAGGGGACCCTCCACCAACACCCGGGTGCTTTCTCGATCCCAAGCGCGCGAAAATTCTTTTTTCGCCAAACATCCTACTACAAAATCTTCCCGCACAATATACAGGCCGACCCACCTGGGGGATTCTTCTTCCTCCTCGCTCCAACACCTGCAAATCTTTATTGGGGTTAGGAAGTACAACATCATGATGTGAGCACGGACTTTGCACATATTCCATCTCCCCCTGCCACGAGTGCTTTTCTAAGTCCGGCGTCTGCTTAATCCCAATTTCCACTATAGGTTTGGTTTCTTTGCCAATTTGAATTAATTCCCTTCCTTTATCTTCTTTTCCCTCGGCGACCGCTGGCTCTAATAAAATTTCCTTTTCTACCTCGGCGGTCGCCGGCTTTTCCATACCCCGGGTCACGATCTCTACCCCTGTCATTTTACCCGCGCTTTGCTCCGCCTCGCTCAACCAGCGCTTCTCGACCCGCGTTACCTCGTCGCGTACCCCTGGGACCTGCTCGCTCAACCCGCGGCCAACCTCCCTCTCGGCTTCCCTTATCTCATATGCGGCTTGCCCCCTCGCCAACCCCTCATTAATTTCTTTGGCTTGGCCAATTATGCCCCCCAGTTTGTCCCCTAATCTGCTTCCGAATCCCTCAAATTTGCCTCCGAGTCCCTCCAATTTGCTTCCGAGTCCCTCCAATTTGCTTCCGAGTCCCTCCAATTTGCTTCCTAAGTTATTGGTGTTGGCCCTTACTTCTTCCCTCATTGGCATTGCATCCATCTTTTCCACCTCCTTACTCAATTCCCCGAATTTGGTTTTCCAATCATTTCCCATTTGCTCTCCATCGGCCCTCATTTCTGCCCTTGATTTGTCCCCCTCTATTCTATTACAACACCCTTCAAATAGATTTCCCATGTCATTCCTCAATTTATTTCTCAATCCCATATTCTCCATTTGGATGACTGCCTGTAGCTGCGCCATGAGACCCTGCATGTCAAAGCCTGCTGGTAGAGCGGGCTCGGCTACCGCACCCACGTGCGAGGCGCCATTTTGTGCGCCTCCAACCTCGTGCGCGGCGCCGCCATCTTGTGCACCTGAGATCCCCGCTACCGAACCCTCATTGCCTTCCTCTTCCCATTCCTCCCCGGGATCCTGGGTTGCCTCTAACCCTTCTTCTTCTACCCCCACCGGCATCCGGTCGCCTTGATTATCCATGGCACGATTTCATTTAGATGTTTTACACGAAATTTCGGCCGCTCCAAATTTTGACCAAATTTTTTGATGTTCTTAAAAATTTGGTTTGGGTCCAAATCTCACTCCCAGACACCAATTGTTATGGAAACGGGGGACCGCTCTCCCGTTAGCAAGGGGGGGGGGGGGTTAATCCCCTTGTCCTGTTAAGCTGGCCATCTCCACCGGTCCTGGTACTTGTAACGCTCTCCTGCAGGATAGAACGGATCAGGGTTATGGGTCCAGGGTTTATCCCGAATACCTTTATCTGTCCCTCCGCAGAACAGGGAGACAAGTACCGCTCGAACCCCGGTTTTAGATGTTCTCGTTGCCGAGCGGTTTTAGCAACACGACGTTCGAGCCATTTAACAAAGGCTAACCCGATTCATAAGCGTTGGCCGAAATCGCACCACAGGTACTCAATGGGGAAATCACAAAGACGATCGCATGGGAAAGAAAACCAAAGTGAAGGAACAGATATTTATTAACTACTATTTACACAACCAAAGAAACCAAGGAGAAGGAAAGAAACGAAAGTAATTTACAGAAGAAGAAGAAGACACAGTGCAATTCTTATAACAAGCTTAACTTATACCCAGGGACAACACAGACAGACGACAGGCAGACTTACACGAATGGGGAATGAAGGCAGGAACGAATGGCTGGAAGGGGAGGAAGGTTCAGGTGGGACTGCAGAACGGCCGGGCCGGGAGCGAGCAGCCGCCGACTCTCCACCCTCGGGTCCACACCGCCGGGATGCTCGCAGCAGCGCGTCGGAGCTTGTCGTGGCAAGGCTGGTTGGAACAGCGTCTCCCTTGAACTCGTACTCCCGCAGGTTGCGCGTCTCTCTTGACAGGACTCTCGATTCGGGCTCCTTCAATTCTCTCGTCCTTCCCACTTCTCTTGAAGCAGTCCCTCTCAACCTCCTTTTATGAGGTGCGTGGCGATCCAACCGCCGGCCTTTTGGAAACGCCCATCGGTGAGCTCGCCTCGGCCTTGATTGGTCGCGAGGGCTCACCGATCCCGCCCCTTGATGAGGCGTTGGCAAAGCCACGCCTTGTTCCTGGCGCTTGGCTGACCCCTCCCCCTGATGACGATGGGCGGGCACGCCCGTCTTCCCAGAGTTAGAGCACATGGCATGGCGGCGAATGCATTGGTAATGAAAAGGTAATGCAGTTGGTAATTAAGGTTGGCAATACAATTTATTGGGCAATTAAAAAGGGATTCTACCTTATTTGATTCGGTGCAATGCAATGAACTAGTGGAAAAAACAGAGCCTTATACTGACATAGAATAAAGAAATAACTATTGAGGGAAGCCTATGATTTGCTACGTGTATGCGATGGACTAGCTAAAGGGACGACCTTTGACCTTTACCAATTGATGGAGGTATTTACAAAGAATTACTATTTACAGAGGGTGATATTTACAATAATTACACCAAGTGCAGGGTTTCCCAAATCCGCAACAATATTATGATGCAAAGAGGAACTGATTAGGTTTTGGCATCCAGATGTCAAAAGTCAGAGGGCATGTCAGGTAAATATGTGATACTTGAAAACAGCTGAAGGGACTTGAATCAAACTTGGTACAAGTGTGTATAATGATGTAATAATGTGGGTGGAGGCGTATCTGTTGACGTTGTCACATCGAATGATATCTAGCTTTGAATAATGGTTTTTGCCTGTCCGTCCCCACATCCATTTGAAATAACAGTCTATGTTGATTGTTTACATGTATGAATTAACACACACATTGTGGCTCGGGGGAAGCAGCGATTGCTGCGAGCTCTTTGTCGCCTCCCTCTCGTCTGGAATGGTAAGGGCTGAGAACCGGGTGAAATACAACAGTATATAAGGCAGCGAAGACCAAGCCAAAAACGGCAGCTTCAATGGGAATGAGGACCGCAATCCGCAAGAGGGGCCCGGGGTCACACACACCAATCAGGATGCGTTTGATATGCCTGCGGGCCTGGTCCTGCGGCTGGGACTTGTTGACCCCATGCTGCCGAGAGCGAAGACTCGAGCTTTAGCAGCTCCCTCTTGACATGTTCCACCCGTTGAGGACGAGAGAGGCGGAGTTCCATGGGCCATGGGATCAAGGACCGTGCCAAATACGACTTTGATGGGAGTGAGAACTGAGCTGAGGACAGAAACTTTGGTGAGGTCAAGGGCCACACAAGTGTCGCCCAGAGTTATTCCAATCAACATGCTCTGGAACGTGGCCTGGCCTTGTGGATTGTTGGGTTTTACCGACTCCATCCCGTCAAGGAAGGATGAGACCGAGACACGCACACACACGCACACACACGCACACACACACACACACACACACACACACACGGAGGTGGATAATTTGAGACCTGGACCTGGTAGGTCTCAGTTTCATCCTCTGAAACCCACCCACGTGTGGAGATAGCAGCCAATAACAGCAACTTGCACGCACACACATGCACACAATCATACATATATATGTATATATATATATATATATATATATTGTGGATATATTATAATAGCCGTAGATGATTCTGTCTGTCTGTCTG
Organism: Myxine glutinosa; assembly: GCF_964187855.1. NCBI lineage: Eukaryota > Metazoa > Chordata > Myxini > Myxiniformes > Myxinidae > Myxine > Myxine glutinosa. The sequence goes on from NC_136262.1 coordinate 160,984,738, forward strand.
TCTGTCTATCTGTTGGGTGTCTGTCCGGGGTGTGGCTTACTCGGTTTGCAGAGTAGCTCCACCCATAGCTCCACCCATTCTGGGAGTGGCTATAAACAAATATCCACCATTTTATTAACTCGCATAGCTTTGAGTCCTGTTTTGTAGGCCCGTGGTGTCTTGCTCTCCCCCAGTTTTATTTCAAATCAAATTCGATAAATCATTTCATTTTTCACAGTCGCTAACATAGTTTTAGACTCGGTTGAAAAAAAACGGGAAGAAAATCCAATGAAAGTTGCCGTTTATAGAACTAAATGAATTCTCAAAGGCCTGTAACTTCAAGGCCATTGAGTCTCTCTCACGCCTTTATCTCCAATCTAACTCACCATATGATTTCATTTTTATCGATGGTTTTACTTTTAGACTCGGTGTCAGCAATAATTGAGAACAATCCACACACGCGGGAAAATGCAGAGATATATTTTTTAAAATCGCGTCATGGTGTATCATACACCGCCCAACATGACACCGCCGGCAATGTGTCGATATATATTAAAAATTCGCTTTTGCTTTTCCGTTATGATATATTACTATTTCGTTTGATGATAGTCGTCACAAAAACGTCAACAATGATGCCGACATATATTTCTTCGTTTTTATTTCATTCAACATATTAGCCGGAAGTAAAATATGTTTCAGGAAATTACCGAGAGATATTTCTTCGTTTTTTTTATTAGTTATGTGCGCATACACTTTAAATAGGTTTATTTGAAATCTTTAATTTTCCACAATATAATTTACTTGCCATTTATCATTTGATGATTACGAGACAAATTCCTCTTGAGGATCGTGACAATTCATGCGTTGCGTGGAAACTTCCATTTCCAAAATGAATGAGACGATCGATGAAGAACGACTCGGTGTCACCAACGCGGGAAAATGCAGAGATATATTTTTTAAAATACACCATATCACCGCACAACACCGCCCAACAGCCAACAAGTATCATACACCGCCCAACAGCCAACGAGTATCATACACCGCCCAACATGACACAGACAGCAACATGTCGACATTATCGCTTTTTCTTTAAACCGAGTGAACCGAGCCGAACCGAATACACCGCGTGAATTCACCGAGCGAATTTCAGCCAATTCCACCTATTTCTTCGTTTTTATTTTATTCGTTACCAGCAGAAGTACCCAGCGTTGCCGGGCGGGGGAGGGGGGAAGGGCACGTACACTTTAAACATGTATATACATGTGGGATGTGGGATATATACATGTGGGACATGTGTACGTGTGTGTACGTGTGTGTGTGTGCGCGTGAATATGTGTGTGTGTGTATATATGTGTGTGTATGTGTATGTAGGCTAACCCCCGCTCTAGCAGGGAAAATGGCCTTAAAATGCATGTTGTTGTTGTATGTGTATATACATGTCTGTGTGTGTGTGTTTGTGTGTATATGTGTCTGTACGTGTGTGTGTGTGTGTCTGTTTTTGTGTGTGTGTGTGTGTGTGTGTGTGTGTGTGTGTGTGTGTGTGTGTGTGTGTGTGTGGAGATGTATATATGTGTATATATGTGTATATGTGGATACATATGTGTATACATATTTGCATATGTGCATATGTGTATATGTGTCTGTACGTGTGTGTGTGTGTGTGTGTGTGTGTGTGTGTGCATGTGTGTCGATGTACGTGTGTGTGTATGTGTATATGTGTGTGGGTGTATATGTGTGTGTGTGTGTATATGTAAACATGGGCCGGTGTGTGTGTAAAGTGTGAGGAGGTATTGGAGAGGAAAATGCAGAGATATATTTTTTTAAATCGCGCCATGATGATAAACGAAAATACACCGCCTAAAATAACAGTCGACATATATTTAAAATTCGCCATACACATCCATGCGGGAATCCCACGGGCATGGATGTGTGTGACATTTCGACATATTGAGTTACATGCTGCGCCTGCACATTCAGTTATATAAGATGGTTACTGGCAATTGATCACATCCACAAATGATGTAATCCACACAATTTATGTACTTTACATAACGTTAATAGGAATACATGCCCGTGTAGATGGGAAATACAGTTTGTTTGAAATAAATCACAAATATCAGAAGAAAGTTTTTTAAACCATTTTATATAACTGAATGTGCAGGTGCAGCATCGAACTCAATATGTCGAAATGTCACACACATCCATGCCCGTGGGATTCCCACGGGTGACCCCGCTAGTATATATATATTGTGGATATGAGAATGTTTTTTTTGTTGTTGTTGTTATTGTGTAAATTGTTGTTAAAATATCGCCCTCCTTACTCCAGTGTTGTATAAAGGTCAAAGGGCGTTCCCGTAGTTAGTTCCATAAAGCATACATGAAGGACACCATAATATCCCTGTTCAGTAGTTTATTTCCTTATTATGTGTATTAGGGTAAGGCCTTGTCTTCCATTAAGATGACACTCCATTGCACCAGGTGAAATAAGAGTAGATTCCATTCACATTCCCTTTTCGTCAATTGCCATTCGCATTGCCAACTACAATTGCCGCCATTAAGCATGTGCTCAGCTCGGGGAAGAAGAGCGTGCCCGCCCATCGTCATCAAGGGTGGAGTCAGAGGGCCTGTGCCCACCAATCAGGGCCGAAGCGAGCTCACCGAGGGGCGTGTCCTGAAGGCCGGCGGCTTGATCGCCTGAGGCGCTATAAAAGCGCGCGCGCAAGAGCCCAGGGCGTGGTTGGACCAAAAGAGAGACGTGCAAAGAGAGGGGCGTCAGAGAGTTGGCAGTACACAAGCAAGCATTGAGAGAAGGAGTTCTGAGAGCAAGCATTGAGAGAGAGTCCTGAGAGCAAGCAAGAGGAGTACCACGAGCAGTACCAGCAGCTTTAAACTCCATCAAGCAGCGTTGGCTCCACTAGGCAGCTTTAACTCGACCGGCGGAGCTCGTCTCGCGGCAGCTCGCACGACCGCAGCTTGGGCGTTGACGGCGGTGCCGACCGTGGCCGCGGAGGAACGGAGCTGCCGCTCCCGGCCCGACCGTGACCCAGTTCCAGTGGACCTTCCTCTCCCTCCAGGTATCCACCTCCTGCCATTCCTATCATCATTCCCCGCGTGAGTCTGTCTTTGTTTGTTCTGTCCCTGGGTATTAATTAAGCCTGTATAGTTAAGCTAAGTTTCGCTGTGTCGCCTTGCCTCTTCTGCATATTATTTTATTATCTTTCCTTCTCCTTGGTTTTTTTGGTCTTGTAAAAAGTAAATAAATTATATTTGTATTCCTTACCCTTTGTCTTTCTTCTTCTGCACATCCTTCGCTTTAGTCTTTTCCCCATTGAATATCTGTGGCGCGATTCGGCCAACGTTCAGGAATCGGGTTAGTCGGGGTAACTGTTAGGGCCGCGGTGCCATCCGCTCAGCAAACCAACATCTTATCCGCGGTCCGTAACAATATATATATATATATAATATATATCTATATATATATATATATATATATATATATATATATATATATATATATATATATATATATACATATATATATATACATACACAATGCCTATAGAAAGCCTACACCCCTTTTCAAAATTTTACACATCGTAACCCACAACTTCCAAGTGAGAAACAAATTCTACAAATTTCAGAAAATTTATTAAAAATACAAAAGTAGATTATCTTGGTTCGATAAGTGTCCACCCACTTATAATAGCAATTGTAAATTAACTCAGGTGTAACCAATCACTTTCAAAAGCACACACCACATTAATTGACCTCCATCTGTGTTCAATTGCAGTGATTCTGGTTGTTACAGAATGAAACAAGAAAGAGCAATCAGAGATTGCAAACCCTAGCCAGGATGTATTTTCAGTGTTTTTAAGGCTTTTGTGTTGAAACAAATATGGCGGCCGAACCACGTGACCGATGACATCTTTTTTTTCTAAACTAATTTATTCCTGGATTATGCTCAAGAAATTTCATCTTGATTGGATGAAGTTTTGTACTTGTCGAATTATGACGTCATAATGGAGGCACCTATGACATCATCATTAACATATTTTATTCCCCATGGAGAGTTCTTTACAATGAGCCATGTCTCAATTTTTTTGATTCAGCGCTTTCGGAGATATAGAGGTGCAATTTTTTTCGATTTTCCCAAGATGGCGGCCGAACCACGTGACCTATGACGTCATAATTATCATAAAAAATTATGCAGGTGGAGTTACACCTATGGTGAAAATTTCCTGTCAATCGGACCAGCGGTTGCAGAGAAAATCATATTTTTCTGTGCGGACAAACAAACAAACAGACAAACGGACTCAAATGCAATTCCCTCTCCTCAGGCGAGGGTACCTGGAATGGCACTCAGTAGCGAGAATACCTCCGCCAGGTGAACAGTTACTTTTTGTATCCCAGAGTAGACCAGTAAATCACAATACCGAATCACATTCAATCAAAATCATCCATCCACAACTTTTTGAGATATCCTGCTATATATAGTTTTTGGCCCTATCTCCCAATGGTGAAGACTCGCTTAAAAAATTATAGTAGCCGGATCCGAATCCGGATCTTCACCAAAATTGAATCGATTTGTCCTTGTCGCACACACAACCTGTCCACCAAGTTTCGTCCAAATCCGTCCACAACTTTTTGAGATATCCTGCTATATATAGTTTTGGCCCTATCTCCCAATGGGTGAAGAATCACTTAAAAAATTCTAGTAGCCGGATCCGAATCCGGATCTTCACCAAAATCGAATCATTTCGTCCTTGTCACATAAGCTACATCTCTGCCAAATTTCCCTGTCATATGAGTCTTGCTCTGCTCTATAGGCTCTATTATCACGACCTGAGTGCTGCTCTGATCTTTTATACTCCTCACAAGTGACATTTTCAGGGAGCTCCTGCCACACCTGCTCTGCTCCGTCGGCTAAATCTTCAGGGTTCTCCTGCCATTCCTGCTCTGTTCCATAGGTTCTGTCATACCACGAGACTTGCTCGGTCCCATAGGCTCTGTCGTCATGACATGGTACATGAGTGCTGCTCTGCTCTATTATACTCCCCATAAGTGACATTTTCAGGGAGCTCCTGCCACACCTCAAAACGATCTCTCCTTCCCCTTCTTCTACTCCTTCTTCCTCTCCTATGGCAGCATTGATCGCCCATCAAACCCAATTACTAAAGCCAATTGTAACAGCAGTGGGTGTACACTCTTCACAGGTCCTTATCGTAGTACAGACAAACACCAATGTTATGGGGGATGAAAAAGGTAAGGGTTTTACCCCAATCCAGAAAACCAATTGTCACGGTATATCCCACTCCCAGACACCAATTGTTACGGGTGACGAGGCTGAGGACCAGAGTCCCAAACGTCACTCCCAACTAAGTGTGTTATAGGGTGACTAATGTTAGCGACCCCAAGTCCTATCCCCAACCCACCGGGCCGAGGCCCGCAAGCTGGCCGAGTGGTTTTTGGAAGCTTGAACTTTTGGTGTAATGCAAGGAGTAGAGGCTCTATAGTCTAGACTGCCACCCTGGCAGCTAAGGGAAGCTTGCAACCTGATCCGAAAATGTCAATCAAACAAAATGAAATGCAATCAATTTACTTCAAAGAATGCAAAATGAAACAATAAGCAAATCATACAAGCATGACGACGGACCTAATTAATGAATAATGACAGACTGAAACAATTAACACAGGCCACATGCATCCGATAGGAAAGGCCGACATAACATCACACACACGGACCCTCCATCTAACCCAGGGAAAGGGAAGGGGAGCAAATAAAAAAAACAATATTTGCAGGGAATTGAAATAAAACGGGATATGAGGATGGGAATGGAATGTGGTCCAGGCCCGTTTGAAGGGCAGTTTCATCGACGCTCGTCAGAGCGGAGCCAGGTGGGAACAAGTGTGAATGGACCAGTCATCACGCTCTGCAATTCCTTTCTCCTTTGATCCTTTTCCTTTTCTCAACCTCGGATGGATGAGATAGGAGCAGCGGGAGTTGCTGAGAGAGCGGTGTGGACAGAGTGGTTGGAGCAGCGGACATTCTTTCTTCTTGGTTTGGGTCTGGCAGTGAATGGTTGTGTACCGGCATCTTCTCCTCGTTCTCCTCTTCTTCTGGCATATGGGCATTGAGAGCGAACGTTCCCTCTTGGGCCTTCTCATTCCAAAAAGCAATAGTGGTGGACGGTTGTGCTTTTCTCTCTGCACGGGGAAGCTTCATCGTGAGCCGCCATGTTGGGACATCTTGCTGGTGGTTGTGAGAAGGAAGAGCCACGGCCCGGGAACTGTGGTTTTCCGTGCAGAGGACGGGTGGACGAGCACGGCGTAGAAGACCAGGCTGCACGCCTGCCATTCGCTTTGCGTGGAAGGCCTACTCTGCACCAACGAATGCGGCCTAGTGAACGAGGGCGGCCTAGTGAACGAGGGCGACTGAGGCCTTCTTCCGACCAAGGCAGGAGCAGCGCCCGGATTGCACGCGTGGGGCCTGGACGATTCCTGGCGAGACACCCCAGCCGATTTGAGCTAAGTCCCCTACTAAATAACACATATATTTTCCAGTTCTTTTTCCCTTTGTCTGTTTTTCGAGTCTGTCTGTGGGGAGGTCCCATATAGGAATTTAGTTTTATCGTTCATTATTTTGTGACCGGTATTTTCTTTAATAAACCTGGTTGTTTTTTTTTTGCATTTTTAACTCGTTTTATTTGAGTTATTTATTGCAGGTTTGAGGGCTGCTGGTGGGGCCCGCGAAGGTAAGCTCTCCGGTTTCTCCCCCGTTTGCTTCCCACGCATATTAACTCCGCCATTGAACTAAATGCCTCGGAGTGTTAAAGCTTGTTTGGTCATCCGTGCTACCCTACGGTGTTCACCAAGGGTGGTCACACAACAATATATACATATATATTTAATTAGTTGGCACATTACATGCCTTGCGTTGGCATTGCATATGGTGCAGACAGATAATACCTCATTTATGATATATTTGGGTTGTTGGAAATCTGTTTTATACTTGAGACACAGCATAAAGCAGGCTGACTAGGTGTCCCGTATTTTATGGGATTGTCCTGTTTTTTTCTCAAATGTCCCTCGTCCCGTTTCAAACCTTCCCGGGACGCCACTTGTCTCGTATTTTTCGTCCTCCGAACGATATTTGAAAAGGGAAAGGAAAGGCGGCATGCAGTACTGGCGCGTACGCTTCCATCATGGTAACAATGTGCCATCAATAAGGCCAAGCAGCAGCCGGAAAAGAGACACTATCATGGCGTCATGGGACTCGTCACACGGGACTGAGAGTGATGAAACGTTGAAGGGCCAAAGTTCACTGGAAAAGAGGAAGGCGACCATAAAAAGGACGTGTGTCTTTCTTGAGGAATGACTGCTTTCCACCAGTTATGACTGGTTGATGAAGGATACTGAAAATTGTCATGGAGCTCACTGTACAGTTACAGTATGGTCGTGGAGTTTCTCCATTTCCCATGGCGGCTTATCTGATGTCAAGCAGCAGGAAGCACACACAAGTCTAAATTGATGGTTACTGCAACAAGCCAAGGGATCAAAACCTTCTTCACAGTAAAAGTAAAATAAACATTCCAAAGAAAGTTTGGTAATTTTTTTTTTTTTTGCGTAAACATGTTGTGATTCTCATTTTCTCATCAGACTTTATAAGATGAACTTCCAGAATTTTCCAACTTTTAGTGCAAGTTTCCATTTGGAAACGCATTGTTTTCACATTATTAGTTGAGCAGAACATAGTTATTTCAAAGAGTAAAGGTCGAACAACCGAAAACTTTTTGCCTTAACATGTAAATATGGTGCTGCTTATTTATTTGATCGAAGGAGCAAGAACCCGATGGACGGGATAATTCCCACTTTTATAACGTCCCCTCCCTCTACCCTGAACCACCAGGACTTCCAATGGGTTCTAAAGTGTTCTAAAGGGTAATTGTGGTGGGTTCTAAAGGGTAATTGCCTGAGTGTCCCGTATTTTATTTCCTCCGACCTGGTCACCCTGGCATAAAGCGCCCTTTTTGCAGATATGGCCATGTTGGTTCGAGGATGTCCACAGATTTCCTGCAGCTTGTTCCCAAGGTTGTGAGCCTATAAGTTGATCCCAAATGTATATAGATTTCATTTATGGATCACAATCTTTTATAACATCAGTGAAAGCCGCTTTGACCCCTGGGTAGTAGTTATGTGTGCCTTCCTGATGCCTTTGTGACCAACATAACTGTAGTTGTATCTGATAGGATGGAAATGTAGTGTTTGTTCAACAGCGCTTTTCCCCTCTACTGATTAATCATAAGGTAGAGAGTTACATGTGTGTGAAGATGGTTCAAAGTTATGCTGAACCATTCGTAACGTTTTATGTAAGTGACAGTTTGGAAATAAGATAGGTCACGGATGAGGGTAAGACCCCAAAGAAAGGCCCTAAAGACTACACGAAGAGTTCTTTCAAAGTGGAGACATTGAAAGTGAGGAGATGTCATCAGTAAATGTCATATATTTAATTTTAAAAAAAATTAAATGTGATGTAATAAAATAGAATCTACTTAACTTCTCTCCATATTCATCCATTCAACATCAATGAAACATTCAATTGTCACACCTGGGCTGAGTGCATTTTGTGAAAAATTTAATTTTTATAAGCGAGACCAATAAATTGTAACAATATCGATTAATAGATGGCTTCATCAAAGTGTGCTTGGAGCTGTTAAGAAGGAAGGAATTGTAAACCATAACTTTTATCTGATGGGAATGCCCAAACGTTCTTCACGAAAAATTATTTTATAGACATTTTTGGAAAAACAAAGTCCTCATCAATCAGTGCTTTGGATGTGAGCATAACTGTATGTAACTAGAACGGCACTCCGCAGAGAGCATACCTCCGCCAGGTGAACAGTTTACGTTTTGTATTCCAGAGTAGACCAGAAAATCACAATACAGAATCACGTTGAATCAAAATCATCCGTCAACAACTTTTTGAGATATCCTGCTATGTATCGTTTTTGTCCCTATCTACCAATGGTGAAGAATCACTTTAAAAATTCTAGTAGCCGAATCCGGATCGGGATCTTCATCAAAATCTAATCTATTTGTCCTTGTCAGATACGCTACATCTTTGCCAAATTTCGTCCGAATCCGTCCACACCTTTTTGAGATATCTTGTTCACAAACGGACAGACAGACAGGGGTGGAAAACATAACCTCCATCCACCTTTGGTGGCGGAGGAAATGAGGTCCTCACTTAAAAACAGACAGACAGGGGTGGCGAATCCACCTCACGAGATGCTACATGTTGATACCAAGTAGAATTTTTCGTTGTTTCTTTTCGCATCTTTTGCTTTTCTCAAACATTCCTGGATTTAGTGTTCACTAGTTGAATGAGAGTCTCAGCAAGAAGTGAATGGCAGGTCAGCATTTTGCCCCAACGCATTGCGATAATGAAATAGTAATTACATAAACAAATTATAACTAATTGGGACAACTTATGGACATCAAGTATGCAGGTCAAAGGCTGAATTTGGTCCAAACTAACACAAAGCCATTTTCTTTTCTTTCAATAAACTTTTATATCACAACCTGCAACAAGCGCTATCTAATATTATTCATTTACTGAAAGTACATAAATATTGATTGAAATGATCCAAAGTTTGAAATGTAAACGCACATGGCATCATATCACCGAGATGTAGCCTACGGAGTCCTTGGAGGTCCCTTCACTCGTTTATCACACACTGCACAGTGCAGATTGCCCGCTGCAGGCATTGGCACCATTTTTAACATTGCGATATTGCTAAGTCAAACTGTAAAGTTATACTGAGCTGGGCCAAAAAAACACACTTTGGTCATAAACGGTTCACTTTAAAGACAATTTTGGTACGCCATGGATGTCATTTACTCCTGTGGACTACGTGTAATCGAGAAGCTAATGCTAAGCACTGATCAGACCACATGAACTAACTACAGTGCATTGAGAAAATGGTTTAAAGTGCCACAGTTCAGATCAATCAATAGGAATTTCCAGAAGGAGTAGTCATGCGCTTTCCAATGATGATCCTGCAAGATAAACACAGTGATGGTAAAACGTTTACAAAAATTGTTTTTGTTTAAAAAAAACAAACACAAACAATATATATATATATATGTTATATACAGTGCATTCAGAAAGTATTCAGACCCCTTCACTTTTTTCACATTTTGTTATGTTGCAGCCTTATGCTGAAATCGTTTAAATGCATTTTTTCCCTCATCAATCTGCACTCAATACCCCATAATGACAAAGAGAAAACAGGATTTTAGAAAGTTTTGCAAATTTATTAAAAAGAAAAAACTGAAATATCACATTGGCATAAGTATTCATACCCTTTGCTATGACACTTGAAATTTAGCTCAGGTGCCTCCCATTTCTCTTGATCATCTTTGAGATGTTTCTACACCTTGATTGGAGTCCACCTGTGGTAAATTCAATTGATTGGACATGATTTGGAAAGGCACACACCTGTCTATATAAGGTCTCACAGCTGACAATGCATATCAGAGCAAAAACCAAGCCATGAGGTCGAAGGAACTGCCTGCAGAGCTCAGAGACAGGATTGTGTCGGGGCACAGAAAAATCTCTGCTGCATTGAAGGTTCCCAAGAGAACAGTGGACTCCATAATTCTTAAATGGAAGAAGTTTGGAACAACCAGGACTCTTCCTAGAGCTGGGGCCGCCCGGCCAAACTGAGCAATCGGGGGAGAAGGGCCTTGGTAAGAGAGGTGACCAAGAACCAAGAACCTGAGACAGAAGGTGTTGGCTTTGGTGTCGTACTCTAGAAGATCTCCGAGTTGTCTCGCATTTGTGTTTGGCAATGCCTTGCCGTCGTCTGAAGGATCCTTGGCAGATATCACATAAATATCTGTCTCTGTTAATCTCCACTTATTGACAGGCAGTAGCATACTTAGTCTGTCCCTCTCCATACAGGCATACAAAGCCTCCTTACATTTCCTTCTCCAAAGATATATATCCGAGGCAGCTATGAACCAGTTACTCTCACCGATGTTGAAACTTTAGGTCTTTCCTCACTTTATCCCACCATCTGAACTTTATTCCATGTCCTGGGCAGCATTTTTGCAACCATCCAAATAGGAGTTTGTATGGAATACGATCATCATCCATCTGGGCAAGTTGGCCTAGCCAGTGGAGCCTCCATGCTGCAATTGCATCTTCCAATGGTTCCTCGATCCCAAACATTTCAGCTATCTGCACACGGCTGATATTCCCTACTTACTTTTGAGTTCTGGTAACTCCTAAAATGTCTCGAAGCCATCGATCGTGGAAAACTTCCCGTTTCCCGGAAGCGTTACCCTTTGTGGCCTACATCTCAGCTCCATACAGCAGTGCACCGAGCACCACCGCACAGTAGAGCTGTCTCTTGGTCTTCAAATAAAGGTCACCGTCCATAAAAATGTGGACACGTACACACACCTTGCACTGCGTAGCTTACCCAAGGCCAAATGCTACGATGTGGGAGAGCAGAAAAGTTGGGATGAAGAAGAGAAGTAGCTGGTTCGAGATGCTCCCATCTCGTGATTCTTTCACTGCAGAAATGCCATCACACTTGACCTTACGAGAACGACAAAGTAGTTTCCTGGAAATACAAACAAATAAACGACTGTTTTCCATTCTGCTTCGATGCCGTTTCTCACTTTCTTATAGAATATTATAGGAACTTTCTTACAATAGCTTTGCATAAAGTACAGTGCGACATTGAGTTTGAGCTGGACAGGAAATTTACTTCATTTGAAATTGTCTAAACACTGTGCATGCCCTTCCAATGAAAAACAGTTGGCAATTTCTCATCAAAAGAAGCTGCGACACATTCCTCCCATCAATATATACTAGGGCATGCCCGTACTATATCTATATCTAAAATTATATCCCCCCCTCTATTTACATGAAATGGTTTGGTTCATGAAATGTTTTGGTCCATTCGCAACGCCAAAGCGAACGGCGAACGCTTTACATGAAATGGTTTGGTTCATGAAATGTTTTGGTCCATTCGCAACGCCAAAGCGAACGGCGAACGGCTTGCGAGTACAGTGACAATCCCCCCCCCCCCCCTCTATTTAGATGAAATGGTTTTTATTAGTTTTAAAACATAGTTTAACGCCAACATAGCGGCAACATAGTTTGCAAACGTGAAATAAATGAATACGCTCTCAAATGTGCCATCCGAGGCAGAGTGTGTCCGCCACGTTCGGCACACGCGATAGCTCGCTGCTCTCTGATTGGTTGAATCGTTTTTTGGACATAGCTCGGTAAGTAATTGTCCGATTAATATGAAACCTTGAAAAGGCACATCCTCGGGTCCCCAGCAATATACCTGGCAAGTTTAAAGTATATCGGACCCGTGGTTGTCGAGAAACAGCGGTCACAGACAAACGTACAAACGTACAAACAAACAAACACACAGAGATTACTGGAATTATAGATAGATTTTTTTTTTTTTTTTACGAGAATGCAATCGTCTGTTTCAGAAAAGCCCTCTCAACAAGAGCTGCCAAATCACAAGGCACGAAACGAAATATTTCTGCATAACATGGATGCAAGAATTTGGTATTTAACAGTGGTAGAAAGGCCCGTGCTTGTTTCACGGCTCATGTCTGGTACGGTATTTAACATTAATAAGAAACAGCAAGATGGGACCTCGGGCATAATATAATCTCTGAAGGAATGCATACCATATGATATAACTTCCTCGGGATGTCTTACAGGATGGGGCAACGGTAGCACATTTGTAAATCACCTGTCTAGTTTGGGTTTCATTCTTTGACCGACTTTAACAGGCTTTTCAGGTAAGGGACTGGTGCTTTGCAGGTAAGGCACTGGTGCTTTGCAGGTAAGGGGTTGGTGCTTTGCAGGTAAGGCACTGGTGCTTTTCAGATAAAGGACTGGTGCTTTGCAGGTAAGGGGTTGGTGCTTTGAATGTAAGGCACTGGTGCTTTGCAGGTAAGGGGTTGGTGCTTTGCAGGTAAGGCACTGGTGTTTTGCAGGTAAGACACTGGTGCTTTGCAGGCAACGCACTGGTGCTTTGCAGATAAAGGACTGGTGCTTTGCAAGTAAGTGGTTGGTGCTTTGCAAAGTAAGGCACTGGTGCTTGGCAGATGAAGGACTGGTGCTTTGCAGGTAATGGACTGGTGCTTTGCAGGTAAGGGGTTGGTGCTTTGCAGATAAAGGACTGGTGCTTTGCAGGTAATGTACTGGTGCTTTGCAGATAAAGGACTGGTGCTTTGCAGATAAAGGACTGGTGCTTTGCAGGTAATGGACTGGTGCTTTGCAGGTAATGGACTGGTGCTTTGTAGATAAGGACTGGTGCTTTGCAGGTAATGGACTGGTGCTTTGCAGATAAAGGACTGGTGCTTTGCAGATAAAGGACTGGTGCTTTGCAGATAAAGGACTGGTGCTTTGCAGATAAAGGACTGGTGCTTTGCAGGTAAGGGGTTGGTGCTTTGCAGATAAAGGACTGGTGCTTTGCAGGTAATGGACTGGTGCTTTGCAGATAAAGGACTGGTGCTTTGCAGATAAAGGACTGGTGCTTTGCAGGTAATGGACTGGTGCTTTGCAGGTAATGGACTGGTGCTTTGTAGATAAGGACTGGTGCTTTGCAGGTAATGGACTGGTGCTTTGCAGATAAAGGACTGGTGCTTTGCAGATAAAGGACTGGTGCTTTGCAGATAAAGGACTGGTGCTTTGCAGATAAAGGACTGGTGCTTTGCAGGTAAGGGGTTGGTGCTTTGCAGATAAAGGACTGGTGCTTTGCAGGTAATGGACTGGTGCTTTGCAGATAAAAGACTGGTGCTTTGCAGATAAAGGACTGGTGCTTTGCAGATAAAGGACTGGTGCTTTGCAGGTAATGGACTGGTGCTTTGCAGATAAAGGACTGGTGCTTTGCAGGTAATGGACTGGTGCTTTGCAGGTAATGGACTGGTGCTTTGCAGGTAAGGCACTGGTGCTTTGCAGATAAAGGACTGGTGCTTTTCAGATAAAGGACTGGTGCTTTGCAGGTAAGGGGTTGGTGCTTTGAATGTAAGGCACTGGTGCTTTGCAGGTAAGGCACTGGTGCTTTGCAGGTAAGGGGTTGGTGCTTTGCAGGTAAGGCACTGGTGTTTTGCAGGTAAGACACTGGTGCTTTGCAGGCAACGCACTGGTGCTTTGCAGATAAAGGACTGGTGCTTTGCAAGTAAGTGGTTGGTGCTTTGCAAAGTAAGGCACTGGTGCTTTGCAGATAAAGGACTGGTGCTTTGCAGGTAATGGACTGGTGCTTTGCAGATAAAGGACTGGTGCTTTGCAGATAAAGGACTGGTGCTTTGCAGATAAAGGACTGGTGCTTTGCAGATAAAGGACTGGTGCTTTGCAGGTAATGGACTGGTGCTTTGTAGATAAGGACTGGTGCTTTGCAGGTAATGGACTGGTGCTTTGCAGATAAAGGACTGGTGCTTTGCAGATAAAGGACTGGTGCTTTGCAGATAAAGGACTGGTGCTTTGCAGGTAAGGGGTTGGTGCTTTGCAGATAAAGGACTGGTGCTTTGCAGGTAATGGACTGGTGCTTTGCAGATAAAGGACTGGTGCTTTGCAGATAAAGGACTGGTGCTTTGCAGATAAAGGACTGGTGCTTTGCAGGTAATGGACTGGTGCTTTGCAGATAAAGGACTGGTGCTTTGCAGGTAATGGACTGGTGCTTTGCAGGTAATGGACTGGTGCATTGCAGGTAATGGACTGGTGCTTTGCAGATAAAGGACTGGTGCTTTGCAGGTAATGGACTGGTGCTTTGAAACCAATTTTTTTTCATCATACGTCAGATGGGACCTTAAGTTGGGGACCCATCTGCTAGCATTGGTAGCTCATGGGTGTTAAAGATCCCACGGTTCATTTGGACAAAGAGTAGCCGAATTTGTCACTGCCAGCCTAAATAAGTTCAAAATTCCTGCGTTTACCAGCCCGATAACGCTCAGTCCCTGAGTTGGGGCTGTGGCACCCCATCCACCACCATGGACCATGGCACTCGACAAAGTTTGAAGACCAGAGTAAGTGGTTGTACCTCAGCATGTACGTGGAGATTTTAGACAGTAAAGAAAAACACCTTCCTGATGGTACATGCCCAGAGCACCAGTTTATAAGTGGAATCAATTTCATCAGACATCAAATTCACACTGGAATCTCACATGTGACCACAACGATTCTGCTGATTCTGCATTTCGCAGATCTGAGTCAATATTGATGCTATACATCATTTCATATTTTTGTCACCAGTCCTCCAACCTTTTTGAATGCTTCTATATTAATTCCAGAGTTTATTTTCAGTATTGACATAACTTTAGGAAAGAGAGACAAAGAACAATTTTCTTATATTACCATCATATATACTGTTACATTTGTAGGTAAGGGGCAATGCTGAGATAAGACCTTAACCACCGTTTGTGTTTGACTAGATTCTTCGGACATTTTGAACATGCATTAAGTTTGCATAGTTGAGGTAAGGTGTCCTCAGTAACATCACAGGTGATGTTGTTGTCCAATTTATATAAAAGTCTCATCCATTTAATTCCCCTGTTAGACTGGGTGAGGTAGAGCAAGGGTCGAGGGTGATATGTCATGTGCACTTCCCATTGAGGTGAATACATTAATCCATGTGTATTAACCTCTGTAGGAGACACATATGGTATACATAATCCCTGAAGAGAGCTACCTGTGGTTAAAATGCAAAGACTGAGATGATTTGCCCTTTTATGAAAGTAAACCTTAGCTGGTTAATACGCTGCATTTTCTGCACTGTGAGTATGAAACTTGCTGTGAATACGACTTTTCCAATCACAAACTGCTATTTGATGGGTTAATAAATAAATTCACTAATGTATTAACCCTGAGTTGCACTTGTTGTTTGAGAAAAAGTGCAGTGGCAGAATGACTAGTGATAACTCAACCAATAAATAAAATGGAAGTGAATGGCTTTCACATCCAACAAAATGATACTATTGAGAAGTGTCTGTTTGTTTGATTTTTGTAACATCCACTCCACCCTGAACTGCTGGATGGAATAGGTTGAAACTGGTGGTTGTACATGATGGGTGCACATGGGGGTTTTAGACAATAAAGAAAAAAAAATTTAATGGTTCCGGAGGTTCATGGTCAGAGGGAGGACATTAGTGCTCTCAATGTAAATTGTGTATTAAATTGTATAGCGCTGCTCCCTGTGGGGTGGTTAATACAAGTCATATTAAAACAACTTCTGGGAGAAATCAACCAGTCAGTAATTTCTGGGAGAAATCAACCCATCAGTTATTTCTGGGAGAAATCAACCCATCCGTTAATTCTGAGAGAAATCGACCCGTCCGTTATTTCTTTGAGAAATCAACCAGTCATTAATTTCTGGGAGATATCAAGCCATCAGTTATTTCTGGGAGAAATCAACCAGTCAGTAATGTCTGGGAGAAATCAACCAGTCAGTTATTTCTGGGAGAAATCAAGCCATCAGTTATTTCTGTGAGAAACCAACCCATCAGTAATTTCTGCGAGAAACCAACCCGTCTGTAATTTCTGGGAGAAATCAACCCGTCAGTAATTTCTAGGAGAAATCAACCCGTCAATCATTTCTGGGGAGAAATCAACCAGTCAGTAATTTCTGGGAGAAATCAACCCGTCAATAATTTCTGGGGAGAAATCAACCAGTCTAATTTCTGGGAGAAATCAACCAGTCTAATTTCTGGGAGAAATCAACCCGTCAATAATTTCTGGGGAGAAATCAACCAGTCAGTAATTTCTGGGAGAAATCAACCAGACAGAAATTTCTGGGAGAAATCAACCCATCTGTTATTTCTGGAACAAATCAACACGTCTGTTATTTCTGGGAGAAATCAACCAGTCAGTAATTTCTGGGAGAAATCAACCAGTCAGTAATTTCTGGGAGAAATCAACCCGTCAATAATTTCTGGGAGAAATCAACCAGTCAGTAATTTCTGGGAGAAATCAACCCGTCAATAATTTCTGGGAGAAATCAACCAGTCAGTAATTTCTGGGAGAAATCAACCAGTCAGTAATTTCTGGGAGAAATCAACCAGTCAGTAATTTCTGGGAGAAATCAACCAGTCAGTAATTTCTGGGAGAAATCAACCCGTCAGTAATTTCTGGGAGAAATCAACCCGTCAATAATTTCTGGGGAGAAATCAACCAGTCAGTAATTTCTGGGAGAAATCAACCCGTCAATAATTTCTGGGAGAAATCAACCAGTCAGTAATTTCTGGGAGAAATCAACCCGTCAGTAATTTCTGGGAGAAATCAACCCGTCAATAATTTCTGGGAGAAATCAACCAGTCAGTTATTTCTGGGAGAAATCAAGCCATCAGTTATTTCTGTGAGAAACCAACCCATCAGTAATTTCTGCGAGAAACCAACCCGTCTGTAATTTCTGGGAGAAATCAACCAGTCAGTAATTTCTGGGAGAAATCAACCAGTCAGTAATTTCTGGGAGAAATCAACCAGTCAGTAATTTCTGGGAGAAATCAACCCGTCAGTAATTTCTGGGAGAAATCAACCCGTCAGTAATTTCTGGGAGAAATCAACCCGTCAATAATTTCTGGGGAGAAATCAACCAGTCAGTAATTTCTGGGAGAAATCAACCCGTCAATAATTTCTGGGAGAAATCAACCAGTCAGTAATTTCTGGGAGAAATCAACCCGTCAGTAATTTCTGGGAGAAATCAACCAGTCAGTAATTTCTGGGAGAAATCAACCCGTCAGTAATTTCTGGGAGAAATCAACCCGTCAATAATTTCTGGGGAGAAATCAACCAGTCATTAATTTCTGGGAGAAATCAACCCGTCAATAATTTCTGGGAGAAATCAACCAGTCAGTAATTTCTGGGAGAAATCAACCCGTCAGTAATTTCTGGGAGAAATCAACCCGTCAATAATTTCTGGGAGAAATCAACCCGTCAATAATTTCTGGGAGAAATCAACCAGTCAGTTATTTCTGGGAGAAATCAAGCCATCAGTTATTTCTGTGAGAAACCAACCCATCAGTAATTTCTGCGAGAAACCAACCCGTCTGTAATTTCTGGGAGAAATCAACCCGTCAGTAATTTCTGGGAGAAATCAACACGTCTGTTATTTCTGGGAGAAATCAACCAGTCAGTAATTTCTGGGAGAAATCAACCAGTCAGTAATTTCTGGGAGAAATCAACCCGTCAATAATTTCTCGGAGAAATCAAGCCATCAGTTATTTCTGGGAGAAATCAACCAGTCAGTAATTTCTGGGAGAAATCAACCCGTCAGTAATTTCTAGGAGAAATCAACCCATCAGTAATTTCTGGGGAGAAATCAACCGGTCAGTAATTTCTGGGAGAAATCAACCCGTCAATAATTTCTGGGGAGAAATCAACCAGTCTAATTTCTGGGAGAAATCAACCAGTCTAATTTCTGGGAGAAATCAACCCGTCAATAATTTCTGGGGAGAAATCAACCAGTCAGTAATTTCTGGGAGAAATCAACCAGACAGAAATTTCTGGGAGAAATCAACCCATCTGTTATTTCTGGGACAAATCAACACGTCTGTTATTTCTGGGAGAAATCAACCAGTCAGTAATTTCTGGGAGAAATCAACCAGTCAGTAATTTCTGGGAGAAATCAACCCGTCAATAATTTCTGGGAGAAATCAACCAGTCAGTAATTTCTGGGAGAAATCAACCAGTCAGTAATTTCTGGGAGAAATCAACCAGTCAGTAATTTCTGGGAGAAATCAACCAGTCAGTAATTTCTGGGAGAAATCAACCCGTCAGTAATTTCTGGGAGAAATCAACCCGTCAATAATTTCTGGGGAGAAATCAACCAGTCAGTAATTTCTGGGAGAAATCAACCCGTCAATAATTTCTGGGAGAAATCAACCAGTCAGTAATTTCTGGGAGAAATCAACCCGTCTGTTATTTCTGGGAGAAATCAAGCCATCAGTTATTTCTGTGAGAAACCAACCCATCAGTAATTTCTGCGAGAAACCAACCCGTCTGTAATTTCTGGGAGAAATCAACCCGTCAGTAATTTCTGGGAGAAACCAACCCATCAGTAATTTCTGCGAGAAACCAACCCGTCTGTAATTTCTGGGAGAAATCAAGCCATCAGTTATTTCTGGGAGAAATCAACCAGTCAGTAATTTCTGGGATAAATCAACCAGTCAGTTATTTCTGGGAGAAATCAAGCCATCAGTTATTTCTGTGAGAAACCAACCCATCAGTAATTTCTGCGAGAAACCAACCCATCTGTAATTTCTGGGAGAAATCAACCCGTCAGTAATTTCTGGGAGAAATCAACCCGTCAATCATTTCTGGGGAGAAATCAACCAGTCAGTAATTTCTGGGAGAAATCAACCCGTCAATAATTTCTGGGGAGAAATCAACCAGTCTAATTTCTGGGAGAAATCAACCAGTCAGTAATTTCTGGGAGAAATCAACCCGTCAGTAATTTCTGGGAGAAATCAACCCGTCAATAATTTCTGGGAGAAATCAACCAGTCAGTAATTTCTGGGAGAAATCAACCAGTCAGTAATTTCTGGGAGAAATCAACCAGTCAGTAATTTCTGGGAGAAATCAACCAGTCAGTAATTTCTGGGAGAAATCAACCCGTCAGTAATTTCTGGGAGAAATCAACCCGTCAATAATTTCTGGGGAGAAATCAACCAGTCAGTAATTTCTGGGAGAAATCAACCCGTCAATAATTTCTGGGAGAAATCAACCAGTCAGTAATTTCTGGGAGAAATCAACCCGTCAATAATTTCTGGGAGAAATCAACCAGTCAGTAATTTCTGGGAGAAATCAACCCGTCTGTTATTTCTGGGAGAAATCAACCCGTCTGTTATTTCTGGGAGAAATCAACCTGTCAGTAATTTCTGGGAGAAATCAACCCGTCAATAATTTCTGGGGAGAAATCAACCAGTCAGTAATTTCTGGGAGAAATCAACCAGAAATTTCTGGGAGAAATCAACCCATCAGTAATTTCTGGGAGAAATCAACCTGTCCATTAATTCTGGGAGAATTTAACCCATCCGTTAATTCTGGGAGAAATCAATCTGTCCGTTAATTCTGGGAGAAACCACCCGTCCATTAATTCTGGGAGAAATCAACCTGTCCGTTAATTCTGGGAGAAATCAACCCGTCCGTTAATTCTGGGAGAAATCAACCCGTCCGTTAATTCTGGGAGAAATCAACCCGTCATTTAATTCTGCGAGAAATCAACCTGTCCGTTATTTATAGGATAAATCAACCCGTCCGTTAATTCTGGGAGAAATCAACCCATCCGTTATTTCTGGGACAAATCAACCCATCCGTTAATTCTGGAAAAATCAATCCGTCCGTTATTTCTTGGTGAAATCAACCCGTCCGTTATTTCTGAGACAAATCAACTCATCAGTAATTTCTGGAACAAATCAGCCAGTCTGTTGTTTCTGAGAAAAATCAACCAGTCTGTTGTTTCTGAGAGAAATCAACCCTTCCGTTATTTCTGAGACAAATCAACTCGTCCGTTATTTCTGTGGGAATAATTGTTCAAGTTGCCGGCGATAACTCAGTTATTCTTCACAAAAGACACTGTGGGATTTTTTAAAATCCACCAACAACCAGTGCTGTCAGATGGGTCCTCCTGCTTAACATCATTCTGATAGACGGTGCGCCCACTGACGCATCACCTTGCACCATGTGAAACATCAGGATGACAGTTTTTAGCTAGATAGAGATTTTAACCCAGGCTGAACAGCTCAGAGGCGAGTGAACGTAACTCAAAGCTATCCTGACAGCCATGATGGAGGAATGTAGAAGTGACATTAAATCGTAAGAACATAGTGCAGAGAAGGATAAGTAAATTGATAGATTAAATTCATGCTGTGTACATAAGGCACAGGCATGATGGGCCAAATCCCTACAAACAGGAAACATGGTATAATAACCTCGTGGAGTTGAATGGTCATTACAAGACTGAACTAGACATTACAAGGATCATGTGCACGGTCCCACATCAACCGTTTTAACCACAACCACAACTGCAGCTGGCATATAGATTAAGGCAATTTCATTACAAAAGCGCACCGAAGTAGAAAATGCACTTTGTACTCCGAACAAGATCAAAACCATGTCGATTAGTTATGGTAATTACATCAATTTAATCATCCAGGAATATTCAACATAACCGAAATGGTTTTCATGGGAAAGATATACACGCAGGCATCAGGAAATAAACAATTTAATAAACACAAGGCGAACAAATACAAAATCCTTCACGAAGACGATGAATAAACTAGAGAGTTCATAGAACACCTTACCCCATGTAGTGTTCAAATATATAATTCAATTTAAATAAAATAGTGATTTTAAGGTCATATAAAAAAAATTGCGGAAGTGTACCGCCTTTCATGCAGTGTCTTATACACCACCTTATTTAACATGTCCAAGTACTGCTAAACTGGAGGGTTTTGAAAGTGTTAAAAGGCGATTTGGGTTCTATAATGTTAAAGTATATAATTAAATT
This sequence comes from Myxine glutinosa, assembly GCF_964187855.1. Lineage (NCBI taxonomy): Eukaryota > Metazoa > Chordata > Myxini > Myxiniformes > Myxinidae > Myxine > Myxine glutinosa. The sequence continues at coordinate 161,006,259 of NC_136262.1, forward strand.
GAAATAAAATAAATATTAAAAAATATACGTATATTCGGGAAATTTACCGCCTTTGACGCAATGCCTTTTACACCACCTTATTTAACATGTTTCATAAGTTATTAGTGCCTGTTAGGGGTGTCCTTCATGGCATCCTTAAAAGCAGTAACTTTCTTCTTTGGAATGATTTACCATTATGTTTGACTGCCACATTAAAAAAGTTATCTCGCTCCTCTCTGCACATGTGCGATCGGGACAAATTCAGAGCCAAAGTACTGTTAAACTACAGGTCTGTTTTCTAATTCATGTTGCAATTTGTGTTCAAAATACAACATTCAATTGAGATATAAGTTGTTCCTCAATCATAAACTGACTTTTGTAAATGGACGGACGGACAGACAGACGGAATTGAAGAAATTGCTTAACCTCGCTTTTAGCTTCACGTGCGCAGGGTACTAATTGCCATATGTAAATGAACAGTAAAGAAACTCAATCCCCTAAGGTGCTACATGTATAACTAGATGGTATTCATAGAATACTTACCCTGCGCAGTCTTGAGAAGGACTTGGTGCAAGCCAACTCTTCTGTTTTTTAAGGGTTTTTTTTTTTCTTGATCCAATATGGCTGCCAGACCAGTGACTGATAATGTCACTTTTATTAAACTATATTTTCCATGGGTAGTTCATCAATTAGTTAAAGATGTGCATTGATCGGTTAAGCAGTTTAAAAGGAGAATATTTTCAATTTTTTTGGCTTAGATCCAATATGGCTGCCAGACCACGTGACATAGGATGTCACGTCATAATAAAGGCACCAATGACATCATCATTAACATATCTTATTCCCCATTGGGAGTACTTGCCAATGAGCCATGTTTCAATTTTTTTCCATGGAGCGGGGTCGGAGATATAGAGGGGCAAAGTTTTTCGGTTTTTGCAAGATGGCACCTTTACCGCTGAACTATGACATCATAATTATCATTAAAATATTCTTCAGGAGGAGGCGCTCCTGTGGAGAAAATATCGTGTCAATCAGTCCAAGAACTGCAGAGAAAAAAAAATCATACTGATCAAATCAAGCGTTGTACTTGCCGAATTATGACGTCATTATTACGGTACTGATGACATCATCATTAACATATCTTATTCCCCAAGGGGATTGCTTGATATTGAGCCATATTTCATTTTTTTCCATGGAGTGGTTTCGGAGACATAGAGGTGCAACATTTTTCGATTTTTCCAAGATGGCGCCTGTACCACGTGACCAATGACGTCATAATTATCATCAATACAATTCTACAGGAGGAGCCGCTCATATTCTGAAAATTTCGTGTTCATCGGACTAACAGTTGTAGAGGAATTTTTTTTTCATACTGATCAGATCAAGCGTTGTACCTGTTGAATTATGACGTCATAATGGAGGTACCAATGATATCATCATTGAATGAATGATCGTTTTTTTTTTAAGGCCAAATTTCCCCGCTAGAGCGGGGGTTAGCCTTGCGGGCCCCATGACAATCATGGTTCCCTGTTTGAGGCAATGTTTTTATGGCCGGATGCCCTTCCTGACGCCAACCCTTGGTCACCTCTTACGATACGCAGGGATACGGTGTACCTATTCTAAATCGGCGTACACACCGTGATCATTCATCCCAGCAAGCTGGTACTCAATTTGCCGACCTCGGAAGGATGACAGGCTGAGTCAACCTGCCTGGCGTTAATTCAGCGATCGACCGGGATTTGAACCCAGCATCCTAGGATCCCAAGCCGGCACCCTAACCGCTAAGCCAACACCAGGCTTGATATCATCAATGATATCAACCACCAATGATATCATCATTAACATATCTTATTCCCCATGGGGTGTACTTGACAATGAGCCATGTTTAATTTTTTTCCATTTAGCGGTTTGGGAGATATAGAGGTGTAACGTTTTCCAAAATGGCGTCTGTACCACGTGACCTATGACGTCATAATTATCAGCAAGAAAATATACAGGCAGAGGCGCTCCTACGGTAAAATTTCATGTCAATTGGACCAATGGTTGCCGAGAAAATGAAGTTTTAAAAGGCAGACACGGCACTCGTACGGCACACGGCACACGTACGGCACACGGCACACATAGGGCACACGTACGTACCAGTTTGTTTAACCCTGCTTTTCGCTTCACGAGTGCAGGGTAATTATACCAGCCGGATCCGAATCCGAATCTTCACCAATATCTGATCATCTTGTCCATGTCACATACTCTACATCTCTGCCAAATTTCGTCCGAATACATCCACAACTTTTTGAGATATCTAGTTCACAGACAGACAGACAAACAAACAAACAGACAGACAGGGGTGAAAACATAACCTCCATCCACCTTTGGTGGCAGAGGTAAAGATGAATATGCATGCACTAAAATAGCGTTTCATCAACTTTGTGCAAAGCAAAGCCAACCAAACTTGGTGACCGAAGAGAATCAGCAATTACTCACCACTAGAACAGAGGATCACTCCGGCTTGGTGAGTTGTGTCATAACTGATTATGAAAACTGTGCGGCAATGTCAGGGCAAGCAAAACCACAAAGGTGATTACAATTTTAAAACCAACATCATCAGTTAAATGGTGGATTCGGTCAAACTGGCCTGCGACAATTTGGGGGAACTTGTGTGAAATACAATGCACAAAAAGTGAGTCTAGAATCCTCAATTGGTGAAGATAATAATTCCAATAGTTCTATTTGGCATATTGTCTGGAATAATGAGATGATGTCAGATGCTGGTTACCATGACTGAATAATGAAATGATATGCACCACTCGACTGTCACTTACCTGATAAACCTTTGAGAAAGACAAGGCCTTCTTGAGACCTGCACTAGATCCAAAACATTCTACAATTGTGCAAGCAGCTGGCAATACAACAAGAAGAAGAAGATACACAAAAGTGCCTCGAAGTAATCTTACTTTGGCGGAGTGTTCTCAGGCCGACTGGACCACTCCCAATTCCGCTTCCTGTGCCTTGTTTCTCCTTCATATTGTGCGGTTACTGGTGTTTCTTCAAACTGCAATACAAAGCAAATTAGGAGATATCACTGAAAATGCTTCAAAATGAAAACTTTAAGCAATTAATTCCTTGCTGGTGAAATCCAAAGTCATCAACACGTCATACATATGCAGGGATGGAGGGAAATTTGAGAAATGGAGGGGAAAGGGGAATTATAGGGGGGATAAGAAAGGGTATTGTGGATAATTGGCAGGTGTGGAGAAGAAAAGACAAAGGAAATAGAACGACACTCTTCGCTGTCGCAATGTCGACCGATATGCCTCCGCCCACATTATTACATCATAATATAAATTTGAACCAAGTTTGATAAATCCCTTCAGCTGTTCTCAAGTATCACATTTTTACCTGACATGACCGCTGACCTTTGACCTATTGCTGCTGGAATTGCATCATAATATATACTTACACCAAATTTAGTCAAAATCCCATCACTGGTTCACAAGTTAGCACGATAAAATGATTTTTACCTCACGGGACCTCTGACCTTTGACCTATTGACCCCATAATCGAATCAGTTCATATTTGCATCATTTACATACTTGTACCAAGCTTGACTTAGATCCCTTCAGCAGTTCTTAAGTTATCGCGGTAATGAAAACCTATCACGGACGGACGGACACACAGACAACCCGAAAACAATGCTTCCGGCGACTTCTTTAGCGGAGGCATAAACAGGGAAGGGGAAAGAGGGAGTGTAAAGGAGAGGGAGCTGGGGCAGGTGAGGGAAGGTGTGATGAAAAATTCCATCATTTTTGCAATATGTAGAAGACCCGATAAAGCTAATGCCTTCATCGTTACCAAATCTGAGGGCATGTGTTCAATATCTTCCCCTGAGTCATGTGCAGAGCTGTGCAAAACAGGAGGGTAAGAAACATGAAAAACGTCAGTTTGCACCTCAGTAAGGACAGTATGATTAGCCTGAGATGAAAAACAAGGACTATACGTTTTCCATTCGTACAATGGTTTTAAAAACAAAACACACATCGAACTTTGATGTGACGATGAACCTGTCTTGTTGGTTATAATGTCCATATCATGAAATCCAAAATTGAAAAATCAGTAAAATGTTTGGCCTTTCACATTGATGTTGTGATTTTTGACAGACAGGGACAGGTGCATGCAGAAAGCTCTGCATCCACCTGCGTCTGACCTCGCAAGGTGAATAAACAGCTCCAAACAGGTGAATAAACAGCTCCAAACAGGTGAATAAACAGCTCCAAACAGGTGAATAAACAGCTCCAAACAGGTGAATAAACAGCTCCAAACAGGTGAATAAACAGCTCCAAACAGGTGAATAAACAGCTCCAAACAGGTGAATAAACAGCTCCAAACAGGTGAATAAACAGCTCCAAACAGGTGAATAAACAGCTCCAAACAGGTGAATAAACAGCTCCAAACAGGTGAATAAACAGCTCCAAACAGGTGAATAAACAGCTCCAAACAGGTGAATAAACAGCTCCAAACAGGTGAATAAACAGCTCCAAACAGGTGAATAAACAGCTCCAAACAGGTGAATAAACAGCTCCAAACAGGTGAATAAACAGCTCCAAACAGGTGAATAAACAGCTCCAAACAGGTGAATAAACAGCTTCAAACAGGTGAATAAACAGCTCCAAACAGGTGAATAAACAGCTCCAAACAGGTGAATAAACAGCTCCAAACAGGTGAATAAACAGCTCCAAACAGGTGAATAAACAGCTCCAAACAGGTGAATAAACAGCTCCAAACAGGTGAATAAACAGCTCCAAACAGGTGAATAAACAGCTCCAAAAAGGTGAATAAACAGCTCCAAACAGGTGAATAAACAGCTCCAAACAGGTGAATAAACAGCTCCAAACAGGTGAATAAACAGCTCCAAACAGGTGAATAAACAGCTCCAAACAGGTGAATAAACAGCTCCAAACAGGTGAATAAACAGCTCCAAACAGGTGAATAAACAGCTCCAAACAGGTGAATAAACAGCTCCAAACAGGTGAATAAACAGCTCCAAACAGGTGAATAAACAGCTCCAAACAGGTGAATAAACAGCTCCAAACAGGTGAATAAACAGCTCCAAACAGGTGAATAAACAGCTCCAAACAGGTGAATAAACAGCTCCAAACACGTGAATAAACAGCTCCAAACAGGTGAATAAACAGCTCCAAATAGGTGAATAAACAGCTCCAAACAGGTGAATAAACAGCTCCAAACAGGTGAATAAACAGCTCCAAACAGGTGAATAAACAGCTCCAAACAGGTGAATAAACAGCTCCAAACAGGTGAATAAACAGCTCCAAACAGGTGAATGAACAGCTCCAAATGGTACAGCCTGTTGCTCCAATTAAGACTAAGCGGGGTCTATCGGAATGGCTGACGTGCAGTAAATGGAGTACAACGCTAAGCCTGAGGTTTAATTACAGATGATGCAATGGTTAAAGGCACGTGCTGACCGAGAGCAAACGAGGATGGAAGTCCAACCTGTCAAGCGGTGTGCCGGTTGATCCATTGGAGCCAGAATCCCGCTGCGCCTCAATCAAGAAGCGTTCCAGTTCTTCTGGCACGATGTATGCAGGCTCAGGTAGCCCAGAACCACTGCCCCGGCACTCATCGTCACTTCCGAAGTTCAATTCTACCCAGGAACCTCAAGAAAAACATTTTGTTGAAACGTGATTAATTTGCGCCGCAGCCAAAAACGAGCGAGGAATCACTTGCGACTGTGTTTGTAGCTGGGCCGGGATCTAAACCCAGGCTAGACAGCTTATAAGCGAATGTGCAGGTGTTCAGAAATGAATACCCAATAGTAAACCGAGAATAAAAGTGAATGGTATATGCTATATACCTACTATAGGATCATTGTTTATGCCATCTTCCATTTCTCAGTGAGGTGCTTAAGGAACATTTTGTCTTAGAGCATATTTTTAACAGGATATATATATATATATTTGTATACAAGATCGAGGCTCGTGAAAGAGCTAACATCAATCACAAAAAAGGACAAACGGACACACAAAACATACAATAAAGGGAGCGGGAGACAAGATGGGGAGAGAGAGAGGGAAGCACACAAGTACAACAGTAGAGAACAGGGACATTGGGAGATCTGTGGGAGGGAGAGGGCTTGGGGCGAGGAAGCATGGGAAGGCGGGGGAGGGGGTGGGAAAGGTATAAAACACGTGGACACTGCTAGAACTTCCAGGAAAGAAAGAAGTCGGGATTTCCCAAAAAAAAAAAGTGGATCTGGGGTGAATTAACGGGGGTAGAAGAGATCAAGGTTTTGGATGGGGAAGGATGATCAGAAATCAGAATCAGAATCGTCGCCTGGAATTGAAATTTTGAATGTTTATAAACATATGCACAAACTTATCACTATATTCTGTTCTTGGAAATAAATCGTTTGTGAAATAATAACTCTAGCAATTGTTACGGGGTCCTCCCCTATGCCCTGGTCTCGGTAAACCTCCGAACCCCGAGAGGGTCCCCGGCAGAAAGATATGTTATCCTTGGTTGAAATCAATCAAACCAATAATGAAACCACACCAAGGGTTATGAGCAAACAATAATATATTATAAATCACACTGGAATCACGACACAAATAATAATAGCAATTCGCCCTACAATCACTATTTTAAGATGTTGGTTGAAATCAATCAAATCAATAATGAAACCACACCAAGGGTTATGAGCAAACAATAATATATTGTTGCGGATATGAGATTGGCCTCCATCCATATCCGCTTGTAAATATTCCCCTATTTCCCCAATACTTCCCAACTATCCCCAATCCCCCATTCCCTAGTCCCATTTTCTGTAAACAACACTCTGTAGACCCGACCTTCCCCTATTTCCCCCATTAAATGTCGCATCCAGGTCCACCGCATCTCATGTAGACAACTATAGGACATCTTGCTAGTTATTCTTAGTCTATGTCAGTTAAGGACTCGTTTCCATTAATTCTGACTCTTCGTTGCACCAGAATGTGATTGTATGGCACCGTTAGGAAGTTTAGGACCTCCCAATACCTCCCCGCAGCTCTTCCTCACGGTTCAGCAACAACAACAACAACAACAACAGCAACAACAACGGCGGCGGCGCGGGGAGTGCGCGTCCTCACTCCGGCTTGGTTAGCCGCCATCGAACATGTGCTCGTTTCCATCGGGGTTACCACGACGGGGTTAATCCGACGGGGTTACCACGGAGGGGCTCGCTGTCAGCTCCTCGTCAAGGGCAGAGCCCGGTAACCCCCCGCACCCAATAGAAGCGGCGGACCGATTCCATCTGGGGCAGAGCCAACGAGCCGAGGGCGTGTCACTCCCCGCTGAGCATGCGCAGGAAGAGGGAGGTGACGTCAGATGCACGCTGGACTTGAAGGAAGAGAGACACCACCAACCGAGCGCTGTGACACCTCCCTGCATCTACTGGACCGTGCTGTATCCTGTCCCTGAGCCAAGGTGCACCTTGTGCTATCGACTGCCTGTCCTTCCCTGCCATCAATCCCTGTGTAAGTCAGTCTTGTTCCGTTTGTCTGTGGTCTGTCTGGGTTAGATAAGATTGTGTCTAAGTGCCCATCTTTTCTGTGCTTTACCTCATACCTTGTAATCTACCCCTTTTCTCCACCACCAATTATATCCTCCTCCGGAGGTCTTGAGAACTGTACCCCTTGTGTCGTTTCATTTATCCCAGTCGTTGTGTCGTTTCCTTCATTGATTTAGCATAGCGCGATTTGGCCAACGTTTGAGTGTAATCGGGTAAACTGTGCGAACACGGCGGCCATTCCGCTCGGCCCATCATAACATCTAAGTCGTGTCCGTAACAATATTATAAATCACACCGGAATCACGACACAAATAATAATAGCAATTCGCCCTACAATCACTATTTTAAGATGTTGGTTGAAATCATTCAAACCAATAATGAAACCACACCAAGGGTTATGAGCAAACAATAATACTGTATATTATAAATCACACCGGAATCACGACACAAATAATAATAGCAATTCGCCCTACAATCACTATTTTAAGATGTTGGTTGAAATCAATCAAACCAATAATGAAACCACACCAAGGGTTATGAGCAAACAATAATATATTATAAATCACACCGGAATCACGACACAAATAATAATAGCAATTCGCCCTACAATCACTATTTTAAGATGGTACCACCTTATCTTGTCCTTTAACCCAAACTCACAGCACTCCCCCAATGTCTCTGTACCCCTCCAAGGCGAAGTCGATTTGCTCCAGCGATCGTTGGATCAATGTCCGATCACAATCAATTGAGGCGTGGTCGATCGAAGCAACCCATAGGTCACGTGGTCCAACACCCAGCACAATAGCGGGGGAATGGAAACCCTCCCAAAGACGCGCTCCGACGTACACGTTTGCGGTTCAATCAGCAGGTCTCCTTATAATCCTCAAAAGCCACTTTCTTACACCGCCGTCCCCGGCAACCCACAGGGGAATAATGCCCGGCCGACGCGACAAAAACCTTTTCACTGAAGGTAGCGCACGTGGCGAAATGGCGGACGGCTTTCACTCGAGCCGGGGCTTTGAGGCAAGGATACTCCGGAACCTCAATGCAGATACCCGACTACCCAGGCTCCACAGCACTCCGGCGATATCACCTATCGCACGAACGTCCTTTCAAGGACGCAAAGTTCACTCGCACTGTACGCTCGACCGCTCGGTCCGGAGCTTCCACAAAAACGTCTTTTCACGATCTCCTCACGCCTCTTATTCCTCGCTCCACCTCTTCCGGTGCCCTATCCGATTTCCGGCATCATTTTTGTCATGAGCGCTTTTAAACCTTTTAACCACAATAACCCTTACTGAGAACCAACAATAATAACAATAACAACCATAATTAGGGCCGAATCCGTAACACAATTGCTTGAAATTCACAGAAACAAGTTTGATAAAAACAACAGTGAACTCCAACAGGAAGGCAGATGCATGCTGATGTCATGCATGTACGTCATGGAATAATGTCACACGGGTGTCATTTCTTTTCGAGGTTGCAAAATAATTTGGAATTTGCCCACAATTATTTAGTAGGTTAAGCATGAGAAATGCATTTTTTGGCCGTCGGTATTTGGGTGCAGACATGGAATGGGGAAAGTGTTCTTGGAAAAACAAACAAACAAACAAATAAAACAAGGATAAGAATAAAAGGACAAAGGATAAGATGTCGTTGTATCTTGTCTAGGTGTTTCAGTAGTATCCCGTGCAATATTTCATGTTAGTTCCTTCGTGGTTTGTGCTATTCGTTTTGTTTCTTGTTGTCCAAGGCCTGACATGGCCGATCCTCGGATAGAAAGGGTGAAAATCCTTTCTCCGTGTTCCTCATTTCGCTTCCTTCTTCACAGGTATCTTGCGTCCACCTCCTCGACATTATCCTATTTCCTTCCCTCGCTTCAAAAAAATAAGAATAAAAAAACTTTACTTTTCACTCCATAACGATTCTCATTTCTCCTTGAATTTCCTTCTGCTTCTAGTTCTACATTTTTCCCCCATTCCCATATTTTCTCAATATCTCCAAACTGAATCTCCATTCAAAATAAACACTTCTTACTGCTTTAAAAGCATTTAGAATAAGTTTTAAAATGCATTTCAACCCTTGTATCTTCTTCAGAAATGCTACACTTGTTTTCCTTCTGTACCACAATACAGTATATGTCTCTTCTTCTTCTTCCAGCACATATAAGGGCGATTTGCCATCCCTCTCCCAGCAGTGGTTCGGTTAGGAATTAGTAATTTGTTCATGGTGCCGGCAATTGCTCACCTAACCTAAGTCAGGACACCGTGGGATCTTTAACGTCCACCAACTAACACATAAGTCCCTGTCCCCCAAATGTTCCTACAGGTCGCACAAGATCTGCCTGCAACCTTCTTCTGGTGAAACTGCCAAAATCAAGACTCTCTGCTCACCTTCACTCCTTCATTCCTTCATTCCTCTTTACTCCCACCTCTGGAACAAACTCCCTCACTCTCTTCAATCCCACTCCTCCATCCAGGTCTTTAAAACAGCTGTTCACCACCATCTCTTATCTTCCCCCATCCAAAACCTTGATTTCTTCTGTCCCCAGATGCACTGTAATTCACCCCAGATGCACTGTTTTGAAATACCGACTTATTTCCTGGAAGTCCTGGCAGTGTGCATGTGTTTTATACCTCTCACAACCCCCCCCCCCCCCCAAGCCCTCTCCCTCCAACAGATCTCCCAATGTCCCTGTTCTTTGCTGTTGTACTTGTGTGCTTCCCTCTCTCTCCCCATCTTGTCTCCCGCTCCCTTTATTGTATATTTTGTGTGTCCGTTTTTTTTTGTGATTAATGTTAGCTCTTACATGAGCCTCGATCTGGTATCCAAAAAAAACCAAAAAAAAAACACATTCATGAATCACTCTTCTCTGCAACTCATGCCCGCAGAAAACGGATTTTTTGTAACGCCGGCCGCATTTTCCATCCAATCATCATGTAACTTTGTATGAAGCGAGCTTTTGCCATTGCACACATTTCCTATTGAGTCAATTTGGTTGTGGGATTGCTTCATAGGCCATAAAATAGAAGTTGATGAGTCTTTCGTTAGTGTTGGGAACGGAGAGCTACAAAGAGCACACTGCACAAGCGCAAGCACATCTACGCTTGCTACTGGAGATGGTTGAAGCCCAAATTTTCTGAGTCCGAACTTAAAAACTGGGAAAAAGCAGGAATCTTCAATCAATTTCCCACAATTTCCAGGAATTCCTGGGAAACAATTTACCATGAACTAACATTAGCCTGGGCTCTGTTTGTTTGAAAGCTTTTCTGAGCTCAAGCTCGAGAAAATTAAACTTGCACCATCTCTAATCGGTATCATACACGGCGTGTCAGCAGTGTGGCACAATTGCTGCCGGCGTTGCACAATCGACAACATAGCCTATGATAATAAGCACAAAAATGTTATCCTGAACTTTGTGGTGACAGGAACCTTCAGTAGAGTCACACCAATTACTAGTAGTAGTTTCGGGAATCAAACCCACACTCAAAGGTAAGTGGGCTACCTCTGGATCATCAGAAGATTATACTGCAGCTGCAAACATTTAAAGCAATTGCACCTTCTTGCCTTGCCATGTGCACATTCAATTCACACAATCAATTGCAGACCTTAGCCCGCATGAACGGTCAAACAAATAAAAATAAATAATTAACCTTGCAAACATCCAATATCACCACTCCAGCCTCAGGTTTCACAGGCAAATGCTTCATTCGTATCTAATCCTCACCTAAATTCCTAGATCAAGTGTAATGGGATTGCAGTGCACGGGATTGCCCAACAAGGCCAAAATTACCCGTAAGGTTTGCATCACCTATCTTGTTTTCCTCTCATTCCTCACAAGGCACCCGAAACATCCCCTCTGCGAAAAATGGACTTTTCATTGTCACCTGCAGCGCGGTAGCACTTCACCAAAACAGCTTTTCCAAATCCTCCCCTGTGAATGTTGATTCCAAATAATATATACCTTCCATTCCCTGTGAAATGAATATATTGCGATGGATTAAGGCCCTGCTCGTCGCAATTTAAATTAGATTTATTTTTCATTGGCTAAACTCCACCATCATTTTCAACAGTTTCTGCGACTTAATTTGATTCCCAACATCAGTTGCAGGTTATTGGGTTTGCAATGTGGAACATGTTGACAACATTGTCAGTGGCAGGACAGATCATTGGTAGTTTGATTGCCTTTGTGCTGTCTTTTCTTGGGTTTGATTCCCCATAGAGCTGGGCTGACGTACACGATGTGACTTGAAGGGATGTGGCAGGTATTGTTATCGTCATGACAGGTGTGAAATAGAAATTGCAATGATTTTGCTTTTTCATCGGTCGTGAAAGATTCGGCTTGTCGATTTTTTTTTGACTATCGTCCTCTCTCCATCAACTCCCACCCAATTATTGCGGGTCTAACTACTTTCAGCCAATTCTTATCGCAGCTTCACATCGGAAACCACACGAGATGACGAAGAAACAGTGAGTCGGGGAAGGAAGGGAAAGGTTAACCAATCAAAATAATTCCAACACTGGGATTGCTCCACCAAACACAGGCCTCCATGTTGAGTAGATCGAGTCGATAGGTGATCGATCAGAAAAGTAGCCTTGGAGCTGCAAATCATTCAAAGTCGAGGATGCTGGGACTGATGGACACGCAGCACGTTCAAAACAGAATATATAACAAGACACATGAAAATCTGGGTTGTTGGAAAGTTTTTCTTTAAAATTGTTTGGAAGTGCATGATTGTCATGGAGGTGGATGTGGTATTGTGGTAGGTGGGAGGGGAAGAGTACGGTTATGGTTAATTAATAAGTATGAAATATGATTGTTGCTCAATTGATCTTATGATTATGATTACTTATTAATCTACATTAAACTATTCTACAAGCCTCAATGTATAAATGAAAAACCTCAAAGATGAACAAGTATAGGATCTGCAAGCAATCCTGTCATCCCATTTTAAGAACAGATAGCTTGTAATTTTTGGAACAATTTCCCAGTACAGTATAGTTTGATTTTACCAGTAATTTCCCAGTACAATGCAGTGATTGGTGGAAGTCATGTTTGATTTTCATGCAGCTCTGAAGTTGATGTTTGATAAAACTCGAACTGCTGTCCCTCCTTAACAGGCTGTACCGTGAAATGGGGTGAATAGGGACAGCAAGGTGCATAGGGACACAAACTGAAAAAAAGTTCGGAAACTTTTTTCGCTGAAAATTGATAACCATACTGATTTGTTGATATTTGGGTTGAAAGTGTTCTCTTGTTTTTTTAAAAAGCAACTTATAGTCCCTATTAACCCATTATATGGGTTAAATAGGAATAAATAGGATTTTTATGGCTGTCCCTCCCTATTCACCCCGCTTTACGGTCACTAATACAAAAAAAATAATAATCAAGAAATAGGGACAGTTTGGAGAAACTTTTTATCCCATATTTTTTTTCATTGGCACCGTGGTTTATATTATGGGTGCATATTATGTGCATCCATCTGAGCTATCAATTTAGCAATAAGTTGGAAACTCAGGATTGTTTCTTGATTATTATTTTTTTGTATCAGTGACTGTCCCTATTCACCCGTAAAACGGGGTGAATAGGGACAGCCATAAAAATCCTATTTATTCCTATTTAACCCATATATGGGGTTAATAGGGACTATAAGTTGCTTTTTTTAAAAACAAGAGAACACTTTCAACCCAAATATCAACAAATCAATATGGTTATCAATTTTCAGCGAAAAAAGTTTCCGAACTTTTTTCAGTTTGTGTCCCTATTCACCTTGCTGTCCCTATTCACCCCCATTTCACGGTACCAGCTTTATTATGCTTTCTACTCTACTTCTCTAACCCAACCACAATTCACCATTGAAACTCGCCCCACCGGTCCCTGGCTCTTCTCACGCGCCCATTGCTCACCCAATGGGCCCATCGCTCGCCCCAATGGGTCCATTGCTCGCCCGCGGGCCCATCGCTCACGCCACAGGTCCATCGCTCGCCCCAATGGGTCCATGCTTGCCCACGGGTCCATCGCTCGCCCCGTCGAACCATCACTCAGAGCGCGCAGAAAATTTGATTGGTCAAGTCGGCATGAAATTTGTCAAAGTACTGCTAAACTGAAGATTTATGGAAGTGCAAACAAGGTGATTTGTGTCCTACAATGTTCAAATGTATAATTTCATTGAAATGAAATAAAAGCTTTAAAGGCAGTAAAAAAAACCCATTAAATGACTCCCCAGAGAATCGGAAAGTTACTCCTATCGAACACATTCAATTAGTTATTCTGCCTGTTTGCGTTCTTTATGACATCACTAAAAACAGTAAATTTTCTGTTTGGAATGATTTTCAATTTTGTTTGACTGACAGACTGAAGCCGTACAATTGTGATGAGACTACAATTTGCCAAATTCAGAGCAAAGTTCTGCTGAAATTCAGATTTGTGTTCCGATTCACATTCCGATTTGTGTTCTACAGTGTTTAAAAATATATAATTCAATGGAAATGAAGTAGTTCCACGATCATAGTCTGAAGTGACAGGTGGGCCGAGTGAACCAATTGCTTAACCCCGTTTGCACTTTGGGTAAAGGTGAAATGAATAATTGCAAATCCTTCAGGAGAAGACTGTGCATGATGAGCGAAAGTTAAAAAAGAAATGTTAACTTTGTATTTCGTTTGTTTATGACGCGATTGGGATAAATTCCAGTTATTTTCTTATCTAAAAACTAGCCTCATGTCAGAGTAAGTTGACAGTATGGAGAAGGGCAACATGCTAAGAATACGACAGTGAGGCATCAGACACACAGTGCAATTAATTGGACGGTAGAAGGGTAGAGCAGAGAAACAAATAAAGATCTGAACCTGCATCTAAGAAGGATTAATTGGGATAGGGGAAGGTTAATGGGAGTTGACATGATTGCAGGAAGGGATGGAAGATGTTTGTTATAAGGCAGCATTGAACTGCCATCATGAAGCTCTGGAGAGGAGAGTGGGATTGAACAGACTCATTAGAGGTTCCACAAGTGGTAAAAAAAAGAACAAAGGATTTGACAGGAACAGCAAGCATGAGCTTGGAAGCTTACCAAGGAAGAGTGGGAGGGGGTTTATTACCTTCGTCAAAGGAGAGGGTAGTCCATTTGTGTCCATCTGTTTGTTTGTTTGTATGTTCGGCCACACAGAATGTGAGTAGGTATAATAATTACATTCGATCCCTATATACCTTTATACCCCTTGAGACATTTAAGACCCTTTGGAACCCTAAGACACTTAAGACTCTCTAGACCCCAAATACACTATAAGACCCTTAAGATCCTTTAGAACCCTAAGGCCCTTTAAGACCCCTAAGACTCATTAAGACCACTAAACCCTTTATAACCCTAAGACCCTTTGGAACCCTAAGACACTTTAATATCCCTAAGACCCTTCAGAACCCGAAGAGCCTTTAGAACACAAAACCCCTTCAAGATTCCTAAAAGCCTTAAGACCCTTTAGACCCATAAGTTCCCTAAGGATCCTTCAACACTAAAGACCCCAAAACCCTAGACCCCATATAACCTAAAAACTCCTAGAACCAAAGAGCCCTATATATTCCATTACATCCTTTAGAACCATTAAACCCCTAAGACCCTTCAGATCCTGTTAGACTCTTTAGAACCCGAAAAACCTATATACCCCATTATACCTTTTAGAACACCTAAGACCCACCAGACATCTTTCAACCCTTTAGGCCTTTATACCTTAAGACATTTTAATACCCTTTAGGCTCCTTTGACAGTTAGACCCTTTTTAAGTCTTTTGAGTCCCTGCAGTCCCCTTTCGACAATTCTGACCCTTTAGATCCCTTTTAACACTTTAGACCATTTAGACCCATTTTGACCTTTACACATTTCGATATTTACACATTTCGACCTTTACACCTTTCAACCTTCAGACTATTTGACCTTTACAACTTTTCAGACCTCGGACCTTTACAACGAGACCATTTATACCTTTCATTTGCAATCAATTAACTTTCATTTAGAACATCCTTCCATTTATTTTACCACACAAAACAAGTCCTTGCGAGGGTCTGCAATCTCCAATTGTTCTTTCTAGATAAACATTGTAGTGGTTTAAAAACCCACCTTCGTGCCTCAGAACGATGTCATAATGAAAATGCGGAACTGTAGCATGTACACTGGTAACGTTTTAAGTAACAGAGAGAAGAAATTAAACTTTGTAGAGGTGGAGATAAAAGGATCCCAGTAAAGTAAAGTAACACATGGAAAATGTTTTTTTTCTGCCTCGACTTTTTCATGTATGATGTGTGTTCAAAACTTGTTACGAAAGAAATAGTATAGTTCAAAACAGGCTAATGTTATTATTTTCAACATCAAAATTTGCAACATTTCACCAGCCATGGCGTAATGATTAGAGCCTTCGCTCTGAGTCTGGGAGGTCGAAGGTTCAAACCCTGGCCGAGTCTTACCAAAGAATACAAGCGTTCGCCAAGGTCCCCCGTCGTTGAAGTGATATGAGTTGACAAAGTGGAAGACGCAAGGCGGCCATCTTGGATTTCGACGTGGCGACCCAATTTTCAATAGCGTTCTCCCTTATGCGTAGATACACCCACACACCAGATTAGAAGTTAGTAGTTCGTTTATTTTTCAAGATATTTCGCTCACAAGGTTCAGACATATATATGGTGGCGGCCATCTTGGATTTTGACGTGGCGACACAATTTTCAAGAGCGTTCTTCCTTATGCCTAGATACACCCACACACCAGATTAGAAATTGGTACTTCGCTTATTTTTCAAGATATTCCGCTCACAAGGTTCAGACATACATGGCGTCAGACATACATGGCGGCGGCCATCTTGGATTTTGACGTGGGTTGCACCCGCACACCAAATTAGAATTCGGTCCTTCGCTTACGCACGCACGCACGGACGCACGCACGTTCGCATGCACGCACGCACACACGCACGGATGCACGCACACACGCACGGACGCACGCACGGACGGAGGGGAAAACCATAGTCCCCCTTTCGCTCCGCGGTGCGACGGGGGACAAAAAATGGTGCGTGTTGCTTCCTTGCTAGACGCTGAGCAATTATAAAGGATAACGCAACCATAAGTTGGTAATAATAGTGCAGGCTTGATGGGCCTAGTGGCTCCCTCCTGCATCTCTGTTCCTTGTAAGGGAACTCGTATTATTATATTATTACCTCTGCTACCGAAGTGGACGGAGGTTATGTATTCACCCTTATTTGTCTATTTGGTTTTCGTGAGAATCTCAAAATGTTATGGATGCATTATGACAAAACTTGGTGGATGAACTGGATAGGCGACGAGAACAAGCCGATTAGATTTTGGTGAAGGTCCGGATGCAGGCGGCCTATCAATGGATGCAAAACACCAATGATGCATGAAACATTTAGTTATAATTATTCATCACTAGTGCTCCTGTATATATATATATATATATATATATATATATATAATGTGTGGTTTATTATACTGTATTTTATAAGACTGTACATCCTCAGACAAAAATAAATAAATAAACAGAAGAGCTCAATGCTCTCAACCATTATTGTGCAGACAATTATCTTATTAACCTCTATGGACTGCCTTTTACTACATGAAGAAAAGTGCATGCAGCTGCTACTGAAATCATACCAGACGTTTGTCTGAAAAATAATGGCTCAGAGGACTCAACTCTTCCTTATTTTGATGATGATCTGTTACAAAACAAGGGTACATGTCTCTTAACTATCGACAAATAGGGGCATCTTTAGTGACAATAGACAACTTGCCCGAGTTTCCATCCTAAATTTGACATCTTGTTCTCTTTGAATGACCAGCTTAGCAAACAGTATTATGGAAGACAATTGTTAATGTGACTTAAACCACCAAGGCCCTGATTTTATAACATTTCAAACTCGAGGTGCATATCTCACACTGTGGTGGGTTTGTCAGGTTAACTCCGAGGGAGTGCACTCACCTGTGAGCTGTCTGGTCTAGGTTCAATTCCTGACTTGACTATAAACTGGCATCCTTGAGTTTTGCAAGTGTGGTGATGCATCAATGAGTAATGAGTATGCTCTCCTCTGGAGGAGATGGTAAGCCTGCCGTCTTCTGTGAGCATCTCACAGTACCTCTCACAGATAGATGCTAAAAATCTCACAGTACCTTTTGAAAATAGTAAGTCTTTATAAAATATGAAAATTCTTCTCTCCAGACTCCACAGAAAACCTTATATACCATATTATTTTTTTATGTTACCAGCCTGCACTTCATTGCTGGAATGATGATGTCATATTAACATCCTTATTTGAGTCCTTCATGACGATTCAAGTATAATGAGTTCTTTGCTTCAACTTGGCGTGTGCAAAGCTGATGGCATATTTCAGGAAGACATGTGTGCTCCAGTTACCTCTGCTACCAAAGGTGGACAAAGGTTATGTTTTCATCCCTGTGGGTTTGTCCATCATGTTTGTCCATCCATTGACAGCATAGGGTTGGCAGGGGGAGGTTGAGGGCTTGGGGTGTGGCAGCAAAGATGGGCTGGAATTTGGAGGGGGACATTGAGGTTTTGGGGGAGGGTGTTGAGGACTTTCGTTGGGGGTGGGTGCACATTGAAGAGTTGTGGTGGGCAGGAGTTTGAAGGCTTGGAGTGGGGAAGAGATTGACGAATTATGGTTGGGAGGTGAAGGGTGAGGACTTAGCGTTGGGAAGAGGAGGTTGAGGACTTGGGATTTGTGAGGGGGAAGAGGGGGGAGAGTTGAGGACTTGAAGTCACATTTTACATTGCGTAGATGTGCTGTGGGTCCTTGCTATAATAAATAATATAATGCCTATTAAAAAAGTAATAATAACGTATAAAATTATAATATGATGTTAAAATAGGTAAATAGTGGGTTATGTGGAAGATGAATGATCACATTAAAAGGGAATAAAGAAACTGTAACCAAAATGAATAAAAACTGGAGTTTCCTTCTTCTTTCGTATGATCCTGTAGACAATTACAATTGAATATCCAGTGACGAGAGCCATTAGATTGCCGCATCAGTGGGCCTGTGTAGTTCTGCAAAGGAGCCGCTGAATGTCTTCTTCGCACAGTCCTCTACTACATGCTAGGCCATTTAATAATGGTGCGCAAGGAGCATAGGTAGGGGGGGGCTTTCATCTTGGGGGTGGGTCCTTCAAACCCGTTCGTTCGCTTAATCACTTAATCATAAACATGCGTGTTTTTAAATTATATTTTCCCACGATTGTAGAAGAAGAAGCAGCACCTCAACCTTGAATGTCACGCTTACTGCTCTCCTGCAGTAATAATAAATAGCCCCGAGTGGGCTGACGGTTATCTCTTGAGGTTGTAGTTCAGACCTTTGCTGAATCCAAATTATGGGAAATGTCAGACGTTAGACTGCAAGATTTGGGGGAACCCCCCTTGGAAGCCCCCCTGATGCAAAATCAAAAAATATAAGAGGGGTCAATCATGCAGACCATCGAGTAGATGGCAGTATTTGAAAAATCTAATGTGACCGAGCGATCCTGCAGACTATCGAGTGGACCGGCTGTATCGGGCTTCAGAGCAATCGGTTGGTAAATAAAGGACAAATAGGGATCCAGACTTTCAGGGGATAATCCCCCCTGGTAGCCCCCATGATCCGAAATCGAAAAATCGAAGCCAAAGTGATTGTGTGGAATACTGTCTTTCTTGTATTCATGCGTCAAGTTTCAGAACAATCAGCCGGGTGATAAGGGAGGAGGAGTAAAAATAACACAAACTTAACGGATGACCGGATGGATGGATGGACGGACATCACGACCCAACTTATAAGTTCATCTCTTCAAGTTTCGAGACAAAGATGACAGAAAAATGGTACCTTTGGACAGGTAATAGTTGATTTACATGATTGGAAACCTGTTGGTATGGTGAAAGGTGTTGGTGCGGTGTAGTTGTGTTTAATTAACGCGTTCAAACTCGGTCATCCCCAACAGGCGACAACAGGCGACGAGAGCCCGCCATAGTTGAGGTCTCAAGGCTACGCTAATGGAATATTTTACCGCTTCCATAAAGTGGACATCACTCTTCAAAATGACACTGGATTTGCTCACAGTCACATTGTTGCTGGAATCGCTCGAGGACGTCTTTGTCAATCTGCATGAGAAGTTCAACGATATTGAAGATGTTGTAAAGAATGCAATGATGCCATGGATAAAACAAAACTACCAAAACGAAGAGAACGCAAGACTCAGAAAAATACATTTTGAGGAGTGTGCTAGCACACCTGACGAAGTGCTTATCGACTCCCTGTCAACTTTTCCGAGTGCAAATCTTCACAGTCATCTATATATATAAAGTAGAGTTGGCCTCTGTGTCTGTATCCTGATCTACGATCTCTAAGATCTCGAGAACCCGTGGACGGATTTGCGAGCGGAAAGTACTGTTCGACTCGGGATGGTCCCAGGAATGTCACGGAGACATAAACATTTAAAAAATTTCGGGTTTTAAAATTAGCGTAGCAGAAGCATTGCCGGCGCAGAAGCGGCAGAAGAGAGAGGGATTCGAAGGGAGGGAGCGCAGCGCTTCTAGCGCTTCTGACTACAGCACACCTTAAAATTAAAAAAACTTCGGGTTTTAAAATTAGTGTGTTACGCGTAATTAGCGCTAGCAGAAGAGGGAGGGAATCTAAGGGAGGGAGCGCAGTGCTCCCTCCAGCGCTTCTGTTAGCGTAATTAGCGTATTTCGGAACGTTAATTTTTCAACTTCATTATTCGGAATCAGTACGTCCCAGAGAACCTTCGTAACGTTAATTTTTCAACTTCATCCGATTGACATGGGACCAACGGCATGTGACAAAGAGTGAAACATACAGGCTACATTTATTTGACGACAATGAGTTCCGACTTCCGACCTCGGTGGGATGACAGGCTGAGTCAACCCCCCTGGTGTGAAGGGGGAGGAGGAGGGGAGGGGGAAGAGAAGGGGAGGGGAACGAGGGGGAAGGGGATGGGAGGGGGGAGGGGGAGGGGGAAGGGGGAGGGGGAGGGGGAAGGGGGAGGGGAGGGGGGGAGGGGAAAGGGGGGGGAGGGGGAGGGGAGGGGCCCTTCTTCCCCTGGGCACCCCCGCACCCTTCCCTCCCCCCCTTCCCCTCCCCCCCTCCCCCCCCTTCCCCCTCCCCCCCCATTCCCCTCCCCTCCTCTTCCCCCTCCCCTCCTCCTCCCCCGCTTCCCCCTCCCCCCTCCCCCCCGTTCCCCTCCCCTCCTCTTCCCCCTCCCCTCCTCCTCCCACTCCCGTGCAAAGCCGGGTACCTCTGCTAGTTATAGATAAGCTGCAAACGTCACTTGCAGAACGTCGAGAGGTTTATCGAGAGCTATCAGAAGACTTTGCATTTCTCAGGTTTTTTCTGCCAAAGAGCATTTGCGAGAACTGGCAGAGCGTCCCTTGGATGGGAGTCTGGTATAAAAATACAATAATTGTGATCAAGATGCTGTTGGTGAATTTGAACATTTCTAGGACTTTATCATCCTATCTTGACTATCATGACTTTATCATGACTATCTTTATAGCCTGGTGTTGGCTTAGCGGTTAGGGTGCCGGCTTGGGATCCTGGGATCGAATCCCGGTCGATCACTAAATTAACGTCAGGGGGTTGACTCAGCCTGTTCATCCTTCCGAGGTCGGCAAATTGAGTGCCAGTTCACTGGTAATTCCCTGTGTGTCGCAAAAGGCGACTAACAGGGTTGGCGGCAGGAAGGGCATCCGGCCATAAAACATTGCGTCAAAAAGGGGACCAAGGTGCCCTAAAAAGGCCAACCCCCGCTCTGCAGGGAAAAATGGCCTCTAAAGGTGTTTTTTATTTATTTATGACTTCATCATCCGGCTGAAAGAGAATGGATTCACTGATTTCAATACCAAAGTTCATCAAATGTCAAAGTTTAGATGAGCAGCAATATGCAACTTTATACGAAACTTTAACTAACGTCATGATCGCGATGCCAGGAAAAGTTGCATCTAAACTGAGCGCAGAATTTGAAGCTGAGCGCAGCTTTTGAAAATTGAAACGAGCGATGAACATGCTGACCATGGACCAAGAGAGGTGAAACTACCTCGCCATCATGCCGAATGAAAGTGATCTGACGTGCATGATTGACATTGATCATGTGGTTTCCCAGTTCTCAGAAATGAAGTTTTTAAAACATAGAATGTAATATTTACATTAAATTACATGAGTCTGTATAGTCTGTACTGTATATATATATACATACAGTGCCTTCAGAAAGTATTCAGACCCCTTCACTTTTTTCACATTTTGTTATGTTGCAGCTTTATGCTGAAATCGTTTAAATTCATTTTTTTCCCTCATCAATCTACACTCAATACCCCATTATGACAAAGAGAAACCAGAATTTTAGAAAGTTTTGCAAATTTATTTTAAAAAAAAAACTGAAATATCAGACTGAAAATAAAAGACTGAAAATGACAAAAACTGAAATACAGACTTGGCATTTAATATGGATTTTTTTTTTTCTTGACTTGGGTTTACTTTCTTAACTCAGTATATCAATCTGGTGAGTTTCTTTTACACTTTGGTGATTTATTTGTTAAAAGAACCATGTCACTGATTGTCTGTCGCAGCAAGAAGTCAACAACAGGATTACATCACAGGTGGCGTGGCAAAATGTACGGACAGGTGCATTTGATGATTGGCTTCACAGTCGGGTATACAAGGGTTGTTGCATTCTGTATTAGTGGAAAACAACTGCTGCACGTCTCCAAAAGTTATTGCCGCTTCCTCTGGAGATGGTCCGTCAACTCGACAATGCTGTTTGTCATGGAGTGGTGGCTTTACGAAATTACGGCATGAAGCAGCGTGCTATTGCTCGGCAGTATGGCATCACTCAAGGTCAGGTGTCAAAGATCCTGAAACGAAATGCTCAGAGGGGTTGTCCCTACTCCAATACCGAGGCCAGGGCATCCCGCAGAACCACAAGGAGGGATGATCACCAGCTGCACCGGTTAGTCCACAATGGCCGTACCAAGTCAGCTAATCGGCTTAGGGCTGAGTGGCAGCAACTGACAAATGTGCCTGTATCCAGAAGGCTGGTCAACCAATGACTGGTTCAAGCAGGCTATCTTGCCAGGCATCCCCTGAGAAAGCCACGCCTGACCAGACAACACCGCCAGCGCCGATTGCAGTGGGCCAGAGAGCACCGTCAATGGCAGCCAGGACACTGGAATCACGTGACCTTCAGTGATGAGTCTAGATTTCTGGTCTATCGTCAAGATGGCCACGTCCGAGTGCGCAGACAAGTGCTTGAAGCCTACAACAAAGATTGTATAGTGCCAAGAGTCCAAGCTGGAGGTGGTGGGGTGACCGTTTGGGCTGCTTTTCATGCAGGGGGCAAAACTGACCTGGTTGTTCTGAATGGAAACCTGAACCAGTTCAAGTACAGGGCCATTCTGGAAGAAACATTGCTTCCATTTGCTCGTGCAGGCTTTCGAGGAAACTTTGTCTTCCAAGATGATAATGCACGGCCTCATCGTGCTCGCATGATCCAACACTTTCTTGCTGACCGTGGTGTAGAGCATATGGAGTGGCCTGCCATGTCCCTGGATATGAATCCGATAGAGAACTTGTGGGCAGAATTAACACGTCAAATCGACCACTTGGACCAGCAGCCGACCTCTGTGCGTGAATTGCAGCAGGCTATTGTAACTGCATGGCAAGCGATTCCTGTCCAAACCTTGGCAAATCTCGTGAACAGCGTGCCTCGACGTGTACGTGCTCTCCTGAATGCTCGTGGGGGTTACACGAAGTACTGAACTGTAATTTTACTGTCCGTAATCCCAGTCATAATTTAGCTTTTGTTTTTGTTGAAAATTTTTTTGGGCTAATGTGCCAAATAAAGAGATACTTCTGGAAAACGTCAGAAGTTTAACACAGTACTGTCTGTGAATTGAGTTCGATATCAGTTTACATCACTTTCAAGGATCAATTTATTTGTTTCGAAATGTCAAATGTGGTTTTGTTTCTTTTAAAGGTCACATTAACAAAATCTAGAATAATTTCAACATAATTCCAATGAACTTTTGGTTCTAAGTCATCTTGAAAAGTAAGTTCACCCCCACAAAAAAAATAATCCATATTAAATGCCAAGTCTGTATATACATTACCGGTCAAAAGTTTTAGAACACCTCAATTTTTCCAGTTTTTATTGAAATTTACGTTTAATGTCCAGTGAATAACCTGAAATGGTACAAAGGTAAGCAGTAAATTGCTCGGGGTTAAAAAAAATTTAGGTTAGCAAAAACGGGAAAATAATGTAAATTGCACAGTTATATTGTAAAAAAAAAAGGCCTTCTTCAGGGAACAAGTAATGGGTTAACAACTTACAGCTGTTCTGCAGCAATGTAAGTAAATTAAGTCTTCAAAGTTGATGCAAACAATTCCTGCAGGTGTCCCAACCTTTGCTGATTACTTGATTACAAACCCCCTATCTGTATAAAATCAGTAGTGGAACAGAGTGTTATTACACCCTCTGAAGCATTATTTGGACAATATTGCACTGCAGGAAGTAGTATATTGGAAACTGGAGGAAACTCTGACAGGAAGAGGTCTGGCAGGCCCAAAGCCACAACAGAATCAGAAGACAAGTTTCTGAGAGTCAACAGCTTGCGTGATAGGCAGCTCACAGGACAACAGCTTCAAGCACAGCTTAACACTGGTCGAAGTAAGCAAGTCTCAGTTTCAACTGTGAAGAGAAGACTTTGAGCTGCAGGTTTGACAGGTCGAGTGGCAGTACCAGCTCAATGGGGCTTAATAAGAAAATAATCTGTTTAATAAGGCAAAATAAGAAAAAGAGGCTTGCCTGGGCCATGAAGCCCCACCAGTGGACTACTGAAGACTGGAAGAAGGTCTTATGGACTGATGAATCAAAATTTGAAATCTTTGGTTCATCATGCAGGGCATTGGTACGCCATCGAGTAGGCGAAAGGACGGTTCCTCAGTATGTGACACCAACTGTCAAACATGGAGGAGGAAGCGTGATGGTCTGGGGCTCTTTTGCTGGATCCAGAGACTTGCACAGAGTGATTGGCACCCTGAACCAAAAGGGATACCACAGCATTTTGCAGCGCCATGCAATACCCTCTTGTATACGCCTAGTTGGTCAGGGGTTCATCCTACAGCAAGATAATGACCCTAAACACACCTCCAGGCTATGTCAAAAGTACGTTTGAGGAAAAGAACAAGACGGTAGGCTTCAAATCATGGAATGGCCAGCACAGTCTCCAGACTTAAACCCCATTGAACTGGTTTGGGATGAACTGGACAAAGGGTGAAAGTAAAGCAACCTACAAGTGCAACACATTTATGGGAACTTCTGCAACAGTGTTGGGAAGAACTTTCCGAACAATATTTGATTTCCATTGTAGAAACAATGCCTGGTGTTGGCTTCGCGGTTAGGGTGCCGGCTTGGGATCCTAGGATCCTGGGTTTGAATCCTGGTCGATCGCTAAATTAACGCCAGGGGGGTTGACTCAGCCTGTCATCCTTCCGAGGTCGGCAAATTGAGTACCAGCTTTGCTGGGATGAATGATCATGGTGTGTACCCCGATTTAGAATAGCAGAAGAAATGATTCCCTGCGCATCATAAGAGGCGACCAGGGGTTGGCGTCAGGAAGGGCATCCAGCCATAAAAACATTGCCTCAAACAGGGAACCATGATTGTCATGGGGTCCGCAAGGCCAACTCCCGCTCTAGCGGGGAAAATGGCCTCAAAACGATCATTCATTCATTCATATTCAAACAATGCCACGAGTGTGTTCGGCGGTTATACCTGCAAAAGGTGGCTACTTTGCTGAGTCAAAAATTTAAATTACATTTTGTTAAAGAAAATGATTCTATGATTTCGTTTTTATCTCCAATTGTTTATTTGTTCTATGCTTAATTTCAGAGTACATCGAGACATTAAACTGCGTAAATTTCAATAAAAACTGGAAAAATTGAGGCGTTCTAAAACTTTTGACCACAGGTCGTATATATATATATATATATATTTATATATGTACATGTTGAAAGATTTGCAGCTCAGGATTCATATTGTAAATGAATACATTCATTCAATACACACCAATGTGCGTTGGTGTTTTACTGCACACTGAGCAGTAAAATGATTAAAAATTCTTTATTAATAGCCTGACGTTTCAAGAACAAACTAGTTCTCTTCCTCAGAGGCGTTGAGTGTGGTGTTAACCGTTAAGTTCCGTTGGGGACGGTTCACGTGATGGATTGGTCCAAGTCCTTGCCAATCACAGGGTTTCCCTGCATTCAAATGACTCTGCCGTTTTTGACGTTGTAATTGATTGCGTAGTGCTTTGTATGTGGGGTGTAAGTCGATGTGTCAGTTGATGGAGTTTTTTTTATCAGAGTACCAGGCCTCGACAATCTCGCGGTTCACTCTCAAATATCCTGTGCCAAGGACCGTGGTCTGAATCCATGATAATGTGCGTTGGTGTGTGTGTATGTGTGTCGCAACCAATGACACCTGCCTTGTCGTGTTACAGCACGTTGGTGTTCAGTTAGCCTCGTGGTTAAGCGTTTGGATGTTTGGCCCACATAATTGGCTTCACAATCTTCACATTGTGTGTTGCAGATGACGGATGTAAATAATGAAACCACATCGAATGAAATCATTATTTCATCACTCTCGATGCGGACATTTCTGATTCGGTTGATAAAATCTTTAGCTTTCTTTACATTGTGTGCTGAATGGGTTGTTGAGTGTTTGAGTCGGTGGAAAAGCCACTCAGCCAGATTGTAGGTGGGTGCTCCTCGGAGGGCCTGGGTCGTACTGGGACATCAATGTTGTGAATCTTTGGTAACCCGTAGAAGCGTGGAATGACATATGCATATATATATATATATATATATATATATATATATATATATATATATATATATATATATATACATATATATATATATATATATATATATGTGTGTATGTATATATATATATACCATCAAGCTAGGCTTTGTGACCAGGCCCATCAAAATCTGGGCATCAATTCAGCCAATATTGGGCGTCTCCAAACCCCACCAACCTGTTGTGCCAGCCCACTCCGTGCCAATTTGCACGTAGCGCGTGAATAACGTCTAGACGGGCAATTGCATCGATGAGAACACCTCCTAAGTAGAGTGCCAGGCAACCTCGAAAATTCTAAAATAGCCGAGATAGCACCAAATCAAACATACACCACAATATCGTGTAAGCCAAATAAGCATACACACCGTTGCATTAAAACTAAACAAACAAAGGGAAAAGCACACCCACAAATGTCCTGCACTGTTGCAGACACATCGACTACGGTTGGAGAAGGAGGGTGATGGCCAGACAGCAACCACACTAAGATAGCAAGTATGGTAACCTGGTGTGAATCCAAGAAGAGCAGACCACTTACTCCCCACAGTTTAGGGAGGAAATTGTAATTGGTTCAAGGTGCCAGTGATAACTCGCTTCCTGGTTGTGAAAGACACGGTGGGACCTTTAATGTCCACCAACGACTGGTGCTGGCAGATGGGTCCTCTAGTTTAACGTCCTTCTGACTGACGGCACACGTACATTGATGCATGTGAAACACCGGGATGACAGTTTATCTTCGGTTCGCGATTCAAACCCAGGTTAGACAACTTAGATGTGAGTGTGTGTGCCTCTCTAACTAGGAAGTCATAAATGAGCATAAATGATTCCTAATGATTCATAAATGATTCCATTCCTCCTTTCCTATGGTAAGGAAAGGAGGAATGGAATATCAGTTGGTGCTGGGTGGTTAACCATGGTAACCATATGGTAAATTGGTCATTGTTTTGATTTATGAATGGTACACTTCTGTCAGGGTCGATGAATCAGACGTCTATACCTTTGCCTTCGGAGGTTTGCCTTTGCCTTCCCAGCAGTGGGTAGAGCAGGAATTTGGAATCCAGAATGATGGCGATACTTGATCGCAGACACTTGGTCGAAATACAAGGTGGAATGCTTGGCATCCACCTCAGCTAATACTCACAGATGGGACACCTGGCTTAATGCTGGGTAACAAATTCCAGTCGGGCGGGTCAGAAAACAAACGTGAACTGGACAGTTCAAATGTATGTACGCCAACTCTGCACCAT
Source organism: Myxine glutinosa (assembly GCF_964187855.1). Classification (NCBI taxonomy): domain Eukaryota; kingdom Metazoa; phylum Chordata; class Myxini; order Myxiniformes; family Myxinidae; genus Myxine; species Myxine glutinosa. The sequence continues at coordinate 161,033,956 of NC_136262.1, forward strand.
CCTGTCGCTCAATATGAATCATATATGATTCATGTATGCAAAATCATGTAAACATGGACAAGGCCGTACACGGTACATTGGCACATGAGGAGGCCATTCGGTCCATCATGCCTGTGCTGCACCCACACCAGATACCATCACTCATCCACACGTACATGAGGAGGCCATTCGGTCCATCATGCCTGTGCTACACCCACACCAAATACCATCACTCATCCACACGTACATGAGGAGGCCATTCGGTCCATCATGCCTGTGCTGCACCCACCCCAGATACCATCAATCATCCACACGCACATGAGGAGGCCATTCGGTCCATCATGCCTGTGCTGCACCCACACCAAATACCATCACCCATCCACATGCACATGAGGAGGCCATTCGGTCCATCATGCCTGTGCTACACCCACACCAAATACCATCACTCATCCACACGTACATGAGGAGGCCATTCGGTCCATCATGCCTGTGCTGCACCCACCCCAGATACCATCAATCATCCACACGCACATGAGGAGGCCATTCGGTCCATCATGCCGGTGCTGCACCCACACCAAATACCATTACCCATCCACATGCACATGAGGAGGCCATTCGGTCCATCATGCCTGTGCTACACCCACACCAAATACCATCACTCATCCACACGTACATGAGGAGGCCATTCGGTCCATCATGCCTGTGCTGCACCCACCCCAGATACCATCAATCATCCGCACGCACATGAGGAGGCCATTCGGTCCATCATGCCTGTGCTGCACCCACACCAAATACCATTACCCATCCACACGCACATGAGGAGGCCATTCGGTCCATCATGCCTGTGCTGCCCCCAACGCAGACACCATCACTCATCCACACGCACATGAGGAGGCCATTCGGTCCATCATGCCTGTGCTGCCCCCAACGCAGACACCATCACTCATCCACACGTAAGCCAGCAAGTACAGCCAAGATCCCTGTACCCCTCTATCTCCAATGCATATACGTATATCTATCTATTTCCATTTTAAACCTGTTTACTCTTTCTGCTGCCACTACCGTACCGTGCTCAAATCAAGACCTTACATTTATATGGATTAACGGTAAACGCAGGTGACTTCACAACACGTTCGGGTTGGGGTTAGTCATCATCTACCAATCAGCGGATTGGCAAACAGGTTCGACCGACACAACCAGTGTTGCTAAAGTTGTCCCACGAGGATTCCCTGTCTCATGTGTGCACAACACCGCACGTGCAGCGAAGCAATATATATATATATATATATATATATATATATATATTCAATCGCGAACCTCCGGGGATTTAGTCATTTGCTGCAAATTAATATTATATTTGCTGCGGAACTTACTATTTAAGCAGTCGTCCTCCCCCTCCTGCGATTCCATGGCGAAGCAAAAGCGAACAGAAGCTCCCAAGCCGCGCAGAAGGAAGGGGAAAGAAGGTGACCGTGGTTGCCATAGCAATGGGCCACGTCACTAACCGCTGGCCAATCAGCGCCTGCGCTGGTGACGCAATCGCTGTAAACGGGTGGATCGCACATGCGATTGGTCTAGAAATCGAAAGAGTTTGCACAACCGGTCGAAAGAAAGTTTCGCACGTAGCAATGCAATTATTCATGTTCTTTAATGGTTGCTTTCAATTCATGTTTTTAATTATTCAAAATTATATCATATTGATTACATGATAACCTTTATCATAGTGAGTTACCTGCTTTTTAACCAAGTGATGCAAAACCTTCTCTCCACTGCTATTGCCAGGTGTGTGTGTGTGTGTGTGTGTGTGTGTGTGTGTGTGTGTGTGTGTGTGTGTGTGTGTGTGTGTGTGTGTATGTATGTGTGTATGTATATATATATATATATATACATACAGTACCTTCAGAAAGTATTCACACCCCTTGACCTTTTCACATTTTGTTGTGTTGCAGCCTGAATTAAAAATAGATTAAATTAATTTTTTGTCACAGATCTACACAAATAGCCCATGATGACAAAATGAAAACATATTTTTAGAGATTTTTTACAAACTTATTGAAAATGAAACACACAAATATCTAATTACCTCCTCCGCCAGCAAAGGTGGATGGAGGTTATGTTTTCACCCCCTGTCTGTCTGTTTGTGAACAAAATATCTCACGATTCGGACGATTCGGACGAAATTTGGCAGAGATGTAGTGTATGTCACAAGGACGAAATGATTCGATTTTGGTGAAGATCCGGATTCGGATCCGGCTACTAGAATTTTTAAAGTGATTCTTCACCATTGGGAGATCGGACCAAAACCGATACATATCAGGATATCTCAAAAGGTTATGAATGGATTTGGACGAAACTTGTTGGACAGGTTGTGTGTGTGACAAGGAAGAATCGATTCAATTTTGGTGAAGATCTGAATATGGATTCGGATATGAGAATTATTTAATTTTTATAGTGATTCTTCACCATTGGGAGATAGGGCCAAAACCGATACATAGCAGGATATCTCAAAGAGTTATTGATGGATTTGGACGAAACTTGTTGGACCGATTGGGTGTTTGACAAGGACAATTCGATTCGACTTTGGTGAAGATCTGCATATGGATTCGGATATGAGAGTTATTTAATTTTTTAAGTGATTCTTCACCATTGGGAGATCGGGCCAAAAACGATACATAGCACGATATATCAAAAAGTTATGGATGGATTTCGACGAAACCTGTTGGACAGGTTGTGTGTGTGACAAAGAAGAATCGATTAAGTTTTGATGAAGATCCTGATCCGGATCCGGATAGTAGAATTTTAAAGTGATTCTTCACCATTGAGTCATATGGCCAAAAACGAGGGTAGATCAGGGTATGAAAGACTGGACCTATGGTGATTCCTGTGATTGATTTTGATTAAATGAGATTCTGTATTGTGATTTTCTGGTCTACTCTGAGATACAAAATGTAAACTGTTCACCAGGCAGAGGTATGCTCTCTACTGAGTGCCGTTCTAGTTTACATGAGCATTCAACCCCCTCAGTCAATAATTTTAGAAGCACCTTTATCAGCCATTACAGCTTTGAGTCTTCCTGGGTATGCCTGCATCAGCTTTGCATATCTGGATTTGAGGAGTTTCTCCCATTCTTCGTTGCAGATTTGCTCAAGCTCTGTCAAGTTGCATGGGGAGCATCGGTGAACAGCAATCTTCAAGTCTTACCACAGATTCTCAATGGGATTCAAGTCTGGGCTTTGGCTGAGACACTCAAGGACTTTCATATTCTTGTTCTGAAGCCATTCCAGTGTTGCCTTGGCTGTATACTTGGGGTCATTATCCTGTTGGAACGTATATTTTCACCGCAGTCAAAGGTATTTTGTACTCTGAAGCAGGTTCTCCTCAAGGATTTCCCTCTATTTGGCTCCATTCATAGTTCCCTTTATCCTTACAAGTGTCACAGGCCCTGCTGCTGAAAAGCATCCCCATAGCATGATGCTACCACCACCATGCTTCAAGGTAGGGATGGTGTTAGATGGGTGATGAGCTGTACTCAGTTTCCGCCAGATGCAGCACTTTGTATTCAGGCCAAAGAGTTCAATTTTTGTCTCATCAGACCACAGAATTATTTGTCTCATGCTCTCCGAGTTTTTCACGTGCCTTTTTGCAAACTTCATATGTGCTGTCATGTCAGGAGTGGCTTCGGCCTGGCCACTTTCCCATAAAGCTATATATGTGAAGTGCTGCATAGACTATTTTCCTTCTGACAGGTTCTCTCATCTCAGCCAAGGAACTCTGTAGTTCTGTCAGAATGGTCATTGGATACTTGATCACCTCCCCGACTAAGGTCCTTCTTGACCGGTTACTGAGTTTGGGTGGACGGCCAGCCCTAGGTAGAGTCTGGGTAGTTCCATATTCATTCCATTTCCTAATGATGGAGCTCACTGTGCTCTTGGGAACTTACAACACTAGAAATTGTTTTATACCCTTCCCCAGATCTATGCCTCATCACAATTCTATCTTGGAGTTCTACGAACAGTTCCTTGGACTTCATGGTGGAGTTTCTGCTCTGACATGCACTGTCAACTCTGGGACCTTATATAAAAAAAGGTGTGTTTCTTTCTAAATCATGTCCAATCAATTGAATTGGCTACAGGTAGACTCCAATCGAGCTGTAGAGACATCTCAAGGATGATCAAAGGAAATTGGATGCACCTGAGCTCAATTTGGAGTGTGACAGCAAAGGGGTTGAATACTTATTGACTCAAGACATTTCAGCTTTTCATTTTTAATTAACTTGTAAGATTTCTAAAAACAAAATTACAATTTTATATTATGGGGTATTATGATCAGTGACAAAAAAAATCTCAGTTTAATCCATTAATAATTCATGCTGTAACACAACAAAATGTGAGAAAGTTAAAGGATGTGAATACTTTCTGAAGGCACTGGATATCTTCCGCTGCGATAAAACCTTACTCAGGTACAGGTAGTCAATGACACCAGACTGAATACAGATTAAAACTGTCACTACACTTTGCAGGGTGTTTCACCAGAGTCAGTCCGGCGTCATTGTCTACCTGTACCTGGTCAGCCTACTCTGGTGGGCCCAGCCTACACTGATGGATTTGACCAAGAAAATGCTGTTTCTGATGAAATCCGTTCGTCAAACACAGAACGTAGAGAAAACCTACAGGGAAATAAACATTGCTGGTACTCTAGTGGCAGCCACCTCCATCTGCAACTTAAACTTGTAAATATTGTAATTAAAACCTGTGCAGCTGTGTGCTGTGTTAAAGACAACTTCCGTGTCGATCTCCTATATTTTACAATGCTTTCCAAGGGGGAGCCGCAAACGGTTGTTGTTATTGTTGTTGTTGTTTAGCCCCGGACAGTTCTCTCAAATATGCCCGCGGCAAGGAGACAGCCAATCGATCTCCCAGGAGCGACACAGAGATCCCCCACATCTTGGATGGTGTACCCCCGCCTTCACGAAGTCAGGGCCACGACAAAGAGAGGAGAGAGGAGAGAGGAGAGAGGAGAGAGGAGAGAGGAGAGAGAGAGACAGACAGACAGATAGAGACACAGAGACACAGAATTTGCAACACCATTTATTTCAGACAAAAAAAAACAGGTCAAATCAATTTTACAGGAGAAAAAATGAAAAAGCAACTGCGGGGGGGGGGGGGGGGGAGGGGTGAAGGGAGAAATGAGAAATTTGGAAATGGAGAGAGGAGGATTGCGGGATTTGGAGCAGGGGGAAAAAATGAGAAATTTGGAAATGGAGAGAGGAGGATTGAGGGATTTGGAGCTGGGAGGAGAAGAAATGAGAAATTTGGAACTTGAGGAAGGGAGATTGAGGGGTTTGGAGCTACGAGGAGAAGAAATGAGAAATTTGGAAATGGAGAGGGGAGGATTGAGGGATTTGGAGCTGGGAGGAGAAGAAATGAGAAATTTGGAAATGGAGAGAGAGGAAGATTGAGGGATTTGGAGCTGGGTGAGAAGAAATGAGGAATTTGGAACTTGAGGAAGGGAGATTGAGGGGGTTTGGAGCAGGGGGAAGAAATGAGAAATTTGGAAATGGAGAGAGGAAGATTGAGGAATTTGGAGCTGGGAGGAGAATAAATGAGAAATTTGGAACTTGAGGAAGGGAGATTGAGGGGTTTGGAGCTACGAGGAGAAGAAATGAGAAATTTGGAAATGGAGAGAGGAAGATTGAGGGATTTGGAGCTGGGTGAGAGGAAATGAGGAATTTGGAACTTGAGGAAGGGAGATTGAGGAATTTGGAGCTGGGAGGAGAATAAATGAGAAATTTGGAACTTGAGGAAGGGAGATTGAGGGGTTTGGAGCTACGAGGAGAAGAAATGAGAAATTTTGAAATGGAGAGAGGAGGATTGAGGAATTTGGAGCTGGGAGGAGAATAAATGAGAAATTTGGAACTTGAGGAAGGGAGATTGAGGGGTTTGGAGCAGGGGGAAGAAATGAGAAATTTGGAAATGGAGAGAGGAAGATTGAGGGATTTGGAGCTGGGAGGAGAAGAAATGAGAAATTTCGAACTTGAGGAAGGGAGATTGAGGGGTTTGGAGCTACGAGGAGAAGAAATGAGAAATTTGGAAATGGAGAGGGGAGGATTGAGGGATTTGGAGCTGGGAGGAGAAGAAATGAGAAATTTGGAAATGGAGAGAGGAAGATTGAGGGATTTGGAGCTGGGAGGAGAAGAAATGAGAAATTTGGAAATGGAGAGGGGAGGATTGAGGGATTTGGAGCTGGGAGGAGAAGAAATGAGAAATTTGGAAATGGAGAGAGGAAGATTGAGGGATTTGGAGCTGGGAGGAGAAGAAATGAGAAATTTGGAAATGGAGAGAGGAAGATTGAGGAATTTGGAGCTGGGAGGAGAATAAATGAGAAATTTGGAACTTGAGGAAGGGAGATTGAGGGGTTTGGAGCTACGAGGAGAAGAAATGAGAAATTTGGAAATGGAGAGAGGAAGATTGAGGGATTTGGAGCTGGGTGAGAGGAAATGAGGAATTTGGAACTTGAGGAAGGGAGATTGAGGGGGTTTGGAGCTGGGAGGAGAATAAATGACAAATTTGGAAATGGAGAGAGGAAGATTGAGGGATTTGGAGCTGGGTGAGAGGAAATGAGGAATTTGGAACTTGAGGAAGGGAGATTGAGGGGGTTTGGAGCTGGGAGCAGAAGAAATGACAAATTTGGAAATGGAGAGAGGAAGATTGAGGGATTTGGAGCTGGGAGGAGCAGAAATGAGAAATTTGGAACTTGAGGAAGGGACATTGAGGGGTTTGGAGCTGCGAGGAGAAGAAATGAGAAATGTGGAAATGGAGAGAGGAGGATTGAGGGATTTGGAGCTGGGAGGGGAAGAAATGAGAAATTTGGAACTTGAGGAAGGGACATTGAGGGGTTTGGAGCTATGAGGAGAAGAAATGAGAAATTTGGAAATGGAGAGGGGAGGATTGAGGGATTTGGAGTTGGGAGGAGAAGAAATGAGAAATTTGGAAATGGAGAGAGGAGGATTGAGGATTTGGAGCTGGGAGGAGAAGAAATGAGAAATTTGGAACTTGAGGAAGGGACATTGAGGGGTTTGGAGCTGCGAGGAGAAGAAATGAGAAATGTGGAAATGGAGAGAGGAGGATTGAGGGATTTGGACCTGGGAGGAGAAGAAATGAGAAATTTGGAAATGGAGAGAGGAGGATTGAGGGATTTGGAGCTGGGTGAGAAGAAATGAGGAATTTGGAACTTGAGGAAGGGAGATTGAGGGATTTGGAGCAGGGGGAAGAAATGAGAAATTTGGAAATGGAGAGAGGCAGATTGAGGGATTTGGAGCTGGGAGGAGAAGAAATGATGAATTTGGAAATGGAGAGAGGAGGATTGAGGGATTTGGAGCTGGGAGGAGAAGAAATGAGGAATTTTGGAAATGGAGAGAGGAGGATTGAGGGATTTGGAGCTGGGAGGAGAAGAAATGAGGAATTTGGAAATGGAGAGAGGAGGATTGAGGGATTTGGAGCTGGGAGGAGAAGAAATGAGAAATTTGAAACTTGAGGAAGGGAGATTGAGGGGTTTGGAGCTACGAGGAGAAGAAATGAGAAATTTGGAACTTGAGGAAGGGAGATTGAAGGGTTTGGAGCTGGGAGGAGAATAAATGAGAAATTTGGAACTTGAGGAAGGGAGATTGAGGGATTTGGAGCTGGGGGTAGAAATGAGGAATTTGGAACTTGAGGGAGAGATTGAGGAATTTGGGCTTGGGGGAGGGGGTGGTGAAGTGAGGTATTTGGAACAGGAGGAAGGGAGATTGAGGAATCTAAAGCTGGGAGAGAGAAATTAGGAATTTGAACCTGGATGGAGGATGATTGAGGGATTTTTTTTTTTGAATACAAGATCGAGGCTCGTGTAAGAGCTAACATTAATCACAAAAAAAAAACCGGACACATAAAACATATAAGAAGGGGAGCGGTAGACAAGATGGGGAGAGAGGGGGGAAGCACACAAGCACAGCATTTGAGAGCAGGGACATCAGGAGATCTGTGGGAGGGAGAGGGCTTGGGGGCGAGGAGGTGTGGGAGGGGGGGGGGGGAGGTGGGAGAGGTATAAAACACATGGACACTACAAGGACTTCAAGGAATTAAGTCGGTATTTCAAAAAAGTGGATCTGGGGTGAATTAACGGGGGTAGCATAGATCAAGGTTTTGGATGGGGGAAGATAAAACATGGTGGTGAACAGCTGTTTTAAAGAAAGAAGGGAGGAGTGGGTTTGCAGAGAGTGAGGGAGTTTGCTCCAGAGGCGGGAGTAAAGAGGAATGAAAGAGTGAAGGTGAGCAGAGAGTCTTGATTTTGGCAATTTCACCAGAAGAGGGTTGCTGGCAGATCTTGTGCGACCTGTAGGAATATTTGGGGGACAGACCACAGAGAGAGCTAGGGGAGCAAGGCCGGAGAGGAGTCGGTAGAAGACAGAAAGACCACCAACCTGCCTGCGGTGAGAGGGAGAGAGAGACCCTCGGAGTTAGCTTCATCGCGGGAGATTCCAATGATTCTGAAAGCTTTGGTTTCAACAGCGTGAAGCCGAGCCAGGTGAGAGGCAGCAGCACCGGCCCAGAGGGGTGAACAGTATTCCATCGAGCTGCGGATGAAAGCCTTATATGTGGTGAGGAGCTCAGGTGTGCCAAGGAAGGACTTTACACGAAGGAGGATGCCCAGTCGGCGACTGGCTTTGGAGGCCAGCTTGGAAATGTGGAATTCCCCAGGAAAGATCATGGCAGATAGTGAGATCCAAAAGCTTGAGTGACAGAACTTCTTGGAGAGGATTGTTGAGAAAGTAGATGGGAGGGTTGTCCCGTCGATCTTTTCGGAGAGACATAGTGAGAGTGTGAGATTTGTCAGGATTGAAAGACATGTTCCACTTGTTTGACCAGTCTGTGATTTTGTCCAGGTCTGCAGAGAGTGAGGAGGCTCCAGACTGCCGATCTGAGGGATGAGGATTGGAGCGGCAGAGAGTGGAGTCATCAGCAAAGAGATAGAGAGGATTTTCCAGAGAGTCAGAGAGATCATTGATGAAGACCAGAAAAAGCACAGGGCCCAGAACACTGCCTTGGGGAACTACAGCCGGAACAGGAAGGGGAGATGAGAGAAATCCATTCAGGGCCACACGTTGACTACGACCAGAGAGGAAGTCCGCAAGCCATGAGTGGAGATTTCCATGGATACCAAAAGAGGAGAGTTTGGTGAGCAGAGCTGGGTGCCAGACAGTATCGAAGGCATGTGATATGTCAAGGGAGACAGCTCTGATTTCCTGTTTGGCATTGAGGACCTCCATCCATTGTTGAGACAGCAGAAGCAACATGTCCAGAGTAGAGTGATCTGGTCTGAATCCAAATTGATGATCAGAGCTCAAGCCATTGGAGAAGAGGAAGGATTTGATATCCGAAGCAATGATGGATTCCATGACTTTGCTGATAATTGGGAGCAGGCTAATTGATCTGTAGTTGCAAGGATCTGTTTTTGCACCTTTTTTGTGTAAAGCAGTGATGTTGGCTGATTTCCAAGCTGATGGCAGATGACCTTGAGCAAAAGAGAGGGTGAAGAGAACAGAGAGAGGGAGTGAAAGAGCGGCAGAGCAGGATTTTAGGACCCGTGGGCTGATGCCTTCTGGTGCAGTTGCAGAATCAGAGTCGAGGTTTGACAAAAACCGATCCACATTGTCAGGAGAGAAGGACACAGAGTCCAGGAGCAGCTGGGCACGACTGGGTAAGGTGGGGACAGAGAGAGATGGGTTTGGAACACAAGATGTTGAGGCAAACACAGAGTTGAGGCATCCAGCTTTGACACGTGCGGTGTCAGAGAGATTGATTTTGAGCTGGGTGGATAAGTGAGGATTTTTGGAACTGGGTGGTGGGGGTGGGGGCAGAGGGTGGAGATTGAGGGATTTGGAGCTGTGGGTGGGTGATGTGGGGGGTGGGGGGAGAAATGAAGAATTTAAACCAAGAGGGAGGAAGATTGAGAGATTTGGAGCTGGGAGGAGAAATGAGGAATTTGGAACTGGAGGGAGAGAGATTGAGGGATTTGGAGCTGGATGGTGGGTGTGGGGGGAGGGGGCAGTTAGGAGAATGGAGATTGATGGATTTGGAGCTGGAAAGAGAAATGAGGAATTTGGAACTGGAGGGAGAGAGATTGAGGGATTTGGAGCTGGATGGTGGGTGTGGGGGGAGGGGGCAGTTAGGAGAATGGAGATTGATGGATTTGGAGCTGGAAAGAGAAATGAGGAATTTGGAACTGGAGGGAGAGAGATTGAGGGATTTGGAGTTGGGGGAGAAGAAATGAGGTATTTGGCCCTGGAGGGAGGGGGGGGGGGGGAATTTGAGGGATTTGGAGCTGGATGGTGGCGTGGGGGCAGGGGGTGTGTAGGATGGAGATTGAGGGGTTTGGAGCTGGGGGTGGGTGATGGGGGGTGGGGGCAGGGAAGAAATGAAGAATTTAAACCAAGAGGGAGGAAGATTGAGAGATTTGGAGCTGGGAGGAGAAATGAAGAATTTAAACCTAGAGGGAGGGAGATTGAGGGATTTGGAGCTGGGAGGAGAAATGAAGAATTTAAACCTAGAGGGAGGGAGATTGAGGGATTTGGAGCTGGGAGGAGAAATGAAGAATTTAAACCTAGAGGGAGGGAGATTGAGGGATTTGGAGCTGGATGGTGGGTGTGGGGGGAGTGGGTGGTTAGGAGAATGGAGATTGATGGATTTGGAGCTGGGAAGAGAAATGAGGAATTTGGAACTGCAGGGAGGGAGATTGAGGAATTTGGAGCTGGATGGTGGGTGTGGGGGGAGGGGGCAGTTAGGAGAATGGAGATTGATGGATTTGGAGCTGGAAAGAGAAATGAGGAATTTGGAACTGGAGGGAGAGAGATTGAGGGATTTGGAGCTGGATGGTGGGTGTGGGGGGAGGGGGCAGTTAGGAGATTGAGAGATTTGGAGCTGGAAAGAGAAATGAGGAATTTGGAACTGGAAGGAGAGAGATTGAGGGATTTGGAGCTGGAAAGAGAAATGAGGAATTTGGAACTGGAGGGAGAGAGATTGAGGGATTTGGAGCTGGATGGTGGGTGTGGGGGGAGGGGGCAGTTAGGAGAATGGAGATTGATGGATTTGGAGCTGGAAAGAGAAATGAGGAATTTGGAACTGGAGGGAGGGGGGGGGGGAGTTTGAGGGATTTGGAGCTGGATGGTGGCGTGGGGGCAGGGGGTGTGTAGGATGGAGATTGATGGATTTGGAGCTGGGGGTGGGTGATGGGGGGTGGGGGGAGGGAAGAAATGAAGAATTCAAACCAAGAGGGAGGGAGATTGAGGGATTTGGAGCTGGGAGGAGAAATCAAGAATTTAAACCAAGAGGGAGGAAGATTGAGAGATTTGGAGCTGGGAGGAGAAATGAAGAATTTAAACCTAGAGGGAGGGAGATTGAGGGATTTGGAGTTGGGAGGAGAAATGAAGAATTTAAACCAAGAGGGAGGAAGATTGAGAGATTTGGAGCTGGGAGGAGAAATGAAGAATTTAAACCAAGAGGGAGGAAGATTGAGAGATTTGGAGTTGGGAGGAGAAATGAAGAATTCAAACCAAGAGGGAGGAAGATTGAGAGATTTGGAGCTGGGAGGAGAAATGAAGAATTTAAACCAAGAGGGAGGGAGATTGAGGGATTTGGAGCTGGGGGGGAGACATGAAGAATTTAAACCAAGAGGGAGGAAGATTGAGAGATTTGGAGCTGGGAGGAGAAATGAAGAATTTAAACCTAGAGGGAGGGAGATTGAGGGATTTGGAGCTGGGAGGAGAAATGAAGAATTTAAACCTAGAGGGAGGGAGATTGAGGGATTTGGAGCTGGGAGGAGAAATGAAGAATTTAAACCAAGATGGAGGAAGATTGAGAGATTTGGAGCTGGGAGGAGAAATGAAGAATTTAAACCTAGAGGGAGGGAGATTGAGGGATTTGGAGCTGGATGGTGGGCGTGGGGGGAGGGGGCGGTTAGGAGAATGGAGATTGAGGGATTTGGAGCTGGGAAGAGAAATGAGGAATTTGGATCTGCAGGGAGGGAGATTGAGGAATTTGTAATTGGGGCGGCGGGGGGGGGGGGGCTGAGATGAGAAAATTAAAACTAGGATAAGGGAGATTGAGTGATTCGGAGCTGGAAGGCTGGGAGCTGGGGGGAGGATGAGGGGGCGCCCGTGAGCTGCGGCAGAAGCTGCCGAGGACTAACAAGCGACGCAGCCCGTCCGCCGCCGCCTCCGCGATGACTCCTCTCAGATTCGGCCCTAGAATGCCGGAACCATCGCTCCGTTCCCTCGAATGAAACGGACGCGGCCAGGGCGCGGTAAGGGTCACAATGGCCGATTTTCCTTCCCATTATCCATTTTTTCTCCTGCCGATACCGTTTGCATCGAGCAGAGACTCTGCCTTTGTCTGGGAATCTCGGGAGCCGTGCAGAGCCGCGAGCTGCTCCATGGCTCGTGGAAATGTAGGATTTATTTTCCATTCGTTAAATCCGGCTCCAGGTTCTTGGAGTCTTCGGGGTCTTTGTTTAGGTCTCCGAGTTTGATAAAATGGGTGCCCGGAGAACGATCGGTGTCTCCGAAAGACCAAAGCTGTCCTTGGTGCTGAAATCGAGCATGGGATGTTAAGGTTCCAGGTTCGAATCGGAATGATCAGGAATTAAACAGGGAAAGATGGGACAAGATGGAGATGGAAATGTTTCGAATCGACTGACGAGTGTACAGTAACAACAAATTGATTTTCGAATATTCTAAATGATTTCATGGATAAATCGATCACGTGGCAGATTGGCCACGGTAGTGGAAGGTATTCGATGATGAGAGGTGAAACCTCGGATCAAATTTGAATAAAACGGTTCATTTTGCCACTGGATTGGCTCCATGTAATGAACGATTGACTCCAATATCGTCGAGTTGGAATGTCGTGCTCAATTAATTTAATCTACAAAGTACCATACGCAGCTTGCTACATACAGTAGATTCGCTTGAGGGAGTGAATGTGGTTCGGTTTGGGGAGTTGATGTGGTTCGGTTTGGAGTGAATGTGGTTCGGTTTAGGGAGTGAATGTGGTTTGGGGAGTGAATGTGGTTCGGTTTGGGGAGTTGATGTGGTTCGGTTTAGGGAGTGAATGTGGTTCGGTTTAGGGAGTGAATGTGGTTCGGTTTAGGGAGTGAATGTGGTTCGGTTTAGGGAGTGAATGTGGTTCGGTTTAGGGAGTGAATGTGGTTTGGGGAGTGAATGTGGTTCGGTTTGGGGAGTGAATGACTGAATGTGGTTCGGTTTGGGGAGTGAATGTTGTTCGGTTTGGGGAATGAATGTGGTTCGGTTTGGAGAGTGAATGTGGTTTGGTTTTGGGAGTGAATGTGGTTTGGTTTGGGGAGTGAATGTGGTTCGGTTTATGGAGTGAATGTGGTTCAGTTTATGGAGTGAATGTGGTTCAGTTTAGGGAGTGAATGTGGTTCGGTTTAGGGAGTGAATGTGGTTCGGTTTAGGGAGTGGATGTGGTTCGGTTTTGGGAGTGCATGTAGTTTGGTTTGGGGAGTGAATGTGGTTCGGTTTATGGAGTGAATGTGGTTCGGTTTGGAGAGTGAATGTGGTTCGGTTTGGGGAGTGAATGTGGTTCGGTTTAGGGAGTGAATGTGGTTCGGTTTAGGGAGTGAACGTGGTGCAGGTTAGGGAGTGAATGTGGTTCGGTTTGGGGAGTGAATGTGGTTCTGTTTGGGGAGTGAATGTGGTTCGGTTTGGGGAGTGAATGTGGTTCGGTTTAGGGAGTGAATGTGGTTCGGTTTGGAGAGTGAATGTGGTTCGGTTTAGGGAGTGAATGTGGTTCGGTTTGGGGAGTGAATGTGGTTCAGTTTGGGGAGTGAATGTGGTTCGGTTTAGGGAGTAAATGTGGTTCATTTTGGAGAGTTGATGTGGTTTATTTTGGGGAGTTGATGTGGTTCATTTTGGGGAGTTTATGTGGTTCGGTTTGGAGAGTGAATGTGGTTCGGTTTGGGAAGTGAATGTGGTGCGGTTTGGGGAGTGAATGTGGTTCGGTTTGGGGAGTAAATGTGGTTTGGTTTGGGGAGTGAATGTGGTTCGGTTTAGGGAGTGAATGTAGTTCTGTTTATGGAGTGAATGTTGTGTGGTTTGGGGAGTGAATGACTGAATGTGGTTCGGTTTGGGGAGTGAATGTTGTTCGGTTTGGGGAGTGAATGTGGTTCGGTTTAGGGAGTGAATGCGGTTCGGTTTGGAGAGTGGATGTGGTTTGGTTTTGGGAGTGAATGTGATTCGGTTTGGGGAGTGAATATGGTTCGGTTTAGGGAGTGAATGTGGTTCGGTTTGGGGAGTGAATGTGGTTCGGTTTAGGGAGTGAATGTGGTTTGGTTTTGGGAGTGAATGTGGTTTGGTTTGGGGAGTGAATGTGGTTCGGTTTATGGAGTGAATGTGGTTCAGTTTAGGGAGTGAATGTGGTTCAGTTTAGGGAGTGAATGTGGTTCGGTTTAGGGAGTGAATGTGGTTCGGTTGAGGGAGTGGATGTGGTTCGGTTTTGGGAGTGAATGTAGTTTGGTTTGGGGAGTGAATGTGGTTCGGTTTATGGAGTGAATGTGGTTCGGTTTGGAGAGTGAATGTGGTTTGGTTTTGGGAGTGAATGTGGTTTGGTTTGGGGAGTGAATGTGGTTCGGTTTATGGAGTGAATGTGGTTCGGTTTGGAGAGTGAATGTGGTTCGGTTTAGGGAGTGAATGTGGTTCGGTTTAGGGAGTGAATGTGGTTCGGGTTAGGGAGTGAATGTGGTTCGGTTTGGGGAGTGAATGTGGTTCGGTTTGGGGAGTGAATGTGGTTCGGTTTGGGGAGTGAATGTGGTTCGGTTTAGGGAGTGAATGTGGTTCGGTTTGGAGAGTGAATGTGGTTCGGTTTAGGGAGTGAATGTGGTTCGGTTTGGGGAGTGAATCTGGTTCAGTTTGGGGAGTGAATGTGGTTTGGTTTAGGGAGTAAATGTGGTTCATTTTGGGGAGTTGATGTGGTTTATTTTGGCGAGTTGATGTGGTTCATTTTGGGGAGTTTATGTGGTTCGGTTTGGAGAGTGAATGTGGTTCGGTTTGGGAAGTGAATGTGGTGCGGTTTGGGGAGTGAATGTGGTTCGGTTTGGGGAGTAAATGTGGTTTGGTTTGGGGAGTGAATGTGGTTCGGTTTAGGGAGTGAATGTAGTTCTGTTTATGGAGTGAATGTTGTGTGGTTTGGGGAGTGAATGTGGTTTGGTTTAGAGAGTGCACGTGGTTCGGTTTTGGGAGTGAATGTGGTTCGGTTTGGGGAGTGAATGTGGTTCGATTTAGAGAGTGCATGTGGTTCGGTCTCGGGAGTGAATGTAGTTCGGTTTAGGGAGTGAATGTTGTGTGGTTTGGGGAGTGAATGTGGTTTGGTTTAGAGAGTGCACGTGGTTCGGTTTAGTGAGTGAATGTAGTTCGGTTTGGGGAGTGAATGTGGTTCGGTTTAGGGAGTGAATGTAGTTCGGCTTAGGGAGAGAATGTAGTTCGGTTTGGGGAGTGAATGTGGTTCGGTTTGGAGAGTGAATGTGGTTTGGTTTGGGGAGTGAATATGGTTCGGTTTAGGGAGTGAATGTGGTTCGGTTTGGGGAGTGAATGTGGTTCAGTTTGGGGAGTGAATGTGGTTCGGTTTAGCGAGTGAATGTGGTTCGGTTTGGGGAGTGAATGTGGTTCGGTTTGGGGAGTGAATGTGGTTCGGTTTAGAGAGTGCATGTTGTTCGGTTTTGGGAGTGAATGTAGTTCGGTTTGGGGAGGAATGTGGTTCGGTTTGGAGAGTGAATGTAGTTCGGTTTAGCGAGTGAATGTGGTTTGGTTTGGGGAGTGAATGTGCTTCGGTTTGGGGAGTGAATGTGGTTCGGTTTGGGGAGTGAATGTGGTTCGGTTTGGGGAGTGAATGTGGTTCGGTTTGGGGAGTGAATGTGGTTCGGTTTAGGGAGTGAATGTGGTTTGGTATAGCGAGTGAATGTAGTTCGGTTTAGCGAGTGAATGTGGTTTGGTTTGGGGAGTGAATGTGGTTCGGTTTGGGGAGTGAATGTGGTTCGGTTTGGGGAGTGAATGTGGTTCGGTTTAGCGAGTGAATGTGGTTCGGTTTAGCGAGTGAATGTAGTTCGGTTTGGGGAGTGAATGTGGTTCCGTTTAGCGAGTGAATGTAGTTCGGTTTGGGGAGTGAATGTGGTTCGGTTTAGCGAGTGAATGTAGTTCGGTTTGGGGAGTGAATGTGGTTCGGTTTAGGGAGTGAATGTGGTTCGGTTTGGAGAGTGAATGTGGTTCGGCTTAGCGAGTGAATGTAGTTCGGTTTGGGGAGTGAATGTGGTTCGGTTTGGAGAGTGAATGTGGTTTGGTTTGGGGAGTGAATGTGGTTCGGTTTAGGGAGTGAATGTGGTTTGGTTTGGGGAGTGAATGTGGTTCCGTTTGGGGAGTGAATATGGTTCGGTTTAGGGAGTGAATGTGGTTCGGTTTGGGGAGTGAATGTGGTTCATTTTGGGGAGTTGATGTGGTTCATTTTGGGGAGTTGATGTGGTTCATTTTGGGGAGTTTATGTGGTTCGGTTTGGAGAGTGAATGTGGTTCGGTTTGGGGAGTGAATGTGGTTCGGTTTAGAGAGTGCATGTGGTTCGGTTTAGGGAGTGAATGTAGTTCGGTTTGGGGAGTGAATGTGGTTCGGTTTGGAGAGTGAATGTAGTTCAGTTCAGCGAGTGAATGTGGTTTGGTTTGGGGAGTGAATGTGCTTCGGTTTGGGGAGTGAATGTGGTTCGGTTTGGGGAGTGAATGTGGTTCGGTTTGGGGAGTGAATGTGGTTCGGTTTGGGGAGTGAATGTGGGTCGGTTTAGGGAGTGAATGTGGTTTGGTTTAGCGAGTGAATGTAGTTCGGTTTAGCGAGTGAATGTGGTTTGGTTTGGGGAGTGAATGTGGTTCGGTTTGGGGAGTGAATGTGGTTCGGTTTGGGGAGTGAATGTGGTTCGGTTTAGTGAGTGAATGTGGTTCGGTTTAGCGAGTGAATGTCGTTCGGTTTGGGGAGTGAATGTGGTTCGGTTTAGCGAGTGAATGTAGTTCGGTTTGGGGGGTGAATGTGGTTCGGTTTAGCGAGTGAATGTAGTTCGGTTTGGGGAGTGAATGTGGTTCGGTTTAGCGAGTGAATGTAGTTGAGTTTAGAGAGTGCATGTGGTTTGGTTTAGCGAGTGAATGTGGTTCGGTTTGGGGAGTGCATGTGGTTCGGTTTAGCAAGTGAATGTGGTTCGGTTTGGGGAGTGAATGTGGTTCGGTTTAGCGAGTGAATGTAGTTCGGTTTAGCGAGTGAATGTGGTTTGGTTTGGGGAGTGAATGTGCTTCGGTTTGGGGAGTGAATGTGGTTCGGTTTGGGGAGTGAATGTGGTTCGGTTTGGGGAGTGAATGTGGTTCAGTTTGGGGAGTGAATGTGGTTCGGTTTAGGGAGTGAATGTGGTTTGGTTTGGGGAGTGAAGTGGTTCGGTTTGGGGGTGAATGTGGTTTATTTTGGGGAGTTGATGTGGTTCGGTTTGGGGAGTGAGTGTGGTTCGGTTTGGAGAGTGAATGTGGTTTGGTTTAGGGAGTGAATGTGGTGTGCTTTGGGGAGTGAATGTGGTTCGGTTTGGGAGTGAATGTGGTTCGGTTTGTGGAGTGAATGTGGTTCATTTTGGGGAGTTGATGTGGTTCGGTTTGGGGAGTGAATGTGGTTTGGTTTGGGGAGTGATCGTGGTTCAGTTTGGGGAGTGAATGTGGTTCAGTTTGGGGAGTGAATGTGGTTTGGTTTGGGGAGTGAATGTGGTTTGGTTTGGGGAGTGATCGTGGTTCAGTTTGGGGAGTGAATGTGGTTCAGTTTGGGGAGTGAATGTGGTTTGGTTTGGGGAGTGAATGTGGTTCGGTTTGGGGAGTGAATGTGGTTCAGTTTGGGGAGTGAATGTGGTTCGGTTTAGGGAGTGAACGTTGTTCAGTTTGGGGAGTGAATGTGGTTCATTTTGGGGAGTTGATGTGGTTCATTTTGGGGAGTTGATGTGGTTCATTTTGGGGAGTTTATGTGGTTCATTTTGGGGAGTTTATGTGGTTTGGTTTGGAGAGTGAATGTAGTTCGGTTTGGGGAGTGAATGTGGTTCGGTTTAGAGAGTGCATGTGGTTCGGTTTAGGGAGTGAATGTAGTTCGGTTTGGGGAGTGAATGTGGTTCGGTTTGGAGAGTGAATGTAGTTCGGTTGAGCGAATGAATGTGGTTTGGTTTGGGGAGTGAATGTGGTTCGGTTTAGCGAGTGAATGTGGTTCGGTTTAGGGAGTGAATGTGGTTCGGTTTAGGGAGTGAATGTGGTTCGGTTTGGGGAGTGAATGTGGTTCAGTTTGGGGAGTGAATGTGGTTCAGTTTCGGGAGTGAATGTGGTTCGGTTTGGGGAGTGAATGTGGTTCGGTTTGGGGAGTGAATGTGGTTCGGTTTGGGGAGTGAATGCGGTTCGGTTTAGGGAATGAATGTGGTTTGGTTTGGGGAGTTGATGTGGTTCGGTTTGGAGAGTGGATGTGGTTTGGTTTTGGGAGTGAATGTGGTTCATTTTGGGGAGTTGATGTGGTTCAGTTTGGGGAGTGAATGTGGTTCGGTTTGGAGAGTGGATGTGGTTTGGTTTTGGGAGTGAATGTGGTTCATTTTGGGGAGTTGATGTGGTTCGGTTTGGGGAGTGAATGTGGTTCGGTTTGGAGAGTGAATGTGGTTTGGTTTGGGGAGTGAATGTGGTTCGGTTTGGGGAGTGAATGTGGTTCGGTTTGGAGAGTGAATGTGGTTTGGTTTGGGGAGTGAATGTGGTTCGGTTTGGGGAGTGAATGTGGTTTGGTTTGGGGAGTGGATGTGGTTCGGTTTGGGGAGTGAATGTGGTTCGGTTTGGAGAGTGAATGTGGTTTGGTTTTGGGGAGTGGATGTGGTTCGGTTTGGGGAGTGAATGTGGTTCGGTTTGGAGAGTGAATGTGGTTTGGTTTTGGGAGTGAATGTGGTTAGGTTTGGGGGGTGAATGTGGTTCGGTTTGGGGAGTGAATGTGGTTCGGTTTGGAGAGTGAATGTGGTTTGGTTTTGGGAGTGAATGTGGTTCGGTTTGGGAAGTGAATGTGGTTCGGTTTGGGGAGTGAATGTGGTTCGGTTTGGGGCGTGAATGTGGTTCATTTTGGGGAGTTGATGTTGTTCGGTTTGGGGAGTGAAGGTGGTTCGGTTTGGAGAGTGAATGTGGTTTGGTTTGGGGAGTGAATGTGGTTCGGTTTAGGGAGTGAATGTGGTTCGGTTTGGGGAGTGAATGTGGTTCATTTTGGGGAGTTGATGTGGTTCATTTTGGGGAGTTGATGTGGTTCATTTTGGGGAGTTTATGTGGTTTGGTTTGGAGAGTGAATGTGGTTCGGTTTGGGGAGTGAATGTGGTTCGGTTTGGGGAGTGAATGTGGTTCGGTTTAGAGAGTGCATGTGGTTCGGTTTAGGGAGTGAATGTAGTTCGGTTTGAGAAGTGAATGTGGTTCGGTTTGGAGAGTGAATGTAGTTCGGTTTAGCGAGTGAATGTGGTTTGGTTTGGGGAGTGAATGTGCTTCGGTTTGGGGAGTGAATGTGGTTCGGTTTGGGGAGTGAATTTGGTTCGGTTTGGGGAGTGAATGTGGTTCGGTTTAGGGAGTGAATGTGGTTTGGTTTAGCGAGTGAATGTAGTTCGGTTTAGCGAGTGAATGTGGTTTGGTTTGGGGAGTGAATGTGGTTCGGTTTGGGGAGTGAATGTGGTTCGGTTTGTGGAGTGAATGTGGTTCGGTTTAGCGAGTGAATGTGGTTCAGTTTGGGGAGTGAATGTGGTTCAGTTTAGCGAGTGAATGTAGTTCAGTTTGGGGAGTGAATGTGGTTCGGTTTAGCGAGTGAATGTAGTTCGGTTTGGGGAGTCAATGTGGTTTGGTTTAGCGAGTGAATTTAGTTCGGTTTAGAGAGTGCATGTGGTTTGGTTTAGCGAGTGAATGTAGTTCGGTTTAGCGAGTGAATGTGGTTCGGTTTGGGGAGTGAATGTGGTTCGGTTTAGCGAGTGAATGTAGTTCGGTTTAGCGAGTGAATGTGGTTTGGTTTGGGGAGTGAATGTGCTTCGGTTTGGGGAGTGAATGTGGTTCGGTTTGGGGAGTGAATGTGGTTCGGTTTGGGGAGTGAATGTGGTTCGGTTTGGGGAGTGAATGTGGTTCGGTTTAGGGAGTGAATGTGGTTTGGTTTGGGGAGTGAATGTGGTTCGGTTTGGGGGTGAATGTGGTTCATTTTGGGGAGTTGATGTGGTTCGGTTTGGGGAGTGAGTGTGGTTTGGTTTGGAGAGTGAATGTGGTTTGGTTTAGGGAGTGAATGTGGTGTGCTTTGGGAAGTGAATGTGGTTCGGTTTGGGGAGTGAATGTGGTTCGGTTTGTGGAGTGAATGTGGTTCATTTTGGGGAGTTAATGTGGTTCGGTTTGGGGAGTGAATGTGGTTCAGTTTGGGGAGTGAATGTGGTTCAGTTTGGGGAGTGAATGTGGTTCAGTTTGGGGAGTGAATGTGGTTCGGTTTGGGGAGTGAATGTGGTTTGGTTTGGGGAGTGAATGTGGTTCGGTTTGGGGAGTGAATGTGGTTCAGTTTGGGGAGTGAATGTGGTTCGGTTTAGGGAGTGAACATGGTTCAGTTTGGGGAGTGAATGTGGTTCATTTTGGGGAGTTAATGTGGTTCATTTTGGGGAGTTTATGTGGTTCATTTTGGGGAGTTTATGTGGTTTGGTTTGGAGAGTGAATGTAGTTCGGTTTGGGGAGTGAATGTGGTTCGGTTTAGAGAGTGCATGTGGTTCGGTTTAGGGAGTGAATGTAGTTCGGTTTGGGGAGTGAATGTGGTTCGGTTTGGAGAGTGAATGTAGTTTGGTTTAGCGAGTGAATGTGGTTTGGTTTGGGGAGTGAATGTAGTTCGGTTTAGCGAGTGAATGTGGTTTGGTTTGGGGAGTGAATGTGGTTCGGTTTAGCGAGTGAATGTGGTTCGGTTTGGGGAGTGAATGTGGTTCGGTTTGGGGAGTGAATGTGGTTCGGTTTAAGGAGTGAATGTGGTTTGGTTTGGGGAGTGAATGTGGTTCGGTTTAGCGAGTGAATGTGGTTCGGTTTGGGGAGTGAATGTGGTTCGGTTTGGGGAGTGAATGTGGTTCGGTTTGGGGAGTGAATGTGGTTCGGTTTAGGGAGTGAATGTGGTTCGGTTTGGGGAGTGAATGTGGTTCGGTTTGGGGAGTGAATGTGGTTCGGTTTGGGGAGTGAATGTGGTTCGGTTTGGGGAGTGAATGTGGTTCGGTTTGGAGAGTGGATGTGGTTTGGTTTTGGGAGTGAATGTGGTTCGATTTGGGGAGTTGATGTGGTTCGGTTTGGAGAGTGGATGTGGTTTGGTTTTGGGAGTGAATGTGGTTCATTTTGGGGAGTTGATGTGGTTCGGTTTGGGGAGTGAATGTGGTTCGGTTTGGAGAGTGAATGTGGTTCGGTTTGGAGAGTGAATGTGGTTCGGTTTGGGGAGTGAATGTGGTTCGGTTTGGAGAGTGAATGTGGTTCGGTTTGGAGAGTGAATGTGGTTCGGTTTGGGGAGTGAATGCGGTTCGGTTTGGAGAGTGAATGTGATTCGGTTTGGGGAGTGAATATGGTTCGGTTTAGGGAGTGAATGTGGTTCGGTTTGGGGAGTGAATGTGGTTCGGTTTAGGGAGTGAATGTGGTTTGGTTTTGGGAGTGAATGTGGTTTGGTTTGGGGAGTGAATGTGGTTCGGTTTATGGAGTGAATGTGGTTCAGTTTATGGAGTGAATGTGGTTCAGTTTAGGGAGTGAATGTGGTTCGGTTTAGGGAGTGAATGTGGTTCGGTTTAGGGAGTGGATGTGGTTCGGTTTTGGGAGTGCATGTAGTTTGGTTTGGGGAGTGAATGTGGTTCGGTTTATGGAGTGAATGTGGTTCGGTTTGGAGAGTGAATGTGGTTCTGTTTGGGGAGTGAATGTGGTTCGGTTTAGGGAGTGAATGTGGTTCGGTTTAGGGAGTGAACGTGGTGCAGGTTAGGGAGTGAATGTGGTTCGGTTTGGGGAGTGAATGTGGTTCTGTTTGGGGAGTGAATGTGGTTCGGTTTGGGGAGTGAATGTGGTTCGGATTAGGGAGTGAATGTGGTTCGGTTTGGAGAGTGAATGTGGTTCGGTTTAGGGAGTGAATGTGGTTCGGTTTGGGGAGTGAATGTGGTTCAGTTTGGGGAGTGAATGTGGTTCGGTTTAGGGAGTAAATGTGGTTCATTTTGGAGAGTTGATGTGGTTTATTTTGGGGAGTTGATGTGGTTCATTTTGGGGAGTTTATGTGGTTCGGTTTGGAGAGTGAATGTGGTTCGGTTTGGGAAGTGAATGTGGTGCGGTTTGGGGAGTGAATGTGGTTCGGTTTGGGGAGTAAATGTGGTTTGGTTTGGGGAGTGAATGTGGTTCGGTTTAGGGAGTGAATGTAGTTCTGTTTATGGAGTGAATGTTGTGTGGTTTGGGGAGTGAATGACTGAATGTGGTTCGGTTTGGGGAGTGAATGTTGTTCGGTTTGGGGAGTGAATGTGGTTCGGTTTAGGGAGTGAATGCGGTTCGGTTTGGAGAGTGGATGTGGTTTGGTTTTGGGAGTGAATGTGATTCGGTTTGGGGAGTGAATATGGTTCGGTTTAGGGAGTGAATGTGGTTCGGTTTGGGGAGTGAATGTGGTTCGGTTTAGGGAGTGAATGTGGTTTGGTTTTGGGAGTGAATGTGGTTTGGTTTGGGGAGTGAATGTGGTTCGGTTTATGGAGTGAATGTGGTTCAGTTTAGGGAGTGAATGTGGTTCAGTTTAGGGAGTGAATGTGGTTCGGTTTAGGGAGTGAATGTGGTTCGGTTGAGGGAGTGGATGTGGTTCGGTTTTGGGAGTGAATGTAGTTTGGTTTGGGGAGTGAATGTGGTTCGGTTTATGGAGTGAATGTGGTTCGGTTTGGAGAGTGAATGTGGTTTGGTTTTGGGAGTGAATGTGGTTTGGTTTGGGGAGTGAATGTGGTTCGGTTTATGGAGTGAATGTGGTTCGGTTTGGAGAGTGAATGTGGTTCGGTTTAGGGAGTGAATGTGGTTCGGTTTAGGGAGTGAACGTGGTTCGGGTTAGGGAGTGAATGTGGTTCGGTTTGGGGAGTGAATGTGGTTCGGTTTGGGGAGTGAATGTGGTTCGGTTTGGGGAGTGAATGTGGTTCGGTTTAGGGAGTGAATGTGGTTCGGTTTGGAGAGTGAATGTGGTTCGGTTTAGGGAGTGAATGTGGTTCGGTTTGGGGAGTGAATGTGGTTCAGTTTGGGGAGTGAATGTGGTTTGGTTTAGGGAGTAAATGTGGTTCATTTTGGGGAGTTGATGTGGTTTATTTTGGCGAGTTGATGTGGTTCATTTTGGGGAGTTTATGTGGTTCGGTTTGGAGAGTGAATGTGGTTCGGTTTGGGAAGTGAATGTGGTGCGGTTTGGGGAATGAATGTGGTTCGGTTTGGGGAGTAAATGTGGTTTGGTTTGGGGAGTGAATGTGGTTCGGTTTAGGGAGTGAATGTAGTTCTGTTTATGGAGTGAATGTTGTGTGGTTTGGGGAGTGAATGTGGTTTGGTTTAGAGAGTGCACGTGGTTCGGTTTTGGGAGTGAATGTGGTTCGGTTTGGGGAGTGAATGTGGTTCGATTTAGAGAGTGCATGTGGTTCGGTCTAGGGAGTGAATGTAGTTCGGTTTAGGGAGTGAATGTTGTGTGGTTTGGGGAGTGAATGTGGTTTGGTTTAGAGAGTGCACGTGGTTCGGTTTAGTGAGTGAATGTAGTTCGGTTTGGGGAGTGAATGTGGTTCGGTTTAGGGAGTGAATGTAGTTCGGCTTAGGGAGAGAATGTAGTTCGGTTTGGGGAGTGAATGTGGTTCGGTTTGGAGAGTGAATGTGGTTTGGTTTGGGGAGTGAATATGGTTCGGTTTAGGGAGTGAATGTGGTTCGGTTTGGGGAGTGAATGTGGTTCAGTTTGGGGAGTGAATGTGGTTCGGTTTAGCGAGTGAATGTGGTTCGGTTTGGGGAGTGAATGTGGTTCATTTTGGGGAGTTGATGTGGTTCATTTTGGGGAGTTGATGTGGTTCATTTTGGGGAGTTTATGTGGTTCGGTTTGGAGAGTGAATGTGGTTCGGTTTGGGGAGTGAATGTGGTTCGGTTTAGAGAGTGCATGTTGTTCGGTTTTGGGAGTGAATGTAGTTCGGTTTGGGGAGGAATGTGGTTCGGTTTGGAGAGTGAATGTAGTTCGGTTTAGCGAGTGAATGTGGTTTGGTTTGGGGAGTGAATGTGCTTCGGTTTGGGGAGTGAATGTGGTTCGGTTTGGGGAGTGAATGTGGTTCGGTTTGGGGAGTGAATGTGGTTCGGTTTGGGGAGTGAATGTGGTTCGGTTTAGGGAGTGAATGTGGTTTGGTATAGCGAGTGAATGTAGTTCGGTTTAGCGAGTGAATGTGGTTTGGTTTGGGGAGTGAATGTGGTTCGGTTTGGGGAGTGAATGTGGTTCGGTTTGGGGAGTGAATGTGGTTCGGTTTGGGGAGTGAATGTGGTTCGGTTTAGCGAGTGAATGTGGTTCGGTTTAGCGAGTGAATGTCGTTCGGTTTGGGGAGTGAATGTGGTTCCGTTTAGCGAGTGAATGTAGTTCGGTTTGGGGAGTGAATGTGGTTCGGTTTAGCGAGTGAATGTAGTTCGGTTTGGGGAGTGAATGTGGTTCGGTTTGGAGAGTGAATGTGGTTCGGTTTGGGGAGTGAATGCGGTTCGGTTTGGAGAGTGAATGTGATTCGGTTTGGGGAGTGAATGTGGTTCGGTTTAGGGAGTGAATGTGGTTCGGTTTGGGGAGTGAATGTGGTTCGGTTTAGGGAGTGAATGTAGTTCTGTTTATGGAGTGAATGTTGTGTGGTTTGGGGAGTGAATGACTGAATGTAGTTCGGTTTAGCGAGTGAATGTGGTTTGGTTTGGGGAGTGAACGTGCTTCGGTTTGGGGAGTGAATGTGGTGCGGTTTGGGGAGTGAATATGGTTCGGTTTAGGGAGTGAATGTGGTTCGGTTTGGGGAGTGAATGTGGTTCGGTTTAGGGAGTGAATGTAGTTCTGTTTATGGAGTGAATGTTGTGTGGTTTGGGGAGTGAATGACTGAATGTGGTTCGGTTTGGGGAGTGAATGTTGTTCGGTTTGGGGAGTGAATGTGGTTCGGTTTAGGGAGTGAATGCGGTTCGGTTTGGAGAGTGGATGTGGTTTGGTTTTGGGAGTGAATGTGATTCGGTTTGGGGAGTGAATATGGTTCGGTTTAGGGAGTGAATGTGGTTCGGTTTGGGGAGTGAATGTGGTTCGGTTTAGGGAGTGAATGTGGTTTGGTTTTGGGAGTGAATGTGGTTTGGTTTGGGGAGTGAATGTGGTTCGGTTTATGGAGTGAATGTGGTTCAGTTTAGGGAGTGAATGTGGTTCAGTTTAGGGAGTGAATGTGGTTCGGTTTAGGGAGTGAATGTGGTTCGGTTGAGGGAGTGGATGTGGTTCGGTTTTGGGAGTGAATGTAGTTTGGTTTGGGGAGTGAATGTGGTTCGGTTTATGGAGTGAATGTGGTTCGGTTTGGAGAGTGAATGTGGTTTGGTTTTGGGAGTGAATGTGGTTTGGTTTGGGGAGTGAATGTGGTTCGGTTTATGGAGTGAATGTGGTTCGGTTTGGAGAGTGAATGTGGTTCGGTTTAGGGAGTGAATGTGGTTCGGTTTAGGGAGTGAACGTGGTTCGGGTTAGGGAGTGAATGTGGTTCGGTTTGGGGAGTGAATGTGGTTCGGTTTGGGGAGTGAATGTGGTTCGGTTTGGGGAGTGAATGTGGTTCGGTTTAGGGAGTGAATGTGGTTCGGTTTGGAGAGTGAATGTGGTTCGGTTTAGGGAGTGAATGTGGTTCGGTTTGGGGAGTGAATGTGGTTCAGTTTGGGGAGTGAATGTGGTTTGGTTTAGGGAGTAAATGTGGTTCATTTTGGGGAGTTGATGTGGTTTATTTTGGCGAGTTGATGTGGTTCATTTTGGGGAGTTTATGTGGTTCGGTTTGGAGAGTGAATGTGGTTCGGTTTGGGAAGTGAATGTGGTGCGGTTTGGGGAATGAATGTGGTTCGGTTTGGGGAGTAAATGTGGTTTGGTTTGGGGAGTGAATGTGGTTCGGTTTAGGGAGTGAATGTAGTTCTGTTTATGGAGTGAATGTTGTGTGGTTTGGGGAGTGAATGTGGTTTGGTTTAGAGAGTGCACGTGGTTCGGTTTTGGGAGTGAATGTGGTTCGGTTTGGGGAGTGAATGTGGTTCGATTTAGAGAGTGCATGTGGTTCGGTCTAGGGAGTGAATGTAGTTCGGTTTAGGGAGTGAATGTTGTGTGGTTTGGGGAGTGAATGTGGTTTGGTTTAGAGAGTGCACGTGGTTCGGTTTAGTGAGTGAATGTAGTTCGGTTTGGGGAGTGAATGTGGTTCGGTTTAGGGAGTGAATGTAGTTCGGCTTAGGGAGAGAATGTAGTTCGGTTTGGGGAGTGAATGTGGTTCGGTTTGGAGAGTGAATGTGGTTTGGTTTGGGGAGTGAATATGGTTCGGTTTAGGGAGTGAATGTGGTTCGGTTTGGGGAGTGAATGTGGTTCAGTTTGGGGAGTGAATGTGGTTCGGTTTAGCGAGTGAATGTGGTTCGGTTTGGGGAGTGAATGTGGTTCATTTTGGGGAGTTGATGTGGTTCATTTTGGGGAGTTGATGTGGTTCATTTTGGGGAGTTTATGTGGTTCGGTTTGGAGAGTGAATGTGGTTCGGTTTGGGGAGTGAATGTGGTTCGGTTTAGAGAGTGCATGTTGTTCGGTTTTGGGAGTGAATGTAGTTCGGTTTGGGGAGGAATGTGGTTCGGTTTGGAGAGTGAATGTAGTTCGGTTTAGCGAGTGAATGTGGTTTGGTTTGGGGAGTGAATGTGCTTCGGTTTGGGGAGTGAATGTGGTTCGGTTTGGGGAGTGAATGTGGTTCGGTTTGGGGAGTGAATGTGGTTCGGTTTGGGGAGTGAATGTGGTTCGGTTTAGGGAGTGAATGTGGTTTGGTATAGCGAGTGAATGTAGTTCGGTTTAGCGAGTGAATGTGGTTTGGTTTGGGGAGTGAATGTGGTTCGGTTTGGGGAGTGAATGTGGTTCGGTTTGGGGAGTGAATGTGGTTCGGTTTAGCGAGTGAATGTGGTTCGGTTTAGCGAGTGAATGTCGTTCGGTTTGGGGAGTGAATGTGGTTCCGTTTAGCGAGTGAATGTAGTTCGGTTTGGGGAGTGAATGTGGTTCGGTTTAGCGAGTGAATGTAGTTCGGTTTGGGGAGTGAATGTGGTTCGGTTTAGGGAGTGAATGTGGTTCGGTTTGGAGAGTGAATGTGGTTCGGCTCAGCGAGTGAATGTAGTTCGGTTTGGGGAGTGAATGTGGTTCGGTTTGGAGAGTGAATGTGGTTTGGTTTGGGGAGTGAATGTGGTTCGGTTTAGGGAGTGAATGTGGTTTGGTTTGGGGAGTGAATGTGGCTCCGTTTGGGGAGTGAATATGGTTCGGTTTAGGGAGTGAATGTGGTTCGGTTTGGGGAGTGAATGTGGTTCATTTTGGGGAGTTGATGTGGTTCATTTTGGGGAGTTGATGTGGTTCATTTTGGGGAGTTTATGTGGTTCGGTTTGGAGAGTGAATGTGGTTCGGTTTGGGGAGTGAATGTGGTTCGGTTTAGAGAGTGCATGTGGTTCGGTTTAGGGAGTGAATGTAGTTCGGTTTGGGGAGTGAATGTGGTTCGGTTTGGAGAGTGAATGTAGTTCAGTTCAGCGAGTGAATGTGGTTTGGTTTGGGGAGTGAATGTGCTTCGGTTTGGGGAGTGAATGTGGTTCGGTTTGGGGAGTGAATGTGGTTCGGTTTGGGGAGTGAATGTGGTTCGGTTTGGGGAGTGAATGTGGGTCGGTTTAGGGAGTGAATGTGGTTTGGTTTAGCGAGTGAATGTAGTTCGGTTTAGCGAGTGAATGTGGTTTGGTTTGGGGAGTGAATGTGGTTCGGTTTGGGGAGTGAATGTGGTTCGGTTTGGGGAGTGAATGTGGTTCGGTTTAGTGAGTGAATGTGGTTCGGTTTAGCGAGTGAATGTCGTTCGGTTTGGGGAGTGAATGTGGTTCGGTTTAGCGAGTGAATGTAGTTCGGTTTGGGGGGTGAATGTGGTTCGGTTTAGCGAGTGAATGTAGTTCGGTTTGGGGAGTGAATGTGGTTCGGTTTAGCGAGTGAATGTAGTTGAGTTTAGAGAGTGCATGTGGTTTGGTTTAGCGAGTGAATGTAGTTCGGTTTAGCAAGTGAATGTGGTTCGGTTTGGGGAGTGAATGTGGTTCGGTTTAGCGAGTGAATGTAGTTCGGTTTAGCGAGTGAATGTGGTTTGGTTTGGGGAGTGAATGTGCTTCGGTTTGGGGAGTGAATGTGGTTCGGTTTGGGGAGTGAATGTGGTTCGGTTTGGGGAGTGAATGTGGTTCGGTTTGGGGAGTGAATGTGGTTCGGTTTAGGGAGTGAATGTGGTTTGGTTTGGGGAGTGAAGTGGTTCGGTTTGGGGGTGAATGTGGTTTATTTTGGGGAGTTGATGTGGTTCGGTTTGGGGAGTGAGTGTGGTTCGGTTTGGAGAGTGAATGTGGTTTGGTTTAGGGAGTGAATGTGGTGTGCTTTGGGGAGTGAATGTGGTTCGGTTTGGGGAGTGAATGTGGTTCGGTTTGTGGAGTGAATGTGGTTCATTTTGGGGAGTTGATGTGGTTCGGTTTGGGGAGTGAATGTGGTTTGGTTTGGGGAGTGATCGTGGTTCAGTTTGGGGAGTGAATGTGGTTCAGTTTGGGGAGTGAATGTGGTTTGGTTTGGGGAGTGAATGTGGTTTGGTTTGGGGAGTGATCGTGGTTCAGTTTGGGGAGTGAATGTGGTTCAGTTTGGGGAGTGAATGTGGTTTGGTTTGGGGAGTGAATGTGGTTCGGTTTGGGGAGTGAATGTGGTTCAGTTTGGGGAGTGAATGTGGTTCGGTTTAGGGAGTGAACGTTGTTCAGTTTGGGGAGTGAATGTGGTTCATTTTGGGGAGTTGATGTGGTTCATTTTGGGGAGTTGATGTGGTTCATTTTGGGGAGTTTATGTGGTTCATTTTGGGGAGTTTATGTGGTTTGGTTTGGAGAGTGAATGTAGTTCGGTTTGGGGAGTGAATGTGGTTCGGTTTAGAGAGTGCATGTGGTTCGGTTTAGGGAGTGAATGTAGTTCGGTTTGGGGAGTGAATGTGGTTCGGTTTGGAGAGTGAATGTAGTTCGGTTGAGCGAATGAATGTGGTTTGGTTTGGGGAGTGAATGTGGTTCGGTTTAGCGAGTGAATGTGGTTCGGTTTAGGGAGTGAATGTGGTTCGGTTTAGGGAGTGAATGTGGTTCGGTTTGGGGAGTGAATGTGGTTCAGTTTGGGGAGTGAATGTGGTTCAGTTTCGGGAGTGAATGTGGTTCGGTTTGGGGAGTGAATGTGGTTCGGTTTGGGGAGTGAATGTGGTTCGGTTTGGGGAGTGAATGCGGTTCGGTTTAGGGAATGAATGTGGTTTGGTTTGGGGAGTTGATGTGGTTCGGTTTGGAGAGTGGATGTGGTTTGGTTTTGGGAGTGAATGTGGTTCATTTTGGGGAGTTGATGTGGTTCAGTTTGGGGAGTGAATGTGGTTCGGTTTGGAGAGTGGATGTGGTTTGGTTTTGGGAGTGAATGTGGTTCATTTTGGGGAGTTGATGTGGTTCGGTTTGGGGAGTGAATGTGGTTCGGTTTGGAGAGTGAATGTGGTTTGGTTTGGGGAGTGAATGTGGTTCGGTTTGGGGAGTGAATGTGGTTCGGTTTGGAGAGTGAATGTGGTTTGGTTTGGGGAGTGAATGTGGTTCGGTTTGGGGAGTGAATGTGGTTTGGTTTGGGGAGTGGATGTGGTTCGGTTTGGGGAGTGAATGTGGTTCGGTTTGGAGAGTGAATGTGGTTTGGTTTTGGGGAGTGGATGTGGTTCGGTTTGGGGAGTGAATGTGGTTCGGTTTGGAGAGTGAATGTGGTTTGGTTTTGGGAGTGAATGTGGTTAGGTTTGGGGGGTGAATGTGGTTCGGTTTGGGGAGTGAATGTGGTTCGGTTTGGAGAGTGAATGTGGTTTGGTTTTGGGAGTGAATGTGGTTCGGTTTGGGAAGTGAATGTGGTTCGGTTTGGGGAGTGAATGTGGTTCGGTTTGGGGCGTGAATGTGGTTCATTTTGGGGAGTTGATGTTGTTCGGTTTGGGGAGTGAAGGTGGTTCGGTTTGGAGAGTGAATGTGGTTTGGTTTGGGGAGTGAATGTGGTTCGGTTTAGGGAGTGAATGTGGTTCGGTTTGGGGAGTGAATGTGGTTCGGTTTAGAGAGTGCATGTGGTTCGGTTTAGGGAGTGAATGTAGTTCGGTTTGGGGAGTGAATGTGGTTCGGTTTGGAGAGTGAATGTAGTTCGGTTTAGCGAGTGAATGTGGTTTGGTTTGGGGAGTGAATGTGCTTCGGTTTGGGGAGTGAATGTGGTTCGGTTTGGGGAGTGAATTTGGTTCGGTTTGGGGAGTGAATGTGGTTCGGTTTAGGGAGTGAATGTGGTTTGGTTTAGCGAGTGAATGTAGTTCGGTTTAGCGAGTGAATGTGGTTTGGTTTGGGGAGTGAATGTGGTTCGGTTTGGGGAGTGAATGTGGTTCGGTTTGCGGAGTGAATGTGGTTCGGTTTAGCGAGTGAATGTGGTTCAGTTTGGGGAGTGAATGTGGTTCAGTTTAGCGAGTGAATGTAGTTCAGTTTGGGGAGTGAATGTGGTTCGGTTTAGCGAGTGAATGTAGTTCGGTTTGGGGAGTGAATGTGGTTTGGTTTAGCGAGTGAATTTAGTTCGGTTTAGAGAGTGCATGTGGTTTGGTTTAGCGAGTGAATGTAGTTCGGTTTAGCGAGTGAATGTGGTTCGGTTTGGGGAGTGAATGTGGTTCGGTTTAGCGAGTGAATGTAGTTCGGTTTAGCGAGTGAATGTGGTTTGGTTTGGGGAGTGAATGTGCTTCGGTTTGGGGAGTGAATGTGGTTCGGTTTGGGGAGTGAATGTGGTTCGGTTTGGGGAGTGAATGTGGTTCGGTTTGGGGAGTGAATGTGGTTCGGTTTAGGGAGTGAATGTGGTTTGGTTTGGGGAGTGAATGTGGTTCGGTTTGGGGGTGAATGTGGTTCATTTTGGGGAGTTGATGTGGTTCGGTTTGGGGAGTGAGTGTGGTTTGGTTTGGAGAGTGAATGTGGTTTGGTTTAGGGAGTGAATGTGGTGTGCTTTGGGAAGTGAATGTGGTTCGGTTTGGGGAGTGAATGTGGTTCGGTTTGTGGAGTGAATGTGGTTCATTTTGGGGAGTTAATGTGGTTCGGTTTGGGGAGTGAATGTGGTTCAGTTTGGGGAGTGAATGTGGTTCAGTTTGGGGAGTGAATGTGGTTCAGTTTGGGGAGTGAATGTGGTTCGGTTTGGGGAGTGAATGTGGTTTGGTTTGGGGAGTGAATGTGGTTCGGTTTGGGGAGTGAATGTGGTTCAGTTTGGGGAGTGAATGTGGTTCGGTTTAGGGAGTGAACATGGTTCAGTTTGGGGAGTGAATGTGGTTCATTTTGGGGAGTTAATGTGGTTCATTTTGGGGAGTTTATGTGGTTCATTTTGGGGAGTTTATGTGGTTTGGTTTGGAGAGTGAATGTAGTTCGGTTTGGGGAGTGAATGTGGTTCGGTTTAGAGAGTGCATGTGGTTCGGTTTAGGGAGTGAATGTAGTTCGGTTTGGGGAGTGAATGTGGTTCGGTTTGGAGAGTGAATGTAGTTTGGTTTAGCGAGTGAATGTGGTTTGGTTTGGGGAGTGAATGTAGTTCGGTTTAGCGAGTGAATGTGGTTTGGTTTGGGGAGTGAATGTGGTTCGGTTTAGCGAGTGAATGTGGTTCGGTTTGGGGAGTGAATGTGGTTCGGTTTGGGGAGTGAATGTGGTTCGGTTTAAGGAGTGAATGTGGTTTGGTTTGGGGAGTGAATGTGGTTTGGTTTAGAGAGTGCACGTGGTTCGGTTTAGTGAGTGAATGTAGTTCGGTTTGGGGAGTGAATGTGGTTCGGTTTAGGGAGTGAATGTAGTTCGGCTTAGGGAGAGAATGTAGTTCGGTTTGGGGAGTGAATGTGGTTCGGTTTGGAGAGTGAATGTGGTTTGGTTTGGGGAGTGAATATGGTTCGGTTTAGGGAGTGAATGTGGTTCGGTTTGGGGAGTGAATGTGGTTCAGTTTGGGGAGTGAATGTGGTTCGGTTTAGCGAGTGAATGTGGTTCGGTTTGGGGAGTGAATGTGGTTCGGTTTGGGGAGTGAATGTGGTTCGGTTTAGAGAGTGCATGTTGTTCGGTTTTGGGAGTGAATGTAGTTCGGTTTGGGGAGGAATGTGGTTCGGTTTGGAGAGTGAATGTAGTTCGGTTTAGCGAGTGAATGTGGTTTGGTTTGGGGAGTGAATGTGCTTCGGTTTGGGGAGTGAATGTGGTTCGGTTTGGGGAGTGAATGTGGTTCGGTTTGGGGAGTGAATGTGGTTCGGTTTGGGGAGTGAATGTGGTTCGGTTTAGGGAGTGAATGTGGTTTGGTATAGCGAGTGAATGTAGTTCGGTTTAGCGAGTGAATGTGGTTTGGTTTGGGGAGTGAATGTGGTTCGGTTTGGGGAGTGAATGTGGTTCGGTTTGGGGAGTGAATGTGGTTCGGTTTAGCGAGTGAATGTGGTTCGGTTTAGCGAGTGAATGTAGTTCGGTTTGGGGAGTGAATGTGGTTCCGTTTAGCGAGTGAATGTAGTTCGGTTTGGGGAGTGAATGTGGTTCGGTTTAGCGAGTGAATGTAGTTCGGTTTGGGGAGTGAATGTGGTTCGGTTTAGGGAGTGAATGTGGTTCGGTTTGGAGAGTGAATGTGGTTCGGCTTAGCGAGTGAATGTAGTTCGGTTTGGGGAGTGAATGTGGTTCGGTTTGGAGAGTGAATGTGGTTTGGTTTGGGGAGTGAATGTGGTTCCGTTTGGGGAGTGAATATGGTTCGGTTTAGGGAGTGAATGTGGTTTGGTTTGGGGAGTGAATGTGGCTCCGTTTGGGGAGTGAATATGGTTCGGTTTAGGGAGTGAATGTGGTTCGGTTTGGGGAGTGAATGTGGTTCATTTTGGGGAGTTGATGTGGTTCATTTTGGGGAGTTGATGTGGTTCATTTTGGGGAGTTTATGTGGTTCGGTTTGGAGAGTGAATGTGGTTCGGTTTGGGGAGTGAATGTGGTTCGGTTTAGAGAGTGCATGTGGTTCGGTTTAGGGAGTGAATGTAGTTCGGTTTGGGGAGTGAATGTGGTTCGGTTTGGAGAGTGAATGTAGTTCAGTTCAGCGAGTGAATGTGGTTTGGTTTGGGGAGTGAATGTGCTTCGGTTTGGGGAGTGAATGTGGTTCGGTTTGGGGAGTGAATGTGGTTCGGTTTGGGGAGTGAATGTGGTTCGGTTTGGGGAGTGAATGTGGGTCGGTTTAGGGAGTGAATGTGGTTTGGTTTAGCGAGTGAATGTAGTTCGGTTTAGCGAGTGAATGTGGTTTGGTTTGGGGAGTGAATGTGGTTCGGTTTGGGGAGTGAATGTGGTTCGGTTTGGGGAGTGAATGTGGTTCGGTTTAGTGAGTGAATGTGGTTCGGTTTAGCGAGTGAATGTCGTTCGGTTTGGGGAGTGAATGTGGTTCGGTTTAGCGAGTGAATGTAGTTCGGTTTGGGGGGTGAATGTGGTTCGGTTTAGCGAGTGAATGTAGTTCGGTTTGGGGAGTGAATGTGGTTCGGTTTAGCGAGTGAATGTAGTTGAGTTTAGAGAGTGCATGTGGTTTGGTTTAGCGAGTGAATGTGGTTCGGTTTGGGGAGTGCATGTGGTTCGGTTTAGCAAGTGAATGTGGTTCGGTTTGGGGAGTGAATGTGGTTCGGTTTAGCGAGTGAATGTAGTTCGGTTTAGCGAGTGAATGTGGTTTGGTTTGGGGAGTGAATGTGCTTCGGTTTGGGGAGTGAATGTGGTTCGGTTTGGGGAGTGAATGTGGTTCGGTTTGGGGAGTGAATGTGGTTCAGTTTGGGGAGTGAATGTGGTTCGGTTTAGGGAGTGAATGTGGTTTGGTTTGGGGAGTGAAGTGGTTCGGTTTGGGGGTGAATGTGGTTTATTTTGGGGAGTTGATGTGGTTCGGTTTGGGGAGTGAGTGTGGTTCGGTTTGGAGAGTGAATGTGGTTTGGTTTAGGGAGTGAATGTGGTGTGCTTTGGGGAGTGAATGTGGTTCGGTTTGGGAGTGAATGTGGTTCGGTTTGTGGAGTGAATGTGGTTCATTTTGGGGAGTTGATGTGGTTCGGTTTGGGGAGTGAATGTGGTTTGGTTTGGGGAGTGATCGTGGTTCAGTTTGGGGAGTGAATGTGGTTCAGTTTGGGGAGTGAATGTGGTTTGGTTTGGGGAGTGAATGTGGTTTGGTTTGGGGAGTGATCGTGGTTCAGTTTGGGGAGTGAATGTGGTTCAGTTTGGGGAGTGAATGTGGTTTGGTTTGGGGAGTGAATGTGGTTCGGTTTGGGGAGTGAATGTGGTTCAGTTTGGGGAGTGAATGTGGTTCGGTTTAGGGAGTGAACGTTGTTCAGTTTGGGGAGTGAATGTGGTTCATTTTGGGGAGTTGATGTGGTTCATTTTGGGGAGTTGATGTGGTTCATTTTGGGGAGTTTATGTGGTTCATTTTGGGGAGTTTATGTGGTTTGGTTTGGAGAGTGAATGTAGTTCGGTTTGGGGAGTGAATGTGGTTCGGTTTAGAGAGTGCATGTGGTTCGGTTTAGGGAGTGAATGTAGTTCGGTTTGGGGAGTGAATGTGGTTCGGTTTGGAGAGTGAATGTAGTTCGGTTGAGCGAATGAATGTGGTTTGGTTTGGGGAGTGAATGTGGTTCGGTTTAGCGAGTGAATGTGGTTCGGTTTAGGGAGTGAATGTGGTTCGGTTTAGGGAGTGAATGTGGTTCGGTTTGGGGAGTGAATGTGGTTCAGTTTGGGGAGTGAATGTGGTTCAGTTTCGGGAGTGAATGTGGTTCGGTTTGGGGAGTGAATGTGGTTCGGTTTGGGGAGTGAATGTGGTTCGGTTTGGGGAGTGAATGCGGTTCGGTTTAGGGAATGAATGTGGTTTGGTTTGGGGAGTTGATGTGGTTCGGTTTGGAGAGTGGATGTGGTTTGGTTTTGGGAGTGAATGTGGTTCATTTTGGGGAGTTGATGTGGTTCAGTTTGGGGAGTGAATGTGGTTCGGTTTGGAGAGTGGATGTGGTTTGGTTTTGGGAGTGAATGTGGTTCATTTTGGGGAGTTGATGTGGTTCGGTTTGGGGAGTGAATGTGGTTCGGTTTGGAGAGTGAATGTGGTTTGGTTTGGGGAGTGAATGTGGTTCGGTTTGGGGAGTGAATGTGGTTCGGTTTGGAGAGTGAATGTGGTTTGGTTTGGGGAGTGAATGTGGTTCGGTTTGGGGAGTGAATGTGGTTTGGTTTGGGGAGTGGATGTGGTTCGGTTTGGGGAGTGAATGTGGTTCGGTTTGGAGAGTGAATGTGGTTTGGTTTTGGGGAGTGGATGTGGTTCGGTTTGGGGAGTGAATGTGGTTCGGTTTGGAGAGTGAATGTGGTTTGGTTTTGGGAGTGAATGTGGTTAGGTTTGGGGGGTGAATGTGGTTCGGTTTGGGGAGTGAATGTGGTTCGGTTTGGAGAGTGAATGTGGTTTGGTTTTGGGAGTGAATGTGGTTCGGTTTGGGAAGTGAATGTGGTTCGGTTTGGGGAGTGAATGTGGTTCGGTTTGGGGCGTGAATGTGGTTCATTTTGGGGAGTTGATGTTGTTCGGTTTGGGGAGTGAAGGTGGTTCGGTTTGGAGAGTGAATGTGGTTTGGTTTGGGGAGTGAATGTGGTTCGGTTTAGGGAGTGAATGTGGTTCGGTTTGGGGAGTGAATGTGGTTCATTTTGGGGAGTTGATGTGGTTCATTTTGGGGAGTTGATGTGGTTCATTTTGGGGAGTTTATGTGGTTTGGTTTGGAGAGTGAATGTGGTTCGGTTTGGGGAGTGAATGTGGTTCGGTTTGGGGAGTGAATGTGGTTCGGTTTAGAGAGTGCATGTGGTTCGGTTTAGGGAGTGAATGTAGTTCGGTTTGAGAAGTGAATGTGGTTCGGTTTGGAGAGTGAATGTAGTTCGGTTTAGCGAGTGAATGTGGTTTGGTTTGGGGAGTGAATGTGCTTCGGTTTGGGGAGTGAATGTGGTTCGGTTTGGGGAGTGAATTTGGTTCGGTTTGGGGAGTGAATGTGGTTCGGTTTAGGGAGTGAATGTGGTTTGGTTTAGCGAGTGAATGTAGTTCGGTTTAGCGAGTGAATGTGGTTTGGTTTGGGGAGTGAATGTGGTTCGGTTTGGGGAGTGAATGTGGTTCGGTTTGCGGAGTGAATGTGGTTCGGTTTAGCGAGTGAATGTGGTTCAGTTTGGGGAGTGAATGTGGTTCAGTTTAGCGAGTGAATGTAGTTCAGTTTGGGGAGTGAATGTGGTTCGGTTTAGCGAGTGAATGTAGTTCGGTTTGGGGAGTCAATGTGGTTTGGTTTAGCGAGTGAATTTAGTTCGGTTTAGAGAGTGCATGTGGTTTGGTTTAGCGAGTGAATGTAGTTCGGTTTAGCGAGTGAATGTGGTTCGGTTTGGGGAGTGAATGTGGTTCGGTTTAGCGAGTGAATGTAGTTCGGTTTAGCGAGTGAATGTGGTTTGGTTTGGGGAGTGAATGTGCTTCGGTTTGGGGAGTGAATGTGGTTCGGTTTGGGGAGTGAATGTGGTTCGGTTTGGGGAGTGAATGTGGTTCGGTTTGGGGAGTGAATGTGGTTCGGTTTAGGGAGTGAATGTGGTTTGGTTTGGGGAGTGAATGTGGTTCGGTTTGGGGGTGAATGTGGTTCATTTTGGGGAGTTGATGTGGTTCGGTTTGGGGAGTGAGTGTGGTTTGGTTTGGAGAGTGAATGTGGTTTGGTTTAGGGAGTGAATGTGGTGTGCTTTGGGAAGTGAATGTGGTTCGGTTTGGGGAGTGAATGTGGTTCGGTTTGTGGAGTGAATGTGGTTCATTTTGGGGAGTTAATGTGGTTCGGTTTGGGGAGTGAATGTGGTTCAGTTTGGGGAGTGAATGTGGTTCAGTTTGGGGAGTGAATGTGGTTCAGTTTGGGGAGTGAATGTGGTTCGGTTTGGGGAGTGAATGTGGTTTGGTTTGGGGAGTGAATGTGGTTCGGTTTGGGGAGTGAATGTGGTTCAGTTTGGGGAGTGAATGTGGTTCGGTTTAGGGAGTGAACATGGTTCAGTTTGGGGAGTGAATGTGGTTCATTTTGGGGAGTTAATGTGGTTCATTTTGGGGAGTTTATGTGGTTCATTTTGGGGAGTTTATGTGGTTTGGTTTGGAGAGTGAATGTAGTTCGGTTTGGGGAGTGAATGTGGTTCGGTTTAGAGAGTGCATGTGGTTCGGTTTAGGGAGTGAATGTAGTTCGGTTTGGGGAGTGAATGTGGTTCGGTTTGGAGAGTGAATGTAGTTTGGTTTAGCGAGTGAATGTGGTTTGGTTTGGGGAGTGAATGTAGTTCGGTTTAGCGAGTGAATGTGGTTTGGTTTGGGGAGTGAATGTGGTTCGGTTTAGCGAGTGAATGTGGTTCGGTTTGGGGAGTGAATGTGGTTCGGTTTGGGGAGTGAATGTGGTTCGGTTTAAGGAGTGAATGTGGTTTGGTTTGGGGAGTGAATGTGGTTCGGTTTAGCGAGTGAATGTGGTTCGGTTTGGGGAGTGAATGTGGTTCGGTTTGGGGAGTGAATGTGGTTCGGTTTGGGGAGTGAATGTGGTTCGGTTTAGGGAGTGAATGTGGTTCGGTTTGGGGAGTGAATGTGGTTCGGTTTGGGGAGTGAATGTGGTTCGGTTTGGGGAGTGAATGTGGTTCGGTTTGGGGAGTGAATGTGGTTCGGTTTGGAGAGTGGATGTGGTTTGGTTTTGGGAGTGAATGTGGTTCGATTTGGGGAGTTGATGTGGTTCGGTTTGGAGAGTGGATGTGGTTTGGTTTTGGGAGTGAATGTGGTTCATTTTGGGGAGTTGATGTGGTTCGGTTTGGGGAGTGAATGTGGTTCGGTTTGGAGAGTGAATGTGGTTCGGTTTGGAGAGTGAATGTGGTTCGGTTTGGGGAGTGAATGTGGTTCGGTTTGGAGAGTGAATGTGGTTCGGTTTGGAGAGTGAATGTGGTTCGGTTTGGGGAGTGAATGCGGTTCGGTTTGGAGAGTGAATGTGATTCGGTTTGGGGAGTGAATATGGTTCGGTTTAGGGAGTGAATGTGGTTCGGTTTGGGGAGTGAATGTGGTTCGGTTTAGGGAGTGAATGTGGTTTGGTTTTGGGAGTGAATGTGGTTTGGTTTGGGGAGTGAATGTGGTTCGGTTTATGGAGTGAATGTGGTTCAGTTTATGGAGTGAATGTGGTTCAGTTTAGGGAGTGAATGTGGTTCGGTTTAGGGAGTGAATGTGGTTCGGTTTAGGGAGTGGATGTGGTTCGGTTTTGGGAGTGCATGTAGTTTGGTTTGGGGAGTGAATGTGGTTCGGTTTATGGAGTGAATGTGGTTCGGTTTGGAGAGTGAATGTGGTTCTGTTTGGGGAGTGAATGTGGTTCGGTTTAGGGAGTGAATGTGGTTCGGTTTAGGGAGTGAACGTGGTGCAGGTTAGGGAGTGAATGTGGTTCGGTTTGGGGAGTGAATGTGGTTCTGTTTGGGGAGTGAATGTGGTTCGGTTTGGGGAGTGAATGTGGTTCGGATTAGGGAGTGAATGTGGTTCGGTTTGGAGAGTGAATGTGGTTCGGTTTAGGGAGTGAATGTGGTTCGGTTTGGGGAGTGAATGTGGTTCAGTTTGGGGAGTGAATGTGGTTCGGTTTAGGGAGTAAATGTGGTTCATTTTGGAGAGTTGATGTGGTTTATTTTGGGGAGTTGATGTGGTTCATTTTGGGGAGTTTATGTGGTTCGGTTTGGAGAGTGAATGTGGTTCGGTTTGGGAAGTGAATGTGGTGCGGTTTGGGGAGTGAATGTGGTTCGGTTTGGGGAGTAAATGTGGTTTGGTTTGGGGAGTGAATGTGGTTCGGTTTAGGGAGTGAATGTAGTTCTGTTTATGGAGTGAATGTTGTGTGGTTTGGGGAGTGAATGACTGAATGTGGTTCGGTTTGGGGAGTGAATGTTGTTCGGTTTGGGGAGTGAATGTGGTTCGGTTTAGGGAGTGAATGCGGTTCGGTTTGGAGAGTGGATGTGGTTTGGTTTTGGGAGTGAATGTGATTCGGTTTGGGGAGTGAATATGGTTCGGTTTAGGGAGTGAATGTGGTTCGGTTTGGGGAGTGAATGTGGTTCGGTTTAGGGAGTGAATGTGGTTTGGTTTTGGGAGTGAATGTGGTTTGGTTTGGGGAGTGAATGTGGTTCGGTTTATGGAGTGAATGTGGTTCAGTTTAGGGAGTGAATGTGGTTCAGTTTAGGGAGTGAATGTGGTTCGGTTTAGGGAGTGAATGTGGTTCGGTTGAGGGAGTGGATGTGGTTCGGTTTTGGGAGTGAATGTAGTTTGGTTTGGGGAGTGAATGTGGTTCGGTTTAAGGAGTGAATGTGGTTCGGTTTGGAGAGTGAATGTGGTTTGGTTTTGGGAGTGAATGTGGTTTGGTTTGGGGAGTGAATGTGGTTCGGTTTATGGAGTGAATGTGGTTCGGTTTGGAGAGTGAATGTGGTTCGGTTTAGGGAGTGAATGTGGTTCGGTTTAGGGAGTGAACGTGGTTCGGGTTAGGGAGTGAATGTGGTTCGGTTTGGGGAGTGAATGTGGTTCGGTTTGGGGAGTGAATGTGGTTCGGTTTGGGGAGTGAATGTGGTTCGGTTTAGGGAGTGAATGTGGTTCGGTTTGGAGAGTGAATGTGGTTCGGTTTAGGGAGTGAATGTGGTTCGGTTTGGGGAGTGAATGTGGTTCAGTTTGGGGAGTGAATGTGGTTTGGTTTAGGGAGTAAATGTGGTTCATTTTGGGGAGTTGATGTGGTTTATTTTGGCGAGTTGATGTGGTTCATTTTGGGGAGTTTATGTGGTTCGGTTTGGAGAGTGAATGTGGTTCGGTTTGGGAAGTGAATGTGGTGCGGTTTGGGGAATGAATGTGGTTCGGTTTGGGGAGTAAATGTGGTTTGGTTTGGGGAGTGAATGTGGTTCGGTTTAGGGAGTGAATGTAGTTCTGTTTATGGAGTGAATGTTGTGTGGTTTGGGGAGTGAATGTGGTTTGGTTTAGAGAGTGCACGTGGTTCGGTTTTGGGAGTGAATGTGGTTCGGTTTGGGGAGTGAATGTGGTTCGATTTAGAGAGTGCATGTGGTTCGGTCTAGGGAGTGAATGTAGTTCGGTTTAGGGAGTGAATGTTGTGTGGTTTGGTTTAGAGAGTGCACGTGGTTCGGTTTAGTGAGTGAATGTAGTTCGGTTTGGGGAGTGAATGTGGTTCGGTTTAGGGAGTGAATGTAGTTCGGCTTAGGGAGAGAATGTAGTTCGGTTTGGGGAGTGAATGTGGTTCGGTTTGGAGAGTGAATGTGGTTTGGTTTGGGGAGTGAATATGGTTCGGTTTAGGGAGTGAATGTGGTTCGGTTTGGGGAGTGAATGTGGTTCAGTTTGGGGAGTGAATGTGGTTCGGTTTAGCGAGTGAATGTGGTTCGGTTTGGGGAGTGAATGTGGTTCATTTTGGGGAGTTGATGTGGTTCATTTTGGGGAGTTGATGTGGTTCATTTTGGGGAGTTTATGTGGTTCGGTTTGGAGAGTGAATGTGGTTCGGTTTGGGGAGTGAATGTGGTTCGGTTTAGAGAGTGCATGTTGTTCGGTTTTGGGAGTGAATGTAGTTCGGTTTGGGGAGGAATGTGGTTCGGTTTGGAGAGTGAATGTAGTTCGGTTTAGCGAGTGAATGTGGTTTGGTTTGGGGAGTGAATGTGCTTCGGTTTGGGGAGTGAATGTGGTTCGGTTTGGGGAGTGAATGTGGTTCGGTTTGGGGAGTGAATGTGGTTCGGTTTGGGGAGTGAATGTGGTTCGGTTTAGGGAGTGAATGTGGTTTGGTATAGCGAGTGAATGTAGTTCGGTTTAGCGAGTGAATGTGGTTTGGTTTGGGGAGTGAATGTGGTTCGGTTTGGGGAGTGAATGTGGTTCGGTTTGGGGAGTGAATGTGGTTCGGTTTGGGGAGTGAATGTGGTTCGGTTTAGCGAGTGAATGTGGTTCGGTTTAGCGAGTGAATGTCGTTCGGTTTGGGGAGTGAATGTGGTTCCGTTTAGCGAGTGAATGTAGTTCGGTTTGGGGAGTGAATGTGGTTCGGTTTAGCGAGTGAATGTAGTTCGGTTTGGGGAGTGAATGTGGTTCGGTTTGGAGAGTGAATGTGGTTCGGTTTGGGGAGTGAATGCGGTTCGGTTTGGAGAGTGAATGTGATTCGGTTTGGGGAGTGAATATGGTTCGGTTTAGGGAGTGAATGTGGTTCGGTTTGGGGAGTGAATGTGGTTCGGTTTAGGGAGTGAATGTAGTTCTGTTTATGGAGTGAATGTTGTGTGGTTTGGGGAGTGAATGACTGAATGTGGTTCGGTTTGGGGAGTGAATGTTGTTCGGTTTGGGGAGTGAATGTGGTTCGGTTTAGGGAGTGAATGCGGTTCGGTTTGGAGAGTGGATGTGGTTTGGTTTTGGGAGTGAATGTGATTCGGTTTGGGGAGTGAATATGGTTCGGTTTAGGGAGTGAATGTGGTTCGGTTTGGGGAGTGAATGTGGTTCGGTTTAGGGAGTGAATGTGGTTTGGTTTTGGGAGTGAATGTGGTTTGGTTTGGGGAGTGAATGTGGTTCGGTTTATGGAGTGAATGTGGTTCAGTTTAGGGAGTGAATGTGGTTCAGTTTAGGGAGTGAATGTGGTTCGGTTTAGGGAGTGAATGTGGTTCGGTTGAGGGAGTGGATGTGGTTCGGTTTTGGGAGTGAATGTAGTTTGGTTTGGGGAGTGAATGTGGTTCGGTTTATGGAGTGAATGTGGTTCGGTTTGGAGAGTGAATGTGGTTTGGTTTTGGGAGTGAATGTGGTTTGGTTTGGGGAGTGAATGTGGTTCGGTTTATGGAGTGAATGTGGTTCGGTTTGGAGAGTGAATGTGGTTCGGTTTAGGGAGTGAATGTGGTTCGGTTTAGGGAGTGAACGTGGTTCGGGTTAGGGAGTGAATGTGGTTCGGTTTGGGGAGTGAATGTGGTTCGGTTTGGGGAGTGAATGTGGTTCGGTTTGGGGAGTGAATGTGGTTCGGTTTAGGGAGTGAATGTGGTTCGGTTTGGAGAGTGAATGTGGTTCGGTTTAGGGAGTGAATGTGGTTCGGTTTGGGGAGTGAATGTGGTTCAGTTTGGGGAGTGAATGTGGTTTGGTTTAGGGAGTAAATGTGGTTCATTTTGGGGAGTTGATGTGGTTTATTTTGGCGAGTTGATGTGGTTCATTTTGGGGAGTTTATGTGGTTCGGTTTGGAGAGTGAATGTGGTTCGGTTTGGGAAGTGAATGTGGTGCGGTTTGGGGAATGAATGTGGTTCGGTTTGGGGAGTAAATGTGGTTTGGTTTGGGGAGTGAATGTGGTTCGGTTTAGGGAGTGAATGTAGTTCTGTTTATGGAGTGAATGTTGTGTGGTTTGGGGAGTGAATGTGGTTTGGTTTAGAGAGTGCACGTGGTTCGGTTTTGGGAGTGAATGTGGTTCGGTTTGGGGAGTGAATGTGGTTCGATTTAGAGAGTGCATGTGGTTCGGTCTAGGGAGTGAATGTAGTTCGGTTTAGGGAGTGAATGTTGTGTGGTTTGGGGAGTGAATGTGGTTTGGTTTAGAGAGTGCACGTGGTTCGGTTTAGTGAGTGAATGTAGTTCGGTTTGGGGAGTGAATGTGGTTCGGTTTAGGGAGTGAATGTAGTTCGGCTTAGGGAGAGAATGTAGTTCGGTTTGGGGAGTGAATGTGGTTCGGTTTGGAGAGTGAATGTGGTTTGGTTTGGGGAGTGAATATGGTTCGGTTTAGGGAGTGAATGTGGTTCGGTTTGGGGAGTGAATGTGGTTCAGTTTGGGGAGTGAATGTGGTTCGGTTTAGCGAGTGAATGTGGTTCGGTTTGGGGAGTGAATGTGGTTCATTTTGGGGAGTTGATGTGGTTCATTTTGGGGAGTTGATGTGGTTCATTTTGGGGAGTTTATGTGGTTCGGTTTGGAGAGTGAATGTGGTTCGGTTTGGGGAGTGAATGTGGTTCGGTTTAGAGAGTGCATGTTGTTCGGTTTTGGGAGTGAATGTAGTTCGGTTTGGGGAGGAATGTGGTTCGGTTTGGAGAGTGAATGTAGTTCGGTTTAGCGAGTGAATGTGGTTTGGTTTGGGGAGTGAATGTGCTTCGGTTTGGGGAGTGAATGTGGTTCGGTTTGGGGAGTGAATGTGGTTCGGTTTGGGGAGTGAATGTGGTTCGGTTTGGGGAGTGAATGTGGTTCGGTTTAGGGAGTGAATGTGGTTTGGTATAGCGAGTGAATGTAGTTCGGTTTAGCGAGTGAATGTGGTTTGGTTTGGGGAGTGAATGTGGTTCGGTTTGGGGAGTGAATGTGGTTCGGTTTGGGGAGTGAATGTGGTTCGGTTTAGCGAGTGAATGTGGTTCGGTTTAGCGAGTGAATGTCGTTCGGTTTGGGGAGTGAATGTGGTTCCGTTTAGCGAGTGAATGTAGTTCGGTTTGGGGAGTGAATGTGGTTCGGTTTAGCGAGTGAATGTAGTTCGGTTTGGGGAGTGAATGTGGTTCGGTTTAGGGAGTGAATGTGGTTCGGTTTGGAGAGTGAATGTGGTTCGGCTTAGCGAGTGAATGTAGTTCGGTTTGGGGAGTGAATGTGGTTCGGTTTGGAGAGTGAATGTGGTTTGGTTTGGGGAGTGAATGTGGTTCGGTTTAGGGAGTGAATGTGGTTTGGTTTGGGGAGTGAATGTGGCTCCGTTTGGGGAGTGAATATGGTTCGGTTTAGGGAGTGAATGTGGTTCGGTTTGGGGAGTGAATGTGGTTCATTTTGGGGAGTTGATGTGGTTCATTTTGGGGAGTTGATGTGGTTCATTTTGGGGAGTTTATGTGGTTCGGTTTGGAGAGTGAATGTGGTTCGGTTTGGGGAGTGAATGTGGTTCGGTTTAGAGAGTGCATGTGGTTCGGTTTAGGGAGTGAATGTAGTTCGGTTTGGGGAGTGAATGTGGTTCGGTTTGGAGAGTGAATGTAGTTCAGTTCAGCGAGTGAATGTGGTTTGGTTTGGGGAGTGAATGTGCTTCGGTTTGGGGAGTGAATGTGGTTCGGTTTGGGGAGTGAATGTGGTTCGGTTTGGGGAGTGAATGTGGTTCGGTTTGGGGAGTGAATGTGGGTCGGTTTAGGGAGTGAATGTGGTTTGGTTTAGCGAGTGAATGTAGTTCGGTTTAGCGAGTGAATGTGGTTTGGTTTGGGGAGTGAATGTGGTTCGGTTTGGGGAGTGAATGTGGTTCGGTTTGGGGAGTGAATGTGGTTCGGTTTAGTGAGTGAATGTGGTTCGGTTTAGCGAGTGAATGTCGTTCGGTTTGGGGAGTGAATGTGGTTCGGTTTAGCGAGTGAATGTAGTTCGGTTTGGGGGGTGAATGTGGTTCGGTTTAGCGAGTGAATGTAGTTCGGTTTGGGGAGTGAATGTGGTTCGGTTTAGCGAGTGAATGTAGTTGAGTTTAGAGAGTGCATGTGGTTTGGTTTAGCGAGTGAATGTAGTTCGGTTTAGCAAGTGAATGTGGTTCGGTTTGGGGAGTGAATGTGGTTCGGTTTAGCGAGTGAATGTAGTTCGGTTTAGCGAGTGAATGTGGTTTGGTTTGGGGAGTGAATGTGCTTCGGTTTGGGGAGTGAATGTGGTTCGGTTTGGGGAGTGAATGTGGTTCGGTTTGGGGAGTGAATGTGGTTCGGTTTGGGGAGTGAATGTGGTTCGGTTTAGGGAGTGAATGTGGTTTG
Organism: Myxine glutinosa; assembly: GCF_964187855.1. NCBI lineage: Eukaryota > Metazoa > Chordata > Myxini > Myxiniformes > Myxinidae > Myxine > Myxine glutinosa. The sequence continues at coordinate 161,078,935 of NC_136262.1, forward strand.
GTTTGGGGAGTGAAGTGGTTCGGTTTGGGGGTGAATGTGGTTTATTTTGGGGAGTTGATGTGGTTCGGTTTGGGGAGTGAGTGTGGTTCGGTTTGGAGAGTGAATGTGGTTTGGTTTAGGGAGTGAATGTGGTGTGCTTTGGGGAGTGAATGTGGTTCGGTTTGGGGAGTGAATGTGGTTCGGTTTGTGGAGTGAATGTGGTTCATTTTGGGGAGTTGATGTGGTTCGGTTTGGGGAGTGAATGTGGTTTGGTTTGGGGAGTGATCGTGGTTCAGTTTGGGGAGTGAATGTGGTTCAGTTTGGGGAGTGAATGTGGTTTGGTTTGGGGAGTGAATGTGGTTTGGTTTGGGGAGTGATCGTGGTTCAGTTTGGGGAGTGAATGTGGTTCAGTTTGGGGAGTGAATGTGGTTTGGTTTGGGGAGTGAATGTGGTTCGGTTTGGGGAGTGAATGTGGTTCAGTTTGGGGAGTGAATGTGGTTCGGTTTAGGGAGTGAACGTTGTTCAGTTTGGGGAGTGAATGTGGTTCATTTTGGGGAGTTGATGTGGTTCATTTTGGGGAGTTGATGTGGTTCATTTTGGGGAGTTTATGTGGTTCATTTTGGGGAGTTTATGTGGTTTGGTTTGGAGAGTGAATGTAGTTCGGTTTGGGGAGTGAATGTGGTTCGGTTTAGAGAGTGCATGTGGTTCGGTTTAGGGAGTGAATGTAGTTCGGTTTGGGGAGTGAATGTGGTTCGGTTTGGAGAGTGAATGTAGTTCGGTTGAGCGAATGAATGTGGTTTGGTTTGGGGAGTGAATGTGGTTCGGTTTAGCGAGTGAATGTGGTTCGGTTTCGGGAGTGAATGTGGTTCGGTTTAGGGAGTGAATGTGGTTCGGTTTGGGGAGTGAATGTGGTTCAGTTTGGGGAGTGAATGTGGTTCAGTTTCGGGAGTGAATGTGGTTCGGTTTGGGGAGTGAATGTGGTTCGGTTTGGGGAGTGAATGTGGTTCGGTTTGGGGAGTGAATGCGGTTCGGTTTAGGGAATGAATGTGGTTTGGTTTGGGGAGTTGATGTGGTTCGGTTTGGAGAGTGGATGTGGTTTGGTTTTGGGAGTGAATGTGGTTCATTTTGGGGAGTTGATGTGGTTCAGTTTGGGGAGTGAATGTGGTTCGGTTTGGAGAGTGGATGTGGTTTGGTTTTGGGAGTGAATGTGGTTCATTTTGGGGAGTTGATGTGGTTCGGTTTGGGGAGTGAATGTGGTTCGGTTTGGAGAGTGAATGTGGTTTGGTTTGGGGAGTGAATGTGGTTCGGTTTGGGGAGTGAATGTGGTTCGGTTTGGAGAGTGAATGTGGTTTGGTTTGGGGAGTGAATGTGGTTCGGTTTGGGGAGTGAATGTGGTTTGGTTTGGGGAGTGGATGTGGTTCGGTTTGGGGAGTGAATGTGGTTCGGTTTGGAGAGTGAATGTGGTTTGGTTTTGGGGAGTGGATGTGGTTCGGTTTGGGGAGTGAATGTGGTTCGGTTTGGAGAGTGAATGTGGTTTGGTTTTGGGAGTGAATGTGGTTAGGTTTGGGGGGTGAATGTGGTTCGGTTTGGGGAGTGAATGTTGTTCGGTTTGGAGAGTGAATGTGGTTTGGTTTTGGGAGTGAATGTGGTTCGGTTTGGGAAGTGAATGTGGTTCGGTTTGGGGAGTGAATGTGGTTCGGTTTGGGGCGTGAATGTGGTTCATTTTGGGGAGTTGATGTTGTTCGGTTTGGGGAGTGAAGGTGGTTCGGTTTGGAGAGTGAATGTGGTTTGGTTTGGGGAGTGAATGTGGTTCGGTTTAGGGAGTGAATGTGGTTCGGTTTGGGGAGTGAATGTGGTTCATTTTGGGGAGTTGATGTGGTTCATTTTGGGGAGTTGATGTGGTTCATTTTGGGGAGTTTATGTGGTTTGGTTTGGAGAGTGAATGTGGTTCGGTTTGGGGAGTGAATGTGGTTCGGTTTGGGGAGTGAATGTGGTTCGGTTTAGAGAGTGCATGTGGTTCGGTTTAGGGAGTGAATGTAGTTCGGTTTGGGGAGTGAATGTGGTTCGGTTTGGAGAGTGAATGTAGTTCGGTTTAGCGAGTGAATGTGGTTTGGTTTGGGGAGTGAATGTGCTTCGGTTTGGGGAGTGAATGTGGTTCGGTTTGGGGAGTGAATTTGGTTCGGTTTGGGGAGTGAATGTGGTTCGGTTTAGGGAGTGAATGTGGTTTGGTTTAGCGAGTGAATGTAGTTCGGTTTAGCGAGTGAATGTGGTTTGGTTTGGGGAGTGAATGTGGTTCGGTTTGGGGAGTGAATGTGGTTCGGTTTGCGGAGTGAATGTGGTTCGGTTTAGCGAGTGAATGTGGTTCAGTTTGGGGAGTGAATGTGGTTCAGTTTAGCGAGTGAATGTAGTTCAGTTTGGGGAGTGAATGTGGTTCGGTTTAGCGAGTGAATGTAGTTCGGTTTGGGGAGTGAATGTGGTTTGGTTTAGCGAGTGAATTTAGTTCGGTTTAGAGAGTGCATGTGGTTTGGTTTAGCGAGTGAATGTAGTTCGGTTTAGCGAGTGAATGTGGTTCGGTTTGGGGAGTGAATGTGGTTCGGTTTAGCGAGTGAATGTAGTTCGGTTTAGCGAGTGAATGTGGTTTGGTTTGGGGAGTGAATGTGCTTCGGTTTGGGGAGTGAATGTGGTTCGGTTTGGGGAGTGAATGTGGTTCGGTTTGGGGAGTGAATGTGGTTCGGTTTGGGGAGTGAATGTGGTTCGGTTTAGGGAGTGAATGTGGTTTGGTTTGGGGAGTGAATGTGGTTCGGTTTGGGGGTGAATGTGGTTCATTTTGGGGAGTTGATGTGGTTCGGTTTGGGGAGTGAGTGTGGTTTGGTTTGGAGAGTGAATGTGGTTTGGTTTAGGGAGTGAATGTGGTGTGCTTTGGGAAGTGAATGTGGTTCGGTTTGGGGAGTGAATGTGGTTCGGTTTGTGGAGTGAATGTGGTTCATTTTGGGGAGTTAATGTGGTTCGGTTTGGGGAGTGAATGTGGTTCAGTTTGGGGAGTGAATGTGGTTCAGTTTGGGGAGTGAATGTGGTTCAGTTTGGGGAGTGAATGTGGTTCGGTTTGGGGAGTGAATGTGGTTTGGTTTGGGGAGTGAATGTGGTTCGGTTTGGGGAGTGAATGTGGTTCAGTTTGGGGAGTGAATGTGGTTCGGTTTAGGGAGTGAACATGGTTCAGTTTGGGGAGTGAATGTGGTTCATTTTGGGGAGTTAATGTGGTTCATTTTGGGGAGTTTATGTGGTTCATTTTGGGGAGTTTATGTGGTTTGGTTTGGAGAGTGAATGTAGTTCGGTTTGGGGAGTGAATGTGGTTCGGTTTAGAGAGTGCATGTGGTTCGGTTTAGGGAGTGAATGTAGTTCGGTTTGGGGAGTGAATGTGGTTCGGTTTGGAGAGTGAATGTAGTTTGGTTTAGCGAGTGAATGTGGTTTGGTTTGGGGAGTGAATGTAGTTCGGTTTAGCGAGTGAATGTGGTTTGGTTTGGGGAGTGAATGTGGTTCGGTTTAGCGAGTGAATGTGGTTCGGTTTGGGGAGTGAATGTGGTTCGGTTTGGGGAGTGAATGTGGTTCGGTTTAAGGAGTGAATGTGGTTTGGTTTGGGGAGTGAATGTGGTTCGGTTTAGCGAGTGAATGTGGTTCGGTTTGGGGAGTGAATGTGGTTCGGTTTGGGGAGTGAATGTGGTTCGGTTTGGGGAGTGAATGTGGTTCGGTTTAGGGAGTGAATGTGGTTCGGTTTGGGGAGTGAATGTGGTTCGGTTTGGGGAGTGAATGTGGTTCGGTTTGGGGAGTGAATGTGGTTCGGTTTGTGGAGTGAATGTGGTTCGGTTTGGAGAGTGGATGTGGTTTGGTTTTGGGAGTGAATGTGGTTCGATTTGGGGAGTTGATGTGGTTCGGTTTGGAGAGTGGATGTGGTTTGGTTTTGGGAGTGAATGTGGTTCATTTTGGGGAGTTGATGTGGTTCGGTTTGGGGAGTGAATGTGGTTCGGTTTGGAGAGTGAATGTGGTTCGGTTTGGAGAGTGAATGTGGTTCGGTTTGGGGAGTGAATGTGGTTCGGTTTGGAGAGTGAATGTGGTTCGGTTTGGAGAGTGAATGTGGTTCGGTTTGGGGAGTGAATGCGGTTCGGTTTGGAGAGTGAATGTGATTCGGTTTGGGGAGTGAATATGGTTCGGTTTAGGGAGTGAATGTGGTTCGGTTTGGGGAGTGAATGTGGTTCGGTTTAGGGAGTGAATGTGGTTTGGTTTTGGGAGTGAATGTGGTTTGGTTTGGGGAGTGAATGTGGTTCGGTTTATGGAGTGAATGTGGTTCAGTTTATGGAGTGAATGTGGTTCAGTTTAGGGAGTGAATGTGGTTCGGTTTAGGGAGTGAATGTGGTTCGGTTTAGGGAGTGGATGTGGTTCGGTTTTGGGAGTGCATGTAGTTTGGTTTGGGGAGTGAATGTGGTTCGGTTTATGGAGTGAATGTGGTTCGGTTTGGAGAGTGAATGTGGTTCTGTTTGGGGAGTGAATGTGGTTCGGTTTAGGGAGTGAATGTGGTTCGGTTTAGGGAGTGAACGTGGTGCAGGTTAGGGAGTGAATGTGGTTCGGTTTGGGGAGTGAATGTGGTTCTGTTTGGGGAGTGAATGTGGTTCGGTTTGGGGAGTGAATGTGGTTCGGTTTAGGGAGTGAATGTGGTTCGGTTTGGAGAGTGAATGTGGTTCGGTTTAGGGAGTGAATGTGGTTCGGTTTGGGGAGTGAATGTGGTTCAGTTTGGGGAGTGAATGTGGTTCGGTTTAGGGAGTAAATGTGGTTCATTTTGGAGAGTTGATGTGGTTTATTTTGGGGAGTTGATGTGGTTCATTTTGGGGAGTTTATGTGGTTCGGTTTGGAGAGTGAATGTGGTTCGGTTTGGGAAGTGAATGTGGTGCGGTTTGGGGAGTGAATGTGGTTCGGTTTGGGGAGTAAATGTGGTTTGGTTTGGGGAGTGAATGTGGTTCGGTTTAGGGAGTGAATGTAGTTCTGTTTATGGAGTGAATGTTGTGTGGTTTGGGGAGTGAATGACTGAATGTGGTTCGGTTTGGGGAGTGAATGTTGTTCGGTTTGGGGAGTGAATGTGGTTCGGTTTAGGGAGTGAATGCGGTTCGGTTTGGAGAGTGGATGTGGTTTGGTTTTGGGAGTGAATGTGATTCGGTTTGGGGAGTGAATATGGTTCGGTTTAGGGAGTGAATGTGGTTCGGTTTGGGGAGTGAATGTGGTTCGGTTTAGGGAGTGAATGTGGTTTGGTTTTGGGAGTGAATGTGGTTTGGTTTGGGGAGTGAATGTGGTTCGGTTTATGGAGTGAATGTGGTTCAGTTTAGGGAGTGAATGTGGTTCAGTTTAGGGAGTGAATGTGGTTCGGTTTAGGGAGTGAATGTGGTTCGGTTGAGGGAGTGGATGTGGTTCGGTTTTGGGAGTGAATGTAGTTTGGTTTGGGGAGTGAATGTGGTTCGGTTTATGGAGTGAATGTGGTTCGGTTTGGAGAGTGAATGTGGTTTGGTTTTGGGAGTGAATGTGGTTTGGTTTGGGGAGTGAATGTGGTTCGGTTTATGGAGTGAATGTGGTTCGGTTTGGAGAGTGAATGTGGTTCGGTTTAGGGAGTGAATGTGGTTCGGTTTAGGGAGTGAACGTGGTTCGGGTTAGGGAGTGAATGTGGTTCGGTTTGGGGAGTGAATGTGGTTCGGTTTGGGGAGTGAATGTGGTTCGGTTTGGGGAGTGAATGTGGTTCGGTTTAGGGAGTGAATGTGGTTCGGTTTGGAGAGTGAATGTGGTTCGGTTTAGGGAGTGAATGTGGTTCGGTTTGGGGAGTGAATGTGGTTCAGTTTGGGGAGTGAATGTGGTTTGGTTTAGGGAGTAAATGTGGTTCATTTTGGGGAGTTGATGTGGTTTATTTTGGCGAGTTGATGTGGTTCATTTTGGGGAGTTTATGTGGTTCGGTTTGGAGAGTGAATGTGGTTCGGTTTGGGAAGTGAATGTGGTGCGGTTTGGGGAATGAATGTGGTTCGGTTTGGGGAGTAAATGTGGTTTGGTTTGGGGAGTGAATGTGGTTCGGTTTAGGGAGTGAATGTAGTTCTGTTTATGGAGTGAATGTTGTGTGGTTTGGGGAGTGAATGTGGTTTGGTTTAGAGAGTGCACGTGGTTCGGTTTTGGGAGTGAATGTGGTTCGGTTTGGGGAGTGAATGTGGTTCGATTTAGAGAGTGCATGTGGTTCGGTCTAGGGAGTGAATGTAGTTCGGTTTAGGGAGTGAATGTTGTGTGGTTTGGGGAGTGAATGTGGTTTGGTTTAGAGAGTGCACGTGGTTCGGTTTAGTGAGTGAATGTAGTTCGGTTTGGGGAGTGAATGTGGTTCGGTTTAGGGAGTGAATGTAGTTCGGCTTAGGGAGAGAATGTAGTTCGGTTTGGGGAGTGAATGTGGTTCGGTTTGGAGAGTGAATGTGGTTTGGTTTGGGGAGTGAATATGGTTCGGTTTAGGGAGTGAATGTGGTTCGGTTTGGGGAGTGAATGTGGTTCAGTTTGGGGAGTGAATGTGGTTCGGTTTAGCGAGTGAATGTGGTTCGGTTTGGGGAGTGAATGTGGTTCATTTTGGGGAGTTGATGTGGTTCATTTTGGGGAGTTGATGTGGTTCATTTTGGGGAGTTTATGTGGTTCGGTTTGGAGAGTGAATGTGGTTCGGTTTGGGGAGTGAATGTGGTTCGGTTTAGAGAGTGCATGTTGTTCGGTTTTGGGAGTGAATGTAGTTCGGTTTGGGGAGGAATGTGGTTCGGTTTGGAGAGTGAATGTAGTTCGGTTTAGCGAGTGAATGTGGTTTGGTTTGGGGAGTGAATGTGCTTCGGTTTGGGGAGTGAATGTGGTTCGGTTTGGGGAGTGAATGTGGTTCGGTTTGGGGAGTGAATGTGGTTCGGTTTGGGGAGTGAATGTGGTTCGGTTTAGGGAGTGAATGTGGTTTGGTATAGCGAGTGAATGTAGTTCGGTTTAGCGAGTGAATGTGGTTTGGTTTGGGGAGTGAATGTGGTTCGGTTTGGGGAGTGAATGTGGTTCGGTTTGGGGAGTGAATGTGGTTCGGTTTAGCGAGTGAATGTGGTTCGGTTTAGCGAGTGAATGTCGTTCGGTTTGGGGAGTGAATGTGGTTCCGTTTAGCGAGTGAATGTAGTTCGGTTTGGGGAGTGAATGTGGTTCGGTTTAGCGAGTGAATGTAGTTCGGTTTGGGGAGTGAATGTGGTTCGGTTTAGGGAGTGAATGTGGTTCGGTTTGGAGAGTGAATGTGGTTCGGCTTAGCGAGTGAATGTAGTTCGGTTTGGGGAGTGAATGTGGTTCGGTTTGGAGAGTGAATGTGGTTTGGTTTGGGGAGTGAATGTGGTTCGGTTTAGGGAGTGAATGTGGTTTGGTTTGGGGAGTGAATGTGGCTCCGTTTGGGGAGTGAATATGGTTCGGTTTAGGGAGTGAATGTGGTTCGGTTTGGGGAGTGAATGTGGTTCATTTTGGGGAGTTGATGTGGTTCATTTTGGGGAGTTTATGTGGTTCGGTTTGGAGAGTGAATGTGGTTCGGTTTGGGGAGTGAATGTTGTTCGGTTTAGAGAGTGCATGTGGTTCGGTTTAGGGAGTGAATGTAGTTCGGTTTGGGGAGTGAATGTGGTTCGGTTTGGAGAGTGAATGTAGTTCAGTTCAGCGAGTGAATGTGGTTTGGTTTGGGGAGTGAATGTGCTTCGGTTTGGGGAGTGAATGTGGTTCGGTTTGGGGAGTGAATGTGGTTCGGTTTGGGGAGTGAATGTGGTTCGGTTTGGGGAGTGAATGTGGGTCGGTTTAGGGAGTGAATGTGGTTTGGTTTAGCGAGTGAATGTAGTTCGGTTTAGCGAGTGAATGTGGTTTGGTTTGGGGAGTGAATGTGGTTCGGTTTGGGGAGTGAATGTGGTTCGGTTTGGGGAGTGAATGTGGTTCGGTTTAGTGAGTGAATGTGGTTCGGTTTAGCGAGTGAATGTCGTTCGGTTTGGGGAGTGAATGTGGTTCGGTTTAGCGAGTGAATGTAGTTCGGTTTGGGGGGTGAATGTGGTTCGGTTTAGCGAGTGAATGTAGTTCGGTTTGGGGAGTGAATGTGGTTCGGTTTAGCGAGTGAATGTAGTTGAGTTTAGAGAGTGCATGTGGTTTGGTTTAGCGAGTGAATGTAGTTCGGTTTAGCAAGTGAATGTGGTTCGGTTTGGGGAGTGAATGTGGTTCGGTTTAGCGAGTGAATGTAGTTCGGTTTAGCGAGTGAATGTGGTTTGGTTTGGGGAGTGAATGTGCTTCGGTTTGGGGAGTGAATGTGGTTCGGTTTGGGGAGTGAATGTGGTTCGGTTTGGGGAGTGAATGTGGTTCGGTTTGGGGAGTGAATGTGGTTCGGTTTAGGGAGTGAATGTGGTTTGGTTTGGGGAGTGAAGTGGTTCGGTTTGGGGGTGAATGTGGTTTATTTTGGGGAGTTGATGTGGTTCGGTTTGGGGAGTGAGTGTGGTTCGGTTTGGAGAGTGAATGTGGTTTGGTTTAGGGAGTGAATGTGGTGTGCTTTGGGGAGTGAATGTGGTTCGGTTTGGGGAGTGAATGTGGTTCGGTTTGTGGAGTGAATGTGGTTCATTTTGGGGAGTTGATGTGGTTCGGTTTGGGGAGTGAATGTGGTTTGGTTTGGGGAGTGATCGTGGTTCAGTTTGGGGAGTGAATGTGGTTCAGTTTGGGGAGTGAATGTGGTTTGGTTTGGGGAGTGAATGTGGTTTGGTTTGGGGAGTGATCGTGGTTCAGTTTGGGGAGTGAATGTGGTTCAGTTTGGGGAGTGAATGTGGTTTGGTTTGGGGAGTGAATGTGGTTCGGTTTGGGGAGTGAATGTGGTTCAGTTTGGGGAGTGAATGTGGTTCGGTTTAGGGAGTGAACGTTGTTCAGTTTGGGGAGTGAATGTGGTTCATTTTGGGGAGTTGATGTGGTTCATTTTGGGGAGTTGATGTGGTTCATTTTGGGGAGTTTATGTGGTTCATTTTGGGGAGTTTATGTGGTTTGGTTTGGAGAGTGAATGTAGTTCGGTTTGGGGAGTGAATGTGGTTCGGTTTAGAGAGTGCATGTGGTTCGGTTTAGGGAGTGAATGTAGTTCGGTTTGGGGAGTGAATGTGGTTCGGTTTGGAGAGTGAATGTAGTTCGGTTGAGCGAATGAATGTGGTTTGGTTTGGGGAGTGAATGTGGTTCGGTTTAGCGAGTGAATGTGGTTCGGTTTAGGGAGTGAATGTGGTTCGGTTTAGGGAGTGAATGTGGTTCGGTTTGGGGAGTGAATGTGGTTCAGTTTGGGGAGTGAATGTGGTTCAGTTTCGGGAGTGAATGTGGTTCGGTTTGGGGAGTGAATGTGGTTCGGTTTGGGGAGTGAATGTGGTTCGGTTTGGGGAGTGAATGCGGTTCGGTTTAGGGAATGAATGTGGTTTGGTTTGGGGAGTTGATGTGGTTCGGTTTGGAGAGTGGATGTGGTTTGGTTTTGGGAGTGAATGTGGTTCATTTTGGGGAGTTGATGTGGTTCAGTTTGGGGAGTGAATGTGGTTCGGTTTGGAGAGTGGATGTGGTTTGGTTTTGGGAGTGAATGTGGTTCATTTTGGGGAGTTGATGTGGTTCGGTTTGGGGAGTGAATGTGGTTCGGTTTGGAGAGTGAATGTGGTTTGGTTTGGGGAGTGAATGTGGTTCGGTTTGGGGAGTGAATGTGGTTCGGTTTGGAGAGTGAATGTGGTTTGGTTTGGGGAGTGAATGTGGTTCGGTTTGCGGAGTGAATGTGGTTTGGTTTGGGGAGTGGATGTGGTTCGGTTTGGGGAGTGAATGTGGTTCGGTTTGGAGAGTGAATGTGGTTTGGTTTGGGGAGTGGATGTGGTTCGGTTTGGGGAGTGAATGTGGTTCGGTTTGGAGAGTGAATGTGGTTTGGTTTTGGGAGTGAATGTGGTTAGGTTTGGGGGGTGAATGTGGTTCGGTTTGGGGAGTGAATGTGGTTCGGTTTGGAGAGTGAATGTGGTTTGGTTTTGGGGGTGAATGTGGTTCGGTTTGGGAAGTGAATGTGGTTCGGTTTGGGGAGTGAATGTGGTTCGGTTTGGGGCGTGAATGTGGTTCATTTTGGGGAGTTGATGTTGTTCGGTTTGGGGAGTGAAGGTGGTTCGGTTTGGAGAGTGAATGTGGTTTGGTTTGGGGAGTGAATGTGGTTCGGTTTAGGGAGTGAATGTGGTTTGGTTTGGGGAGTGAACGTGCTTCGGTTTGGGGAGTGAATGTGGTTCGGTTTGGGGAGTGAATTTGGTTCGGTTTAGGGAGTGAATGTGGTTCGGTTTGGGGAGTGAATGTGGTTCATTTTGGGGAGTTGATGTGGTTCATTTTGGGGAGTTGATGTGGTTCATTTTGGGGAGTTTATGTGGTTCGGTTTGGGGAGTGAATGTGGTTCATTTTGGGGAGTTGATGTGGTTGATTTTGGGGAGTTGATGTGGTTCATTTTGGGGAGTTTATGTGGTTTGGTTTGGAGAGTGAATGTGGTTCGGTTTGGGGAGTGAATGTGGTTCGGTTTGGGGAGTGAATGTGGTTCGGTTTAGAGAGTGCATGTGGTTCGGTTTAGGGAGTGAATGTAGTTCGGTTTGGGGAGTGAATGTGGTTCGGTTTGGAGAGTGAATGTAGTTCGGTTTAGCGAGTGAATGTGGTTTGGTTTGGGGAGTGAACGTGCTTCGGTTTGGGGAGTGAATGTGGTTCGGTTTGGGGAGTGAATTTGGTTCGGTTTGGGGAGTGAATGTGGTTCGGTTTAGGGAGTGAATGTGGTTTGGTTTAGCGAGTGAATGTAGTTCGGTTTAGCGAGTGAATGTGGTTTGGTTTGGGGAGTGAATGTGGTTCGGTTTGGGGAGTGAATGTGGTTCGGTTTGCGGAGTGAATGTGGTTCGGTTTAGCGAGTGAATGTGGTTCGGTTTAGCGAGTGAATGTAGTTCGGTTTGGGGAGTGAATGTGGTTCAGTTTAGCGAGTGAATGTAGTTCAGTTTGGGGAGTGAATGTGGTTCGGTTTAGCGAGTGAATGTAGTTCGGTTTGGGGAGTGAATGTGGTTTGGTTTAGCGAGTGAATTTAGTTCGGTTTAGAGAGTGCATGTGGTTTGGTTTAGCGAGTGAATGTAGTTCGGTTTAGCGAGTGAATGTGGTTCGGTTTGGGGAGTGAATGTGGTTCGGTTTAGCGAGTGAATGTAGTTCGGTTTAGCGAGTGAATGTGGTTTGGTTTGGGGAGTGAATGTGCTTCGGTTTGGGGAGTGAATGTGGTTCGGTTTGGGGAGTGAATGTGGTTCGGTTTGGGGAGTGAATGTGGTTCGGTTTGGGGAGTGAATGTGGTTCGGTTTAGGGAGTGAATGTGGTTTGGTTTGGGGAGTGAATGTGGTTCGGTTTGGGGGTGAATGTGGTTCATTTTGGGGAGTGAATGTGGTTTGGTTTGGGGAGTGAATGTGCTTCGGTTTGGGGAGTGAATGTGGTTCGGTTTGGGGAGTGAATGTGGTTCGGTTTGGGGAGTGAATGTGGTTCGGTTTGGGGAGTGAATGTGGGTCGGTTTAGGGAGTGAATGTGGTTTGGTTTAGCGAGTGAATGTAGTTCGGTTTAGCGAGTGAATGTGGTTTGGTTTGGGGAGTGAATGTGGTTCGGTTTGGGGAGTGAATGTGGTTCGGTTTGGGGAGTGAATGTGGTTCGGTTTAGTGAGTGAATGTGGTTCGGTTTAGCGAGTGAATGTCGTTCGGTTTGGGGAGTGAATGTGGTTCGGTTTAGCGAGTGAATGTAGTTCGGTTTGGGGGGTGAATGTGGTTCGGTTTAGCGAGTGAATGTAGTTCGGTTTGGGGAGTGAATGTGGTTCGGTTTAGCGAGTGAATGTAGTTGAGTTTAGAGAGTGCATGTGGTTTGGTTTAGCGAGTGAATGTAGTTCGGTTTAGCAAGTGAATGTGGTTCGGTTTGGGGAGTGAATGTGGTTCGGTTTAGCGAGTGAATGTAGTTCGGTTTAGCGAGTGAATGTGGTTTGGTTTGGGGAGTGAATGTGCTTCGGTTTGGGGAGTGAATGTGGTTCGGTTTGGGGAGTGAATGTGGTTCGGTTTGGGGAGTGAATGTGGTTCGGTTTGGGGAGTGAATGTGGTTCGGTTTAGGGAGTGAATGTGGTTTGGTTTGGGGAGTGAAGTGGTTCGGTTTGGGGGTGAATGTGGTTTATTTTGGGGAGTTGATGTGGTTCGGTTTGGGGAGTGAGTGTGGTTCGGTTTGGAGAGTGAATGTGGTTTGGTTTAGGGAGTGAATGTGGTGTGCTTTGGGGAGTGAATGTGGTTCGGTTTGGGGAGTGAATGTGGTTCGGTTTGTGGAGTGAATGTGGTTCATTTTGGGGAGTTGATGTGGTTCGGTTTGGGGAGTGAATGTGGTTTGGTTTGGGGAGTGATCGTGGTTCAGTTTGGGGAGTGAATGTGGTTCAGTTTGGGGAGTGAATGTGGTTTGGTTTGGGGAGTGAATGTGGTTTGGTTTGGGGAGTGATCGTGGTTCAGTTTGGGGAGTGAATGTGGTTCAGTTTGGGGAGTGAATGTGGTTTGGTTTGGGGAGTGAATGTGGTTCGGTTTGGGGAGTGAATGTGGTTCAGTTTGGGGAGTGAATGTGGTTCGGTTTAGGGAGTGAACGTTGTTCAGTTTGGGGAGTGAATGTGGTTCATTTTGGGGAGTTGATGTGGTTCATTTTGGGGAGTTGATGTGGTTCATTTTGGGGAGTTTATGTGGTTCATTTTGGGGAGTTTATGTGGTTTGGTTTGGAGAGTGAATGTAGTTCGGTTTGGGGAGTGAATGTGGTTCGGTTTAGAGAGTGCATGTGGTTCGGTTTAGGGAGTGAATGTAGTTCGGTTTGGGGAGTGAATGTGGTTCGGTTTGGAGAGTGAATGTAGTTCGGTTGAGCGAATGAATGTGGTTTGGTTTGGGGAGTGAATGTGGTTCGGTTTAGCGAGTGAATGTGGTTCGGTTTAGGGAGTGAATGTGGTTCGGTTTAGGGAGTGAATGTGGTTCGGTTTGGGGAGTGAATGTGGTTCAGTTTGGGGAGTGAATGTGGTTCAGTTTCGGGAGTGAATGTGGTTCGGTTTGGGGAGTGAATGTGGTTCGGTTTGGGGAGTGAATGTGGTTCGGTTTGGGGAGTGAATGCGGTTCGGTTTAGGGAATGAATGTGGTTTGGTTTGGGGAGTTGATGTGGTTCGGTTTGGAGAGTGGATGTGGTTTGGTTTTGGGAGTGAATGTGGTTCATTTTGGGGAGTTGATGTGGTTCAGTTTGGGGAGTGAATGTGGTTCGGTTTGGAGAGTGGATGTGGTTTGGTTTTGGGAGTGAATGTGGTTCATTTTGGGGAGTTGATGTGGTTCGGTTTGGGGAGTGAATGTGGTTCGGTTTGGAGAGTGAATGTGGTTTGGTTTGGGGAGTGAATGTGGTTCGGTTTGGGGAGTGAATGTGGTTCGGTTTGGAGAGTGAATGTGGTTTGGTTTGGGGAGTGAATGTGGTTCGGTTTGGGGAGTGAATGTGGTTTGGTTTGGGGAGTGGATGTGGTTCGGTTTGGGGAGTGAATGTGGTTCGGTTTGGAGAGTGAATGTGGTTTGGTTTTGGGGAGTGGATGTGGTTCGGTTTGGGGAGTGAATGTGGTTCGGTTTGGAGAGTGAATGTGGTTTGGTTTTGGGAGTGAATGTGGTTAGGTTTGGGGGGTGAATGTGGTTCGGTTTGGGGAGTGAATGTGGTTCGGTTTGGAGAGTGAATGTGGTTTGGTTTTGGGAGTGAATGTGGTTCGGTTTGGGAAGTGAATGTGGTTCGGTTTGGGGAGTGAATGTGGTTCGGTTTGGGGCGTGAATGTGGTTCATTTTGGGGAGTTGATGTTGTTCGGTTTGGGGAGTGAAGGTGGTTCGGTTTGGAGAGTGAATGTGGTTTGGTTTGGGGAGTGAATGTGGTTCGGTTTAGGGAGTGAATGTGGTTCGGTTTGGGGAGTGAATGTGGTTCATTTTGGGGAGTTGATGTGGTTCATTTTGGGGAGTTGATGTGGTTCATTTTGGGGAGTTTATGTGGTTTGGTTTGGAGAGTGAATGTGGTTCGGTTTGGGGAGTGAATGTGGTTCGGTTTGGGGAGTGAATGTGGTTCGGTTTAGAGAGTGCATGTGGTTCGGTTTAGGGAGTGAATGTAGTTCGGTTTGGGGAGTGAATGTGGTTCGGTTTGGAGAGTGAATGTAGTTCGGTTTAGCGAGTGAATGTGGTTTGGTTTGGGGAGTGAATGTGCTTCGGTTTGGGGAGTGAATGTGGTTCGGTTTGGGGAGTGAATTTGGTTCGGTTTGGGGAGTGAATGTGGTTCGGTTTAGGGAGTGAATGTGGTTTGGTTTAGCGAGTGAATGTAGTTCGGTTTAGCGAGTGAATGTGGTTTGGTTTGGGGAGTGAATGTGGTTCGGTTTGGGGAGTGAATGTGGTTCGGTTTGCGGAGTGAATGTGGTTCGGTTTAGCGAGTGAATGTGGTTCAGTTTGGGGAGTGAATGTGGTTCAGTTTAGCGAGTGAATGTAGTTCAGTATGGGGAGTGAATGTGGTTCGGTTTAGCGAGTGAATGTAGTTCGGTTTGGGGAGTGAATGTGGTTTGGTTTAGCGAGTGAATTTAGTTCGGTTTAGAGAGTGCATGTGGTTTGGTTTAGCGAGTGAATGTAGTTCGGTTTAGCGAGTGAATGTGGTTCGGTTTGGGGAGTGAATGTGGTTCGGTTTAGCGAGTGAATGTAGTTCGGTTTAGCGAGTGAATGTGGTTTGGTTTGGGGAGTGAATGTGCTTCGGTTTGGGGAGTGAATGTGGTTCGGTTTGGGGAGTGAATGTGGTTCGGTTTGGGGAGTGAATGTGGTTCGGTTTGGGGAGTGAATGTGGTTCGGTTTAGGGAGTGAATGTGGTTTGGTTTGGGGAGTGAATGTGGTTCGGTTTGGGGGTGAATGTGGTTCATTTTGGGGAGTTGATGTGGTTCGGTTTGGGGAGTGAGTGTGGTTTGGTTTGGAGAGTGAATGTGGTTTGGTTTAGGGAGTGAATGTGGTGTGCTTTGGGAAGTGAATGTGGTTCGGTTTGGGGAGTGAATGTGGTTCGGTTTGTGGAGTGAATGTGGTTCATTTTGGGGAGTTAATGTGGTTCGGTTTGGGGAGTGAATGTGGTTCAGTTTGGGGAGTGAATGTGGTTCAGTTTGGGGAGTGAATGTGGTTCAGTTTGGGGAGTGAATGTGGTTCGGTTTGGGGAGTGAATGTGGTTTGGTTTGGGGAGTGAATGTGGTTCGGTTTGGGGAGTGAATGTGGTTCAGTTTGGGGAGTGAATGTGGTTCTGTTTAGGGAGTGAACATGGTTCAGTTTGGGGAGTGAATGTGGTTCATTTTGGGGAGTTAATGTGGTTCATTTTGGGGAGTTTATGTGGTTCATTTTGGGGAGTTTATGTGGTTTGGTTTGGAGAGTGAATGTAGTTCGGTTTGGGGAGTGAATGTGGTTCGGTTTAGAGAGTGCATGTGGTTCGGTTTAGGGAGTGAATGTAGTTCGGTTTGGGGAGTGAATGTGGTTCGGTTTGGAGAGTGAATGTAGTTTGGTTTAGCGAGTGAATGTGGTTTGGTTTGGGGAGTGAATGTAGTTCGGTTTAGCGAGTGAATGTGGTTTGGTTTGGGGAGTGAATGTGGTTCGGTTTAGCGAGTGAATGTGGTTCGGTTTGGGGAGTGAATGTGGTTCGGTTTGGGGAGTGAATGTGGTTCGGTTTAAGGAGTGAATGTGGTTTGGTTTGGGGAGTGAATGTGGTTTGGTTTAGAGAGTGCACGTGGTTCGGTTTAGTGAGTGAATGTAGTTCGGTTTGGGGAGTGAATGTGGTTCGGTTTAGGGAGTGAATGTAGTTCGGCTTAGGGAGAGAATGTAGTTCGGTTTGGGGAGTGAATGTGGTTCGGTTTGGAGAGTGAATGTGGTTTGGTTTGGGGAGTGAATATGGTTCGGTTTAGGGAGTGAATGTGGTTCGGTTTGGGGAGTGAATGTGGTTCAGTTTGGGGAGTGAATGTGGTTCGGTTTAGCGAGTGAATGTGGTTCGGTTTGGGGAGTGAATGTGGTTCGGTTTGGGGAGTGAATGTGGTTCGGTTTAGAGAGTGCATGTTGTTCGGTTTTGGGAGTGAATGTAGTTCGGTTTGGGGAGGAATGTGGTTCGGTTTGGAGAGTGAATGTAGTTCGGTTTAGCGAGTGAATGTGGTTTGGTTTGGGGAGTGAATGTGCTTCGGTTTGGGGAGTGAATGTGGTTCGGTTTGGGGAGTGAATGTGGTTCGGTTTGGGGAGTGAATGTGGTTCGGTTTGGGGAGTGAATGTGGTTCGGTTTAGGGAGTGAATGTGGTTTGGTATAGCGAGTGAATGTAGTTCGGTTTAGCGAGTGAATGTGGTTTGGTTTGGGGAGTGAATGTGGTTCGGTTTGGGGAGTGAATGTGGTTCGGTTTGGGGAGTGAATGTGGTTCGGTTTAGCGAGTGAATGTGGTTCGGTTTAGCGAGTGAATGTAGTTCGGTTTGGGGAGTGAATGTGGTTCCGTTTAGCGAGTGAATGTAGTTCGGTTTGGGGAGTGAATGTGGTTCGGTTTAGCGAGTGAATGTAGTTCGGTTTGGGGAGTGAATGTGGTTCGGTTTAGGGAGTGAATGTGGTTCGGTTTGGAGAGTGAATGTGGTTCGGCTTAGCGAGTGAATGTAGTTCGGTTTGGGGAGTGAATGTGGTTCGGTTTGGAGAGTGAATGTGGTTTGGTTTGGGGAGTGAATGTGGTTCCGTTTGGGGAGTGAATATGGTTCGGTTTAGGGAGTGAATGTGGTTTGGTTTGGGGAGTGAATGTGGCTCCGTTTGGGGAGTGAATATGGTTCGGTTTAGGGAGTGAATGTGGTTCGGTTTGGGGAGTGAATGTGGTTCATTTTGGGGAGTTGATGTGGTTCATTTTGGGGAGTTGATGTGGTTCATTTTGGGGAGTTTATGTGGTTCGGTTTGGAGAGTGAATGTGGTTCGGTTTGGGGAGTGAATGTGGTTCGGTTTAGAGAGTGCATGTGGTTCGGTTTAGGGAGTGAATGTAGTTCGGTTTGGGGAGTGAATGTGGTTCGGTTTGGAGAGTGAATGTAGTTCAGTTCAGCGAGTGAATGTGGTTTGGTTTGGGGAGTGAATGTGCTTCGGTTTGGGGAGTGAATGTGGTTCGGTTTGGGGAGTGAATGTGGTTCGGTTTGGGGAGTGAATGTGGTTCGGTTTGGGGAGTGAATGTGGGTCGGTTTAGGGAGTGAATGTGGTTTGGTTTAGCGAGTGAATGTAGTTCGGTTTAGCGAGTGAATGTGGTTTGGTTTGGGGAGTGAATGTGGTTCGGTTTGGGGAGTGAATGTGGTTCGGTTTGGGGAGTGAATGTGGTTCGGTTTAGTGAGTGAATGTGGTTCGGTTTAGCGAGTGAATGTCGTTCGGTTTGGGGAGTGAATGTGGTTCGGTTTAGCGAGTGAATGTAGTTCGGTTTGGGGGGTGAATGTGGTTCGGTTTAGCGAGTGAATGTAGTTCGGTTTGGGGAGTGAATGTGGTTCGGTTTAGCGAGTGAATGTAGTTGAGTTTAGAGAGTGCATGTGGTTTGGTTTAGCGAGTGAATGTGGTTCGGTTTGGGGAGTGCATGTGGTTCGGTTTAGCAAGTGAATGTGGTTCGGTTTGGGGAGTGAATGTGGTTCGGTTTAGCGAGTGAATGTAGTTCGGTTTAGCGAGTGAATGTGGTTTGGTTTGGGGAGTGAATGTGCTTCGGTTTGGGGAGTGAATGTGGTTCGGTTTGGGGAGTGAATGTGGTTCGGTTTGGGGAGTGAATGTGGTTCAGTTTGGGGAGTGAATGTGGTTCGGTTTGGGGAGTGAATGTGGTTCGGTTTAGCGAGTGAATGTAGTTCGGTTTAGCGAGTGAATGTGGTTTGGTTTGGGGAGTGAATGTGCTTCGGTTTGGGGAGTGAATGTGGTTCGGTTTGGGGAGTGAATGTGGTTCGGTTTGGGGAGTGAATGTGGTTCAGTTTGGGGAGTGAATGTGGTTCGGTTTAGGGAGTGAATGTGGTTTGGTTTGGGGAGTGAAGTGGTTCGGTTTGGGGGTGAATGTGGTTTATTTTGGGGAGTTGATGTGGTTCGGTTTGGGGAGTGAATGTGGTTTGGTTTAGGGAGTGAATGTGGTGTGCTTTGGGGAGTGAATGTGGTTCGGTTTGGGAGTGAATGTGGTTCGGTTTGTGGAGTGAATGTGGTTCATTTTGGGGAGTTGATGTGGTTCGGTTTGGGGAGTGAATGTGGTTTGGTTTGGGGAGTGATCGTGGTTCAGTTTGGGGAGTGAATGTGGTTCAGTTTGGGGAGTGAATGTGGTTTGGTTTGGGGAGTGAATGTGGTTTGGTTTGGGGAGTGATCGTGGTTCAGTTTGGGGAGTGAATGTGGTTCAGTTTGGGGAGTGAATGTGGTTTGGTTTGGGGAGTGAATGTGGTTCGGTTTGGGGAGTGAATGTGGTTCAGTTTGGGGAGTGAATGTGGTTCGGTTTAGGGAGTGAACGTTGTTCAGTTTGGGGAGTGAATGTGGTTCATTTTGGGGAGTTGATGTGGTTCATTTTGGGGAGTTGATGTGGTTCATTTTGGGGAGTTTATGTGGTTCATTTTGGGGAGTTTATGTGGTTTGGTTTGGAGAGTGAATGTAGTTCGGTTTGGGGAGTGAATGTGGTTCGGTTTAGAGAGTGCATGTGGTTCGGTTTAGGGAGTGAATGTAGTTCGGTTTGGGGAGTGAATGTGGTTCGGTTTGGAGAGTGAATGTAGTTCGGATGAGCGAATGAATGTGGTTTGGTTTGGGGAGTGAATGTGGTTCGGTTTAGCGAGTGAATGTGGTTCGGTTTAGGGAGTGAATGTGGTTCGGTTTAGGGAGTGAATGTGGTTCGGTTTGGGGAGTGAATGTGGTTCAGTTTGGGGAGTGAATGTGGTTCAGTTTCGGGAGTGAATGTGGTTCGGTTTGGGGAGTGAATGTGGTTCGGTTTGGGGAGTGAATGTGGTTCGGTTTGGGGAGTGAATGCGGTTCGGTTTAGGGAATGAATGTGGTTTGGTTTGGGGAGTTGATGTGGTTCGGTTTGGAGAGTGGATGTGGTTTGGTTTTGGGAGTGAATGTGGTTCATTTTGGGGAGTTGATGTGGTTCAGTTTGGGGAGTGAATGTGGTTCGGTTTGGAGAGTGGATGTGGTTTGGTTTTGGGAGTGAATGTGGTTCATTTTGGGGAGTTGATGTGGTTCGGTTTGGGGAGTGAATGTGGTTCGGTTTGGAGAGTGAATGTGGTTTGGTTTGGGGAGTGAATGTGGTTCGGTTTGGGGAGTGAATGTGGTTCGGTTTGGAGAGTGAATGTGGTTTGGTTTGGGGAGTGAATGTGGTTCGGTTTGGGGAGTGAATGTGGTTTGGTTTGGGGAGTGGATGTGGTTCGGTTTGGGGAGTGAATGTGGTTCGGTTTGGAGAGTGAATGTGGTTTGGTTTTGGGGAGTGGATGTGGTTCGGTTTGGGGAGTGAATGTGGTTCGGTTTGGAGAGTGAATGTGGTTTGGTTTTGGGAGTGAATATGGTTAGGTTTGGGGGGTGAATGTGGTTCGGTTTGGGGAGTGAATGTGGTTCGGTTTGGAGAGTGAATGTGGTTTGGTTTTGGGAGTGAATGTGGTTCGGTTTGGGAAGTGAATGTGGTTCGGTTTGGGGAGTGAATGTGGTTCGGTTTGGGGCGTGAATGTGGTTCATTTTGGGGAGTTGATGTTGTTCGGTTTGGGGAGTGAAGGTGGTTCGGTTTGGAGAGTGAATGTGGTTTGGTTTGGGGAGTGAATGTGGTTCGGTTTAGGGAGTGAATGTGGTTCGGTTTGGGGAGTGAATGTGGTTCATTTTGGGGAGTTGATGTGGTTCATTTTGGGGAGTTGATGTGGTTCATTTTGGGGAGTTTATGTGGTTTGGTTTGGAGAGTGAATGTGGTTCGGTTTGGGGAGTGAATGTGGTTCGGTTTGGGGAGTGAATGTGGTTCGGTTTAGAGAGTGCATGTGGTTCGGTTTAGGGAGTGAATGTAGTTCGGTTTGAGAAGTGAATGTGGTTCGGTTTGGAGAGTGAATGTAGTTCGGTTTAGCGAGTGAATGTGGTTTGGTTTTGGGAGTGAATGTGCTTCGGTTTGGGGAGTGAATGTGGTTCGGTTTGGGGAGTGAATTTGGTTCGGTTTGGGGAGTGAATGTGGTTCGGTTTAGGGAGTGAATGTGGTTTGGTTTAGCGAGTGAATGTAGTTCGGTTTAGCGAGTGAATGTGGTTTGGTTTGGGGAGTGAATGTGGTTCGGTTTGGGGAGTGAATGTGGTTCGGTTTGCGGAGTGAATGTGGTTCGGTTTAGCGAGTGAATGTGGTTCAGTTTGGGGAGTGAATGTGGTTCAGTTTAGCGAGTGAATGTAGTTCAGTTTGGGGAGTGAATGTGGTTCGGTTTAGCGAGTGAATGTAGTTCGGTTTGGGGAGTCAATGTGGTTTGGTTTAGCGAGTGAATTTAGTTCGGTTTAGAGAGTGCATGTGGTTTGGTTTAGCGAGTGAATGTAGTTCGGTTTAGCGAGTGAATGTGGTTCGGTTTGGGGAGTGAATGTGGTTCGGTTTAGCGAGTGAATGTAGTTCGGTTTAGCGAGTGAATGTGGTTTGGTTTGGGGAGTGAATGTGCTTCGGTTTGGGGAGTG
This sequence comes from Myxine glutinosa, assembly GCF_964187855.1. Classification (NCBI taxonomy): domain Eukaryota; kingdom Metazoa; phylum Chordata; class Myxini; order Myxiniformes; family Myxinidae; genus Myxine; species Myxine glutinosa. Next base: position 161,099,644 of record NC_136262.1, read on the forward strand.
AATGTGGTTCGGTTTGGGGAGTGAATGTGGTTCGGTTTGGGGAGTGAATGTGGTTCGGTTTGGGGAGTGAATGTGGTTCGGTTTAGGGAGTGAATGTGGTTTGGTTTGGGGAGTGAATGTGGTTCGGTTTGGGGGTGAATGTGGTTCATTTTGGGGAGTTGATGTGGTTCGGTTTGGGGAGTGAGTGTGGTTTGGTTTGGAGAGTGAATGTGGTTTGGTTTAGGGAGTGAATGTGGTGTGCTTTGGGAAGTGAATGTGGTTCGGTTTGGGGAGTGAATGTGGTTCGGTTTGTGGAGTGAATGTGGTTCATTTTGGGGAGTTAATGTGGTTCGGTTTGGGGAGTGAATGTGGTTCAGTTTGGGGAGTGAATGTGGTTCAGTTTGGGGAGTGAATGTGGTTCAGTTTGGGGAGTGAATGTGGTTCGGTTTGGGGAGTGAATGTGGTTTGGTTTGGGGAGTGAATGTGGTTCGGTTTGGGGAGTGAATGTGGTTCAGTTTGGGGAGTGAATGTGGTTCGGTTTAGGGAGTGAACATGGTTCAGTTTGGGGAGTGAATGTGGTTCATTTTGGGGAGTTAATGTGGTTCATTTTGGGGAGTTTATGTGGTTCATTTTGGGGAGTTTATGTGGTTTGGTTTGGAGAGTGAATGTAGTTCGGTTTGGGGAGTGAATGTGGTTCGGTTTAGAGAGTGCATGTGGTTCGGTTTAGGGAGTGAATGTAGTTCGGTTTGGGGAGTGAATGTGGTTCGGTTTGGAGAGTGAATGTAGTTTGGTTTAGCGAGTGAATGTGGTTTGGTTTGGGGAGTGAATGTAGTTCGGTTTAGCGAGTGAATGTGGTTTGGTTTGGGGAGTGAATGTGGTTCGGTTTAGCGAGTGAATGTGGTTCGGTTTGGGGAGTGAATGTGGTTCGGTTTGGGGAGTGAATGTGGTTCGGTTTAAGGAGTGAATGTGGTTTGGTTTGGGGAGTGAATGTGGTTCGGTTTAGCGAGTGAATGTGGTTCGGTTTGGGGAGTGAATGTGGTTCGGTTTGGGGAGTGAATGTGGTTCGGTTTGGGGAGTGAATGTGGTTCGGTTTAGGGAGTGAATGTGGTTCGGTTTGGGGAGTGAATGTGGTTCGGTTTGGGGAGTGAATGTGGTTCGGTTTGGGGAGTGAATGTGGTTCGGTTTGGGGAGTGAATGTGGTTCGGTTTGGAGAGTGGATGTGGTTTGGTTTTGGGAGTGAATGTGGTTCGATTTGGGGAGTTGATGTGGTTCGGTTTGGAGAGTGGATGTGGTTTGGTTTTGGGAGTGAATGTGGTTCATTTTGGGGAGTTGATGTGGTTCGGTTTGGGGAGTGAATGTGGTTCGGTTTGGAGAGTGAATGTGGTTCGGTTTGGAGAGTGAATGTGGTTCGGTTTGGGGAGTGAATGTGGTTCGGTTTGGAGAGTGAATGTGGTTCGGTTTGGAGAGTGAATGTGGTTCGGTTTGGGGAGTGAATGCGGTTCGGTTTGGAGAGTGAATGTGATTCGGTTTGGGGAGTGAATATGGTTCGGTTTAGGGAGTGAATGTGGTTCGGTTTGGGGAGTGAATGTGGTTCGGTTTAGGGAGTGAATGTGGTTTGGTTTTGGGAGTGAATGTGGTTTGGTTTGGGGAGTGAATGTGGTTCGGTTTATGGAGTGAATGTGGTTCAGTTTATGGAGTGAATGTGGTTCAGTTTAGGGAGTGAATGTGGTTCGGTTTAGGGAGTGAATGTGGTTCGGTTTAGGGAGTGGATGTGGTTCGGTTTTGGGAGTGCATGTAGTTTGGTTTGGGGAGTGAATGTGGTTCGGTTTATGGAGTGAATGTGGTTCGGTTTGGAGAGTGAATGTGGTTCTGTTTGGGGAGTGAATGTGGTTCGGTTTAGGGAGTGAATGTGGTTCGGTTTAGGGAGTGAACGTGGTGCAGGTTAGGGAGTGAATGTGGTTCGGTTTGGGGAGTGAATGTGGTTCTGTTTGGGGAGTGAATGTGGTTCGGTTTGGGGAGTGAATGTGGTTCGGATTAGGGAGTGAATGTGGTTCGGTTTGGAGAGTGAATGTGGTTCGGTTTAGGGAGTGAATGTGGTTCGGTTTGGGGAGTGAATGTGGTTCAGTTTGGGGAGTGAATGTGGTTCGGTTTAGGGAGTAAATGTGGTTCATTTTGGAGAGTTGATGTGGTTTATTTTGGGGAGTTGATGTGGTTCATTTTGGGGAGTTTATGTGGTTCGGTTTGGAGAGTGAATGTGGTTCGGTTTGGGAAGTGAATGTGGTGCGGTTTGGGGAGTGAATGTGGTTCGGTTTGGGGAGTAAATGTGGTTTGGTTTGGGGAGTGAATGTGGTTCGGTTTAGGGAGTGAATGTAGTTCTGTTTATGGAGTGAATGTTGTGTGGTTTGGGGAGTGAATGACTGAATGTGGTTCGGTTTGGGGAGTGAATGTTGTTCGGTTTGGGGAGTGAATGTGGTTCGGTTTAGGGAGTGAATGCGGTTCGGTTTGGAGAGTGGATGTGGTTTGGTTTTGGGAGTGAATGTGATTCGGTTTGGGGAGTGAATATGGTTCGGTTTAGGGAGTGAATGTGGTTCGGTTTGGGGAGTGAATGTGGTTCGGTTTAGGGAGTGAATGTGGTTTGGTTTTGGGAGTGAATGTGGTTTGGTTTGGGGAGTGAATGTGGTTCGGTTTATGGAGTGAATGTGGTTCAGTTTAGGGAGTGAATGTGGTTCAGTTTAGGGAGTGAATGTGGTTCGGTTTAGGGAGTGAATGTGGTTCGGTTGAGGGAGTGGATGTGGTTCGGTTTTGGGAGTGAATGTAGTTTGGTTTGGGGAGTGAATGTGGTTCGGTTTATGGAGTGAATGTGGTTCGGTTTGGAGAGTGAATGTGGTTTGGTTTTGGGAGTGAATGTTGTTTGGTTTGGGGAGTGAATGTGGTTCGGTTTATGGAGTGAATGTGGTTCGGTTTGGAGAGTGAATGTGGTTCGGTTTAGGGAGTGAATGTGGTTCGGTTTAGGGAGTGAACGTGGTTCGGGTCAGGGAGTGAATGTGGTTCGGTTTGGGGAGTGAATGTGGTTCGGTTTGGGGAGTGAATGTGGTTCGGTTTGGGGAGTGAATGTGGTTCGGTTTAGGGAGTGAATGTGGTTCGGTTTGGAGAGTGAATGTGGTTCGGTTTAGGGAGTGAATGTGGTTCGGTTTGGGGAGTGAATGTGGTTCAGTTTGGGGAGTGAATGTGGTTCAGTTTGGGGAGTGAATGTGGTTTGGTTTAGGGAGTAAATGTGGTTCATTTTGGGGAGTTGATGTGGTTTATTTTGGCGAGTTGATGTGGTTCATTTTGGGGAGTTTATGTGGTTCGGTTTGGAGAGTGAATGTGGTTCGGTTTGGGAAGTGAATGTGGTGCGGTTTGGGGAATGAATGTGGTTCGGTTTGGGGAGTAAATGTGGTTTGGTTTGGGGAGTGAATGTGGTTCGGTTTAGGGAGTGAATGTAGTTCTGTTTATGGAGTGAATGTTGTGTGGTTTGGGGAGTGAATGTGGTTTGGTTTAGAGAGTGCACGTGGTTCGGTTTTGGGAGTGAATGTGGTTCGGTTTGGGGAGTGAATGTGGTTCGATTTAGAGAGTGCATGTGGTTCGGTCTAGGGAGTGAATGTAGTTCGGTTTAGGGAGTGAATGTTGTGTGGTTTGGGGAGTGAATGTGGTTTGGTTTAGAGAGTGCACGTGGTTCGGTTTAGTGAGTGAATGTAGTTCGGTTTGGGGAGTGAATGTGGTTCGGTTTAGGGAGTGAATGTAGTTCGGCTTAGGGAGAGAATGTAGTTCGGTTTGGGGAGTGAATGTGGTTCGGTTTGGAGAGTGAATGTGGTTTGGTTTGGGGAGTGAATATGGTTCGGTTTAGGGAGTGAATGTGGTTCGGTTTGGGGAGTGAATGTGGTTCAGTTTGGGGAGTGAATGTGGTTCGGTTTAGCGAGTGAATGTGGTTCGGTTTGGGGAGTGAATGTGGTTCATTTTGGGGAGTTGATGTGGTTCATTTTGGGGAGTTGATGTGGTTCATTTTGGGGAGTTTATGTGGTTCGGTTTGGAGAGTGAATGTGGCTCGGTTTGGGGAGTGAATGTGGTTCGGTTTAGAGAGTGCATGTTGTTCGGTTTTGGGAGTGAATGTAGTTCGGTTTGGGGAGGAATGTGGTTCGGTTTGGAGAGTGAATGTAGTTCGGTTTAGCGAGTGAATGTGGTTTGGTTTGGGGAGTGAATGTGCTTCGGTTTGGGGAGTGAATGTGGTTCGGTTTGGGGAGTGAATGTGGTTCGGTTTGGGGAGTGAATGTGGTTCGGTTTGGGGAGTGAATGTGGTTCGGTTTAGGGAGTGAATGTGGTTTGGTATAGCGAGTGAATGTAGTTCGGTTTAGCGAGTGAATGTGGTTTGGTTTGGGGAGTGAATGTGGTTCGGTTTGGGGAGTGAATGTGGTTCGGTTTGGGGAGTGAATGTGGTTCGGTTTGGGGAGTGAATGTGGTTCGGTTTAGCGAGTGAATGTGGTTCGGTTTAGCGAGTGAATGCCGTTCGGTTTGGGGAGTGAATGTGGTTCCGTTTAGCGAGTGAATGTAGTTCGGTTTGGGGAGTGAATGTGGTTCGGTTTAGCGAGTGAATGTAGTTCGGTTTGGGGAGTGAATGTGGTTCGGTTTGGAGAGTGAATGTGGTTCGGTTTGGGGAGTGAATGCGGTTCGGTTTGGAGAGTGAATGTGATTCGGTTTGGGGAGTGAATATGGTTCGGTTTAGGGAGTGAATGTGGTTCGGTTTGGGGAGTGAATGTGGTTCGGTTTAGGGAGTGAATGTAGTTCTGTTTATGGAGTGAATGTTGTGTGGTTTGGGGAGTGAATGACTGAATGTGGTTCGGTTTGGGGAGTGAATGTTGTTCGGTTTGGGGAGTGAATGTGGTTCGGTTTAGGGAGTGAATGCGGTTCGGTTTGGAGAGTGGATGTGGTTTGGTTTTGGGAGTGAATGTGATTCGGTTTGGGGAGTGAATATGGTTCGGTTTAGGGAGTGAATGTGGTTCGGTTTGGGGAGTGAATGTGGTTCGGTTTAGGGAGTGAATGTGGTTTGGTTTTGGGAGTGAATGTGGTTTGGTTTGGGGAGTGAATGTGGTTCGGTTTATGGAGTGAATGTGGTTCGGTTTGGGGAGTGAATGTGGTTCGGTTTGGGGAGTGAATGTGGTTCGGTTTAGGGAGTGAATGTGGTTCGGTTTGGAGAGTGAATGTGGTTCGGTTTGGGGAGTGAATGTGGTTCGGTTTGGGGAGTGAATGTGGTTCAGTTTGGGGAGTGAATGTGGTTTGGTTTAGGGAGTAAATGTGGTTCATTTTGGGGAGTTGATGTGGTTTATTTTGGCGAGTTGATGTGGTTCATTTTGGGGAGTTTATGTGGTTCGGTTTGGAGAGTGAATGTGGTTCGGTTTGGGAAGTGAATGTGGTGCGGTTTGGGGAATGAATGTGGTTCGGTTTGGGGAGTAAATGTGGTTTGGTTTGGGGAGTGAATGTGGTTCGGTTTAGGGAGTGAATGTAGTTCTGTTTATGGAGTGAATGTTGTGTGGTTTGGGGAGTGAATGTGGTTTGGTTTAGAGAGTGCACGTGGTTCGGTTTTGGGAGTGAATGTGGTTCGGTTTGGGGAGTGAATGTGGTTCGATTTAGAGAGTGCATGTGGTTCGGTCTAGGGAGTGAATGTAGTTCGGTTTAGGGAGTGAATGTTGTGTGGTTTGGGGAGTGAATGTGGTTTGGTTTAGAGAGTGCACGTGGTTCGGTTTAGTGAGTGAATGTAGTTCGGTTTGGGGAGTGAATGTGGTTCGGTTTAGGGAGTGAATGTAGTTCGGCTTAGGGAGAGAATGTAGTTCGGTTTGGGGAGTGAATGTGGTTCGGTTTGGAGAGTGAATGTGGTTTGGTTTGGGGAGTGAATATGGTTCGGTTTAGGGAGTGAATGTGGTTCGGTTTGGGGAGTGAATGTGGTTCAGTTTGGGGAGTGAATGTGGTTCGGTTTAGCGAGTGAATGTGGTTCGGTTTGGGGAGTTGATGTGGTTCATTTTGGGGAGTTGATGTGGTTCATTTTGGGGAGTTTATGTGGTTCGGTTTGGAGAGTGAATGTGGTTCGGTTTGGGGAGTGAATGTGGTTCGGTTTAGAGAGTGCATGTTGTTCGGTTTTGGGAGTGAATGTAGTTCGGTTTGGGGAGGAATGTGGTTCGGTTTGGAGAGTGAATGTAGTTCGGTTTAGCGAGTGAATGTGGTTTGGTTTGGGGAGTGAATGTGCTTCGGTTTGGGGAGTGAATGTGGTTCGGTTTGGGGAGTGAATGTGGTTCGGTTTGGGGAGTGAATGTGGTTCGGTTTGGGGAGTGAATGTGGTTCGGTTTAGGGAGTGAATGTGGTTTGGTATAGCGAGTGAATGTAGTTCGGTTTAGCGAGTGAATGTGGTTTGGTTTGGGGAGTGAATGTGGTTCGGTTTGGGGAGTGAATGTGGTTCGGTTTGGGGAGTGAATGTGGTTCGGTTTAGCGAGTGAATGTGGTTCGGTTTAGCGAGTGAATGTCGTTCGGTTTGGGGAGTGAATGTGGTTCCGTTTAGCGAGTGAATGTAGTTCGGTTTGGGGAGTGAATGTGGTTCGGTTTAGCGAGTGAATGTAGTTCGGTTTGGGGAGTGAATGTGGTTCGGTTTAGGGAGTGAATGTGGTTCGGTTTGGAGAGTGAATGTGGTTCGGCTTAGCGAGTGAATGTAGTTCGGTTTGGGGAGTGAATGTGGTTCGGTTTGGAGAGTGAATGTGGTTTGGTTTGGGGAGTGAATGTGGTTCGGTTTAGGGAGTGAATGTGGTTTGGTTTGGGGAGTGAATGTGGCTCCGTTTGGGGAGTGAATATGGTTCGGTTTAGGGAGTGAATGTGGTTCGGTTTGGGGAGTGAATGTGGTTCATTTTGGGGAGTTGATGTGGTTCATTTTGGGGAGTTGATGTGGTTCATTTTGGGGAGTTTATGTGGTTCGGTTTGGAGAGTGAATGTGGTTCGGTTTGGGGAGTGAATGTGGTTCGGTTTAGAGAGTGCATGTGGTTCGGTTTAGGGAGTGAATGTAGTTCGGTTTGGGGAGTGAATGTGGTTCGGTTTGGAGAGTGAATGTAGTTCAGTTCAGCGAGTGAATGTGGTTTGGTTTGGGGAGTGAATGTGCTTCGGTTTGGGGAGTGAATGTGGTTCGGTTTGGGGAGTGAATGTGGTTCGGTTTGGGGAGTGAATGTGGTTCGGTTTGGGGAGTGAATGTGGGTCGGTTTAGGGAGTGAATGTGGTTTGGTTTAGCGAGTGAATGTAGTTCGGTTTAGCGAGTGAATGTGGTTTGGTTTGGGGAGTGAATGTGGTTCGGTTTGGGGAGTGAATGTGGTTCGGTTTGGGGAGTGAATGTGGTTCGGTTTAGTGAGTGAATGTGGTTCGGTTTAGCGAGTGAATGTCGTTCGGTTTGGGGAGTGAATGTGGTTCGGTTTAGCGAGTGAATGTAGTTCGGTTTGGGGGGTGAATGTGGTTCGGTTTAGCGAGTGAATGTAGTTCGGTTTGGGGAGTGAATGTGGTTCGGTTTAGCGAGTGAATGTAGTTGAGTTTAGAGAGTGCATGTGGTTTGGTTTAGCGAGTGAATGTAGTTCGGTTTAGCAAGTGAATGTGGTTCGGTTTGGGGAGTGAATGTGGTTCGGTTTAGCGAGTGAATGTAGTTCGGTTTAGCGAGTGAATGTGGTTTGGTTTGGGGAGTGAATGTGCTTCGGTTTGGGGAGTGAATGTGGTTCGGTTTGGGGAGTGAATGTGGTTCGGTTTGGGGAGTGAATGTGGTTCGGTTTGGGGAGTGAATGTGGTTCGGTTTAGGGAGTGAATGTGGTTTGGTTTGGGGAGTGAAGTGGTTCGGTTTGGGGGTGAATGTGGTTTATTTTGGGGAGTTGATGTGGTTCGGTTTGGGGAGTGAGTGTGGTTCGGTTTGGAGAGTGAATGTGGTTTGGTTTAGGGAGTGAATGTGGTGTGCTTTGGGGAGTGAATGTGGTTCGGTTTGGGGAGTGAATGTGGTTCGGTTTGTGGAGTGAATGTGGTTCATTTTGGGGAGTTGATGTGGTTCGGTTTGGGGAGTGAATGTGGTTTGGTTTGGGGAGTGATCGTGGTTCAGTTTGGGGAGTGAATGTGGTTCAGTTTGGGGAGTGAATGTGGTTTGGTTTGGGGAGTGAATGTGGTTTGGTTTGGGGAGTGATCGTGGTTCAGTTTGGGGAGTGAATGTGGTTCAGTTTGGGGAGTGAATGTGGTTTGGTTTGGGGAGTGAATGTGGTTCGGTTTGGGGAGTGAATGTGGTTCAGTTTGGGGGAGTGAATGTGGTTCGGTTTAGGGAGTGAACGTTGTTCAGTTTGGGGAGTGAATGTGGTTCATTTTGGGGAGTTGATGTGGTTCATTTTGGGGAGTTGATGTGGTTCATTTTGGGGAGTTTATGTGGTTCATTTTGGGGAGTTTATGTGGTTTGGTTTGGAGAGTGAATGTAGTTCGGTTTGGGGAGTGAATGTGGTTCGGTTTAGAGAGTGCATGTGGTTCGGTTTAGGGAGTGAATGTAGTTCGGTTTGGGGAGTGAATGTGGTTCGGTTTGGAGAGTGAATGTAGTTCGGTTGAGCGAATGAATGTGGTTTGGTTTGGGGAGTGAATGTGGTTCGGTTTAGCGAGTGAATGTGGTTCGGTTTAGGGAGTGAATGTGGTTCGGTTTAGGGAGTGAATGTGGTTCGGTTTGGGGAGTGAATGTGGTTCAGTTTGGGGAGTGAATGTGGTTCAGTTTCGGGAGTGAATGTGGTTCGGTTTGGGGAGTGAATGTGGTTCGGTTTGGGGAGTGAATGTGGTTCGGTTTGGGGAGTGAATGCGGTTCGGTTTAGGGAATGAATGTGGTTTGGTTTGGGGAGTTGATGTGGTTCGGTTTGGAGAGTGGATGTGGTTTGGTTTTGGGAGTGAATGTGGTTCATTTTGGGGAGTTGATGTGGTTCAGTTTGGGGAGTGAATGTGGTTCGGTTTGGAGAGTGGATGTGGTTTGGTTTTGGGAGTGAATGTGGTTCATTTTGGGGAGTTGATGTGGTTCGGTTTGGGGAGTGAATGTGGTTCGGTTTGGAGAGTGAATGTGGTTTGGTTTGGGGAGTGAATGTGGTTCGGTTTGGGGAGTGAATGTGGTTCGGTTTGGAGAGTGAATGTGGTTTGGTTTGGGGAGTGAATGTGGTTCGGTTTGGGGAGTGAATGTGGTTTGGTTTGGGGAGTGGATGTGGTTCGGTTTGGGGAGTGAATGTGGTTCGGTTTGGAGAGTGAATGTGGTTTGGTTTTGGGGAGTGGATGTGGTTCGGTTTGGGGAGTGAATGTGGTTCGGTTTGGAGAGTGAATGTGGTTTGGTTTTGGGAGTGAATGTGGTTAGGTTTGGGGGGTGAATGTGGTTCGGTTTGGGGAGTGAATGTGGTTCGGTTTGGAGAGTGAATGTGGTTTGGTTTTGGGAGTGAATGTGGTTCGGTTTGGGAAGTGAATGTGGTTCGGTTTGGGGAGTGAATGTGGTTCGGTTTGGGGCGTGAATGTGGTTCATTTTGGGGAGTTGATGTTGTTCGGTTTGGGGAGTGAAGGTGGTTCGGTTTGGAGAGTGAATGTGGTTTGGTTTGGGGAGTGAATGTGGTTCGGTTTAGGGAGTGAATGTGGTTCGGTTTGGGGAGTGAATGTGGTTCATTTTGGGGAGTTGATGTGGTTCATTTTGGGGAGTTGATGTGGTTCATTTTGGGTAGTTTATGTGGTTTGGTTTGGAGAGTGAATGTGGTTCGGTTTGGGGAGTGAATGTGGTTCGGTTTGGGGAGTGAATGTGGTTCGGTTTAGAGAGTGCATGTGGTTCGGTTTAGGGAGTGAATGTAGTTCGGTTTGGGGAGTGAATGTGGTTCGGTTTGGAGAGTGAATGTAGTTCGGTTTAGCGAGTGAATGTGGTTTGGTTTGGGGAGTGAATGTGCTTCGGTTTGGGGAGTGAATGTGGTTCGGTTTGGGGAGTGAATTTGGTTCGGTTTGGGGAGTGAATGTGGTTCGGTTTAGGGAGTGAATGTGGTTTGGTTTAGCGAGTGAATGTAGTTCGGTTTAGCGAGTGAATGTGGTTTGGTTTGGGGAGTGAATGTGGTTCGGTTTGGGGAGTGAATGTGGTTCGGTTTGCGGAGTGAATGTGGTTCGGTTTAGCGAGTGAATGTGGTTCAGTTTGGGGAGTGAATGTGGTTCAGTTTAGCGAGTGAATGTAGTTCAGTTTGGGGAGTGAATGTGGTTCGGTTTAGCGAGTGAATGTAGTTCGGTTTGGGGAGTGAATGTGGTTTGGTTTAGCGAGTGAATTTAGTTCGGTTTAGAGAGTGCATGTGGTTTGGTTTAGCGAGTGAATGTAGTTCGGTTTAGCGAGTGAATGTGGTTCGGTTTGGGGAGTGAATGTGGTTCGGTTTAGCGAGTGAATGTAGTTCGGTTTAGCGAGTGAATGTGGTTTGGTTTGGGGAGTGAATGTGCTTCGGTTTGGGGAGTGAATGTGGTTCGGTTTGGGGAGTGAATGTGGTTCGGTTTGGGGAGTGAATGTGGTTCGGTTTGGGGAGTGAATGTGGTTCGGTTTAGGGAGTGAATGTGGTTTGGTTTGGGGAGTGAATGTGGTTCGGTTTGGGGGTGAATGTGGTTCATTTTGGGGAGTTGATGTGGTTCGGTTTGGGGAGTGAGTGTGGTTTGGTTTGGAGAGTGAATGTGGTTTGGTTTAGGGAGTGAATGTGGTGTGCTTTGGGAAGTGAATGTGGTTCGGTTTGGGGAGTGAATGTGGTTCGGTTTGTGGAGTGAATGTGGTTCATTTTGGGGAGTTAATGTGGTTCGGTTTGGGGAGTGAATGTGGTTCAGTTTGGGGAGTGAATGTGGTTCAGTTTGGGGAGTGAATGTGGTTCAGTTTGGGGAGTGAATGTGGTTCGGTTTGGGGAGTGAATGTGGTTTGGTTTGGGGAGTGAATGTGGTTCGGTTTGGGGAGTGAATGTGGTTCAGTTTGGGGAGTGAATGTGGTTCGGTTTAGGGAGTGAACATGGTTCAGTTTGGGGAGTGAATGTGGTTCATTTTGGGGAGTTAATGTGGTTCATTTTGGGGAGTTTATGTGGTTCATTTTGGGGAGTTTATGTGGTTTGGTTTGGAGAGTGAATGTAGTTCGGTTTGGGGAGTGAATGTGGTTCGGTTTAGAGAGTGCATGTGGTTCGGTTTAGGGAGTGAATGTAGTTCGGTTTGGGGAGTGAATGTGGTTCGGTTTGGAGAGTGAATGTAGTTTGGTTTAGCGAGTGAATGTGGTTTGGTTTGGGGAGTGAATGTAGTTCGGTTTAGCGAGTGAATGTGGTTTGGTTTGGGGAGTGAATGTGGTTCGGTTTAGCGAGTGAATGTGGTTCGGTTTGGGGAGTGAATGTGGTTCGGTTTGGGGAGTGAATGTGGTTCGGTTTAAGGAGTGAATGTGGTTTGGTTTGGGGAGTGAATGTGGTTCGGTTTAGCGAGTGAATGTGGTTCGGTTTGGGGAGTGAATGTGGTTCGGTTTGGGGAGTGAATGTGGTTCGGTTTGGGGAGTGAATGTGGTTCGGTTTAGGGAGTGAATGTGGTTCGGTTTGGGGAGTGAATGTGGTTCGGTTTGGGGAGTGAATGTGGTTCGGTTTGGGGAGTGAATGTGGTTCGGTTTGGGGAGTGAATGTGGTTCGGTTTGGAGAGTGGATGTGGTTTGGTTTTGGGAGTGAATGTGGTTCGATTTGGGGAGTTGATGTGGTTCGGTTTGGAGAGTGGATGTGGTTTGGTTTTGGGAGTGAATGTGGTTCATTTTGGGGAGTTGATGTGGTTCGGTTTGGGGAGTGAATGTGGTTCGGTTTGGAGAGTGAATGTGGTTCGGTTTGGAGAGTGAATGTGGTTCGGTTTGGGGAGTGAATGTGGTTCGGTTTGGAGAGTGAATGTGGTTCGGTTTGGAGAGTGAATGTGGTTCGGTTTGGGGAGTGAATGCGGTTCGGTTTGGAGAGTGAATGTGATTCGGTTTGGGGAGTGAATATGGTTCGGTTTAGGGAGTGAATGTGGTTCGGTTTGGGGAGTGAATGTGGTTCGGTTTAGGGAGTGAATGTGGTTTGGTTTTGGGAGTGAATGTGGTTTGGTTTGGGGAGTGAATGTGGTTTGGTTTGGGGAGTGAATGTGGCTCCGTTTGGGGAGTGAATATGGTTCGGTTTAGGGAGTGAATGTGGTTCGGTTTGGGGAGTGAATGTGGTTCATTTTGGGGAGTTGATGTGGTTCATTTTGGGGAGTTGATGTGGTTCATTTTGGGGAGTTTATGTGGTTCGGTTTGGAGAGTGAATGTGGTTCGGTTTGGGGAGTGAATGTGGTTCGGTTTAGAGAGTGCATGTGGTTCGGTTTAGGGAGTGAATGTAGTTCGGTTTGGGGAGTGAATGTGGTTCGGTTTGGAGAGTGAATGTAGTTCAGTTCAGCGAGTGAATGTGGTTTGGTTTGGGGAGCGAATGTGCTTCGGTTTGGGGAGTGAATGTGGTTCGGTTTGGGGAGTGAATGTGGTTCGGTTTGGGGAGTGAATGTGGTTCGGTTTGGGGAGTGAATGTGGGTCGGTTTAGGGAGTGAATGTGGTTTGGTTTAGCGAGTGAATGTAGTTCGGTTTAGCGAGTGAATGTGGTTTGGTTTGGGGAGTGAATGTGGTTCGGTTTGGGGAGTGAATGTGGTTCGGTTTGGGGAGTGAATGTGGTTCGGTTTAGTGAGTGAATGTGGTTCGGTTTAGCGAGTGAATGTCGTTCGGTTTGGGGAGTGAATGTGGTTCGGTTTAGCGAGTGAATGTAGTTCGGTTTGGGGGGTGAATGTGGTTCGGTTTAGCGAGTGAATGTAGTTCGGTTTGGGGAGTGAATGTGGTTCGGTTTAGCGAGTGAATGTAGTTGAGTTTAGAGAGTGCATGTGGTTTGGTTTAGCGAGTGAATGTAGTTCGGTTTAGCAAGTGAATGTGGTTCGGTTTGGGGAGTGAATGTGGTTCGGTTTAGCGAGTGAATGTAGTTCGGTTTAGCGAGTGAATGTGGTTTGGTTTGGGGAGTGAATGTGCTTCGGTTTGGGGAGTGAATGTGGTTCGGTTTGGGGAGTGAATGTGGTTCGGTTTGGGGAGTGAATGTGGTTCGGTTTGGGGAGTGAATGTGGTTCGGTTTAGGGAGTGAATGTGGTTTGGTTTGGGGAGTGAAGTGGTTCGGTTTGGGGGTGAATGTGGTTTATTTTGGGGAGTTGATGTGGTTCGGTTTGGGGAGTGAGTGTGGTTCGGTTTGGAGAGTGAATGTGGTTTGGTTTAGGGAGTGAATGTGGTGTGCTTTGGGGAGTGAATGTGGTTCGGTTTGGGGAGTGAATGTGGTTCGGTTTGTGGAGTGAATGTGGTTCATTTTGGGGAGTTGATGTGGTTCGGTTTGGGGAGTGAATGTGGTTTGGTTTGGGGAGTGATCGTGGTTCAGTTTGGGGAGTGAATGTGGTTCAGTTTGGGGAGTGAATGTGGTTTGGTTTGGGGAGTGAATGTGGTTTGGTTTGGGGAGTGATCGTGGTTCAGTTTGGGGAGTGAATGTGGTTCGGTTTAGGGAGTGAACGTTGTTCAGTTTGGGGAGTGAATGTGGTTCATTTTGGGGAGTTGATGTGGTTCATTTTGGGGAGTTGATGTGGTTCATTTTGGGGAGTTTATGTGGTTCATTTTGGGGAGTTTATGTGGTTCATTTTGGGGAGTTTATGTGGTTTGGTTTGGAGAGTGAATGTAGTTCGGTTTGGGGAGTGAATGTGGTTCGGTTTAGAGAGTGCATGTGGTTCGGTTTAGGGAGTGAATGTAGTTCGGTTTGGGGAGTGAATGTGGTTCGGTTTGGAGAGTGAATGTAGTTCGGTTGAGCGAATGAATGTGGTTTGGTTTGGGGAGTGAATGTGGTTCGGTTTAGCGAGTGAATGTGGTTCGGTTTAGGGAGTGAATGTGGTTCGGTTTAGGGAGTGAATGTGGTTCGGTTTGGGGAGTGAATGTGGTTCAGTTTGGGGAGTGAATGTGGTTCAGTTTCGGGAGTGAATGTGGTTCGGTTTGGGGAGTGAATGTGGTTCGGTTTGGGGAGTGAATGTGGTTCGGTTTGGGGAGTGAATGCGGTTCGGTTTAGGGAATGAATGTGGTTTGGTTTGGGGAGTTGATGTGGTTCGGTTTGGAGAGTGGATGTGGTTTGGTTTTGGGAGTGAATGTGGTTCATTTTGGGGAGTTGATGTGGTTCAGTTTGGGGAGTGAATGTGGTTCGGTTTGGAGAGTGGATGTGGTTTGGTTTTGGGAGTGAATGTGGTTCATTTTGGGGAGTTGATGTGGTTCGGTTTGGGGAGTGAATGTGGTTCGGTTTGGAGAGTGAATGTGGTTTGGTTTGGGGAGTGAATGTGGTTCGGTTTGGGGAGTGAATGTGGTTCGGTTTGGAGAGTGAATGTGGTTTGGTTTGGGGAGTGAATGTGGTTCGGTTTGGGGAGTGAATGTGGTTTGGTTTGGGGAGTGGATGTGGTTCGGTTTGGGGAGTGAATGTGGTTCGGTTTGGAGAGTGAATGTGGTTTGGTTTTGGGGAGTGGATGTGGTTCGGTTTGGGGAGTGAATGTGGTTCGGTTTGGAGAGTGAATGTGGTTTGGTTTTGGGAGTGAATGTGGTTAGGTTTGGGGGGTGAATGTGGTTCGGTTTGGGGAGTGAATGTGGTTCGGTTTGTAGAGTGAATGTGGTTTGGTTTTGGGAGTGAATGTGGTTCGGTTTGGGAAGTGAATGTGGTTCGGTTTGGGGAGTGAATGTGGTTCGGTTTGGGGCGTGAATGTGGTTCATTTTGGGGAGTTGATGTTGTTCGGTTTGGGGAGTGAAGGTGGTTCGGTTTGGAGAGTGAATGTGGTTTGGTTTGGGGAGTGAATGTGGTTCGGTTTAGGGAGTGAATGTGGTTCGGTTTGGGGAGTGAATGTGGTTCATTTTGGGGAGTTGATGTGGTTCATTTTGGGGAGTTGATGTGGTTCATTTTGGGGAGTTTATGTGGTTTGGTTTGGAGAGTGAATGTGGTTCGGTTTGGGGAGTGAATGTGGTTCGGTTTGGGGAGTGAATGTGGTTCGGTTTAGAGAGTGCATGTGGTTCGGTTTAGGGAGTGAATGTAGTTCGGTTTGGGGAGTGAATGTGGTTCGGTTTGGAGAGTGAATGTAGTTCGGTTTAGCGAGTGAATGTGGTTTGGTTTGGGGAGTGAATGTGCTTCGGTTTGGGGAGTGAATGTGGTTCGGTTTGGGGAGTGAATTTGGTTCGGTTTGGGGAGTGAATGTGGTTCGGTTTAGGGAGTGAATGTGGTTTGGTTTAGCGAGTGAATGTAGTTCGGTTTAGCGAGTGAATGTGGTTTGGTTTGGGGAGTGAATGTGGTTCGGTTTGGGGAGTGAATGTGGTTCGGTTTGCGGAGTGAATGTGGTTCGGTTTAGCGAGTGAATGTGGTTCAGTTTGGGGAGTGAATGTGGTTCAGTTTAGCGAGTGAATGCAGTTCAGTTTGGGGAGTGAATGTGGTTCGGTTTAGCGAGTGAATGTAGTTCGGTTTGGGGAGTGAATGTGGTTTGGTTTAGCGAGTGAATTTAGTTCGGTTTAGAGAGTGCATGTGGTTTGGTTTAGCGAGTGAATGTAGTTCGGTTTAGCGAGTGAATGTGGTTCGATTTGGGGAGTGAATGTGGTTCGGTTTAGCGAGTGAATGTAGTTCGGTTTAGCGAGTGAATGTGGTTTGGTTTGGGGAGTGAATGTGCTTCGGTTTGGGGAGTGAATGTGGTTCGGTTTGGGGAGTGAATGTGGTTCGGTTTGGGGAGTGAATGTGGTTCGGTTTGGGGAGTGAATGTGGTTCGGTTTAGGGAGTGAATGTGGTTTGGTTTGGGGAGTGAATGTGGTTCGGTTTGGGGGTGAATGTGGTTCATTTTGGGGAGTTGATGTGGTTCGGTTTGGGGAGTGAGTGTGGTTTGGTTTGGAGAGTGAATGTGGTTTGGTTTAGGGAGTGAATGTGGTGTGCTTTGGGAAGTGAATGTGGTTCGGTTTGGGGAGTGAATGTGGTTCGGTTTGTGGAGTGAATGTGGTTCATTTTGGGGAGTTAATGTGGTTCGGTTTGGGGAGTGAATGTGGTTCAGTTTGGGGAGTGAATGTGGTTCAGTTTGGGGAGTGAATGTGGTTCAGTTTGGGGAGTGAATGTGGTTCGGTTTGGGGAGTGAATGTGGTTTGGTTTGGGGAGTGAATGTGGTTCGGTTTGGGGAGTGAATGTGGTTCAGTTTGGGGAGTGAATGTGGTTCGGTTTAGGGAGTGAACATGGTTCAGTTTGGGGAGTGAATGTGGTTCATTTTGGGGAGTTAATGTGGTTCATTTTGGGGAGTTTATGTGGTTCATTTTGGGGAGTTTATGTGGTTTGGTTTGGAGAGTGAATGTAGTTCGGTTTGGGGAGTGAATGTGGTTCGGTTTAGAGAGTGCATGTGGTTCGGTTTAGGGAGTGAATGTAGTTCGGTTTGGGGAGTGAATGTGGTTCGGTTTGGAGAGTGAATGTAGTTTGGTTTAGCGAGTGAATGTGGTTTGGTTTGGGGAGTGAATGTAGTTCGGTTTAGCGAGTGAATGTGGTTTGGTTTGGGGAGTGAATGTGGTTCGGTTTAGCGAGTGAATGTGGTTCGGTTTGGGGAGTGAATGTGGTTCGGTTTGGGGAGTGAATGTGGTTCGGTTTAAGGAGTGAATGTGGTTTGGTTTGGGGAGTGAATGTGGTTCGGTTTAGCGAGTGAATGTGGTTCGGTTTGGGGAGTGAATGTGGTTCGGTTTGGGGAGTGAATGTGGTTCGGTTTGGGGAGTGAATGTGGTTCGGTTTAGGGAGTGAATGTGGTTCGGTTTGGGGAGTGAATGTGGTTCGGTTTGGGGAGTGAATGTGGTTCGGTTTGGGGAGTGAATGTGGTTCGGTTTGGGGAGTGAATGTGGTTCGGTTTGGAGAGTGGATGTGGTTTGGTTTTGGGAGTGAATGTGGTTCGATTTGGGGAGTTGATGTGGTTCGGTTTGGAGAGTGGATGTGGTTTGGTTTTGGGAGTGAATGTGGTTCATTTTGGGGAGTTGATGTGGTTCGGTTTGGGGAGTGAATGTGGTTCGGTTTGGAGAGTGAATGTGGTTCGGTTTGGAGAGTGAATGTGGTTCGGTTTGGGGAGTGAATGTGGTTCGGTTTGGAGAGTGAATGTGGTTCGGTTTGGAGAGTGAATGTGGTTCGGTTTGGGGAGTGAATGCGGTTCGGTTTGGAGAGTGAATGTGATTCGGTTTGGGGAGTGAATATGGTTCGGTTTAGGGAGTGAATGTGGTTCGGTTTGGGGAGTGAATGTGGTTCGGTTTAGGGAGTGAATGTGGTTTGGTTTTGGGAGTGAATGTGGTTTGGTTTGGGGAGTGAATGTGGTTCGGTTTATGGAGTGAATGTGGTTCAGTTTATGGAGTGAATGTGGTTCAGTTTAGGGAGTGAATGTGGTTCGGTTTAGGGAGTGAATGTGGTTCGGTTTAGGGAGTGGATGTGGTTCGGTTTTGGGAGTGCATGTAGTTTGGTTTGGGGAGTGAATGTGGTTCGGTTTATGGAGTGAATGTGGTTCGGTTTGGAGAGTGAATGTGGTTCTGTTTGGGGAGTGAATGTGGTTCGGTTTAGGGAGTGAATGTGGTTCGGTTTAGGGAGTGAACGTGGTGCAGGTTAGGGAGTGAATGTGGTTCGGTTTGGGGAGTGAATGTGGTTCTGTTTGGGGAGTGAATGTGGTTCGGTTTGGGGAGTGAATGTGGTTCGGTTTAGGGAGTGAATGTGGTTCGGTTTGGAGAGTGAATGTGGTTCGGTTTAGGGAGTGAATGTGGTTCGGTTTGGGGAGTGAATGTGGTTCAGTTTGGGGAGTGAATGTGGTTCGGTTTAGGGAGTAAATGTGGTTCATTTTGGAGAGTTGATGTGGTTTATTTTGGGGAGTTGATGTGGTTCATTTTGGGGAGTTTATGTGGTTCGGTTTGGAGAGTGAATGTGGTTCGGTTTGGGAAGTGAATGTGGTGCGGTTTGGGGAGTGAATGTGGTTCGGTTTGGGGAGTAAATGTGGTTTGGTTTGGGGAGTGAATGTGGTTCGGTTTAGGGAGTGAATGTAGTTCTGTTTATGGAGTGAATGTTGTGTGGTTTGGGGAGTGAATGACTGAATGTGGTTCGGTTTGGGGAGTGAATGTTGTTCGGTTTGGGGAGTGAATGTGGTTCGGTTTAGGGAGTGAATGCGGTTCGGTTTGGAGAGTGGATGTGGTTTGGTTTTGGGAGTGAATGTGATTCGGTTTGGGGAGTGAATATGGTTCGGTTTAGGGAGTGAATGTGGTTCGGTTTGGGGAGTGAATGTGGTTCGGTTTAGGGAGTGAATGTGGTTTGGTTTTGGGAGTGAATGTGGGTTGGTTTGGGGAGTGAATGTGGTTCGGTTTATGGAGTGAATGTGGTTCAGTTTAGGGAGTGAATGTGGTTCAGTTTAGGGAGTGAATGTGGTTCGGTTTAGGGAGTGAATGTGGTTCGGTTGAGGGAGTGGATGTGGTTCGGTTTTGGGAGTGAATGTAGTTTGGTTTGGGGAGTGAATGTGGTTCGGTTTATGGAGTGAATGTGGTTCGGTTTGGAGAGTGAATGTGGTTTGGTTTTGGGAGTGAATGTGGTTTGGTTTGGGGAGTGAATGTGGTTCGGTTTATGGAGTGAATGTGGTTCGGTTTGGAGAGTGAATGTGGTTCGGTTTAGGGAGTGAATGTGGTTCGGTTTAGGGAGTGAACGTGGTTCGGGTTAGGGAGTGAATGTGGTTCGGTTTGGGGAGTGAATGTGGTTCGGTTTGGGGAGTGAATGTGGTTCGGTTTGGGGAGTGAATGTGGTTCGGTTTAGGGAGTGAATGTGGTTCGGTTTGGAGAGTGAATGTGGTTCGGTTTAGGGAGTGAATGTGGTTCGGTTTGGGGAGTGAATGTGGTTCAGTTTGGGGAGTGAATGTGGTTTGGTTTAGGGAGTAAATGTGGTTCATTTTGGGGAGTTGATGTGGTTTATTTTGGCGAGTTGATGTGGTTCATTTTGGGGAGTTTATGTGGTTCGGTTTGGAGAGTGAATGTGGTTCGGTTTGGGAAGTGAATGTGGTGCGGTTTGGGGAATGAATGTGGTTCGGTTTGGGGAGTAAATGTGGTTTGGTTTGGGGAGTGAATGTGGTTCGGTTTAGGGAGTGAATGTAGTTCTGTTTATGGAGTGAATGTTGTGTGGTTTGGGGAGTGAATGTGGTTTGGTTTAGAGAGTGCACGTGGTTCGGTTTTGGGAGTGAATGTGGTTCGGTTTGGGGAGTGAATGTGGTTCGATTTAGAGAGTGCATGTGGTTCGGTCTAGGGAGTGAATGTAGTTCGGTTTAGGGAGTGAATGTTGTGTGGTTTGGGGAGTGAATGTGGTTTGGTTTAGAGAGTGCACGTGGTTCGGTTTAGTGAGTGAATGTAGTTCGGTTTGGGGAGTGAATGTGGTTCGGTTTAGGGAGTGAATGTAGTTCGGCTTAGGGAGAGAATGTAGTTCGGTTTGGGGAGTGAATGTGGTTCGGTTTGGAGAGTGAATGTGGTTTGGTTTGGGGAGTGAATATGGTTCGGTTTAGGGAGTGAATGTGGTTCGGTTTGGGGAGTGAATGTGGTTCAGTTTGGGGAGTGAATGTGGTTCGGTTTAGCGAGTGAATGTGGTTCGGTTTGGGGAGTGAATGTGGTTCATTTTGGGGAGTTGATGTGGTTCATTTTGGGGAGTTGATGTGGTTCATTTTGGGGAGTTTATGTGGTTCGGTTTGGAGAGTGAATGTGGTTCGGTTTGGGGAGTGAATGTGGTTCGGTTTAGAGAGTGCATGTTGTTCGGTTTTGGGAGTGAATGTAGTTCGGTTTGGGGAGGAATGTGGTTCGGTTTGGAGAGTGAATGTAGTTCGGTTTAGCGAGTGAATGTGGTTTGGTTTGGGGAGTGAATGTGCTTCGGTTTGGGGAGTGAATGTGGTTCGGTTTGGGGAGTGAATGTGGTTCGGTTTGGGGAGTGAATGTGGTTCGGTTTGGGGAGTGAATGTGGTTCGGTTTAGGGAGTGAATGTGGTTTGGTATAGCGAGTGAATGTAGTTCGGTTTAGCGAGTGAATGTGGTTTGGTTTGGGGAGTGAATGTGGTTCGGTTTGGGGAGTGAATGTGGTTCGGTTTGGGGAGTGAATGTGGTTCGGTTTAGCGAGTGAATGTGGTTCGGTTTAGCGAGTGAATGTCGTTCGGTTTGGGGAGTGAATGTGGTTCCGTTTAGCGAGTGAATGTAGTTCGGTTTGGGGAGTGAATGTGGTTCGGTTTAGCGAGTGAATGTAGTTCGGTTTGGGGAGTGAATGTGGTTCGGTTTAGGGAGTGAATGTGGTTCGGTTTGGAGAGTGAATGTGGTTCGGCTTAGCGAGTGAATGTAGTTCGGTTTGGGGAGTGAATGTGGTTCGGTTTGGAGAGTGAATGTGGTTTGGTTTGGGGAGTGAATGTGGTTCGGTTTAGGGAGTGAATGTGGTTTGGTTTGGGGAGTGAATGTGGCTCCGTTTGGGGAGTGAATATGGTTCGGTTTAGGGAGTGAATGTGGTTCGGTTTGGGGAGTGAATGTGGTTCATTTTGGGGAGTTGATGTGGTTCATTTTGGGGAGTTTATGTGGTTCGGTTTGGAGAGTGAATGTGGTTCGGTTTGGGGAGTGAATGTTGTTCGGTTTAGAGAGTGCATGTGGTTCGGTTTAGGGAGTGAATGTAGTTCGGTTTGGGGAGTGAATGTGGTTCGGTTTGGAGAGTGAATGTAGTTCAGTTCAGCGAGTGAATGTGGTTTGGTTTGGGGAGTGAATGTGCTTCGGTTTGGGGAGTGAATGTGGTTCGGTTTGGGGAGTGAATGTGGTTCGGTTTGGGGAGTGAATGTGGTTCGGTTTGGGGAGTGAATGTGGGTCGGTTTAGGGAGTGAATGTGGTTTGGTTTAGCGAGTGAATGTAGTTCGGTTTAGCGAGTGAATGTGGTTTGGTTTGGGGAGTGAATGTGGTTCGGTTTGGGGAGTGAATGTGGTTCGGTTTGGGGAGTGAATGTGGTTCGGTTTAGTGAGTGAATGTGGTTCGGTTTAGCGAGTGAATGTCGTTCGGTTTGGGGAGTGAATGTGGTTCGGTTTAGCGAGTGAATGTAGTTCGGTTTGGGGGGTGAATGTGGTTCGGTTTAGCGAGTGAATGTAGTTCGGTTTGGGGAGTGAATGTGGTTCGGTTTAGCGAGTGAATGTAGTTGAGTTTAGAGAGTGCATGTGGTTTGGTTTAGCGAGTGAATGTAGTTCGGTTTAGCAAGTGAATGTGGTTCGGTTTGGGGAGTGAATGTGGTTCGGTTTAGCGAGTGAATGTAGTTCGGTTTAGCGAGTGAATGTGGTTTGGTTTGGGGAGTGAATGTGCTTCGGTTTGGGGAGTGAATGTGGTTCGGTTTGGGGAGTGAATGTGGTTCGGTTTGGGGAGTGAATGTGGTTCGGTTTGGGGAGTGAATGTGGTTCGGTTTAGGGAGTGAATGTGGTTTGGTTTGGGGAGTGAAGTGGTTCGGTTTGGGGGTGAATGTGGTTTATTTTGGGGAGTTGATGTGGTTCGGTTTGGGGAGTGAGTGTGGTTCGGTTTGGAGAGTGAATGTGGTTTGGTTTAGGGAGTGAATGTGGTGTGCTTTGGGGAGTGAATGTGGTTCGGTTTGGGGAGTGAATGTGGTTCGGTTTGTGGAGTGAATGTGGTTCATTTTGGGGAGTTGATGTGGTTCGGTTTGGGGAGTGAATGTGGTTTGGTTTGGGGAGTGATCGTGGTTCAGTTTGGGGAGTGAATGTGGTTCAGTTTGGGGAGTGAATGTGGTTTGGTTTGGGGAGTGAATGTGGTTTGGTTTGGGGAGTGATCGTGGTTCAGTTTGGGGAGTGAATGTGGTTCAGTTTGGGGAGTGAATGTGGTTTGGTTTGGGGAGTGAATGTGGTTCGGTTTGGGGAGTGAATGTGGTTCAGTTTGGGGAGTGAATGTGGTTCGGTTTAGGGAGTGAACGTTGTTCAGTTTGGGGAGTGAATGTGGTTCATTTTGGGGAGTTGATGTGGTTCATTTTGGGGAGTTGATGTGGTTCATTTTGGGGAGTTTATGTGGTTCATTTTGGGGAGTTTATGTGGTTTGGTTTGGAGAGTGAATGTAGTTCGGTTTGGGGAGTGAATGTGGTTCGGTTTAGAGAGTGCATGTGGTTCGGTTTAGGGAGTGAATGTAGTTCGGTTTGGGGAGTGAATGTGGTTCGGTTTGGAGAGTGAATGTAGTTCGGTTGAGCGAATGAATGTGGTTTGGTTTGGGGAGTGAATGTGGTTCGGTTTAGCGAGTGAATGTGGTTCGGTTTAGGGAGTGAATGTGGTTCGGTTTAGGGAGTGAATGTGGTTCGGTTTGGGGAGTGAATGTGGTTCAGTTTGGGGAGTGAATGTGGTTCAGTTTCGGGAGTGAATGTGGTTCGGTTTGGGGAGTGAATGTGGTTCGGTTTGGGGAGTGAATGTGGTTCGGTTTGGGGAGTGAATGCGGTTCGGTTTAGGGAATGAATGTGGTTTGGTTTGGGGAGTTGATGTGGTTCGGTTTGGAGAGTGGATGTGGTTTGGTTTTGGGAGTGAATGTGGTTCATTTTGGGGAGTTGATGTGGTTCAGTTTGGGGAGTGAATGTGGTTCGGTTTGGAGAGTGGATGTGGTTTGGTTTTGGGAGTGAATGTGGTTCATTTTGGGGAGTTGATGTGGTTCGGTTTGGGGAGTGAATGTGGTTCGGTTTGGAGAGTGAATGTGGTTTGGTTTGGGGAGTGAATGTGGTTCGGTTTGGGGAGTGAATGTGGTTCGGTTTGGAGAGTGAATGTGGTTTGGTTTGGGGAGTGAATGTGGTTCGGTTTGGGGAGTGAATGTGGTTTGGTTTGGGGAGTGGATGTGGTTCGGTTTGGGGAGTGAATGTGGTTCGGTTTGGAGAGTGAATGTGGTTTGGTTTGGGGAGTGGATGTGGTTCGGTTTGGGGAGTGAATGTGGTTCGGTTTGGAGAGTGAATGTGGTTTGGTTTTGGGAGTGAATGTGGTTAGGTTTGGGGGGTGAATGTGGTTCGGTTTGGGGAGTGAATGTGGTTCGGTTTGGAGAGTGAATGTGGTTTGGTTTTGGGAGTGAATGTGGTTCGGTTTGGGAAGTGAATGTGGTTCGGTTTGGGGAGTGAATGTGGTTCGGTTTGGGGCGTGAATGTGGTTCATTTTGGGGAGTTGATGTTGTTCGGTTTGGGGAGTGAAGGTGGTTCGGTTTGGAGAGTGAATGTGGTTTGGTTTGGGGAGTGAATGTGGTTCGGTTTAGGGAGTGAATGTGGTTTGGTTTGGGGAGTGAACGTGCTTCGGTTTGGGGAGTGAATGTGGTTCGGTTTGGGGAGTGAATTTGGTTCGGTTTAGGGAGTGAATGTGGTTCGGTTTGGGGAGTGAATGTGGTTCATTTTGGGGAGTTGATGTGGTTCATTTTGGGGAGTTGATGTGGTTCATTTTGGGGAGTTTATGTGGTTCGGTTTGGGGAGTGAATGTGGTTCATTTTGGGGAGTTGATGTGGTTCATTTTGGGGAGTTGATGTGGTTCATTTTGGGGAGTTTATGTGGTTTGGTTTGGAGAGTGAATGTGGTTCGGTTTGGGGAGTGAATGTGGTTCGGTTTGGGGAGTGAATGTGGTTCGGTTTAGAGAGTGCATGTGGTTCGGTTTAGGGAGTGAATGTAGTTCGGTTTGGGGAGTGAATGTGGTTCGGTTTGGAGAGTGAATGTAGTTCGGTTTAGCGAGTGAATGTGGTTTGGTTTGGGGAGTGAACGTGCTTCGGTTTGGGGAGTGAATGTGGTTCGGTTTGGGGAGTGAATTTGGTTCGGTTTGGGGAGTGAATGTGGTTCGGTTTAGGGAGTGAATGTGGTTTGGTTTAGCGAGTGAATGTAGTTCGGTTTAGCGAGTGAATGTGGTTTGGTTTGGGGAGTGAATGTGGTTCGGTTTGGGGAGTGAATGTGGTTCGGTTTGCGGAGTGAATGTGGTTCGGTTTAGCGAGTGAATGTGGTTCGGTTTAGCGAGTGAATGTAGTTCGGTTTGGGGAGTGAATGTGGTTCAGTTTAGCGAGTGAATGTAGTTCAGTTTGGGGAGTGAATGTGGTTCGGTTTAGCGAGTGAATGTAGTTCGGTTTGGGGAGTGAATGTGGTTTGGTTTAGCGAGTGAATTTAGTTCGGTTTAGAGAGTGCATGTGGTTTGGTTTAGCGAGTGAATGTAGTTCGGTTTAGCGAGTGAATGTGGTTCGGTTTGGGGAGTGAATGTGGTTCGGTTTAGCGAGTGAATGTAGTTCGGTTTAGCGAGTGAATGTGGTTTGGTTTGGGGAGTGAATGTGCTTCGGTTTGGGGAGTGAATGTGGTTCGGTTTGGGGAGTGAATGTGGTTCGGTTTGGGGAGTGAATGTGGTTCGGTTTGGGGAGTGAATGTGGTTCGGTTTAGGGAGTGAATGTGGTTTGGTTTGGGGAGTGAATGTGGTTCGGTTTGGGGGTGAATGTGGTTCATTTTGGGGAGTTGATGTGGTTCGGTTTGGGGAGTGAGTGTGGTTTGGTTTGGAGAGTGAATGTGGTTTGGTTTAGGGAGTGAATGTGGTGTGCTTTGGGAAGTGAATGTGGTTCGGTTTGGGGAGTGAATGTGGTTCGGTTTGTGGAGTGAATGTGGTTCATTTTGGGGAGTTAATGTGGTTCGGTTTGGGGAGTGAATGTGGTTCAGTTTGGGGAGTGAATGTGGTTCAGTTTGGGGAGTGAATGTGGTTCAGTTTGGGGAGTGAATGTGGTTCGGTTTGGGGAGTGAATGTGGTTTGGTTTGGGGAGTGAATGTGGTTCGGTTTGGGGAGTGAATGTGGTTCAGTTTGGGGAGTGAATGTGGTTCGGTTTAGGGAGTGAACATGGTTCAGTTTGGGGAGTGAATGTGGTTCATTTTGGGGAGTTAATGTGGTTCATTTTGGGGAGTTTATGTGGTTCATTTTGGGGAGTTTATGTGGTTTGGTTTGGAGAGTGAATGTAGTTCGGTTTGGGGAGTGAATGTGGTTCGGTTTAGAGAGTGCATGTGGTTCGGTTTAGGGAGTGAATGTAGTTCGGTTTGGGGAGTGAATGTGGTTCGGTTTGGAGAGTGAATGTAGTTTGGTTTAGCGAGTGAATGTGGTTTGGTTTGGGGAGTGAATGTAGTTCGGTTTAGCGAGTGAATGTGGTTTGGTTTGGGGAGTGAATGTGGTTCGGTTTAGCGAGTGAATGTGGTTCGGTTTGGGGAGTGAATGTGGTTCGGTTTGGGGAGTGAATGTGGTTCGGTTTAAGGAGTGAATGTGGTTTGGTTTGGGGAGTGAATGTGGTTCGGTTTAGCGAGTGAATGTGGTTCGGTTTGGGGAGTGAATGTGGTTCGGTTTGGGGAGTGAATGTGGTTCGGTTTGGGGAGTGAATGTGGTTCGGTTTAGGGAGTGAATGTGGTTCGGTTTGGGGAGTGAATGTGGTTCGGTTTGGGGAGTGAATGTGGTTCGGTTTGGGGAGTGAATGTGGTTCGGTTTGGGGAGTGAATGTGGTTCGGTTTGGAGAGTGGATGTGGTTTGGTTTTGGGAGTGAATGTGGTTCGGTTTGGGGAGTTGATGTGGTTCGGTTTGGAGAGTGGATGTGGTTTGGTTTTGGGAGTGAATGTGGTTCATTTTGGGGAGTTGATGTGGTTCGGTTTGGGGAGTGAATGTGGTTCGGTTTGGAGAGTGAATGTGGTTCGGTTTGGAGAGTGAATGTGGTTCGGTTTGGGGAGTGAATGTGGTTCGGTTTGGAGAGTGAATGTGGTTCGGTTTGGAGAGTGAATGTGGTTCGGTTTGGGGAGTGAATGTGGTTTGGTTTGTTGAGTGAATGTGGTTTGGTTTGTTGAGTGAATGTGGTTTGGTTTGTTGAGTGAATGTGGTTCGGTTTGGGGAGTGAATGTGGTTCGGTTTGGGGAGTGAATGTGGTTCGGTTTAGGGAGTGAATGTGGTTCATTTTTGGGAGTTTATGTGGTTCTGTTTTGGAAGTTAATGTGGTTCATTTTTGGGAGTTTATGCGATTAATTTTGGAAGTTGATGGGGTTGCATTGGCGGATTTGTTGCGGTTGGGTTTGGAGAGTGGATGGGGATAGAAAAGATTGGGGATGAGGTGAGATGGAAGTGCACTGGCTGATAGTAGTTGGACGATCGATGCACTTTTTTCTCCTCTTACTACCCCAACGCCTATTTTTCTTCTCCTTCCTTTCTTTTCCACTTCCTCCTTCTTATCCCCCCATTTTATTCTCCCCTTACTTTTCCATCTCTTCCTCTATGTTTCCACATATGTTTCACCTTCTTTCTTTTCCTTTTCGGACCAGGACCACAAAGTCCTATAATCTTACTCTTCCTGCTTTTATTAATTTATTTATTTTAGTCCATTGTGCCATGTTTGTATTGTCGTTTCTATTCTGTACATCGCTACACACGTATAACCAGTGTACAAAACACATGGTGAACTACAACGTCATTCGGTAGAGCGCAAACCTCCACCAGGCTGAACAGTTTACGTTTTGTATCCCACTGATAGGCCGGATCTGAATTCTGAAGCTATATTAAAAAATGGCGTGTAAAATTTCAGCTCCCTACATATATCACAATGGATTGTGGGTAAAAATATGAACAGACAGAAATAATGAAATGTGAAATATGATACCTACAATGAGAATAACGAGGAGGTGGACAAATAGAAGGTAAACAGAAATGAATACAAGTGGGGATGGGGGTGTAGGATGAGAAATCAGCTGGTATGCAATACTTTTACATTAGCATCGCAATATCACTCATTACTCATTTATTAGCAGTAATTACTACAATTTGTCATTCACTCGTCTCTTGTAATAAGCGTTTGAAATTGCGTTTAAAGATATTAAACACCAATAGTTTGCCTAAGGTTCACTTCAAGCAATTCCCTAACTTGGGTCCAGTATAAATAATAGTTTTGTTTGCAAAGGAAGTTCTGATTTGGTGTAAAAAGTACATATCAGCTTGTCTTGTCGGGTAAATATGAATGACTTTATTTATTTATTTATTTTAAACAAAAATGACTTTTTCGTTTGCAAATATGATGGAATTTTTTTATCAATTGAAAATTTTCATAAAAAGTTACAATAACTCCAATTACATGATCATTGAAAATATATAATGGCAACAATGTACAAATGAGCATCAATGTGCTCTGCCCTTTAAGTATACTGCACTTACACAACTTTATTTAAGGGCCCAATTATTCCCACCTTCTTATGGGGGCAGTCAGATAACGCTTTTGGCCTAGTTAAATGTAATGAACAAGCTGGCCGGCTGGAATGATTGTTTCACTGAAGGTGTAGGAATTTGGATTTTGTTCAAAGTGTCTCCGATAATTCGCCTACTATTCACAAAAGACACCATGGGATTTAAGAAAAAATGTCCACCAACGACCAGTGCTTCCAGACTGGTCGTCCGGCTTAACATCCTTCCGAAGAATGGCGCATACATATATGATGTATTGTTCTGCATGTGAAACACCAGGGTGACACGAGTTTATAGATGAGTCGAGAATCGAACCCAGGTAAGACAGCTCAATTGCAAGTGCACTATCTCTGCACCATACACAATGAGGCCTCTTACATGACTGAGCATCACCACAGCTAGGACTCTTATCCATCAACCAGCACAACAAGACATCTTGCTACACTGCTTTGTCTGCCAAGAATTGATGATATGAGCACCAGAACATTCACGATATGGAAATGGCCAGGCCAGAGCCATGAGTGAAACCCAATCAAATCACTATGGGATTCCGAGAACCACCACTCTAGGGTCGACAACATCCGCAGGACAGAATCCATAACTGTGCTTGCACTTTCTTTGAGTGAGGAATGGCATAATAATGTTCCAGATAGCTTCCACTTACATTCTTGAGGCTGAGGATCCAATACATATAACCTGAAGGCCAGGGACCAAAGTAGCTGCATCACAATTGATGACCAATTGACACTCCATCAAATCGCTGGTCTGAGTCTGGTGGGTGACCGATGGCAATTTCTGAACCTTTGAACATATAACGGACCAGGAAGTAACAGAACAAAAGGAACAGTAGGAAGAGAGGGGGAACACCTAACAGCAGGGTTGAGGGATAAAATAGAGGGAGACTTGGATAAATAAGGAGCAGGGAAGAATGAGGGCAAGGGAAAGGACACATGGGATGGACAAGATGGATACTGAAGGAAACTCTCAGGAAGGAACAACTGGAAACTTGGAAAAAGGTGGGCTTGGGGGAAGTGGGTGGGTGGGAGTTGAATGGGGGTGGAAAAGATCATGGTTTTGATTGGCGGATGATCTGAGATGGTGGAGAACTTTTGTCTTGACGACCTGCGTGTATAATTAAATTTAAGAGAATGTGGAAGTTGGTTCCACAGGCGGGAAAGAAGAGGAACTGATGAGTGGAGGTGTGCAGTGATTCTGGATTTTTGGAGTTTCACCAGAAGGGGGTTTATGGCAGACCATGTGAGAAACCTGGTGGTGGGAAGGTGGAGCTGGAGAGCATAGAAAGAGCAGAGGGTTCAAGACCAGAAAGGAGGCGGTAGAAGACAGAGAGACCACCAACCTGTCTGCGATGCAATTGGTAGACGCTGTTAAATTACTTATTTTAGTTGGATCACAAGAATCACAGGGTCAGTCTAATATGGTACTTACAATTATATATTTTAGAAATTCCAGGAAGTGCTCTTTTGGTGCAATGGGCCACTGTTTCCAGGAAATATTTCGCTCGATTCCCAACTTAAAGCTGCCGTGAGACATTATTTACACACAATCTATAAGACGTGCTCTCTACACACCTGACACAGAGTCCATATTTGAGTGACTCATTCCTGCTGCACTGTGTGTCCAGATGACAGTAGGTGTTAAATGATTCTCTAGCCAGCAGACTTTCAATAACGAGATTCTTTTGGACAACACCCCTGTAGGTACACTCATCACTTATGATGAGTGTACCTACAGGAAAACACTTACACTTCAACCTCTAAATTTACACGATATTTTTTACAAACATTCTTTTTTAGCAGTGAAATCTTTATCTACTTGGGTCTTTATTGATATTTTAACGTTGTATTTTATTTTTTTTGAATACAAGATCGCTGTTCGTGTAAGAGCAAACATTAATGACAAAAAAAAACTAGAACGCCACTCAGTGGAGCGCATACTCCCACCGTGGGTCAAGTTGGAATAGTACGATTTCACAAAAGTTTGAGGGAGTAGTTCAGTGACAACACAAGACAGACACTGCACAGATATATATTTAGAATATATAGAAGATAATGTTAAAACAAGTACAAAAAGTTTTAATTAAAACAAAAGCCGCGTCGATGTTACACAATGCCTAGATGCAACTGTGCCTATACCGTCGATGTTATAGGCACAGGACATTTCTATTGATTCGATTACTTGATGTTATTTTTGTGCAAAGTGAAAATATATCTCGGCAATTTCCCGTGTGTGGTGACGAATTTTTAATATATCTCGGCATTTTCCCGTCTGTTATTTCAGGCGGTGTATGACTGACCATGCCGCGATGTAAAAAAAATATATCTCGGCAATTTCCCGTATGTGGTGACACGTGAACGAAGCTATGCTCCTCTCTCCACATTATTGTGACGACGTATAAATTAAATATTTCATCGTGACGATTGTCATCAAATGGACGAATTTTTAATATATCTCTGCATTTTCCCGTCTGTTATTTCGGGCGGTGTATGACTGATCATGCCACGATTTAAACAAAATATATCTCAATGGACTTGAAGTTACAGGCCTTTGAGAATTCATTTCGTTCTATAAAGGGCAACTTTCATCGGATTTTCTTCCCGTTTTTTTTCAACCGAGTCTAAAACTATGTTAGCGACTGTGAAAAATGAAATGATATATCGAATTTGATTTGAAATAAAACTTTGTGAGAGAGGAAGACACCACGGGCCTACAAAACAGGCCTCAAAGCTATGCGAGTTAATAAAATGGTGGATATTTGTTTATATGAAGCCTCTCCCACAATGGGTGGAGCTATGGTTCCCAGAATGGGTGGAGCTTTGAGGTTTTGTCTTCTCTGCAAGAACAAGAAGAACAACAAGAAGAAGAAGAACAAGAAGAACAACAACAACAGCAGAGGGCACTCTATGAGCAGCGTCTGCGACGTGGCTAAAAAAAACAAGGCAATTTCACTTACATTTTCGGATTCAGCGTTCAATTATATATAAGTGAGTGTATTTTGAGGCATGTGTGACTTCAAATAAAATTGTAAGCCAGGAAAAAGTTCGTTTCATTTTTCAGGATACAACATGTAAAACTGGCCCAAACGTGAAAACAAAACTCGCTCATTTTAGGTCGTGCAAGCTAATGCGACCACTCATTCTTCTGGGAAGAATCCCGTGCACATGCTGGTCACACTTTTAACTCACCTAAGTCTTTCTAAGTTCATCAAATACTGACACCGCGATTGACATTCGCTGAGGTAAATGTTGATCTCTTCTGAGGTTAAAAAAAAAAAAAAAAGACAGAAAAAAGCAGTTTTAAAGCATTATACGTATCAAACCATACATTTTATGAAACGGGGAGACCGAATACACACTTTGGTGGTTTTAAAATGACAGAATATGTCTTTATTAGAAAAAAAAAAGAACCTTGAAGACGACGCTGCTAACAAAATACACCGCTCTAACGCATAACCACGAGTTTAAACTACATTTACAACAAATATGAAAACTATTTTCAAATCACAATGTTAAATATAGAATATATAGAAGATAATGTAAAAAAAAAATGAGCCCTATCTTCCAATGGTAAACAATCCTTCAAAAAATTCCTGGATCCGGAATAATATCCTGAGCTTCACCAAAAACTAATCAATTCTTCCTTATCCCAAGGGCAATCATCCCACCAACTTTCATCCAAATCCGTTCAGAACTTTTCCAGATATCTTGTTCACAAACACACGAACACACACACACACGGACACGATCGAATGCATTACTCCCTGGCGGGAGTAACAAACGGACACAACGGACGAAATAAAGGGAGCGGGAGACAAGATGGGGAGAGAGGGAGAAGCACACAAGTACAACATTTGAGAGCCGAGACATCGGGAGATCTGTCGGTGGGAGAGGGCTTGGGGGGAGGAGGCATGGGAAGGGTGGTGAGGGTGGGAGAGGTAAAAAAAACACATGAACACAGCAAGGACTTCCAGGAAAGAAATCGGTATTTCAGAAAAGTGGATCTGGGGTGAATTAGCGGGGGTAGAAAAGATCAAAGTTTTGGATGGGGGAAGATAAGAGATGGTGGTGAACAGCCGTTTTAAAGACCTGGCGGGATGAGTGGGATTGAAGAGAGTCAATCAATTGAAGAGTCAATTCAAAGTCAATCAAAAGAAGAGTCAATTGAAGGGAGTATTGTGCAGGTTTCTCTAATTATGGACTACCACTTTTAATGCTGCCCATGTTACTCAGTATTTTACATGTCACTTTCACATATGTCACGCCAATAGATTCAAACATACATCTTGAATCAACCAATAGGTTAGGAACTCTATTTGGATATATCCTGTGCTTTGAGGAATAGGTACGAACAGAAGAGAACAATTTATTTCTGGAAATATGTAATTTATTAGTGTGTACAAAGTATATTGTGACAAAAGGAATCTAACAACAAGTAGAGAGCTGAAAATGCAAAGCCCGTCCACATATCCGCTTTCTATTCGGACTTCTTCTTCCATATGCTAACCATGAGGAAAACCATCGAAAATAATATACAAAAAGATTGACGATTTTGGACGACTTTGACCTTTTGCCCTCAAAAGCAATAAGCTTCAGTGACCCAATGTGCCAACCGTGCTCAAATTTGAAGTCAATCAGATGGAAATTGATGATTTTGTGACCTTAACCTTTTGACCTTCTTGGCAGAACACAGCTTAGGTGAACATTTTTTGACCTTCTTTTTGACCTTAACTTGATGAATTTGGTGGTATTCAATCACTGACATATTGATATTTTATGCAACCATGACGTTTAACCTTTTTTTTTTTTTTGTGTACTGAATCGAGGCTCGTGAAAGAGCTAACATTTACTTCACAAACAAATCAACCAGACAAACAAAATATATAAAAAGAGGGAGCGGAAGACAAGAGAATGGGGAGAGAAGGGGAAGCACACAAACATACAAACATAACATTTGAGAGCAGGGAGATGTATGGGAGGGAGAGGACTTGGGGGGAGGAGGCGTGGGAAGCGGGAGGAGGGGGGGGGGGTTGTAGGATGATCTAAAACAAACAAACAATTTGCTTATAGCTTTTGATTGGTGAACCAATTCAATGACCCAATGTGCAAATTCTTAAAATTTCAAGTAATTTGGATGAAAATTGACGATTTTATGTGATGATGACTTTTGACCTTTTGACCAAATTATTAATTTATCTTCTCAATATTCTCATAATAAAGCTTTGTTGAAAATTTGATGACAACAGCACAAGTCATAAAAAAAGTTACAGCCCGGACACACACACACATATATACACACACACACACACACACACACACACACACACACACACACACACACACACACACACACACACACTTCATCATGCTTGAGAAGAGGTACACAGGATTGAAAGTGAGTGGAAAGCTTGAATCGGAGGATCTTAATCCAAAACGAGGGTAACTACTTTAATGCATGTGATGCCTCAGAGGGCTGTGCATGTGAAGAGGACTGAAAAGAGAAGTACAAGATTGGATATGAAGAAGAAGAAGAGCATGCAAGGAGTATCAACTTTCTTGGGTGAAAAACTACTTCGGCTTCAGGGCAAATGAGTGTACCTATTATCATGAACTGATGGGTTATGCCACACGTGTTCAAAGCTTTAGGGTCAACAACATCTTGGAGGGTTGGAATGGTATGAGAGAGCCTCAGTGTACAAAGGAGAACTGTACAAAGTGAACTGTACAAAGTGAACTGTACAAAGAACTGTACAAAGTGAACTGTACAAAGAACTGTACAAAGAACTGTGCAAAGAATTGTACAAAGTGAACTGGACAAAGTACAACCTGTACAAACTGTACAAAGAACTGTACAAAGACTGTACAAAGAGTACAAAAATAACTGTACAAACTGTACAAACAAACTGTACAGTACTGTACAAAGTGTACAAAGGAGAACAAAGCAGAAGGAGAACAAATTAAACGTCGTAAAAGGCCTTGTAGTCTAACGGTGCTAAACAAGGATGCAGAGTTGGAAAAGGCGAGCTGAAAAGTTTCTAATCATCCTCCACAAGGACAAGGTGGGAACAAAGGAGTTAAAGACCTTGAATCCCGAAGCAAAGAGTTTATACGTAGGTACTCCGATTTGCTTCACACACTGAATATAATTTTGATTTTCTCAATTAGCGGAAACACGTTCGACTACCTTTGGCTTTCTCGTTCGAAAACAACAACCGTAACTGGTTATAATTGGGAAGATCCACATTCAGAAATGAAGGCACCACCAACTCGAATAGCTACACAGTAGGCAAGGCTCAGGCCTAATTCTGTGACTACCGAGAGGTCTTCATGTGAAACTGCAGGTATAATGTGCCAGCTGTTCCTTATCTTCCCAAGGAGGAGTGGGAATCACGTGACTACAATGGGTATATGGGGATACCTAATGCCATTTTCATCATCGTCTTGTGTACGACTGGTCCTTGGTCTGGCCTAGTGTGTGCGTGAGTTGTCTATAACCACATTTAGAGGCCATTTTTCCCCGCAAAGCGGGGGTTGGCCTTTTTCGGGGACCGTGGTTGTTGTTTTTTTTTTTTTGGTCCCCCTTTTGAAGCAATGTTTTACGGCCGGATGCCCTTCCTGCCGCCAACCCTTTTTGTCGCCAACCCTTTTTGTCGCCTTTTACGACAAGCAGGGAATTACCAGTGAACTGGTACTCAATTAGCCGACCTCGGAAGGATGACAGGCTGAGTCAACCCCCCTGGCATTAATTCAGCGATCGACCGGGATTCGAACCCAGGATCCTGGGATCTTAAGCTGGCACCCTAGCCGCTAGCCCAACACCAGATAAGCTGTTCCTTATCTTCCCAAGGAGGAGTGGGCATCACGTGACTACAATGGGTATATGGGGATACCTAATGCCATTTTCATCATCGTCTTGTGTATGACTGGTCCTTGGTCTGGCCTAGTGTGTGCGTGAGTTGTCTGATCAACCAAATATGTATTTTTCTCGTAAAGAAAAAACGAAATAAGCAACATTCTCATCTGGATGAAATACTTCCATAGCCTTGGAGTGGTGACAAGTGAAAGCAACTACCCAATCAGTACCATCCTTTAAGAACTATCAAAGCAACATGGGTTCATAATGGGTTACGAATATCCTTCGCAACCCAATCACGAGTCAGTCTTTTCCTGGCCAAAGGATCCTGAAGCTCATCATGTGGCACTTGAAGGTGATTTCAAAGGTAAGTGATCTCTGAGCTATCTTGGTAGCCTTTAAAAAAAACCCCCAAAGAAGGCCTAGTAGTGATAGATGTCTGGGGAAGCTGTGTCTGTGAGGGCCAAGTGTGCAACCAAAAAATCTTTCCCCTTCACCTGGGACTTTTGTGAAAGAAATCAAAGGCTTTCATAGTGTTTCCAAAAAAAATGCTTCCGTGACACAATACAATAATTGTATCCCAATCATGTGAACATTGTGAGCTCGAATCAAAGTTTCCAGTTTTGCTAAGTGGAATCAAATGTACAGATTGTACAACTTCACAAAAAGTAAACCTCGAAAAGCACTGAGTTTATCTCCGTTTGTCCTTTTTAGAGCAAATAGTGGTCCTATCCATTTTCATATTTACAGTGGCCTGCAAAAATATTCACCTCCTACCAATGATGCCGCATTTAGATGAATTACCAATTTTGTAGAAACTATTTTTCCAAATTAACTTTTTTATTCATAGCTGAAGAGATCAAACTAAACACTGTTCTAGTTGAAGAACGTTACATGTCATGTATTTACTTACCTGCAAAAAACATGTACAAATCAAAATTCACCAGTTGTAAAAGTATTCAGCCCCTTAGGTCAATACTAGGTCGAAGCACCTTGTGCAGCAATGACTGCTGTGAGTCTTTTTGGGTACCATAGGTCTCTCTCTACCAGCTTTGCACAGTGAGATGGTGAAATATTTGCCAATTCTTCACGTGAAAATTGCTCTAGTTCTGCCAAGTTTGATGGGGATCGTCGATGGACTGCAATCTTCAAGTCTCGCCATTAATGTTAAATTGGGTTCAAGTCAGGGCTTTGACGAGCTCAATGAAGAACAATTATTTTCTTCTTATTCAGACACAACAGTGTGGCTTAACTTCATGCTTTGGATCATTCTCCTGCTGAAATGTGAATCTCCTACCCAGTTTCACATTCATGGCTGACTCGAGCAGGTTTTCATCAAGGATTCTCCTGTACTTTGCACCTTCCATTGTTCCTTCTATCCTGACAAGCTTCCCAGACCCTGTTGATGAAAAACAGCCCCATAACATGATGCTGCCACCTCCATACTTGATAGTAGGGATGGTGATGACTGGGCGCTGTGCAGTGTTAGTCTTGTGCCAGACGTAACACTTTGAATTTAGACAAAAAGTTTAATTTTTAGTCTTGAATGACCACAAAACCTTTCTCCACATGCCTGCAGTATCAATAAGATGCTTTTTCGCAAACTCCTTCCAAGCTTTTAGATTTGTCTTTTTCAGTAATGGCTTCTTTATTGCTACCTGTCATTAGAGGCCAGCTTTATAAAGGGAACAGATATTGTTCATTGATGAACACTCACTCCCATCTCAGACCTAGAAACTTGTAGATCTTTCAAAGTCATTGTTAGATTTAATGACATCTTGAACCAGTTTCCTGCTTGCCCGGCTGCAGAGTTTTGATAGGACACCTGATCCGGGTGGAGTGAAGTGGATGGTATGATACATCTTCCACTTCTGAATGATGGATTTCACCATACTCAAAGGGATAATGAGTGACTTTGAAATCATCTTATAACCCTCTCCTGAACTGTGCTTCTCCACCACTTTATGTCTGACTTCTTTGGAAAACTCCTTGGTCTTCATGTTTGCCTTGTTGGTTGACCAAGTAAGTTGCACCTTAAAACTCCCTAGTTAAGTGGGTGAGCTTAATTATTGAATAGACAAACATACATAATCAAACAACAGTAAAAAAATATAACAAGTTCTGACAACAAAATAACCAAAAATAGCAGAAAACTTAAGAAGAACAACAAACAGATATTATGCATGTAATTGATTTTATTCACCTACATAACAGAATTAAGCATTTCAGTCAAAAAAGGAATCGTTTAATTATTGTATCTTTGAGTCTTACACCGAGGTAGGTCAAGATGTTGAGCATTCCTGAGTTTCATATTATATCGAGACACAGATTGTTGGGTAGGAGGAAGAATGTCACGGTGACGATCACATGTTAGAAGACCAAGACCAAAACGCAAGAGAAGCTCATTCCTGCGTTCACTCAACAACTGTAAACCAAAATGACGAAGTTGTTGAGCATAGGACTGAATAGAAGGGTACGCAATAAAACGAAGCGCACGCTTCTGGAGTCGTTCAATCTCATCGCTCTGAGCCCTTGTGATGCCAGAACCCCACATGGGCACACCGAACTCCAGCAAAGGGCGAATGTACACTTTGTATATTTCAACAAGATCAGGAGCACTCACATGGAATTTCTTCAAAGTACAAATAACGAAGATTCGTCGAGCAGCACGAGATACCATCTGCGGGATTTGACTATTCCACTTTAGATCAGATTTGATTGTAACACCAAGAAGAGTGAATGATTGAACTCTTTGGAGAGGGATGTTATCAATGACAATGTTTAATTGGGCTGGTTGCCATACATCTACAAAGTCTGCTATTCCACTAAGTTGATCAACATCATCAGATCCTTCCACGATGGCATGGCTGCTCGTGTGAGGGACAGCGGATGCACTTCTGAGTCATTTCCTGATACCAATGGTACAAAGCAAGGCTGTGTCGTAGCTCCCCTATTATTTAGTGTTGTGTTTTCCTCTATTTTTCATGAAGCCTTTGAAAATTGCACCCGGGGAGTGATGAACCAGTTTTGCACCGATAGTTGTGTCTTTAATTTGCAGCGTCTGAAGGCCAAGTCCAGAATCACGGAAATGTTGCTCCATGA
Organism: Myxine glutinosa; assembly: GCF_964187855.1. Lineage (NCBI taxonomy): Eukaryota > Metazoa > Chordata > Myxini > Myxiniformes > Myxinidae > Myxine > Myxine glutinosa. The sequence continues at coordinate 161,136,900 of NC_136262.1, forward strand.
TCTATGTTGTTCACGAGTTATCAAGTCATAATCTCGGAGATATGCAATTTATTGTCAATTCCTTTGCGCAATCTGTTCGTTGCTATAGCCCTATGATTAGCCTCTAGAAGACCAAGGCTATGCTTCAGCCAAGACCAGAACTCTCTCACCCATTACCGTCGATGACACGCCACTCAAAGTTGTAGATATAAGTTCTGCTGACTTGGAGGTGTCGTCTCTCAAAATGCAATGATTGCCGATGAAGTAACATCAAGACTCACTAAAGCATGTGCCCTTTGAAAGATTGATCCATCGCCTTGGCAGGAAAGTGACATCCACCTGGACACCAAGATCAGTGTCTATCGTGCTGTTGTCTTATCGACACTCCTGTACGGATGTTGATATTGGACACCCTATCGTCTCCAAAATCAAGCGCCTTGATCAATTCCATATGCGATGCCTTCCAAAGATTATTGGCATCATCTCGCAAGACAGAACACCTCAATCCTAAACTGTATCTAAGGAATTTAGTATTTCCTAATGTAAGTCCAGCTTCGCTGGTCAGGACACCTCACATGCATGGAAGACCATAGAATCCCAAGAGTGCTTTTCTACGGACAACTAAATTTTGGCAATCGGTTATGTGGCGGACAAAGGAAGCGCTATAAGGACGTTCTTAAGTCTACACTCAAGTCTTGTGCGATTCCAGTTATCATCTGGGAACATCAGGCCACAAACAGGTCAGCTTGACGTAACATTTTCCTTAAAAGACCTGGATCACTTTGAATGTAGGAGACTTGCTATCGAGGGACAGCGGAGGCAGGAAAGCAAAACCTGCCAACGTCCATCTCTGCAAGGACCAGTTTATACCTGCAATGTTTGTGGTAGATGCTGTGGGTCCTGCATTGGACTATACAGCCATCGCACAACGCACAATGCTTGGTGAGTGCGCCAACGAAGGGAAGAAATTCGTCGAAAGCGATGACTCACAACACCAACATCATCATCATTATGACCTTTTTTCCTTATTAAAACTTTTGGTTCACGAGTTATCAAGTGACCACTATATTTGTCATGTGTGCGCGTCTGTCTGTGTGTGTGTGTCTGTCTGTCCGCAGCATAACTACCCGATGATATCATCCGATCTTGATGAAACTTGGGTGGGAGTTTGATATCATGATCTAGTTGTGTCCTGCCGAGAGTGGGCGTATTGCGCCCATTGTGGGCGGATCCACACCCGAAAAAGATGTCTTTTTAGGGGGTAATCGAGTTCAAGCTAAATCTTCTCCGAGGGGTTTGGTGGAATCTGACAGAGGTTTCGGTATTTGGTTAGGCTAATGTCATGTGTCTAGCCCCACGGAGCTCGATTTTTCATTTTCACCCCAAGGTCATGGTCACAAGGTCACGAAATTTAGAAAAGTCGAATTTTGATGGTTTTATTACATTGTTCGCTTCCTGATAGGGTGAAATGTCGTACATGATCTTATATTATCATTTATCACATACATCATGAAATACAAGTTTTCCAACAAATTTCAGAATCCTCGACCTTTGACCTTTGAAGGTCACAAAGGTCAAATTTTCAAAGTTGTCGGAATCAAATTTTCAAAGTTGTTGGAATCGAACCGAAGTTTCGGGATTGTGTAGCTAACTAACCTCATAACTGATTGTACATTATTTTCGATCTCATTTCAAGGTCAGTAACCTTAGTTTTGACATTTCAAGGTCACAAAGGTCAAACTTTCAAAGTTGTCGGAATCTAACCGAATTTTCGATATTGTGTAGCTAACTAGTCTCATAACAGATAATACATTCCTATTTATATATTTTCAATGTCGGTTTTGACCTTTGTCATTGAATACCGCTCGCTCGTGAACCATCGTCGTCTCCTGACTTGTCACATGTGTATCACAATGTGTTTGGTTCCTATCGCAAAAAATTGTCATAAGATGTGTATTCAAATATGAAGGTCTCCTAATTTATTTCAACAAGCATATAATTGTTTGTATTGTTCAATTTATTTCAAAAAGTCACACACCCAACCTGTCCACCAAGTTTCCTCCGAATACATCCACAACTTTTTGAGATATCCTGTTCATAAACAAACAAACAGACAGGGGTGAAAACATAACCTCTGCCCACCTTTGGTGGCAGAGGTAACTAGATAGTATTCATAGAATACTTACCCTGTGCAGTCAACTTGTTGCGAGCCAATTCTTCTGTTTTTGAACATTTTTTTTCTTTGATCCAATATGGCTGCCAGATCACGTGAGCGATGACATCAGAAATTTATATTCTTTAATATAATTGTTGCATAGATCACACTCAATACATTTCAAACTGATCAGACTAAGCATTGTCCCTGTCGAATTAAGACGTCATAATTAAGGCACAAATGACATCATCATTAACAACACCTATTCCCCATATGGAGTTCTTTACAATGCGCCACGTTTCAATTTTTTCCATGTAGCGGTTTTGGAGATGTAGAGGTGCAACATTTTTCGGTTTTTCCAAGATGGCGCCTGTACCACATGACCTATGACGTCATGATTATCACAAAAATATTCTAAAGGAGGGGGCGCTCCGAAGGTGAAAATTTCGTGTCCATCAGACGAACAGTTGCTGAAAAATATATATAATAATCGGATGGATAAGTGTTGTATTTGTCGAATAATGACGTCATAACGAAGGCACCGATGACATCATCATTAACATATCTTATTCCCCAAGGGGAGTAGTTGACAATGAGCCAGGTCTCAATTTTTTCCATGGAGTAGTTTCAGAGATATAGAGGTGCGAAGTTTTTCCAAGATGGCGCCTGTGCAACGTGACCTATAACGTCATAATAATCATTAAAATATTCTACAGGAGGAGGCCCTCCTATGGTGAAAATTTCATGTCAATCGGACCAACGGTTGCCGAAAAAATGGATTTTTAAAATGCAGACACGTACGGCACACTGCACACGTACGCAACTGAATGCATAACCCCGCTTGTCGCTTCGCGAGCGCAGGGTGAAAATCTCTAAAATGTATTCGCAGATCATTTCGAGGTTAACAGAAAAGAAGACTTGTTTGGAATGGTGGACAATCTTAAATGCAACATTTGTCATCTTGTACTGGTTTTGAAAGAATAAATGAGGAGGCTTTTTGGTTGATGTGATTATGCTACAAATTGCAAACTCGGCAGGATTCCGTTACCAATTGAATAATAAGTAACAGCCATTAAAAGGTGATAAGTCATGTTGCCATGCACCTTTTTGTCGGCAGAAGGAAGATCATGCAAGGTAGGGGATTACGGGGCTGTGAGCGGTATCGGCACCCAGGTGACGGCATCTATTGAGGCTGGAGCGGAGGTGGTGGTTCTCAACCACACCCTGTGGAAAAGCAGACGAGATGTCCCGTAAGGGACTTCTGCGTGGTACGGGAAAAAGTGACACAAAAAGCTATGGAAGCAGAGGGAAGGGGGATACGACGGGGTCATCAGGAGGGCGAAGCAAAGGGGATTGCACCCCCGAAGCCCTAATCGACTCGTTGCAGGCAGCTAATGAGGAGCTGCGTGCAACTCTCACAGACATACAGATTGAGCTGCAACAGGAAAAAGGAAAGGTGTGCATTGCCAGTCTCTGTCCCTTTTCGTTTTCTATGTTCCTGCCACTTTGTCCTATCTGGGTCGACTGATACCTTTTGATCCGTATAACTTTTTCTTGCATATGTCTTGTGTTCTCGCATTGTTGGTGATGTGGATTGCAGGTGAGCCGGTTAGAACGAGAGAAGGTGCAGGAGGTGAAGCAGGCACGTGACTTGGAGCAGAAGAAACACGCGGCCGTTATTACAGAGCTCCGTGGCAAACTTCACGAAGACAAGATGAAGGACCTTCAGGTAACTTAAATCCAAGTGATTGCCATATTTTCCGGTGTATTAACCTCCCCCCTGTTTTTCACCCTCAAAAAAATATATATATACATATATATATATATATTGATCATCTTATTTTCTGATCTAGATCTAAATACGTTTGTACATTAACTTTGTACAGGACAAAGTGACGGAAGTATCGCCATGCTTGCTCTCATGTCCGCTTAATTCCGTATAATAGTCTTATTCTCATTTTCAAGAAGTTGAAGAGAGAGGAGAGGATATCGGGGGGCTTGCTTAGCCGTTATATTCAAAGCCAAGATGGGTCGACGTGACTTAATCTGGTGACGTAATTCCACGTAAGGTTGAGAACAAGGCACTCGCAAAGCACAAAGCGGCCCTTCTTAAGGGTCACGTGACCATCCTCGGCCCTTCTTGAGGGTCACGTGAAAGTCCTCGGCCATTCTAGAGGGTCGCGTGACCATCCTCGGTCCTTCTTAAGGGTTACGTGACTGTCCTCGGCCCTTCTTGGGGGTCACGTGACGTAATCTGGTGACGTAAGCCACCCATGTAAGGGTGAGAGCGAGGCCCTCGCGAAGCACAAAGCGGCCTGTCTTGAGGGTCACGTGACTGTCCTCGGCCCGTCTTGAGGGTCACGTGACTGTCCTCAGCCCTTCTTGAGGGTAACGTGACCGTCCTCCGCCCTTCTTGAGGGTCACGTGACCGTCCTCGGCCGTTCTTGAGGGTCACGTGACCATCCTCGGCCCTTCTTGAGGGTTACGTGACCATCCTCGGCCCTTCTTGAGGGTCACGTGACCTTCATCAGCCCTTCTTGAGGGTCACGTGACCGTCCTCTGCCTTTCTTGAAGGCCTTTTCTTGAGGTCTGCCTTTGTGACCGTCCCGGACCTGTTGTCGGATTCACGGAAGTGCTGTGCATATACGTAGTGTGTTCAAAAAGTATCCGACCTTTATTTTTTGTGCGTAAAAAAGAAGAAGCTAGGGAGGCGTTGATTGGTGCACGTATGTAGGCGATCCTAATGCGCACGCGTGAATTTTTTCCCACCTGCAGAAGCTGTCATTCGACGGCAGACCGCCGATGAGTGAGGACATGTAAGTGAGCGCCGTCGGATTTACGTTTTTGACAAAATGACGGAAAAACTTGAACAACGCTACTGCATCAAATTTTGTGTTTCATCAAACTTGCATCAAAACTGCAACTTGGTTTCTGGGTCGTACCCATAAACCCAGGACTCATCGCCAGTGATCACTGTGTTGAGGAAGCTGGGATCGCTGTTCACAGTCTCCAGCATGTCCTGTGCGATCTCCAAACGGAGTTGCTTCTGCTCAATCGTTATCAGCTTTGGTACGAACTTCGCTGAGATTCTCCTGAAGCCCAAATCCTCCTTCATAATGGAATGAACGGTGTTGAATCTTGCGGATCGTTTCCACTTGGGAATCGCCAAGCTTTACACAAAATTTGATGCAGTAGCGTTGTTCAAGTTTTTCCGTCATTTTGTCAAAAACGAAAATCCGACGGCGCTCACTTACATGTCCTCACTCATGGCGGTCTGCCGTCGAATGACAGCTTCTGCAGGTGGGAAAAAATTCATGCGTGTGCATTAGGATCGCCTACATACGTGCACCAATCAACGCCTCCCTAGCTTCTTTTTTTTTACGCACGAAAAATAAAGGTCGGATACTTTTTGAACACAGTAGTATCTGTGTATTAACCGCACCCCCAACTTTTAACTTTTTTGCCGATAAAAATGCACGGTTAATACACCGGAAAAGACGTTATAGTCAGGTTCACTATGTTAACAAATATAATTTCTTTCAAAAATTTGGGATTAGCAAACCTGTACATTTTTGGAATCTTCAGAGCATGGAGAATCTGAAAATCAATGTTGGCATTTGCACAGACACCTGCATGGCCGCCATTTTGGATTTTGAAAATGGCCGCCATAAAATACATATTTTGCGCGATCTCGGCTTCTAGTCAACCTAGAGACTTAATTAAATATGCTAATCCTATGTTTTCTGGGTCAAGGAATCCAATAAAGGCCTCAAAATAGTGCTCAGGATTATAGAAAAGCAACAAACAAAGGTAATTGAAAACCATTGTCTTTATATTTGTGATATAACTGTATTACATAATACATGATATTGCAAGTCCATTGAAGTTATAGGTTGTTATAGGAAGTTATAGGTAGTATCAGATTGAACTATAAGTCCGATACACAGGATCTACGAGGTCTATACCGTTCAGGAATATGCTTTTACAGATCTTCATCACCGTCCTGAGTGTCATTTTCGCAAAGGTGTCTACGCAAATGTAAACATTAATTTTTGGATTCTTCATGCTCTGAATATTCCAAAAATGTATAGTTTTGCTAATCTACCAAAATTTTGAACGAAAAAACATAGTGAACCTGACTATTAGCTAAATCTTGCATGATTCTACCAGCAAGATATTGAAATTCACTTATTTATTGTAGCTCTGCACAAATACAATGTTTTGCAGTGAAGAAATAGCACGTCTTACTCTACATTTGCAGGGACCCACAGAAATTCCACACAATATAAAATGTGACTTCAAGTCCCCAACCTCCTTGGAATATCCTTATCATTACTCGTCACTAAACGCCTATCTCAGATATTCTGATGTATTTTGTGTCGCAGGGAGACCTGCGAAAACATATATCGATCAGCTTACAAATGATACTGGGTGTCTGATTAACGAACTACCTAATGCCATGAGTGACAGAGATGAATGGAAGAAACGTGTCATGGAATGCCGAGCAAGCTCGACGCAGTAAGTAAGTAAGTTGTGTCACTGACAATCTCCCGAAAAGTGTCTTTACCACGCTTGGTAAAAATAAATAAATAAAATAAAACCCGATTTTGATTCCTATCAATTCGCTTTTTATCACCTCCAACTTGCTACGTATGTTTAATTACTTCACATAATACGTGAAGTACATGTCCTTGAACAAGGGAAATACAGTTTGTTTATTAATCCTGCATTTTCACACGATTCAGCTTTGAAAACTCGGGTAAAAATCAAAATTATGCACAACAACCTTCCATGTTTTTTTGCCGGTGTTAATCCTTCCGACTCCTCTCCGGCCTTGCTCCCCCCAGCTCTTTCTGTGCTCTGTCCCCCAAGTATTCCTACAGGTCGCACAAGATCTGCTAGCGACCCTCTTATGGTGAAACTGCCAAAATCAAGTCTCTCTATTCACCTTCACTCTTTCATTCCTCTTTACTCCTGGCTCTGGAACAAACTCCCTCACTCTTTTCAATCCCACTCCTCCCTCCAGTTCTTTAAAACAGCTGTTCACCACCATCTCTTAACTTCCTCCATTCAAAACCTTGATCTTTTCTACCCCCGTTAATTCACCCCAGATCCACTTTTTTGAAATTCCGACTTCTTTCCTGAAAGTCCTAGCTGTGTCCATGTGCTTTATACCTCTCCCACTCCCACCCCCCCCCCCCATTCCCGTTCCTCCTCCTCCCAAGCCCTCTCCCTCCCACAGATCTCTCAATGTCCCTGCTCTCAAATGTACTTGTGTGCTTCCCTCGCTCCCCCCATCTTGTCTCCCACCCCCAGCTCCCTTTATCTTATGTTTTACGTGTCAGTTTGTCTTTTTGTGATTAATGTTAGCTCTTACACGAGCCTCAATGTTGTATACAAAAAATAATAATAATAAAAAGGACAGGTTGGAGTTTTTTTTCATGTTAAAGACTACAAATAATAATTAGGACTATTTTCTTTCCTATGCATGGGTTGTAATCAAAACATAACTTTCTTTCCTCCAAACGTACTTTTATTTCATGATTGAAGTTGTGTTGTTCAGTCTTCAAATGTACACCAGAGGCCTGAAGCCTAAGGACATAGGCCTGAGGCCTATACATGGTGACCAAAATGGCAAATGTATGATTTGAATTTTTTTGTGGGTGGAGTCAAGACAACCAAGATACGCCCTCAACATACAGAGCAACAAACAGAGTGACAGACAGACAGACTGGTGGAGAATATTATAGTGGACTAGTGGGGAACCTGTGGGAAACCCACGGCATAGATGTGTATGACATTTGGACATCTTGAGTTAGATGTTGCACGAAGAGTTTTAAAAACTGGTTACTGCCAACTTGACATACCCAGAAATGATGTAGTCTCCAAAATGTATTTCCTTCACATAATATGTGAAGCCCCTCCCTGAAAGGGTGAAACCCCTCCCTCAATGGGTGAAGCCCCTCCCTCAACTGGTGAAGCCCCTCCCTGAATGGGTGAAGCCCCTCCCTCAACGGATGGATGGAGAGACCAGAGGAGAGTATTACAATGTAGATAGTAATTTGTATTGGAATAGTATTAGCCAGTGCACCGCGTAGCGGGAGACGGGATTTTGCGATCACTTTTGTGTGTGTAGGTGTGTATGTTTCTGTCCGGCCATAAGTTTTTTTTTTTTGTTTTTTTTTACATTTGAGCTTTTGTCATCAAATGTCCAATAAAGATTTATTATGGGAATATGAAATAGACAAATTATTTTGTCAATCACATAAAATCGTCAATTTTCATGCAATTAACCTGAAATTTTAAGAATTTGCATATCGCGTCACTGAATTGGTTCACAAATGACAAGCGAGAAGCTGATTGTTTTTTCAGATCAAAAGGTCAAAGGTCAAGGTTGCACAAAATCGTCAATTTTCATCCGATTGGCCTGAATTACGAATTTGCTTATCGTGTCACTGAATTGGTTCACCAATCAAAAGTTAGAAGCCAATTGTTTTTTTTTGATCAAAGGCTGCATAAAATCGTCAATTTTCGTTTTTTAGTTGTTTTCTTAATGCTTAGCACACGGAAGAAGAAGAAGAAGAAGAAGACGTGTTAATATAAAGCGGACGCGGATGGGCTTTGCAATTTCAGATGCTTTCTAGTTGTTAGAATTATATTGCATATTGCAATGATCTGTCTGAAACCTTGAAATGCACACTGGCTAAATTCTGGAGTAATTTCAAATCAGAGCTGTTATGAGGATAGAGGTTTGAAAAACAGTAAAAGTAAAAGACTTTACAGTAGATAAGCAAAATTTACTTGAAGCTTGCTTGAAGGTGACAGGGTTCAAAGTCCATGAAGCAAGGCAAATTTAGCTTGAACAGGTGACCTCTCCATCAAAGGGTTGACCCGCTGAAAGTTCACATGAGACAACCATTAGAATTGAAGGAATTCTATTGAATCTGACCCACATAGTCAACATATTGCATCTGTTGTACAGGCCACACACCCCTTGGGTTGGCCAGATGGTCTAAACTCTCAAGATTTGTACACTTGCCTCTGATCTATCTCACCTGGGATGGAATTGCGACCCAATTATAACGAACTTTCTCCCAATGTTTCACCGGTAGGGTGAGGAATTATCAATTCTCACCTGGGTGCCATCCCTCAGATGGTTGAGATTGATCTCACCGGTTATTAATTTTTTTGATGGTTTCTTGGCTTTCACAGGGTATGCGGGAGAGCTTGATACGGCAACACGAAGCTGAATTGCTTCGTGTGATCAAGATAAAGGACTCGGAGATCCATCGTTTGCAGTCGGCCATCTCAACCTTGCGTGATGGCATCGCCGACAAGGTTAAGCTGGCACTTGCCAATGAGGCACGGGATGAGGCACGACGTGCCTTCGACGGCGAGCGCTGCAAGTTACTGCAGGAACTCGAGAGCATGAAGGGTGGAAAGAAACAGGTGAGCATGCCATGTGAAGTGTGAGGCTCAAAAGGATCATTTGCAGGAGTGAAAAGTGAGTTTTGTGCTTTTAAGCACATCTATATATTACAATGTAAATATAAAAGGAGCCCATTTTCTCAATCCACAATACTTTATTATTCTAAAGACTTTCTGCTGTCATGCAATAATACAAATGATACTGTTGGAAAGGTAAAAATCGATTCACTTTGGTCGTTTAATCAAAAACGTGCCTGCTTTGAAAGCCTGTGTTTCGGTGATTGAAGAAGAAGAAGCGGGGCTGCAAGCTTTAATTTCTGTGATTGAAGAAGAAGAAGCGTAGCACAAGCTTTACTGTAGCGGTTCCAACAGTAACAGTTATTATTCTACGACAGCACGAGGAGCACACAAACGGAAATATAGAAATACTTCTCGAGGCAATATCAAATTATATTAAAGTACACCGAAGGAGCATGCAAACAACAACAACAACAACAACCACAGCCACAACAACAATAATTCTGTGTTATAAAAGGTCCTTTTCATGTCCTTACTTAATTTTACGTCCTCATTGAGATTTACAGACATTCTCTATGTTTATTAAGTACAACGTGTTGTCTTTTGATGAAATTCGTCACCAAAGTGATAGGTAGGCACACCTAGTATTTTTCAAAGCAATTTGGTGAACACAGAATGTTTATTGAGCTATTTTATTAAAAGGTGTTTGTGTGTGCATGCATGTATGTGTGTCTATATATATATATATATTGTAAATGGCAGCACACTGAGCAGTAAAAATTAAAAAATATATTTATTAATAGCCTGACGTTTCAAGAACAAACTAGTTATCTTCCTTAAAGGCGTTGAGTGTGGTGTTAACCGTTAAGTTCCGTTGGGGACGGTTCACATGATGGATTGGTCCAAGTCCTTGCCAATCACAGGGCTTCTCTGCATTCAAATGACTCTGCCGTTTTTGACGTTGTAATTGATTGCGTAGTGCTTTGTATGTGGGGTGTAAGTCGATGTGTCAGTTGATGGAGTTTTCATCAGATTACCAGGCCTCGACAATCTCGTGGTTCACTCTCAAAGATCCTGTGCCAAGGATCGTGGTCCGATTCCATGAGAATGTGCGTTGGTGTGTGTGTATGTGTGTCGCAACCAATGACAACCTGTCTTGTCGTCTTACAGCACATTGGTGTTCAGTTAGCCTCGTGGTTAAGCGTTTGGATGTTTGGCCCACATTATTGGCTTCACAATCTTCACATTGTATGTTGTCAATGATATTCTTTCTGTCAAGTTTGTTCACCTGGTCTTTTGGCTTTGACAGCTGTGCTCGTAAGGATGTTTGTGGTTTGTGGGTGATGTTGTATTCACATAGAATGCGGCTTGTGGTTTCAGAAGTGTGTTGTACGTATGGAAGTGCCACCGTGTGTGGAGTTGTGGTTGGATTGTTGTTGCTGTAGTTGGATTTCCGGCGACAAGATTTGATAAATCGCTACCAGTGAATATATATCAAAGGTTTTAGAACACCTCAATTTTTCCAGTTTTTTATTGAAATTTACACAGTTTAATGTCTCAACGTACTCCGAAATTAAGTAAAGAACAAATAAACAATTGGAGATAAAAAAAGGAATCCTAGAATCATTTTGTTCAACAAAATTTAATTAAAATTTTTTACTCAGCAAAGTAGCCACCTTTTGCAGATATAACTGCCGAACACACTCGTGGCATTCTTTCCACAATGGAAATCAAATATTGTTCGGGAAGTTCTTCCCAACACTGTTGCAGAAGTTCCCACAAATGTGTTGCACTTGTAGGTTGCTTTGTTTTCATCCTTCTGTCCAGTTCATCCAAAACCAGCTCGATGGGGTTTACGTCTGGAGACTGTGCTGGCCATTCCATGATTTGTAGCCTACCGTCTTGTTCTTTTCCTCGAACGTAGTTTTGACAAAGCTTGGAGGTGTGTTTAGGGTCATTATCTTGCTGTAGGATGAACCCCTGACCAACTAGGCATATACCAGAGGGTATTGCATGGCGCTGCAAAATGCTGTGGTATCCCTTTTGGTTCAGGGTGCCAGTCACTCTGTGCATGTCGCCGACTCTGGATCCAGCAAAAGAGCCCCAGACAATCACGCTTCCTCCTCTATGTTTGACAGTGGTGTCACACACTGAGGAACCATCCTTTTGCCTACTCAACGGCGTACAAAAACCCTGCGTGATGAACCAATGATTTCAATTTTTGATTAATCGGTCCATAAGACCTTCTTCCAGTCTTCAGTAGTCCACTGGCGGTGCTTCGTGGCCCAGGCAGGCCTCTTTTTCTTGTTTTGCCATCTTAACAATGGCTTTCTTACTGCCACTCGACCTGTCAAACCTGCAGCTCGAAGTCTTCTCTTCACAGTTGAAACTGAGACTTGCTTACTTCGAGCAGTGTTAAGCTGTGCTTGAAGCTGTTGTCCTGTGAGCCGCCTATCATGCCAGCTGTTGACTCTCAGAAACTTCTCTTCTGATTCTGTTGTGGCTTTGGGTCTGCCAGACCTCTTCCTGTCAGAGTTTCCTCCAGTTTCCAATATACTACTTCCTGCAGTGCAATATTGTCCAAATAATGCTTCAGAGGGTGTAATAAGTCTGTTCCAATACTGATTTTATACAGACAGGGGGTTTGTAATCAAGTAATCAGCAGAGGTTGGGACACCTGTAGGAATTGTTTGCATCAACTTTCAAGGCTTAATTTACTTACATTGCTGCAGAACAGCTGAAAGTTGTTAACCCATTACTTGTTCCCTTAAGAAGGCCTTTTTTTTTTTTTTTTTACAATATAACTGTGCAATTTACATTCTTTTCCTGTTTTTGCTAATCTAAACTTTTTTTAAAGCTCGAGCAGTTTACTGCTTACCTTTATACCATTTCAGGTTATTCAATGGACATTAAACTGCGTAAATTTCAATAAAAACTGGAAAAATTGAGGTATTCTAAAACTTTTGACCGGTAGTATATATTTGAATAATCAACAACAATTCCAAAATGAACCTGCTGGTCTCGTAGTACATTTTAGACACCAGCTGTGCTGCATAGTTTCCACAAGGTTACTTTCATGAAATAATCTGCACATTCCGCATATTATATGCAAAGTCTTATCAGGGCACTGTAATGTGAATTTTCAAACGTTTTGTTCACTATTTCAAAGCAAATATTTCTAAAATTGCTTAAGAAATCAGATCCTGTATTAACATCAAACCGGCTCCCTAACACTGCGACCACAAAATTTCTCTTTAACATTACGTACCCTAATTTTTTTTTGTTTAGTTCTACGTACTAAACACACCCTGCTTCGTTGCTTATGTCTTGAGTCTTTGCATCATTCTAAACTCTGTGCTGTTTCTGCAGGCTGAGGAAACGTTGTCCAACACGCTGCAGGCTGACAAACAGAAAGCAGCTGACCTTCGCACCGCACACCATGCTCACCAAGAAGAAGTGGTGCGAATCAAACGAGAGAGTGAACGTGAAATACGGAGACTGGTAAGTGTGCAGATGCAAAAGTTGTTCAGTATCAAAAAGTAAAAATGCCAACATCTAAGATGCAATTTTAGAGTAGTGCATTGTTTGACTCTTGAGCAAATTCCAAAACTAGCCAGGGCTCAGAATGTTTTACAAATAAACGCTTCCAGAAATACATTTGTTGTGTTTTTCCGAGTGCTTTTAGGTATTTGTTTCAGGTAACTTCTTATGGCTTTTCTCTTCTTATGGCAATATTTAACCCGTCCCCGGCATAGCAGTTTTGGGTTTTGCAATCACTTGTGTGTGTGTGTGTGTGTGTGTGTGTGTGTGTGTGTGTGTGTGTGTGTGTGTGTGTGTGTGTTTGTCTGTCCGGTCCATAACTTTTTTTTACCATTTGAGCTATTGTCATCAAATTTTCACCAAAACTTTATTATGTGAATATGGAGAAGGCAAATTAATAATTTGGTCAAATGGTTAAAAGGTCAAAGGTCAGCGTCACATCAAATCGGCAATTTTCATCTGAATGACCTGAAATTTTAAGAATTTACATATTGGGTCACTGAATTGGTTCACCAATCAAAAGCTACGAGCCAATTGTTTTGTTTTTTTAAGATCAAAAGGTCAAAGGGCAAGGTTGCATAAAATCACTAATTTTCACCCGATTGACCTGAAATTTTAAGAATTTGCATATTGGGTCTCTTCATTGGTTCACCAATCTAGAGCTAGAAGCTGATTTTTTTTTTAGATCTAAAGCTCAAAGGTCAAGGCTCCATAAATCATCAATTTTCTTTTTGTAATTTTTTTAAACAGTTTTAGTTATTTTGAGCATATAGTAGAAGAAGAAGATGAAGAAGAGGAAGAAGAAGAAGAAGAAGAAGAAGACATCTGACTACAAACGGATGCGGACGGGCTTTGCATTTTTAGATGCTTTCTAGTTATTGTGTTCATGGTCTAAAATTTGGTGTGTGTGTGAGTGTGTGTGTGTAAGTTCTGAAATTTCCGTGCTTCTACCTGTAGCATATACACACCCTCTCTTTAGATGGATGAACTGAAGTCTCGTGAGCGGACGGTCATGTCCTTGGAGAGAGAGCTCGGTGTCCAGGCAGGCTCAGTACAACGTGTGTTGCTGCAGCGTGAAGCTCTGGATGAGGCATGGGAACGAAGGCAAACAGGCAGCCCTAAGCGGGAGCTTCCCACACCTGGAGACGGCGCGGAACGCACACCCGATTCAGTGAGACCCATTGATGCATGCATGATGCTTTGTATTATATTTTCTTAAACAGTGTACTAGCTTTAGATGAAAGATTTGTACAATGCCACGAATGTACAATCTGTCTGTATTATGTTCCTTGTTTGTTCAATACTTTCTGAACATTTGTCACAAGATGCTATAATACCAAATTATGATAGAAACTTCAAGCATGCCAGTTGACAACAATATCCAAAGTCCTAGTTCCATGGTAAATTTGATTGAGATATTCACGAGACAGCTTGAACACAGATTACCTTGAAGAGGCCAGGACCGAGCTGTGCTTAACTGTGCTTAAATTAATTGCTCCAAATGTTTGCCATAGTGCTGCAAGCACACTTTGATTCTACGGGTAAAATGAATGAACACTGACGCATTCCTCTGAAGGAATCAAGTGAATTTTATCGAAAATTGTTGCTTTGAGTTCTTCAATGGATTGTGACCTTCTGTAGACGTTGTCCTTCAGATTGGCCCAAATATAGAAATATGGCGGTGACATTCAACAGCAAGTTGAAAACACCAGATGATGTCACCAAAGTGCACGTTGAGCCAGTTGACTCTCTCGGAGCAACTTCTGGATAGTGAACGATAATCGGATGAACGAGCAATTTCTGGATAGTGAACTATAATCGGATGAACGAGCAATTTCTGGATAGTGAACTATCTCCGATGAATGAACAATTTTTGGACAATGAACTATTACGGATGATCAAGCAATTTCTGGATGGTGAATTATCTCGGATGAACGAGCAATTTCTGGATAGTGAACTATAATCGGATGAACGAGCAATTTCTGGATAGTGAACTATATCAGATAAATGAGCAACTTCTGGATAGTGAACTATAATCGGATGAACGAGCAATTTGTGGGTTGTGAACTATCTTGGATGAACGAGCAATTTCTGGATAGTGAACTATAATCGGATGAACGAGCAATTTCTGGATAGTGAACTATATCGGATAAATGAGCAACTTCTGGATAGTGAACTATAATCGGATGAACGAGCAATTTGTGGGTAGTGAACTATCTTGGATGAACGAGCAATTTATGGATAGTGAACTATCTCCGATGAATGAGCAAATTCTGGATAGTGAACTATCTCGGATGAACAAGGCAATTTCTACCAGATTTTGGTTCACTATCCAGAAGTTGCGTGATGGATCCACCTATTAATTGCATGTTGGATGTAGGGGGAATGGCTTTCACGAAAGTTCGTGGGCCAATTTTATATACGTAGTAAGAAAGAGCGAGAGAAAGACATTAGGGAAGAAGAAGAGGCTGTCATAATTTGCTTTGGTCTGTACAACGTCATGCCGGATAGCTGAGTATATTTCTTGTGCTTTGTCTTTTCAACTAAATACATGTTTGGACTACACCCGGCTGCAGATCGGACATAATAGATTAAATAACCTTTTGGTTTTGTGACATACATACTGTACATTCATAGACATGTACAATGTACATGTGTCACAACACCCTAAAAGGTGATGGTTGTACAAGATTAAAATATCATAAATTTCACAGAGCAGTAATGGGCCTAAGTGTCAAAGAAAAGAGTGTACTGGAACAACCTGGTGGCTAAAATGGCCTGGCAGAAATATTTCACCCCTTCTCCATCTTCTCACCAAAGCCATTGGTGAGTGAGGTGGCTTTTTATTGACATTCCAAAGGCAACATGATAATTCTCTGTGACTCGTTCAACTGACACAATTCAATAATGCAAATTCTTCATAGAGCAGCCTAAAACTGGATTTAGACTGACAACCATTGGTACGATAGTCCATTGTCCTCATCATTATCTCACTGTAAACATCCATCATGGTTGCTCAATGTTTCCATGGGCTTTCTTTCTACTGTTTGTAAGGCTCCTGGAAGAGCTGTTACATACATATCATGGCACTCACATGCAGACAGAAACAGCAGAAAATACAGGAATTAACATTAGACATGGACCTTCGGAAAAATTACTTCCCAGAACACAATGGTGTCTGCCAATGGCACCATCTTGTTTCGGAGTTTGGTGCTTTATCTTCCAAATACTGAGCAAAAGCGAAGTAGCAGCATGTACCATTTTTGAAGTCTTTTGTATGACTCAGCCAATGTCGGAATCGAACGGCCGACCTCCTAGACTCAAGAAACGATTCTCCAACCACAATGTTCCACTCTAACCACAAACATCTACTGAGGTTATCTGTCTTCTGGATACATTTTTGCTTGGCTAATTGTGTGTTTACATTGCATATGATCTCATACATTGTGCGTGAAATGTCAAAACCAAATGTTTTAGTTTAAACGCATGTCATTTTTAACATGGCAGCAAGAGACTCATGTTGATGACCGCGACCAACGGCGCTTCCAGCTTCGCATTGGAGAACTGCATGGAGTTGTCCGCAAACTGGAGGATCGAAACACACTGCTCTCGGATGAGCGAAATGAACTCGTGAGATTTCATGTCAAGTTTGTTATGTTTTGTTTGGATTGCTTTGAAACTTTTTCTGTCTCGCTCTCAAGTTCTTCCTCTAGTCCTCAGGATGTGGGTACAGTAAATTACAATGATTGATTACAAGTAGAATAACAATTCAAGCAGAATTATGTCCTGAAAAATTTAAAACTACAGTTGTTATCTAATTCAAGTCTGTTAGGCATCTCTCTTCATCTTTTATCAGTTTTACTTATTATATACAAGGGTCGTTAAATGCATTTCCGGTCAATTGCTTTTCATAATTGTTTTCTTGGGGTCATTTACATCGATATGCTCTACAATCTACAACTTGGGCACCTTTACCCCCAATATGCCTCATAAATCCCATCACACCTAACTCATCCCAACTCTCTTTCCTACCTCTTCCCACTCCTCTGATAGCTGTCCACACTTTCTCTCTTCTATTGTCCTTTCTTGTGTTCATTTCAATTTTAATTTTCATATATATTGTTGCGGATCTCGGAGTACGGCACTCCCGTTAGCAAGGGGGGGGGGAGGGGTTAATCCCCTTGTCTTGTTAAGCTGGCCGTCTCCAGTCCTGGAACTATCCCGCTCCTTTGCGGGATGAAATTGGCCAGGTTGATTGGTCAAAAGTTTCCCAAATACCTTCACCAATCTCTCTGCAAAGCAGGGAGATGAGTCCCTGCTCGAACCGCGGATGTGATGGTAATTGCCGAGCGGTTTAGCAATCCACGATCCGAGCTGTTAGCAAAAAGACTAACCCGATTCTGAGCGGTTCCTATATCGTGCCACCGATATTCAATGGGGAAAAGACAAAGACGATCGGACGAGAGGAAGTCAAAGAATAAGAAGGGTGAAGGAAGAACAAATATGGTTTATTAACTATCTAAAAGAGGAAACGAAAGGCAAGAAGAATATACAAAAGAGGGAAATAAAAGGACATAGGGCAACCTTATACACTCTTATATAACACGCCCAGGACAAACAGACAGACTCACACGGAATGGTAGCTGGTAGGGGAGGAATAGAAGGGTCCAAGCAGATGGTTCCAGGCTCCGGGTCCGCCGTGAAGAATGGCAGGCAGCTGGTGTCGTTGGCGCGCGACCGGACCTTACAAATGCGAGGGGCTGGAATGTGCGTACGAATAGCGTGCCGAACGCTCTCAAAACCACGGCAGTTCGTATCGAAAACGATCGTCCCAAACGATCCTCCGCGCAATGTTCTTATATTCGCCGCCTCTGCGCTGTTCCCACAAATTTGCCGATCTTCTCTCCTCGCATCTGCCGATCTCCCCCGCATCTGCTCTCCACGTAAAAAGGCTTCACGCTCGCGCTTTTATTGCAAACCTCGCGTATCAAGCCGCGTCCGCTTTGCTCCGCCTACTGGTGAACACGCCTCGGCCCGGATTGGTCACGAGGGTTCATTGTTACCTCCCCTCGTGACGCGTTGATGGGGCCACGCCTATGTTCCTGGCCGCTCCTCCCTTTTTCTCCCATTCTGCCACGTGGCTTATGGTGGCTTGGGGCCAGCAAACCAAAAGGCAGCGACGACGGCAATACGGCTACTGGCACTTTGGAGAGAGAGATTGGGGATAATTGAAGGGGCCTAGGTTATTTGATTAATACAACGCAGAGTCAAACTATTGGAAACAGATCCTTAACTGAAACATAGACTAATGAAATAACTAAAGAAGATCCTATGGTGTCCTACGTGTTGTACATGGCCTAACTAGGGTGCAACCTTTACAAAGGGGGATATTTACAAGAATTATTATTTTACAAAGTGAAGGTTCTAAAAACCGTAACAATATATACAGTATATATATATATAAATATATATATATATATAACTATATATATATATATATATATATATATATATATATATATATATATATATATATATATATATATATAACTATATATATATATGTGTATATATATATATGTATATATATATATATATATATATATATATATATATATATATATATATATATATATATATATATATATATATATATATATATACTATATACTATATATATATATATATATATATATATAAATATATATATATAAAAAAAAAAAAAAATATATATATATATATATATATATATATATATATATATATATATATATATATATATATATATATATATACTATATACTATATATATATATATATATATATATAAATATATATATATATAAATATATATATATATATATATATATATATATATATATATATATATATATATATATATATATATATATATATATATACATATATATATACGGTTGGACCCCACTATTCACGGAATCTGCGTATTCGCGGTTGATAAAATGCTATATGTTTCTCTATTCGCGGAAAATTGTCCCGCAGATTCGTGTTTTTTTCCCCATATTCGCGGCCATGTTCCACGAATTCGCGGTTTTTCAAGGGCGCAAAAAGAAAAATTTCACGAGCCGCGAGCTTGACACATTTATAAAACCCATCTATTAGCAGCCATGCATAAAGTAGGTGGATGTACGCAAAAATACATCTTGTACAAGCCATGAGCATGACCTGCTTATACAGTACAGTACAATACATTCACTGCTGTGTGCTTTGCGTTTTCAGGGCTTTCGCTGGTGCGAATTTTAGCTGCACTAGAAGCGAGCTTCTGGGATATCCCACCAGATGTGTAAACAAGTCAACTCCGTAAATTATAGAATGCAAACGCTTCATAAAATCGATTACAGTCTGCAATTTACGGTGAAGCAGCATCAGAGATGTTACACAATGAAAACGCTTCGGGGGATGTTCTATCATTGACTAAAACATGTCAACCTCCGCGAGTTATAGAATGCAAATGCTTCATTAAATCTATTATTGAAATTAGCAGATATGCTCGATAAGGCATCATCCGATAACATCCCCCACAAACAATGGGCTCCTGCATATACCCACAATGCTCGTAACCGCACATATAAATACAGATTGTGTCCTGATCTTCCCCGATGGACATACGGCTTCACGGACCGTGTTTTTTCGGTTTTATATATATATATGGATTTATATTATTTATATTTATTGTCCCCCGCCCCTTGTCAAAGTGGAGGAGAAGGTGGACAAGAAATATATATTGTGGTATGTCGTGTTGTCCCAGTTATCAGTACCAAGAGGCATGAGACCAACAGGTGTTTACATTAGTTTTGTTATTTCAATATACCTCCATTTGAGCAGATTGAAGAGATGGTTTGGCCAAACAGCCAAAAATAATATTGCTGCTTATTTTGCAGGTGAAACGTTTCCGAGAGACAGAAGCCCAGCTGAAGCCTTTGTTGGACAAGAACCGCAGATATAGTAAAAAGTCTGAAGATCTCAGCCAAACAGTGCATCGACTAGAGGAGAAGATCAAAACGCTAAGCAGAGATAACCTTGAGCTGGTAAGGCTGTCCAACTCTTCCCTAAGTTCAAACAAAATGTAATTTAAAAAAAACTTTACTCTGACTCTCAATAAATATCTTCACATTAAAAGACCGTCTCTTTATTACAGCCACACCCTCCCAGCTTTAATTGTCTGTGCTAACCCTTTTTTGTATACATAGTCGAGGCTTGTGGAAGAGGTGGTCCACTGAATGGATCTGGTTCAGATTCAGGAAATAGGACTGGACCCAGAACTCGGCCTTGGGGCACTCCAGTCTTGACAGGGAGAGATGATGATAGAATTCCGTTGATAGCCACACATTGGCTACCAGAGTCGAGGAAGTCAGTAAACCATGTGTGGAGTTGGCCTTGGATTTCATAGGCAGAGAGTTTGGAGAGCAAGGCAGGATGCCAGACTGTATGAAAAACACGAGATATGTTCAGTGACGGCCCTGACCTCATGTTTGACACTAATGGCCTTCATCCATTTTTGGGTGAGTTGAAGCAGCATGTCCAAAGTGGAGTGACCTGGTCTGAAACAAATTGGTGATCTGGGATGAGGTTGTTGGAGAAATTGAAGTATTCCAGGATGATGGATGATGGATTTACAGAAATCTCCAATGCATTTCTCATGATTTGATGACATTTGATTGAATCTCATCAGATCCCATGAGCAGTCAATCGTAGGTTACTAGCAACGGTACCCGCCCTACGGGCGGGGCTTCATTTGGGAGGCCCAAATGAAAAGGCTAAATATCAGAAATTGAAGGCTTTTTTTTCTTTTAAACGATTTATATAAACATCCGTTAAATCTCGATTGGTGCAGCTGTTTGTGTGGCACCCAGGAAAATAACGTCCTGCGGGAGCAAGTATCAGCAGGATGTGGCAGTGTGGGAGTCCACGTTTCTGATCCTCCTTCATGCTGAAGTAGCCCACCACTTCTCCAGGCATTCCGTTCTTCAGATCCGCTATGAGAGATTTAAGCTTGATACTGAAGACGCGTGCAGTTAGTACTCCCGATGTCGTATGTACTCCCGATACGTGTTTCCTTCATTGTAAAAACTACCAAATCAACAGTTAAAAGGATTTTGAGCCGATAGGTGTTACGGCCTTGGCAGGATTGATGGAGACAGCGATCTGTTAGCGTATTCACCACCCAAATAGCTATGTGGAATTCTCTCATGTAGAGATTAAATGTCGTTTGAACTTTGGCCGAGGTCATTATTTACTTTTAATGATGTTTATATACGAATGATGTTTAATGATGTTTATATTGGTTTTGGGTCGTCCTTTCCGTATATCTCGTGGGAATGTGAGTTGGAGAGACGGCCGTGATGGCGGGGAGGGGGTTGGAATTCTCTCGAGCAGGGATTCAACCCGTGTCCTTATAAAAGGTCTTTGTCTGAGGTCACCGAGTCCGATCGGTGCAGCCGTGCAGAGATCGGTGCAGCCGTTTGTGCGGCACCCGGGAAAACAACATCATCACAATGAAAACATCGTCACAATGAACATTATGCGAACGCGAATGTTATGCGGGAGTCCAAACCTGAGAATGCTGGAGACCAAAGCTGAAATTGGAAAAACGAAATAGCCTATTTTACTCGTGGAGATCCCAGGATTACCCACCCAAAATATCGTTGCGATCGATTCAGCTGTTTTTGCGGTACCTTCGAACGGACAGACAGACAGACAGACGGACGGACATTTGGTGAATTATAGTAAGATTGTAAGGAGTCATACAAATAATCTTTACCTGTAATGTTTTCTAGCCCGTGTTGTTTTATGATCAGTGTGAATGACTTTATGTTCGGTGTGAATAATACAAATAAGAGAGTACAAATAGATAAATAAAAAGGAAAAAAGTCATACTAAATATGACAATGCTAATCATATTCAGTGTTGAACCCTTCTGCTGCGCTGCCTACTTCTAATAAGATATAACTATGACAACCAAGTTCCCTTCTTTCAAATCCCCATCAATACTCTCTCATTTGCATAACTCAATTTGCAGTGTTAGAGGGTTTATTTTGAGTGACAACATGCTCATTGTGGCTTGTGCTGCCTGCTTGCAGAGCAGTGTTAGAGGGTTTATTTTGAGTGACAACATGCTCATTGTGGCTTGTGCTGCCTGCTTGCAGAAGGAGCGACTAAGTGTTCAGGCCGCTGCACATGCTGTGCAAGCTGCGCAGGCCACTGCAGCATCAATGCACATGACTTCCAGAGCACCCCCAGTGGGAGAAGCCTGTCCCGCTGAGAGCTCAGAATGTCAGGCTTTGGAAGAACCATCACAGGAGGCTCAAGAACTGGAGTTTCTGAGGTTGCAGGTGGTTGAGCAACAGGGCATGATTGATGACCTGACAAAGGTAAGCAACGGTTTTTTTGTTATTGTGCAAAGTGGAAGACATATTGAGGTGGCTTTGAGAATTTGCACGCACGCACACACACACACACACACACACACACACACACACACACACACACACACACACACACACACACACACACACACACACACACACACACACACACAAATACACACACACATACTGTATATACACATACATACACTTGAACACATACAAATACATATACACACAGACACATACACAGACCCATACACACACATACACAGACCAACACACACACATACACACACACACACACACACACACACACACACACACACACACACACACACACACACACACTCTCTCAGCTCCAACTGTAGCAGGTTTGATTCCTTGAGCTTGTTTCACAACTGTGAGAAGGGTACACCAATCTGAAGCAGGTACCACAAGTAACGGTAAAGCACAAACCTCCGTTAGTAGTCGGCTTCTAGCTATCAATGAAAGGTAAGTTCCCCAAGGATGTATGAGTTCCGGCTGTGGGTCTAGTGCTGCACGCTGGTGGTTTTTTGGTTTTGAGACTATTGCTTTTGACAAAAGCCACACCATATTTTCTTCTTTATGATGCAAAATATGTTTTGTTTCTTTTCCCACAACAAACCCATCATATGTAGGAGACTTTGGCTTGGTCTTGGTAGATATGAAGCGCTGTATAAGTGGTTGATCTGTTGGGCATTGAAAGGACTTGCTTGAAGTCTGCGATGGAATAACAGCTGGTGCTGTGTCACCATCAAACCTCTGCTGAAACACTGCAGTAGCTGTTGCATGGGTTGCTTCCATCTGGCATGTCCTCGTTGAAGTCAGAATTGTTTTCGGCAAAAAATACGAAGCGGCCTTTTTGTAGTCCTGGTGGGAAATACAATCCTCAATCTTTTAACTGTGGTTTTGGAAACTATTGCTTCAGCAAGCTGTGCTTCCAGGTGCAGGATTCTGGAGAAGTCTACATTTGAAACCATGCATGATCATTCATGCTGACCACATCTTTGTGTATCCTCTCATCTCAATCCATCCAATCGACACAGGTGTTTGGCCCAACCAGGAGCCATCTCAAACTAGAACAATGTGACTGTCATACTCATCAATATGCCTCCGCATAGTCCCACAACGGGTAGATGTGCCATCGTTCACTGTCCTAAAAATAAACAAGTTTGATTGAAATCCCTTCAGCTGTTCTCAAGTATCACATTTTTATCTGACATCCCTGGTGTTGGGCTAGCGGCTAGGGTGCCGGCTTAGGATCCTAGGATCCTGAGTTCGAATCCCGGTGGATTGCTGAATTAACGCCAGGGGGGTTGACTCAGCCTGTCATCCTTCCGAGGTCGGCTAATTGAGTACCAGTTCACTGGTAATTCCCTGTTTGTCGTTAAAGGCGGCAAAAAGGGTTGGCGTCAGGAAGGGCATCCGGCCGTAAAACATTGCTTCAAAAAGGGGACCGAAAAACAACAACAACCACGGTTCCCGAAAAAGGCCAACCCCCGCTTTGCGGGGAAAAATGGCCTCTAAAGGTGGTTATTTTTTTATATATATATGACAGGTTTCACATCGATCGGTGAAGCAGTTTCAGAGAAGGGATTTTTTTAAATATCGGCTTTCAAGCTAATATGGCTGCCATACCACATGACATATGACCTTAAGATATGTACACTCTGCATATGTATGGGTAGGGGATCACGTTTGTGAAGTTTCGTGTTGATTGCATAAGGTTCGTTTTTCTATCCAAGATGGCTGCCAAACCACGTGACCTACGACATCATCATTTTCAAACTATATGCAACAGTGCTGTTAGATGATATTTGTAAAATTTCACATCGATAGGGTGAGCGGTTTCAGAGATATAATTATTTAATATTTTCCTTCAATCCAATATGGCTGCCAAACCATGTGACCTATGATGTCATAAATGTAATATTTCAATACAAATAGGTCATAGATCATGTGCATGCAATTTCAGATTTTTAGGCTTTGTTCCCCATTGGGAGTACTTGACAATGTGCGGAGTTTCAAATTTTTATATTCAGCGGTTTCCAAGAAATAATTTTTTAATTACTTGCGTTTAGTCCAAGGTGGCTGCCATACCACGTGACCTATGACGTCACAATTACCATAAAAACATTCTGCTTGGGTGTCACTCCTACCCTGAAAGTTTAGTCTCAATCGGACATATGGTTGCTGAGAAAAACGAGGTTTAGTCCGGACGTACAAACCGAAAACATAATGCCTCCGGCGACTTTGTCGGCGGAGGCATAAAAATTCAATTTCATCCAGCGCTGCCCTTTGGTTTTCCCTTCATGGTTCTGATAGCTTCTCTGTGCCCTTTGTGGATGACTTAGCCCCCCATGAGATAACATGTTCAACATTTCCTACACAACATTTCAGATTGTGTTTCACATCAGTGGCACGTACATCCTTTGTGTTACTTGCTGTACTCAATCTCACCTTGAGAGAATGTGATCCGGAGGTGTTTACAGCAATCTTTAGTTTCTCTCCTGCATTAAATGTGGAAACATCATGTAGCCTTTCCGTTGGATCATCCTGGCAGAAGAAACAGAGGTTGATTAAGGATGGTACCGCATACTGCACACCTGCAACAGAAAGAAAGATGGCTTCGATAAGAAACTAAAGGGTTTATAGAACACCTTACCCCAAGCAGTCTTGAGAAAAAAGGACATGTGCACGGTCTGCGAGCAGCAAATTTGATTGGTCGTGATCATGTAAAACGTCGTAATATTTTGTATTCTTTGTATACAAAGTCGAGGCTCGTGTAAGGGCAAACACATTAAACACAAAAACATAAACGGACACATAAAACACACAATAAAGGGAGCGGGAGACAAGATGGGGAGAGAGAGGGAAGCACACAATCACAACAACAGTAGAGAACAGGGACATCGGTATATCTGTGGAAGGGGGAGGGCTGGGGGTGAGGGGAAGAGGGGGGGGGGGGGAGGGGTACACGGTGTAAAACAAATGGACACTACTAGGAATTTCAGGAAAAAAGTCGGAATTTGAAAAGGTGGATTTGGGGTGTTTTAACGGGGGTAGAAAAGATCAAGGTTTTGGATGGGGGAAGATAAGAGATGGTGGTGAGCACCTGTTTTAAAGATTTGGAGGACAGAGTGGGATTGAAGAGAGTGTGGGAGTTTGTTCCAGAGGCGGGAGAAAAGAGGAATGAAAGAGTGAAGGTGAGTGGAGAGTCTTGATTGTGGTAGTTTCACCACAAGAGGGTTGCTGGCAGATCTTGTGCGTCCCGCAGGAATATTTGGGGGACAGAGCACAGACAGAGCTGGGGGAGCTAGGCAGGAGAGGAGTTGGTAGAAGACAGAAAGACCACCAACCTGCCTGCGGTGAGAGAGAGAAAGGCCCTCAGAATTAGCTTCATCAGGGGAGATTCCAATGATTCTGAATGCTTTCGTTTCAACAGCGTGAAGACGAGCTAGGTGTGAGGCAGGTGCACCAGCCCAGAGGGTAGAGCTGTATCCCATCAGGCTGTGGATGAAAGCTTTATATGTGGCGAGGACCTCAGAAGTGTTCAAGTGTATCTACACTACCGGTCAAAAGTTTTAGAACACCTCAATATTTCCAGTTTTTATTGAAATTTACGCAGTTTAATGTCTCAATGTACTCTGAAATTAAGCATAGAACAAATAATCAATTGGAGATAAAAAATAAATCATGGAATCATTTTGTTTAACAAAATTTAATTTAAATTTTTGACTCAGCAAAGTAGCCACCTTTTGCAGATTTAACTGCCGAACACACTCGTGGCATTCTTTCTGCAATGGAAATCAAATATTGTTCGGGAAGTTCTTCCCAACACTGTTGCAGAAGTTCCCACAAATGTGTTGCACTTGTCGGTTGCTTTGCTTTCACCCTTCTGTCCAGTTCATCCAAAACCAGCTCGATGGGGTTTAAGTCTGGAGACTGTGCTAGCCATTCCATGATTTGAAGCCTACCGTCTTGTTCTTTTCCTCGAATGTAGTTTTGACATCAACTGGAGGTGTGTTTAGGGTCATTATCTTGCTGTAGGATGAACCCCTGACCAACTAGGTGTATACCAGAGGGTATTGCATGGTGCTGCAAAATGCTGTGGTAGCCCTTTTGGTTCAGGGTGCCAGTCACTCTATGAAAGTCGCCGACTCTGGATCCAGCAAAAGAGCCCCAGACGATCACACTTCCTCCTCCATGTTTGACAGTTGGTGTCACTGAGGAACCGTGCTTTCGCCTACTCGACGGCGTACAAAAACCCTGCGTGATGAACCAATATTTCAAATTTTGATTAATCGATCCATAAGACCTTCTACCAGTCTTCAGTAGTCAACTGGCGGTGCTTCATGGTCCAGGCAAGCCTCTTTTTCTTATTTTGCCATCTTAGCAATGGCTTTCTTACTGCCACTCGACCTGTCAATCCTGTAGCTCGAAGTCTTCTCTTCAAAGTTGAAACGGAGACTTGCTTACTTCGACCAGTGTTAAGCTGTGCTTGAAGCTGTTGTCCTGTGAGCCACCTACCACGCAAGCTGTTGACTCTCAGAAACTTGTCTTCTGATTCTGTTGTGGCTTTGGGTCTGCCAGACCTCTTCCTGTCAGAGTTTCCTCCAGTTTCCAATATACTACTTCCTGCAGTGCAATATTGTCCAAATAATGCTTCAGAGGGTGTAATAACTGTCTGTTCCAATACTGCTTTTATATAGATAGGGGGTTTGTAATCAAGTAATCCGCAGAGGTTGGGACACCTGTAGGAATTGTTTGCATCAACTTTCAAGGCTTAATTTACTTACATTGCTGCAGAACAGCTGTAAGTTGTTAACCCATTACTTGTTTCCTGAAGAAGGCCCGTTTTTTACAATATAACTGTGCAATTTGCATTATTTTCCCGTTTATGCTCACCTAAACTTTTTTTTTAACCTCGAGCAGTTTACTGCTTACCTTTGTACCATTTCAGGTTATTCACTGGACATTAAACTGCGTAAACTAAAAAAAAAACTGGAAAAATTGAGGTGTTCTAAAACTTTTGACCGGTAGTGTATACACCGCCTAATATTATTTCTTTCCCAGAAACAAAATCTGTTTTTTTTTTTTGCAATTACACAAAGATTGGTATTCCTGTCAGCAAAGTGACGGGTCTTGTATTGTAGTCGTTGATAAAGGTGGTCTTGACACATATTCCTGACAAAACACTTTAGAACCAGAAAATTACCGTTACATCAATTTAGCCAATTAATTAGCAACAGCAAAGATTGTACTTCACTTCAAATTCCCCTTCTGTACCTAAATCATTGCACCCGAAAGGGGTGGAAACTGCTCGTGTTAAATAACAACACAAATCATTAAAATAAAAAACAATTCCATGCAATAACAATGAAATTATCCAGCAGTGATGGGAATTTTGCGTTTTTGGCCATGTATATTGTCCTGTGGATGCTCTATTAAGACGGCACACCCACGGATGATCAATTGAGCTTAATTTCAGGCGAAGATCAAATATGGATTTCACTAGACAAGCACGGGGGAAAAGAGAAGAAGAAGCGGGAGATTTTACCGTACGGTCCCACGCGCAGTCTTCAACCCTGCAAATTAATAAACTCAACGAAAACCGAATTCTAATGTACAATGAAATAATATTTATTAAATGGAACCCAAAACAATGGAACACGCCGATAAAAACTAATACCTAGGTTGGGATCCCACACACCAGACTTGCACACGGACGAGGGAAAATATATGAAAGAAAACGCGTTGGGTGTGTGTTTGTGCTGGCGTAGCT
This sequence comes from Myxine glutinosa, assembly GCF_964187855.1. Taxonomy (NCBI): domain Eukaryota; kingdom Metazoa; phylum Chordata; class Myxini; order Myxiniformes; family Myxinidae; genus Myxine; species Myxine glutinosa. The sequence goes on from NC_136262.1 coordinate 161,165,233, forward strand.
CTGTCTGGCTGCAGTGCCAGGGATTGTCCGGGATCGTCAGGCTCTGAGTGCAGTCGTCCGACGCGGCTCCGGTTGGTGGGAACAAGGCCCCGATGCGCCCCCGTTCACTCGGCCTCGATAAGGCCTCTCGCGCCCTTGTTCGCACGTTGCTAGGCCCGCGTACGCTGCAGAGCGGCAAGCCTCGCCCCTGCTTCTCCACGCTGCAGTGGCAAGCCACGCTGGTACGCCCGTTGCTCGCACTGAGAACCCAACTATTCGTGCCCGCGCAACCGTCTCTTTACCAAAGTCCTAAGGCAAGACAATTCAGCAGAACGCCAGGGAAGTCCAGGGCAGGTCGAAGGTCCAAGCGCAAGCAAGCAGTCCAAACCGAGAGAACAAAAGGGGACGTCGATGCTGACAGCCAAAATGAGTCTGCTCGCTATGGGATCAAGAACGAGAAGAAGAAGATGTCGGCTCGCGGTTCATTTTGTCGCTCGTCGTCTGACGTCACCGGCCCTCCCTACCAGTGGTGTGATCTGCCCATCAAACCCTTGGTGTCAATCCATCGCGAGGTGGACGTGGCCTCAGCCTGCCTGAGCAATGTTTGTCTTCAAGTCGGGGTAATGCGTGGGCGCTTCTTGTCTGTTCTTCCGGTCAATTTTCTTGGGGGGGGGGGGGGGGGGGATTGTTATTACTGTATGCGCTAATGGGGATGGATTCCTAACTAGTGTCTAGGTGCGTTGCCATATGGGACAATGGAATGATCACAGGTTTGACACACAGGGGAATTAACATAATCCCTACTCTAACACAACGATCATCCTTGTATAATCACAAAGATACACTTACATGAACAAAGCGCCTAAACAGAACTTATTACATGTGGGGTTCCTTATCACGACAGCCGGAGCATAATACCTACGCAGATCTACCTGGATCTATATATGTCACTACCCAACCGACATAACAATATTAATTTGGTCATTTTCAAGGCCTTAGTGGTGAGATGAAAATTCCCAACATGTATTCTTAAGCTCTAATCATGCAGACTTCAGTGGTATTTTTTGGAAAGGATTACAACTAAATGCACACGGGACCCATTTTTGGAAAATAGGTCCCAGGATTATATTGCTATTTTGAGTGTGAATAAAAAAAATAAAAAAATAAAAATGTGAATATTGTGTGAAATTGTGAAATTGTGTGAAATGTGAAAAGTGTGAATGAAGAATTATATTTCCAATTTTAATGATTATTTATCTAAATTCTCATCTTCCGGTGTTTTCCCATGTCTGGTTCCACTAGGCGCTGGAATCTGCTGCCTATGACCGAAATGCAATGGTAAGTGATTCCACTTCCTCATAACCTTCTCTCTTTCACATTGTCAGTGTAATTCTGCTTTTGGTATCTACATTTTGCTAAATTTTGATGTAGTCAATGTAAGTTGAACCCAAATTGGCAGGGCGTTGTGCGAAGTTGAACGCGGTGTATACGTTTTTAAGATCAAGTTTTGTTTGAATGTTGTTCTCTGAATGATAGTCGTGTTATCTCCTCCGAATCAGTTATGTAGAAATTTACCAAAGTTTTGGTCGCAATTTACCAAAACATTTACATGCAAAGAAGGTGCAAGAGCGGTAACATTTTTGTTTGTGCCCTCTGGCGCAGGGCTGAAAGGTCAAATACCAAAAAAATGCAGTTATGGGCACATTCTTCGACATTTTTAAATGAAACTTTGTATTATATGCAATCAACAATGGGGGGAGAGGGTAATCAACAATTAATAATGAAAATAAATAAATAATAATGGTAAAATAATTAAATCATTAATCAAATGGCTAATAGAATACCTAAACCACCACCGTTTCATCCAAATCTGTAACTTAAAAAAAATCAATAAATGAGGTCATTAATCGAATTAAATAATTAATCGATTAATTGATTAACAATAAATCAAAAACACCCTTTATAGCCAAATCACTTGGTAATTGTTGTGTCCAAATATCAGCTTCCTAACTCAAAATGTGCCTGAGATATTGCCTAGATGAAAAAGAAAATAAATATGATTATTTAATGAAAAAAAAAATCATAAAATAATTAATCAATTGACTAATAGAATACCTAAACCACCACCGTTTCATCGGCATCTGTAACTTTAAAAAAATGGATTAACTCATTAATCGAATAATTAAATAACTAATTGATTGATTGATTAATCAATAAATCAAAAATAGCCTTTACAGCCAAATCACTTGGTCATTATCGTGTCCAAATATCAGCTTCCTAACCCAAAAGGTGCCTGAGATAATGGCCAGAAGAGAAACGAAATAAATAAGGACTTCATTAATCGATAAATAATTAAGTAATTAATCAATTAATTGATTAATCAAAAAATAAAAATACCGTTTTTGTCAAAGCACTTGCTCACGATTGTGCCAAAATTTCAGCTTCCTAGCTCAAATGATGGCTGAGATATCACCCAGACAAATAAACAAGAAAACAAACAAAAACAAACAAACAAACAAACAAGAAATCAGAGTGAAAACCGAGTACTCCTTTTCAGCACGCGTCATTGCCAGGCCCCCTTTGGTGCCCGGCAATGACGTCATACAGCGCCTGTAGATGGCATAGAAATGGAGCGGTGTACAACAATTTTTAATTCGATTAATAGCTCAGATGGAAGAGCACTGGTAAGGTTTTCCAGAGGACCTGGGTTTGATTCCTGGCCTGGGCATGTAATATTCCCACATCTATCAATTTAACAATTTTTAACTTAAAATTTGATATCAGGTCATTCCTGGTGGAACCTTTTTCCATCTTTCAACTTTGCTTTAGCTGGGAAGCATGGGGATTTGCGACGGTGTGCCATCGCCTTCTCTTTCGTTTAGATTTTGCCTTACTCCGCAGCAGGTAGTTCCATAATCCGTACTATGTTGTTTGTAACAAATGTTAGGCTGACCAATGTTCGTTTAAAACGTACAGACGATGATCCTGTCCTTGCTTGCAGGAACTGGACATTATACGCTGGCAAAGGAAACAAAAAAGGAGAAGTTCCAGAAGCAGCAAGGTAAATCCTTTTCTGTTACCAGCATTTGACTTGTGGAATTCGAGCCAAGTACAGAGAAGGAAGATTATGATTGCTTCCTGTTGTGACTAATGCTACGTATAACTTGTGTCTGGTGTAACCATATATTTGATGGTGAAGAAATCAAACAACATACCCATGTCCACTGTGTCTCTTCAGCTGTGCAATCCTGATATGATAGCACGATTCCGTGCAATTCATAGGTTTGAGATTTTTATTTATTTAGAGCCACCCACTTTTGACAATGATGGTCCCAAACAGTGTGAAAGTATGTAGCTTGTCCAAAAAAGTCTGATAAGAATGAATCAAAGCCCCTGCCATAAAGTCACAATTGATGACTTGTCTAATGAAGCACATGGGGGAGTGATCGAGGAAATGATCAGCAACCGAAACACCGACGCAAACGCCACACCGATTCAGTCCAACGTACCTTCACAGGAAAAATCCTGTTTTTGGCTGAATGGAATAAAGGTCTTTGAGATCCTTTTTTGGAGATCCTCGACTTATGTTTTCATGCCTGTCTGTCTGTCTGTGAGCAGGATATCTCAAAACGTTGTGTATAGTTTCGGATGAAACTTGGTGACAGGTTGGGTATGTGACAAGGACCAATTATTCATTTTGCGGAAGACATGAGAATACGAGAATTCCGGATATGATAATTTTTTTTAAATCCTTCGTGATTCTTCGCACCACTGAGAGATGGGACCAAAAACTATATGTAACAAAATATTTCAAACAGTTGTGGATGCATGATCACTAAACTTGGTGGATGAGTTGGTTAGGTGAAAAGACCAAGCCAACTATATTTTTGTTCAGGTCCGAATCCAGATCCGGCATATCAGTGGGATACAAGACATAAACTGTTCAGCCTGGCGGACATATGCGCTCTACCGAGTACCGTTCTAGTCTATTTTTGCATCATTCCTAAAGAACATTGATTCCTCACGATTAGCACCCATCCCTTCTGTTGGAAGAAACATTTTCCCGATAGTTTTATTCGATGAGTGTTGGATGGTCTTGGATCTATGAATTGTCTCTGCCCGGAACAGTGGCATCAAAAAGGTCCTGCAGATACAAGTATCTCTTTTTATCTCAAAAATGTCAGCACTTTGTCAATGCAGGGTAATGATTCTCATGAAAGAATATTACAACAGGAGCAACTAGAACGCCACTCAGTAGAGCGCATACTCCCACCGTGGGTTTAGTTGGAATAATACGTTTTGTTTAACATCCCCTCTCCCCAAAACAATAAATGAAAAAGAAAGTAAGCCCCAACTGTCAGATAATTTATTTTGATATATCTCGGAATTAGAGGAGAAAAACATCTTTTAAGAATAAGAATAAAAGCTTTAATGCAGTAAAACAGAAAAAAATCTTTCCCCAAAAAATTCCTGGATCCAGAATAATATCCTGAGCTTCACCAAAAACTAATCAATTCTTCCTTATCCCAAGGGCAATCATCCCACCAACTTTCATCCAAATCTGTTCAGAACTTTTCCAGATATCTTGTTCACAAACATACGAACACACACACACACACACACACACACACACGGACACGATCGAATGCGTTACTGCCTGGCGGGAGTAATAAACCTGAAAATCGCAGTGCCAGAACCAGAATTATTTATTTGGTCTGGGAAGCCCATGCGAGGTTTCTTCTTCTTCTTCTTCAGCCTCTCACAACCCTGCATGAATATGCGATCTTTTTAAAAAAAGTTGGAATTTTGCCAAATCTGTTTTATTCGTTTGTTAATATACCTCAGCCATTGACAAATCTGGAACTACGTTTTTATAAGGTCATCAAATACTGACACCGCGAATGACATTCGCTGAGCTAAATGTTGATATCTCTTCTGAGGTAAAAACAAACAAACAAACAAAAAAAAAAACAGTTTTAAAGCATTATACGTATCAAATGATACATTTTATGAAACGGGGAAACCTAATATACACTTTGGTGGTTTTAAAATGACAGAATATGTCTTTATTAGAAAAAAAAAAAAAATTAACATTGAAGACGACGCTGCTAAAAAAAATACACCGCTCTAACGCATAACCACGAGTTTAAACTACATTTACAACAAATGTGAAAACTATTTTCATATCACAATGTTAAATATAGAATATATAGAAGATAATGTAAAAAGAAAATGAGCCCTATCTTCCAATGGTAAAAAAATCCTTCAAAAAATTCCTGGATCGGGAATAATATCCCGAGCTTCACCAAAAACTAATCACTTCTTCCTTATCCCAAGGGCAATCATCCCACCAACTTTCATCCAAATCCGTTCAGAACTTTTCCAGATATGTTGTTCACAAACACACACACGAACACACACACGAACACACACACGAACACACACACGAACACACACACGAACACACACACACACACACACACACACACACACACACACACACACACACACACACACACACACACACACACACGAGTGAATGCATTAATCCCTGGCGGGAGTAAAAAGTTCAACAGTAACAAAATGTGGCAAAGGGAAAACATGAGGCAAGCGAAGGCCAAGAACACATGGTGGTGCAATATGTAGCGCAGTAACACAATGTGCAATATGACATGTCGATCACACATGTGAATTGTTATCTTCGCCCAGGTATTGCCCATGTTTAGTTGTGTAAGCAATTACAATGCTGAATGATACCTCGAACTGGAATGTTCCTTTTTGTAGAGGATTCTTGCCCACCGGTTGGTTGGCCTCGATCGAGACAACGCGATGGATTCGGACTCATCATCCGTGGCGTCTTATGGGACAGACCACATCGACAGAACACCTACAACCTCCGACACAGACCTTGAGGATGTAAGCACTTGTGAGCCAATCGTTTGTTTTTTGTTTTTTTACGATTTGAGGTCTCTTGGAAATTTACGGCACTAGGTTTCATCAGCACTCTTCAAAGAGGTGTTGCATTTTCTTTTGACTTTTGCATTGGTGTTTTGGATGTTCCCATAAGAGTTCTTCCCACAAGTTCAAATATCATGCATGACATTGATTAACCATTAACTGAACTTCAAATTTGCCAAGGAAAGCATTGGCGTCACGGAAGATGCTTAGTCCGTGGCTGGCTTTGGCAGACCGACTCTGATGTGTGGTTTGCCTAAAATACATCATGGCTGATGTTGAGGCACAAGAGTTTGAGGGACTGAATTTCAGCAAGAGGTTTGTCAAGGAAGTACATTGGACGGTTCACCAGACGAGCGAATCTTTTGAAGAGCTATCTCAGACCGTGAGCTTGACTCTCGCGAGCTACAAAAGGTGATTAGGGGTTTCCAAGATAACTTGTCTTTGTCAAATTGTGCCTTAGAATGTCCAGGTGCGCTAGTCGAGGCTGTCGATTCTGCAGCTCATTTCAGACCACTGGTTCAACTAGCCAGCTGAAAATTTAACTGAGGCCACTCAGGCTACACGTACACACTTACGGCCTAAGATGTGCTTCAAGGCCGAAGAGAAATGCTGAGAATAGTATCTTGAAACAATTTGCTGTGGCCACATATGCTGCACATAATACATGCATTCTTGTTTTGATATCGTTAAATTAGACAACTTCGTTCGAATTTAATTAAGCCTGGTGTTGGCTTAGCGGTTAGGGTGCCGGCTTGGGATCCGAGGATACTGGGTTTGAATCCTGGTCAATCGTTGAATTAACGATTGGGTTTACTCAGCCTGTCATCCTTCCGAGGTCGGCAAATTGAGTACCAGGTCACTGGTAATTCCCTGTGTGTCGCAAGAGGCGACTAACAGGGTTGCGGCAGGAAGAGCATCCGGCCATAAAACATTGCTTCAAAATGGGGACCACGGTGCCCCAAAAAAGGCCAACCCCTGCTCTGTGGGGAAAAATGGCCTCTAAAGGTGGTTTGTTCGAATTTAATTAATGAAAAAAACTAGAAAGGAGTTTTCACTGCAGAGTATGACAGACATGAGGGTATATTGATCTGCAGACATTGAAACACGAACAATCACTGACGCAAAAAACAATTATGATAACCTCTCCAGTCCTTTTGGGGTCGGGTGAGTCTAAAACCTGAGAAAGGAATCTAAATCATCAACAATATCGACAAGACCACATGTAATATCCCCAGTTTCAGGTCCTACCATGACATACTCATATTGGAAACTGAATATCGACATATAATCTTCATAAGGTGCCCATAATTTAAGTAAATATAAACTATTGACCTGTGACGTGTGTCTTTGTGCATCAGACAATGGCAAAGGAGGAGTCCGAGCTGCGATTCCGGCATCTCATGCATGAGTACCAGGCTCTTCAGCGTGCCTATGCCTTACTGCAGGAACAACTTGGAGGGGAGCGTGATGCTGAGAGAGAGAACAACGTGGGTGTTTGCATTTGATGGAAAATGGGAACAAGACTTGCATAAGAGCTGATATTTGGTTTTGACTCGCAGCATCTATTTCTCGAAGAAACAATATTCACAAAAGACCATTACAAAAAGATTAACAGCAGTCATTGTAAGTGACAATATTGTAATGTACACCACACTGAGTGATGCCAGAGTTAATACGATGAAAGATGGTCTGATCATGGAGGCTTAAATTTAAACTGGAGCATGGAAAATGGTGGCTCTGGGAAGGTTGACGTTCTCAATTTGGTTTTACACGGCACTAACGTAACTCGCGGAGAAGCAATCGCACACACTGGTAATAAATTAGCATACAGAGAAGTGACAGATCCCATCACCCCAGGAATAAAAAGTCAGATATGAAGTTTAATAAAATGTGCACAATACACCAGGGCAGAAAATATGTAACATGTAATAACACGAAGAGGAAGATGAAAATCCTCTTCGGCCTTGCTCCCCCAGCTCTATCTGTGCTCTGTCCCCCAAATATTCCTACAGGTCGCACAAGATCTGCCAGCAACCCTCTTCTGGTCAAATTGCCAAAATCAAGACTCTCTATTCATCTTCACTCTTTCATTCCTCTTTTCTCCTGCCTCTGGAACAAACTCCCTCACTCTATTCAATCCCAATCCTCCCTCCAGGTCTTTAAAACAGCTGTTCACCACCATCTCTGATCTTTCCCCATCCAAAACCTTGATCTCTTCTACCCCCGTTAATTCACCCCAGATGCACTTTTTGGAAATTCCGACTTCTTTCCTGGAAGTCCTAGCAGTGTCCATGTGTTTTATGCCTCTCCCGCCCCCCCCCCCCTTCCCATGCCTCCTCCCCCCAAGCCCTCTCCCTCCCATAGATCTCCTGATGTACCTGTTCTCTGCTGTTGTACTTGTGTGCTTACCTCTCTCTCCCCATCTTGTCTCCTACTCCCTTTATCTTATGTTTTATGTGTCAGTTTGTGTTTTTGTGATTAATGTTAGCTCTTACACGAGCCTCGATCTTGTATACAAAAAAAAACAAGAAATAAGATAGGTCACATGATATAAGAAAAACCTCCCTCACGTGAGATGCTTGCACGAGGTGTTGATGGGATGGTGATAGTCCTTGCAAGACAGAGAGACATGTGTGTCAGGCTCCTTCACATCCGGGCTCCAGAAGTACTCTGAGGCACATGCTCACTTGTATGATCCCATTCATTCTCTGTCGTACTGTTCTGTTCTCTCTGTGGAATTGTTATGTCCCCCGCACCCCCCCCCTGCCCTTGGCCTTTATGACCTCATGACCATGCACAGCTGCATGCTCATTGGCTCCCCGTCAAGTATCTCGCAGCTTCTGGGTGTTTCTGTGGTTCCTTGCGGCTTTGAGCGGCTTCAAGCCATTGTCATTCCCTGGCTTATCTGTTATCTTTACGCATGGCCACAAGGACTTTATTTCACCTACTGCTGTGGGTGGTGGGCCTTGCTGGTTTGCAAACCTGTGAATTATCCATCAAAAAGCACACATAGACAGATTACGAAGGGAAACCATTTAAAGGATCCATACGAGAGGGATGGTGGGGGCAAGAGACACATTACATAAGGAAGGAGCCACGTCTATTGGCTTCTGAAAACATTTCGACACATGTTATCATTCTACATTGAAACCAAACATTTATGCTGGATGTTTATTTTGGAAATAAGTATTCTATTTAACTCCTGTTACCCCTAATGGCTTTCCCGCAACACTGCCACCTCTCCCCCTCCCGACTAAGCTTACAGAACTGTGGAATGTAGTACAAAATATTTGGCACAATATTCCTGGAAGAGTGCTTCTGTCGTTTGAAGGAGGCATGAGTAAAAGAGTGACTGCACTCAAGAAGGCAAAGGGCACATACAAAGTGTTGACTGATACTATAAATGACACTGTTCTAAGTATTTACTGAAGCAGTTTGTGTCACCTGCATGTATAAAGGCATAATAATTATTTACAACAATAAACACATGTGTCTGTTATCGTTTATAATTTGACGAGATCAACGCCTATAATATGAATATCATTGGAATAATCACAATTTTTGCGTATTATTGTGTGTGTGTGTGTGTATATATATATATATATATATATATATATATATATATATATATATATATATATATATATATATATATATATACAGTCACCTGAAAAAGTAAGTACACCCCACGTAAAGTTTTGACTTTTTCAACATATTTCAACATACAGCTATTTGATCTTCATTTAAACAATATTGATAGATAAAGGTGATAAAATATAACAAATATCATGAAACATTTACATTTTGTAGTCCATTGTATAATTTAAATAAACATGAATACAAATTTCGCATGTGGAAAAAGTAAGTACACCCCTACAATGGCCTACATTTATCACTACTTCAAATACCTTAAATTAGAATCAGGTGCACCAGCTCAGGTGCACATGATTAGAACATCGTTAGAGAGGATTTTGGAGGAACCTGTCTTATTTAAACCTCAGACATTTAGTTTGGTTTGCTCTTTGTTGTTGAAGTGTGCGGCGTCACCATGCCTCGATCAAAAGAGCCCTCTGAGACCTTCAGAAAGCAGGTTATAGATGCCTACGAGTCTGGGAAGGGATTAAAAAAGATCTCCAAACAATTTGAAATCAATCATTCGACTGTCCGGAAGATCATTTACAAGTGGAGAAGATTCCAAACAACTGCCAACTTGTTCAGGCCACGCCGCCCAGGCAAGTTCAGCCCGAGAGCAGACCGCACGATGTTGAAAGAAGTCTCTAAGAACCCCAGAATGTCATCACGGGACCTACAGGTAGCTCTTGCCACTGTTGATGTCAAAGTGCACGAGTCTACCATTAGAAAGAGGCTGCACAAATTTGATCTACATGGGAGGTGTGCCAGGGGGAAACTTTTGCTCTCCAGAAAGAACATCAGGGCAAGACTAAAGTTTGCCAATGAACACCCAGGCAAAGACCAGCACTTCTGGAACAATGTGCTTTGGACAGATGAGTCAAAGGTAGAGCTATTTGGCTACAGTACCAGAAGACATGTTTGGTGAAAACCAAAGACAGCATTTGACCACAAGAACCTGATACCAACTGTAAAGCATGGTGGTGGAAATATTGTGGTTTGGGGCAGCTTTGCTGCATCAGGGCCTGGGCAGCTCACCATCATAGAATCCACGATGAATTCTTCATTGTACCAGAGGGTGCTTGAGGATAATGTGAGGCCATCTGTCGGCAAGTTGAAGCTCAACCGAAGGTGGACCTTGCAACATGACAATGACCCTAAACATACCAGTAAATCCACCAAGGAATGGCTGAAAAGAAAGAAATGGAGGGTTCTGGAATGGCCAAGTCAAAGCCCGGATCTAAATCCCATCGAGATGTTGTGGGGGGATTTGAAACGAGCTGTGCATGCAAGAAACCCCTCAAACATCGCACAGCTGAAAGAATTCTGCATGGAGGAGTGGGTAAAAATTTCTCCCAGACGATGTCAGAGACTGGTGGACTGTTATAAGAAACGCCTACTTGAGGTTGTTTCTGCCAAAGGGAGCAATACCACCTATTAGAGCCAAGGGTGTACTTACTTTTTCCACATGCGAAATTTGCATTTATGTTTATTTAAATTATACAATGGACTACAAAATGTAAATGTTTCATGATATTTGTTATATTATATTACCTTTATCTATCAATATTGTTGAAATGAAGATCAAATAGCTGTATGTTGAAATATGTTGAAAAAGTCAAAACTTTACATGGGGTGTACTTACTTTTTCACGTGACTGTATATAACATTTCAAATCCTCATACATTTGTCTACTTGACTTTGTCTACTTTGTGAACATTTCACAAAGCCACTGCAATTTACTTGATCCTAGATTTAACTCCACACTCTCTGGCATGGTGTGACAGCAGTTATACCATTCATAAGTTTGTGCCACATTGGGTCAAGGCTGTTTGTAATGCAAAAGGTTGTCCAACTCATTATTCGGTGCAATTATAAGTAGAGTGTTCAGGCAGTTCTCTTTTCCCCCCTAAAGGCACGGGAGCTGCTTCAGGTCGACCTGTTGAAGTACCAAGCCAAGGTCGAAGATTTGGAAAAAGCCCTTGCTGAGAAAGGCCAGGTGACCAGCACACTTCCTGATATAACTACAGTATGTTATCAATTGTTTGCTTTTTAAGACTTTTTCTATGGGCTTTAGTAAAAGCTTGACGTACAGGGTTTATTGTTAAATTTGTTTATTTGTGTTTATCAGGACACAGCCTGGGTGGAAGACAAGCAGCATCTTTGCAAGAGGAACCAGGAACTGTTACAGAAGGTTTGAGAAGTGCAAAACAAAATACAAAACTATCAATTAATTGTCTATTCCACAAGTCCATAAGTCATTTTTATTGTTTTTCAGGAGGGGAGGTGGGGGGAGTGGGGAAGGGGAGGGGGAAAGGGAGGTAAAGTGGGAGGGGGAGAAGGAGGGGGACAGGGAAGGGGTTAGTTTAAAGGCTGGATGAATTTCAGTGACTTTTGGATGGAAAATACAAAAGACTTTGTTCAAATCCAACACTGTGACACTCGAGTTCTTGTGGGGACTCAGCACCATATTGTGCTACAGGAAAAATGTCCAGTTCATCGGTTATTGGTGATAATGTGTGATATCCATGGGCCACAGCTTCACGGGATGGAGAATGATGAAAACACATTGAAACAAGAAATCCAGGACTTACAGGACCAGAACGAGCTGCTCGAGTTTCGTATCCTGGAGTTGGAGGTGCGGGTAAAGCCTGCTGGAATAACAACGTATATTTTGGAGTTCATGTAGTCCGTAACATTAGTTGATAAAAAGTGTGAAACATTCTTACATTGGGCTATACCTGGTAATACAAACTGCCATTACCATTACTTTAGGGGCAGAATGTATTATTAGTCTCACCCAGAAAGGGATGCGATACTATTAGCACGGCCCAATCTGTCTGTGTTTCCACGTCGATATATTTTCACTTTGAAATGTTTTCTCTGCAACCGCTTGTCCGATCGATGCAAAATTTTGAACATAGGAGGGACTTCCCATGAAGAATATTTTATTGATAACTGATGCAATAGGTCACATGGTATGGTGGCTATATTGGATTAATGGAAAAAAAGGAAAAAAATCTTAACAGTAGTCATTGGCCTGGACATCATTTTCTCTGAAACCGATCAACGAAAAAAAATAGCCTGGTGTTGGCTTAACGGTTAGGGTGCCGGCTTGGGATCCTAGGATCCTGGGATCCTGGGTTTGAATCCCGGTCGATCGCTGAATTAACGCCAGGGGGGTTGACTCAGCCTGTCATCCTTCCGAGGTCGGCAAATTGAGTACCAGTTTGCTGGGATGAATGATCACGGGGTGTACCCCGATTTAGAATAGGTACATCGTATCCCTGCGCATCATAAGAGGCGACGAAGGGTTGGCGCCAGGAAGGGCATCCGGCCATAAAAACATTGCCTCAAACAGGGAACCATGATTGTCATGGGGCCCGCAAGGCCAACCCCCGCTCTAGCGGGGAAAATGGCCTTTAAAACGATCATTCATATTCATTCAGTCATTGGCCTGGACATCATTTTCTCTGAAACCGATCAATGAAAAAAAATGAAACTTGGCATATGTCATAAACTCCCCATAGGGTATATCAAGTGATAACGATGACGTAAGCAGTGATGTAGTATTCCAGCCATAATTGGTTGAATTGAAATCCTTCTCTAAAAAATCTGAAACTTCATATGTCTGATCTACGACCCGATGTCATAAATTTAATTCTTTACTCATGTTATCGGTCACATGTTCTGGCAGCCATATTGGATTGAAAACAAAAATGTAAAAAATCTTCCTCTCCAGAACTGCTTAACAGATCGCTGTGAAACTTCATACTAATGATTGACTATCCATGGGGAATATAGTTTGAATTTTTTTTCATATTCATCGTCATTGAAGAAATTTAGCCTTAATGTATACAAATGTGGCTGTTAAATATCAGAATAATTAATCAATAATCAATAATGCGACGGATAATGCCAATGTATGTGACATAATATGGTGCATGGATGATATGGGTATATTGATGTCTTCCACTGCCCCATTGTCCTTGTGCTGAATAGCTCCAAACAAATTCACATCACGAGTGTTCCAACAGGAGCGAGAGAGGCGCTCACCTGGTCTCAACCTGCTCATCCCACCATTTCGTGAAGGCCACAGCCCATTGCAGTGGTATTGTGCAAGGCAAGCAGCCATGGTGAGTGAGTATACACTTCACAAAAAGTTAAAGGGCATGTGACGTGTACTGTATAAGTGTTACTCACACAATTATCAAGGTGCTCAATATCAAGGGGACATGTGGTTTTACCAGCTTCTTTAGGGTATTAGTTGATATTGTATAACACACTTCATTTTCTCAACACATCATCATTTACATCATCTCCTGATGTCAAATGCAAGGGGACAATTCTCATCACTTAATGTTTAATGTTAACCAGTGATTGTAGTTAATATATATTTGGATTTCACTTGCTTAATTCCTCCACTCGATATCTTGGATTATTTTATGTCAATTGTTGTGCAAAATTCGTTTTATGTTCATTATGTGGCTTCGCTTGTCAACCTTTGCATTCCCATGTCACAAATGTTACATTTTTGACACAAATGGTTTTCTATATTTTGCTTACTCCTGTAGTAAACTCATGTTCTTGTTATTGAGCCGACTCTTTTGCTGGGATTACTCCGAAGTATGCCACCACTGTGCCATATTCTCTGCCCGGTTCAGGCCTGCTCTGTTCTGCTCTGTGCTCAAACAGGCTGGAAGCTCCATCATTTGAACTTTACAAATCGTTACCTGGTTTGCGTGTGAGTGTGCATCCAGGCCCTGAGGACCTTTTTGTAATACAAGGGTTAATTAATTAATTAATTAATTATCGTCCTTCATAATCTATCTCTCATCCCACTGGAGCTTTCTCTTTCTGTGTCTCGTGTCTGTCCTTTTATTTAAATAAATCCTTATTTCGGAAGTTGTGCGTGTTTGCTCCGCAACCTACCTCCCACGCGTCGCTCGTTTCAATGTTAAACCACACTTTGTTGGGGGAGGCATGAACGTGACAATCTTTCCATTCTTGGCTATTTGACTTTAATTCCTCTCAGAATTATGTTCATTCAATCTAATCCAGAGAGTGGTAAAAACGCCCTTTATAACATTTATGTTTAAATAAAGTATGTTTTGTTCTGGTCGGTGTCATGCAGCCTTGTGGGTGGCTTAACAGTTGATGTGGTAGGCCTCGTACATCAGGTCCTGAGACTTAGGTCCTGAGTTGAAATCCCAGTCATGTCAAAATAATACCAGATGGGTCGACCGAGCTTGTCGACTGACTGAGATGCGTCGATAGCCCTCCTACCCAAGGGGTAGACACCAATGAAAGAGGAGCGACCGATAAAAGTTTGCAAATCACGTGCTCACATGGTCCAATACTCAAAATTGTAAAGGCTTTTCTCATCTTTTCTCATAGTACTCCCATTCCCCTCCCCATCCCTCTTTCCCTCTTCCCCCACTCACAACTATTTCATATGTATTTTCATTTCTGAATTTCTCTCACTTTAGTTGTCTCCAATGACACTTCATTACGTTTCTGTTGAAATAAGTACTTTGGATTCTCTCTTGCTCTTAAACTGCATCCCATAAAAATACCGGATGTAACTCTAAGATAACATAAGGGATCATTTTCCCATCACACCTTATAGGTCTTAGATGAATGATCTCAAATCATATTGTGGGATGAGAAAATGATCCAGTTGGAAGGTTTTGAAGGATAAGTGGGAGAAAGGCGAGTACATAGTGAGATGGCACAGGATATGTGAACCAAATATAATAGACTGTGTGGGAAGGCAAGTGACAGATAGGTTATGGGGAAAATGTGATGTCCTCACAACTTTATGGCCCTTATGTGTAATACTGAGCAGTATCCATAAAGATTTAAGGCTATCGCATATTTCCCATTACCTATCTGTCTCTCCACCTTGTGCCACATTATCTTCCCACACAGTCCATTATATTTGTTTCACACATCCTGTACTATTTCACGATGTGCTCCTCTTTATCCCACTTATCCTCCAAAACCTTGCAACTGGATCATTTTCTCATTCTGCAATTGGATTTGAGATCATCCATCAAAGACCATTTGGTATGATTTTTTTTTTTTTTTTGTATACAAGATCGAGGCTCGTGAAAGAGCTAACATTAATCACACAGAAAGACAAACCGACACATAAAACATATAACAAGGGGAGCGGTAGACAAGATGGGGTAGGACACAAACACAACATTTGAGAGCAGGGACATCGAGAGATCTGTGGGAGGGAGAGGGCTTTGGGGGTGGGGAGGCATGGTAAGGGGGGGGGGGGGGTGGGAGAGGTATAAAACACATGGACACTGCTAGGACTTCCAGGAAAGAAGTTGGAATTTCAAAAAAAGTGGATTTCGGGGTGAATTAGTGGGGGTAGAAAAGATCAAGGTTTTGGATGGGGGAAGACAAGAGATGGTGGTGAACACCTGTTTTAAAGGTGAACAGAATGCTGGCAGATGGAACGCTGGCTTAACATCCATCCGAGGGATGGCACACACCTTCATGAATCACCCTGCTTGTGAAACACTGGCATGACCGTTTTTAGCTTGGCTGAGATTCGAAACCAAGCTAGACAACTTAGAGGCAAGTGTGCTTACCTCTAGGCCATCCTGCCACCCCACAATAGAAAATCCAAAGTACCTTTTTTGTATAGAAGGTCAGAACAGAACACAGAACAGAACAGGGCAACACAGAACAAAAGGAAGAGCAGAAAGAGTTGGTGAAAAACTAACAGCAGAGTTGAAGGACAAAATAGAGGGAGAAAAAGAAGAAAAGAACCACCTTTCGAGGCCATTTTTCCCCGCAGAGCAGGGGTTGGCCTTTTTCGGGCACCGTGGTCCCTTTTTTGAAGCAATGTTTTATGGCCGGATGCTCTTCCTGCCGCCAACTCTGTTAGTCGCCTCTTGCAACACACAGGGAATTGCAAGTGAACTGGTACTCAATTTGCCGACCTCGGAAGGATGATAGGCTGAGTCAACCCCCCTGGCATTAATTCAGCGATTGACCGGGATTCGAACCCAGGATCCTAGGATCCCAAGCCGGCACACTAACCGCTAAGCCAACACCAGACAAAATAGAGGGAGACTTGGACAAATAATGGTTTTGGGAAGGAATTAGGATGTAGGAGAGGACACCTGTGTGGACAAGATGGATACAGAATTAAACTCTCAAGCAAGAGAAAAATGGAAATTTGGAAGGAGGTGGGCTTGGGTGTGGGGATTTGGTGAGGGGAGGAGAGAGTGGGGAGGGGGGAGGGGAAGGGTTAATGGGAGTAGAAAATATCATGTTTTTGGATGGGGGATGGTCTGAGATGGTGGTGAACAGCCATCTTGAAGACCTGTAGGGAAGAATGAGATTGAAGAGAATGTGGTAGTTGGTTCCACAGCTGGGAAAAAGAGAGGAACGAATGAGTGAAGGTGAGCAGTGATTCTGGATTTGGGTGTTTCACCAGAGGGGGTTGATAGTAGATCGCATGTGCCTTGCAGGAACCTAGAGGGGACAAAGCACAGAAAGAACAGAGGGTAAAAGACCAGAAAGGTGGGGGTATAAGACAGGAAGACCACTGATCCGTCTGTGATGGGAAAATGATAGGCCTATAGACTCAGATTCATCTCAGGAGATTCCAATAATCTTGAAAGCCATGGTTTCCAGGGTTTCCAAGGTGTGAGGCAGGGGTGTCAGCCCAGAGGGGAGAGCAGTACTCCATCAAGCTATGGACGGAAGCCTTGTAGGTGCATCGGAGTTTATGTGTGCCAAGGAAGGACTTTGTATGACGGAGGACGCAGGATGCCCATTTCAACAGAAAAGTAATCGCGGGTCATTGAAAAAATAAAAGTGAGGGAACTTTAGAAGTGAAAATGCATATGAAATGGTTTACAGGCTTTAACATAGTGGGGGGGGGGGGGGGGGGGGGAGGGGGGCGGGGGAGGGGAGTGGTGTTTTCCCAAAATGTCATGGCGGAATTCTTTACAATTGTGAGTAGTGACCATGCTTACATGTGCATGCATTTTCCATAATTGTTTATATGATTAACTGACATTATAGTTGTAAATAGTCACGGAACAACGCCATTCCTCAATTTCGGAGCATCATGTTCAAGATCGAGTTCATGGAGCTCCATTCTGGAATGGATAATTAACTTTCAAAACGAATGGCCACTTCCATCGGGATGAACTCAGCCACACTAGACGAATGTTGGGAACATCATAATGATGTGGAAATACCAATATTGACCATTATTCTAGTCGGCTTTCAAAGATCATCTCAGGAATGAAGAAATCACTTACCTTAATTGTTAGATGTAACGGATATTCAGGAAGATGTTATACTCAATTTCATCATGAGTGAAATGTCAGGTACTGCATATCAGGAAGTCACAACAGGTTATCTGGCAAGTATCAGTACAAGTCATCAAACTTTGCATTTATGAAGTGTTATGGAATATCTTTCACCATTGCGATTAATGCAGCATGTGTATACAGAGTCAAGGCTCGTGGAAGAGCGAGATCACTGAATGGATGAGGACGCAACAGGACAAACGGCACAGTGGAGGGGGACACCAAGAGCAGAGCGAAAGGACAAAATAGAGGGAGGCTTGGATAAACAATGGGTGTGGGGACGATTGGGGGGCAGGAAAAGACGCGTTGGGGTGCTATTGTGCATCTGTGGGAGCGCGATATAGGAGGGGATTTTATTGTTGTGCACAGACAATCTCTACAAACTGCACTTCTCAAGATTCTTCCCGTATTTCTTAAGATTCTTATATTTACCATTCTGAGACAAAGATCATGGTATGGATGGAATTTTGGGTCAAGGCATGGAGAATGGTCATGCTGTAGGACCCGGAGGATAAATGACAAACCAAGCGCTTCAGTAAGAGAAAGGTTTGCAAAATATGCCTCGTGAAGAAGAGGAAGAAGAGATTGTGATGAAGTCGAACACATGGGGTGATGATGCCAGAGAAATAAGGAAAGTGAGGAATTTGAATATGCCTTTAAAAGCTTTTATTGGAAGAAGGAAGAAGCATTTTCTTAAATGAAGATATTGAAAAAAGGATTGAGGAAAAAGAGAGATAGATGTACAGGACATACAAGTAGAACAAGATCGTGTTTTGGAGTGTAAGATTTGGGTTTTTTATTTTTTGAAGCGAGGGAGAATAGGATAACTGCAGATTGGACAACATTTTGGTGAAAAAAAGAGAAACAGAATGACAAAACAACCTCAGATCTGAGACGACTAAGCAATCCTCGCTATCCGAGAAGGCCTAGGCGACACGAAAAAACGAATTCAACAATATTGACAACAAGATACAATTTAACAAGATACAATTTACCAGAATTTTTCACACTAGCCCCATGCAGGAATTTAATTCCTGTTTATTCTAATAATAATAATAAATAAATAAAAATATATGAAAGAAAATGCATTTTATAATATATATACAGACTTGGCATTTAATATGGAATATTTTTTTTTCTTGACTTGGGTTTACTTTCTGACCTCAGTATATCAATCTGGTGAGTTTATTTTACCCTTCAGTGATGTCTTTGTTGAAAGGACCATGTCACTGCTTGTCTTTCGCAGCAGGAAGTCAATAACAGGATTATATCACAGGTGGCGTGACAAAATGTAAGGACAGGTACATTTGATGATTGGCTTCACAATCGGGTATATAAGGGTTGTTGCGTTCTGTATTAGTGGAAAACAACTGCTGCACGTCTACAAAAGTTATTGCCGCTTCCTCTGGAGATGGTCCGTCAACTTGACAATGCTGTTTGTCATGGAGTGGTGGCTTTACGAAATTCTGGCATGAAACAGCGTGCTATTGCTCGGCAGTATGGCATCACTCAAGGTCAGGTGTCAAAGATCCTGAAATGAAATGCTCAGAGGGGTGTCCCTACTGCAATACCAAGGCCAGGACGTCCACGCAGAACCACAAGGAGAGATGATCGCCAGCTGCACTGGTTAGTCTGCAATGGCCGTACCAATTCAGCTAATCGGCTTAGGGCTGAGTGGCAGCAACTGACAAATGTGCCTGTATCCAGAAGGCTAGTCAACCAACGACTGGTTCAAGCAGGCTATCGTGCCAGGCGTCCCCTGAGAAAGCCATGCCTGACCAGACAACACAGCCAGCGCCGATTGCAATGGGCCAGAGAGCACCGTCAATGGCAGCCAGGACACTGGAATCACGTGACCTTCAGTGACGAGTCTATATTTCTGGTCTGTCGTCAAGATGGCCGCGTCCGAGTGCGCAGACAAGTGCATGCAGCCCACAACGAAGATAGTATAGTGCCAAAAGTCCAAGCTGGAGGTGGTGGGGTGACCGTTTGGGCTGCTTTTCATGCAGGGGGAAAAACTGACCTGGTTGTTCTGAATGGAAACCTGAACCAGTTCAAGTACAGGGTCATTCTGGAAGAAACATTGCTTCCATTTGCTCGTGCAGCCTTTCGAGGAAACTTTGTCTTCAAAGATGACAATGCACGGCCTCATCGTGCTCGCATGATCCAACACTTTCTTGCTGACCGTGGTGTAGAGCATATGGAGTGGCCTGCCATGTCCCCGGATATGAATCCGATAGAGAACTTGTGGGCAGAATTAGCGCGTCAAATCGACCACTTGGACCAGCAGCCGACCTCTGTGCGTGAATTGCAGCAGGCTATTGTCACTGCATGGCAAGCGATTCCTGTCCAAACCTTGGCAAATCTCGTGAACAGCGTGCCTCGACGTGTACGTGCTCTCCTGAATGCTCGTGGGGGTTACACGAAGTACTGAACTGTAATTTTACTGTCTGTAATCCCAGTCATAATTTAGCTTTTGTTTTTGTTGAATTTTTTTTTGGCTAATGTGCAAAATAAAGAGATACTTCTGGAAAACGTACAGAAGTTTAACACACAGTACTGTCCGTGAATTGAGTTCGATATCAGTTTACATCACTTTCAAGGATCAATTTATTTGTTTCGAAATGTCAAATGTGGTTTTTGTTTCTTTTAAATGTCACATTAACAAAATCTAGAATAATTTCAACATAATTCCAATGAACTTTTGGTTCTAAGTCATCTTGAAAAGTAAGTTCACCCCCACAAAAAAAATATTCCATATTAAATGCCAAGTCTGTATATACAGTCACGTGAGAAAGTAAGTACACCCCATGTAAAGTTTTGACTTTTTCAACATATTTCAACATACAGCTATTTTTAATTTTTTTTATTTTTATTTTTTTTGTATACTGAATCGAGGCTCGTGAAAGAGCTAACATTTATTTCACAAACAAATCAACCAGACAAACAAAATATACAAAAAGAGGGAGCGGAAGACAAGATGGGGAGAGAAGGGGAAGCACACAACCACAACATTTGAGAGCAGGGAGAAGTGTGGGAGGGAGAGGGCTTGGGGGCAGGAGGTGTGGGAAGGGGGGGGGGGGGGGGAAGAGGTATAAAACACAAGGGAACCGAAATTAGCGGGGGTAGAAAAGATCAAGGTTTTGGATGGGGGAGGATAAGAGACAGTGGTGAACAGCTGTTTTAAAGACCTGGAGGGTGGAGTGGGATTGAAGAGAGTGAGGGAGTTTGTTCCAGAGGCGGGAGAAAAGAGGATTGAAGGAGTGAAGGTGAGCAGAAAGTCTTGATTTTGGCAGTTTAACCATAAGAGGGTTGCAGGCAGATCTTGTGCGACCTGTAGGAATATTTGGGGGACAGAGCCCAGAGAGGGCTGGGGGGGCAAGGCCAGAGAGGAGTCAGTAGAAGACGGAAAGACCACCAACCTGCCTGCGGTGAGTGAGTGAAAGGCCCTTGGAGTTAGCTTCATCGCGGGAGATTCCAATGATTCTGAACGCTTTGGTTTCAACAGCGTGAAGACGGGCTAGGTGTGAGGCAGGAGCACCAGACCAGAGGGGAGAGCAGTATTCCATAGAGCTGCGGATGAAAGCCTTGTATGTGGTGAGGAGCTCAGGTGTGCCAAGGAAGGACTTCGCAAGACGGAGGATGCCCAGTCGGCGACTGGCTTTGGAGGCCAGATTTGAAATGTGGTTTGATCTTCATTTCAACAATATTGATAGATAAAGGTGATATAATATAACAAATATCATGAAACATTTACATTTTGTAGTCCATTGTATAATTTAAATAAACATAAATGCAAATTTCGCATGTGGAAAAAGTAAGTACACCCTTGGCTCTAATAGGTGGTATTGCCCCCTTTGGCAGAAACAACCTCAAGTAGGCGTTTCTTATAACTGTCTACCAGTCTCTGACATTGAGTGGGAGAAATTTTTGTCCACTCCTCCATGAAGAATTCTTTCAGCTGTGCAATGTTTGAGGGGTTTCTTGCATGCACAGCTCATTTCAAATCCCCCCACAACATCTCGATGGGATTTAGATCCTGGCATTGACTTGGCCATTCCAGAACCCTCCATTTCTTTCTTTTCAGCCATTCCTTGGTGGTTTTACTGGTATGTTTAGGGTCATTGTCATGTTGCAAGGTCCACCTTCGGTTGAGCTTCAACACTCGAACAGATGGCCTCACATTATCCTCAAGCACCCTCTGGTGCAATGAAGAATTCATAGTGGATTCTATGATGGTGAGCTGCCCACGCCCTGATGCAGCAAAGCTGCCCCAAACCATAATATTTCCACCACCATGCTTTACAGTTGGTATCAGGTTCTTGTGGTCAAATGCTGTCTTTGGTTTTTTCCAAACATGTCTTCTGGTACGGTGGCCAAATAGCTCCACCTTTGACTCATCTGTCCAGAGCACATTGTTCCAGAAGTGCTGGTCTTTGCCGAGGTGTTCATTGGCAAACTTTAGACTTGCCCTGATGTTCTTTCTGGACAGCATAGGTTTCCTCCTGGCACACCTCCCATGTAGATCAAATTTGTGCAGCCTCTTTCTAATGGTAGACTCTTGCACTTTGACATCAACTGTGGCAAGAGCTACCTGTAGGTCCCGTGATGACATTCTGGGGTTCTTAGAGACTTCTTTCAGCATCTTGCGGTCTGCTCTAAGGCTGAACTTGCTGGGGCGGCCTGGCCTGAACAAGTTGGCAGTTGTTTGGAATCTTCTCCACTTGTAAATGATCTTCCGGACAGTCGAATGATCGATTTCAAATTGTTTGGAGATCTTTTTAAATCCCTTCCCAGACTTGTAGGCATCTATAACCTTCTTTCTGAAGGCTTCAGAGAGCTCTTTTGATCTAGGCATGGTGACGCCGCACACTTCAACAACAAAGAGCAAACCAAACTAAATGTCTGAGGTTTAAATAAGACAGGTTCTTCCAAGATCCTCTCTAACGATGTTCTAATCATTTGCACCTGAGCTGGTGCACCTGATTCTAATTTTAGGTATTTGAAGTAGTGATAAATGTAGGGGTGTACTTACTTTTTCCACATGCGAAATTTGCATTTATGTTTATTTAAATTATACAATGGACTACAAAATGTAAATGTTTCATGATATTTGTTATATTATATCACCTTTATCTATCAATATTGTTGAAATGAAGATCAAATAGCTGTATGTTGAAATATGTTGAAAAAGTCAAAACTTTACATGGGGTGTACTTACTTTTTCATGTGACTGTATATATATATATATTTTATAGTATGGTATTATGTTTTACCTGTAGGTTTACATATATCCTATTACATTAAATAAGGCAATTCTCTGTACATATGTACTCATATGTAGGTTTGTATGTATGTACCAATGTGTGTGTATGTGTGTGTGTGTAGGTGTGTGTGTGTGTGTGTGTGAGTGTCTGTGTGTGTGTGTGTGTGTGTGTGTGTGTGTGTGTGTGTGTGTGTGTGTGTGTGTGTGCGCATCTCAAAATCATATAAAAAAGGGCTGGGACAATCTCCACCAGATTTTGCATACGTGTTGGTAGTTCCCATGGACAGATCATGGGCCCAACCACCCACTACCACCTGAGGGGGGTGGGAGAGACAACTTACAATTTTTTGCCTGTTCATGTGCCACAGTGCAAGTGGTTTACTGACCTTTGCTGCAGACAAGGGGATTATTAGACATGGCACCAATTATATTTGCCCCACTATCACTCCACTCTACCACAAGGCTACTCCTGAAATAAAAGAAAAACAAACAAGTTTTCATTCTTATTTTTAGGTTATTTCAGTGAAATTAGAATGGTTCCCAGAGTCCGGTCATATGTCCGTTCGCACGTTAACATTTGACTGAAACATTTTCTCACAAATTACTTGACCGATTATGGACCAAATTTGGTACGATGCATCAGGACAGCAAGGTCTAATGAGGTTGTGCTCCCCATCCGGATTTGCCCCCTGTAATGGTGGTTTGAGGTGGGGTTGCCCCAAATATTGCTATTTCATTCAAAAATCTTCTTCTCAGAAACGGACAACCAGATCTAGATCAAAATAACCATGCGGAACTATGACCATGCCCTAAACTTAAATTCTGCTTTCCATGGTCGTGTCTCCCTTGGAAAGGGGTCCATGGGCTCCCTACCCTCATGTTCACCAAGACATATTTTCCTCTCAAACTACATGACCGATATTGACCAAATTTTAATCGCTTCATCAGAACAGTAAGATGTCATAGGGTTGTGCTCCCCATTCGGACCCGCCGATATAAGAGGCTGAAAAGGGGGTTTTGCCTCAAATTCCGGTGATTTATTTTAAAATATTCTCAGAAACCGTGGCACAATATCAGTCCTCCAAGGGGCTATTATTTTGCTTTATTCCAATGTCACTTGTTGCATAAAACATTTGTATTAAAGGTTCTGGAAAACAACCTTTTGTCCTGGAAAAATCTTGGGAATTTGGTCTTCCATAGCTGTGCAAATCCTGATGCAATCACGATAGAACTGTGAGTCATATTGTCTTAATCAGCGTTTCATCGTGGCCTTGACATTATCGTCGAAAGAAAAATGTTTTCACGAAGATGTTCCTTAAGTTTGGAAAAGGGATGAAAATCTGACAGAGACAAGTTGGTGTTGGTGATCCTTTGTGGTGGTACTCCATTAACCCTCTTTTACTCTCAACATCGTAATGGTGCAACCAAATCTCTCTAGTCATCTCATCTCCAGTCAGTCATCCCAACTCTCATCTCCAGCACTTTTCCTCGGGGCTTCAGACACTTGAGGCCCAGGCTGTTGTTTGGGCCAGGCCCTAGATAGGTGCCAGTGTGCTGAGAGAGAGGGAGAGTGCTTCCCATCACACTCCCACCAAACGCTGACTCGCGGCGGCCCTAGGGTGGGCCTGATTAGTTAATGGATGTTAAATATCGCATGGTGTCTTTCATGAAGAGTAGTCGAGTTATCATTGGCACCCTGAACAATTTACAAATTACTACCACCTAAAATCAATTGTTGGACTTCACCAGCTGGTTCATGAAAGACTTGGGCCAAATACCTTCCCTGGACGAATCACCAAAAAAGTGGGAAATTTTGAGGCCATTAAAGAATGAGTAATAAGGAGGTATCAGGTAGCAATCTACTTCACCAACAATGTTTTTTTAAAGATGTAAATGTAATGCTCATGTTATACATTAATGCAATCTCATTTTACTCCTTCATTACAGGTACAGTGTGTTTATTAACTCAACTGGACTATGTCCAGCTGAGCTTTTGTCGACACCCAGTGGCCGTCGTCTGTCTGTCTGTCTGTCTGTCGTCTGTAAACAATTCGACATCTACGCTCTAAAAGTCACAAATATTGATTAAATTTGATGAAACTTGTTATTCAGCATCTTTACGACATAAACTAGTTTGGGATTGCATTTGGGCGTTGTACGCCCAAAAATGGGCGCGGCAGAGCAGCGATATCGAAAAATAAATTTTTGTCATTCTGGTACTTCCTAATGTTCTAACCATATTGATATAGACCAATTGAGTTCAGGTTCCCTGGAACCTCTTGTTTTATTTACATTTGCTCATTGGTCATTTAGGACCCATTTCTTGCAACACTGCTCTCTTTACCAACCTTGCTGGCCTTACCTTTAAAATGCAGGTTCATTATGATGGGCCCCCATTGTATTCTTCCTAATGTCATTCAATTTCCGTTTGCAGGAAGTGTCCATCCATGATCTCATGAAAAAATTGGATCTACTTGGGGACAACGCCGTAAGTGCTATTGCAAAAAAAACAATATATGACAAGTAAAGCTGTTTGTTGAGATAACAAATACACCATAATTACCACTCTGTTGAATTTTCTTTGCAGAATCTGAGAAATGATGAACAGGTTGCTGTGATCCAAGCAAGAACTGTGCTCTCTCTGGCAGATAAGGTAAGGATTGGATGATTTGTACTGTGCACAAGTAATTTGAATGGAAATGTAAACTCAAAATGTGCAATTTACACTTGGCCTTTTGAGGCTAGACTGCTTAGAGATACAAAAAATAAAGTGAAAAACCAACTCCACTGACACAATAACAACTTAGAACTAATAGTGTGTGTATAGACTGGGTGTAGGATAAAGATACTTCATACATAGGTAGCTTCAGCAACAGGATGCTAGGATTTTCCATAACGACCACTGAATGACACTGGCAGCCTCAAACAGTTGGAAGATTTGGTTTGTCCAAAAAAATCCGACAAAATATTCATTAAGATCTTTGTCAGAAAGTCACCGATGGAGCAATGTGTCAATGGACGCGAAAGGTATGCTTGTCAAAATACTGACCTTTACGTCCAACTGTTCGTATTTGATTGCTAGTTTGGCATCAGGTTAGATTTACGAATTGGCCATCGTGTTTAGTTTAGCAGTCCTCCCTAAGCATAACTGTACGTAATTCGACAGCCAGCCAAACTCCATTCATGAACGACATGGGAGTCATGGAATATCTTCCAAGCTAAAAGTGTTTCTAATGAAGCCACACAATCATGTAGTCGATGAACAAGGAGTAAAAGGCAATGATTTTGAAGGCGTAACAACGAACATTGTGAGGGATTAACTCAGATACAAGTTATGAAAGGCTCAGTGATGTCACTTCCTCTTAGGTTACATCACTTCCTGCTACATTAACACAAATGGCCAGCTGGGGGCGATACCACACAAGGGTGCACAAAATATGTGTACAAGGGGCAGAATATGCCAGCAGAGGGCTCCACTCAAAAAATGTACAAAGCACATGCACAAAGGGAGTAACACGTATTATACAACTTTATGGATCATACATAACAACCTTATCCTTATTCATATACATTATTGTCTTCTGTTTTGGATAATAATCGAGTGCAACTGCAAACAAACATCAGCCTTTGTTGTTTTCAGCACTCAACGCACTCTAAATTGTCTATAACTAGAAACACCTGCTCCCTACGGGAGAGTAATATCTCCTCCCTCTGGCAGGGGTCAGTAAAGCACTTGCACTGTGCCAGTTTTAATTCATTCCACCCAACGGTTTTTTAGCAGTGCATTCAAATCAAGCACATACACACACTCACACAATCAAAATAAATGCCCAATAGCAAGGACACTATACGAAAACAGTGGGACTAAGTCAGTCGGACAGGTGTAGGTTTTGCAATGGAGAAACAGAATGTACGAGCCACCTTCTCTTGGAATGTAAAAAACACCCATGTCATAAGAGGTGTACACACAAAGGCTCAACAAAGTATGTAGAGTAATCCATTAGAACATCTGCCAAAATGTCAATATCCCAGTTTCAGAAAACTCATGAAAACAGGAACCAAAAGCGATCATTGAAAACAAGGAAGTAATGCTCATGTAAAACCTGATGATCCCATCAAGCTTGATCATCATCATCATCATCGTCATCGTCGTCGTCGTCGTCGTCATCATCATCATCATCATCATTTTACGGCCATTTCCATGCTTGCACATGTAAGCAGTGATTTACCTATTGGTCACTTTCCAGGCTGTACGATCCATTGCTAGCCCACTTGTTAGTCCTTTAACTCTGAGATCATCTCTCAGCAACTCATTCCATGTTTTCCTCGGATGGCCTCTAGCTCTCCTTCCATTCACACGCATATTTATACACTTCTTCACACAGCTGCTTTCCCCCAACCTTGCCATGTGTCCGAACCACCTCAACCAACCCCTACGCATAATCTCACTAATGCTCTCTATACCTAACATATCACTTAATTCTACATTTGGTTTTCTATCCATTCACTCCCATCTTGACTTGTGACACCAGGTGGACATGGAAAACAAAACATTGCGACTGGATATAGTATGGTACTCATGAAAACAAAACATTGCGACTGGATATAATATGGTACCCATGAAAACAAAACATTGCGACTGGATATAGTATGGTACTCATGAAAACAAAACATTGCGACTGGATATAGTATGGTACCCATGAAAACAAAACATTGCGACTGGATATAGTATGGTACTCATGAAAACAAAACATTGCGACTGGATATAGTATGTAACTCATGAAAACAAAACATTGCGACTGGATATAGTATGGTACCCATGAAAACAAAACATTGCGACTGGATATAGTACGGTACTCATGAAAACAAAACATTGCGACTGTATATAGTATGGTACTCATGAAAACAAAACATTGCGACTGGATATAGTATGGTACTCATGAAAACAAAACATTGCGACTGGATATCGTATGGTACTCATGAAAATAAAACATTGCGACTGTATATAGTATGGTACCCATGAAAACAAAACATTGCGACTGTATATAGTATGGTACTCATGAAAACAAAACATTGCGACTGGATATAGTATGGTACTCATGAAAACAAAACATTGCGACTGGATATAGTATGGTACTCATGAAAACAAAACATTGCGACTGGATATAGTATGGTACCCATGAAAACAAAACATTGCGACTGGATATAGTAAGGTACCCATGAAAACAAAACATTGCGACTGGATATAGTATGGTACTCATGAAAACAAAACATTGCGACTGGATATAGTATGGTACCCATGAAAACAAAACATTGCGACTGGATATAGTATGGTACTCATGAAAACAAAACATTGCGACTGGATATAGTATGGTACTCATGAAAACAAAACATTGCGACTGGATATAGTATGGTACTCATGAAAACAAAACATTGCGACTGGATATAGTATGGTACTCATGAAAACAAAACATTGCGACTGGATATAGTATGGTACCCATGAAAACAAAACATTGCGACTGGATATAGTATGGTACTCATGAAAACAAAACATTGCGACTGGATATAGTATGGTACCCATGAAAACAAAACATTGCGACTGGATATAGTATGGTACCCATGAAAACAAAACATTGCGACTGGATATAGTATGGTACCCATGAAAACAAAACATTGCGACTGGATATAGTATGGTACCCATGAAAACAAAACATTGCGACTGGATATAGTATGGTACGCATGAAAACAAAACATTGCGACTGGATATAATATGGTACTCATAAAAACAAATCATTGCGACTGGATATAGTATGGTACTCATGAAAACAAAACATTGCGACTGGATATAGTATGGTACTCATGAAAACAAAACATTGCGACTGGATATAGTATGGTACTCATGAAAACAAAACATTGCGACTGGATATAGTATGGTACTCATGAAAACAAAACATTGCGACTGGATATAGTATGGTACCCATGAAAACAAAACATTGCGACTGGATATAGTATGGTACAAATGAAAACAAAACATTGCGACTGGATATAGTATGGTACCCATGAAAACAAAACATTGCGACTGGATATAGTATGGTACCCATGAAAACAAAACATTGCGACTGGATATAGTATGGTACCCATGAAAACAAAACATTGCGACTGGATATAGTATGGTACCCATGAAAACAAAACATTGCGACTGGATATAGTATGGTACTCATGAAAACAAAACATTGCGACTGGATATAATATGGTACTCATAAAAACAAATCATTGCGACTGGATATAGTATGGTACTCATGAAAACAAAACATTGCGACTGGATACAGTATGGTACCCATGAAAACAAAACATTGCGACTAGATATAGTATGGTACCCATGAAAACAAAACATTGCGACTGGATATAGTATGGTACCCATAAAAACAAAACATTGCGACTGGATATAGTATGGTACCCATAAAAACAAAACATTGCGACTGGATATAGTATGGTACTCATAAAAACAAAACATTGCGACTGGATATAGTATGGTACTCATGAAAACAAAACATTGCGACTGGATATAGTATGGTACTCATGAAAACAAAACATTGCGACTGGATATTGTATGGTACTCATGAAAACAAAACATTGCGACTGGATATAGTATGGTACTCATGAAAACAAAACATTGCGACTGGATATAGTATGGTACTCATGAAAACAAATCATTGCGACTGGATATAGTATGGTACTCATGAAAACAAAACATTGCGACTGGATATAGTATGGTACTCATGAAAACAAAACATTGCGACTGGATATAGTATGGTACTCATGAAAACAAAACATTGCGACTGGATATAATATGGTACTCATGAAAACAAAACATTGCGACTGGATATAGTATGGTACTCATGAAAACAAAACATTGCGACTGGATATAATTTGGTACTCATGAAAACAAATCATTGCGACTGGATATAGTATGGTACTCATGAAAACAAATCATTGCGACTGGATATAGTATGGTACTCATGAAAACAAATCATTGCGACTGGATATAGTATGGTACTCATGAAAACAAAACATTGCGACTGGATATAGTATGGTACCCATGAAAACAAAACATTGCGACTGGATATCGTATGGTACCCATGAAAACAAAACATTGCGACTGGATATCGTATGGTACTCATGAAAACAAAACATTGTGACTGGATATAGTATGGTACCCATGAAAACAAAACATTGTGACTGGATATAGTATGGTACTCATGAAAACAAAACATTGCGACTGGATATAGTATGGTACCCATGAAAACAAAACATTGCGACTGGATATAGTATGGTACTCATGAAAACAAAACATTGTGACTGGATATAGTATGGTACCCATGAAAACAAAACATTGCGACTGGATATAGTATGGTACCCATGAAAGCAAAACATTGCGACTGGATATAGTATGGTACCCATGAAAACAAAACATTGCGACTGGATATAGTATGGTACCCATGAAAACAAAACATTGTGACTGGATATAGTATGGTACTCATGAAAACAAAACATTGTGACTGGATATAGTATGGTACCCATGAAAACAAAACATTGTGACTGGATATAGTATGGTACTCATGAAAACAAAACATTGCGACTGGATATAGTATGGTACCCATGAAAACAAAACATTGTGACTGGATATAGTATGGTACTCATGAAAACAAAACATTGTGACTGGATATAGTATGGTACTCATGAAAACAAAACATTGCGACTGGATATAGTATGGTACTCATGAAAACAAAACATTGCGACTGGATATAGTATGGTACCCATGAAAACAAAACATTGCGACTGGATATAGTATGGTACTCATGAAAACAAAACATTGCGACTGGATATAGTATGGTACCCATGAAAACAAAACATTGCGACTGGATATAGTATGGTACCCATGAAAACAAAACATTGCGACTGGATATAGTATGGTACCCATGAAAACAAAACATTGCGACTGGATATCGTATGGTACCCATGAAAACAAAACATTGCGACTGGATATAGTATGGTACGCATGAAAACAAAACATTGCGACTGGATATAATATGGTACTCATAAAAACAAATCATTGCGACTGGATATAGTATGGTACTCATGAAAACAAAACATTGCGACTGGATATAGTATGGTACTCATGAAAACAAAACATTGCGACTGGATATAGTATGGTACTCATGAAAACAAAACATTGCGACTGGATATAGTATGGTACTCATGAAAACAAAACATTGCGACTGGATATAGTATGGTACCCATGAAAACAAAACATTGCGACTGGATATAGTATGGTACCCATGAAAACAAAACATTGCGACTGGATATAGTATGGTACCCATGAAAACAAAACATTGCGACTGGATATAGTATGGTACCCATGAAAACAAAACATTGCGACTGGATATAGTATGGTACCCATGAAAACAAAACATTGCGACTGGATATAGTATGGTACCCATGAAAACAAAACATTGCGACTGGATATAGTATGGTACTCATGAAAACAAAACATTGCGACTGGATATAATATGGTACTCATAAAAACAAATCATTGCGACTGGATATAGTATGGTACTCATGAAAACAAAACATTGTGACTGGATATAGTATGGTACCCATGAAAACAAAACATTGCGACTAGATATAGTATGGTACCCATGAAAACAAAACATTGCGACTGGATATAGTATGGTACCCATAAAAACAAAACATTGCAACTGGATATAGTATGGTACCCATAAAAACAAAACATTGCGACTGGATATAGTATGGTACTCATAAAAACAAAACATTGCGACTGGATATAGTATGGTACTCATGAAAACAAAACATTGCGACTGGATATAGTATGGTACTCATGAAAACAAAACATTGCGACTGGATATTGTATGGTACTCATGAAAACAAATCATTGCGACTGGATATAGTATGGTACTCATGAAAACAAATCATTGCGACTGGATATAGTATGGTACTCATGAAAACAAAACATTGTGACTGGATAAAGTATGGTACTCATGAAAACAAAACATTGTGACTGGATATAATATGGTACTCATGAAAACAAAACATTGCGACTAGATATAGTATGGTACTCATGAAAACAAAACATTGTGAATGGATATAGTATGGTACTCATGAAAACAAAACATTGTGACTGGATATAATATGGGTACTCATGAAAACAAAACATTGCGACTGGATATAGTATGGTACTCATGAAAACAAAACATTGTGACTGGATAAAGTATGGTACTCATGAAAACAAAACATTGTGACTGGATATAATATGGTACTCATGAAAACAAAACATTGCGACTAGATATAGTATGGTACTCATGAAAACAAAACATTGTGAATGGATATAGTATGGTACTCATGAAAACAAAACATTGTGACTGGATATAATATGGGTACTCATGAAAACAAAACATTGCGACTGGATATAGTATGGTACTCATGAAAACAAAACATTGCGACTGGATATAGTATGGTACCCATGAAAACAAAACATTGCGACTGGATATAGTATGGTACTCATGAAAACAAAACATTGCGACTGGATATAGTATGGTACCCATGAAAACAAAACATTGTGACTGGATATAGTATGGTACCCATGAAAACAAAACATTGCGACTGGATATCGTATGGTACTCATGAAAACAAAACATTGTGACTGGATATAGTATGGTACCCATGAAAACAAAACATTGTGACTGGATATAGTATGGTACTCATGAAAACAAAACATTGCGACTGGATATAATATGGTACTCATAAAAACAAATCATTGCGACTGGATATAGTATGGTACTCATGAAAACAAAACATTGCGACTGGATATAGTATGGTACCCATGAAAACAAAACATTGCGACTAGATATAGTATGGTACCCATGAAAACAAAACATTGCGACTGGATATAGTATGGTACCCATAAAAACAAAACATTGCAACTGGATATAGTATGGTACCCATAAAAACAAAACATTGCGACTGGATATAGTATGGTACTCATAAAAACAAAACATTGCGACTGGATATAGTATGGTACTCATGAAAACAAAACATTGCGACTGGATATAGTATGGTACTCATGAAAACAAAACATTGCGACTGGATATAGTATGGTACTCATGAAAACAAAACATTGCGACTGGATATAGTATGGTACTCATGAAAACAAATCATTGCGACTGGATATAGTATGGTACTCATGAAAACAAAACATTGCGACTGGATATAGTATGGTACTCATGAAAACAAAACATTGCGACTGGATATAGTATGGTACTCATGAAAACAAAACATTGCGACTGGATATAATATGGTACTCATGAAAACAAAACATTGCGACTGGATATAGTATGGTACTCATGAAAACAAAACATTGCGACTGGATATAGTATGGTACCCATGAAAACAAAACATTGCGACTGGATATAGTATGGTACCCATGAAAACAAAACATTGCGACTGGATATAGTATGGTACCCATGAAAACAAAACATTGCGACTGGATATAGTATGGTACTCATGAAAACAAAACATTGCGACTGGATATAGTATGGTACTCATGAAAACAAAACATTGCGACTGGATATAGTATGGTACCCATGAAAACAAAACATTGCGACTGGATATAGTATGGTACTCATGAAAACAAAACATTGCGACTGGATATAATATGGTACTCATGAAAACAAAACATTGCGACTGGATATAGTATGGTACTCATGAAAACAAAACATTGCGACTGGATATAGTATGGTACCCATGAAAACAAAACATTGCGACTGGATATAGTATGGTACCCATGAAAACAAAACATTGCGACTGGATATAGTATGGTACTCATGAAAACAAAACATTGTGACTGGATAAAGTATGGTACTCATGAAAACAAAACATTGTGACTGGATATAATATGGTACTCATGAAAACAAAACATTGTGACTAGATATAGTATGGTACTCATGAAAACAAAACATTGTGAATGGATATAGTATGGTACTCATGAAAACAAAACATTGTGACTGGATATAATATGGGTACTCATGAAAACAAAACATTGCGACTGGATATAGTATGGTACTCATGAAAACAAAACATTGTGACTGGATAAAGTATGGTACTCATGAAAACAAAACATTGTGACTGGATATAATATGGTACTCATGAAAACAAAACATTGCGACTAGATATAGTATGGTACTCATGAAAACAAAACATTGTGAATGGATATAGTATGGTACTCATGAAAACAAAACATTGTGACTGGATATAATATGGGTACTCATGAAAACAAAACATTGCGACTGGATATAGTATGGTACTCATGAAAACAAAACATTGCGACTGGATATAGTATGGTACCCATGAAAACAAAACATTGCGACTGGATATAGTATGGTACTCATGAAAACAAAACATTGCGACTGGATATAGTATGGTACCCATGAAAACAAAACATTGCGACTGGATATAGTATGGTCCCCATGAAAAAAAAAAAAAGACTGGATATAGTATGGTACTCATGAAAACAAAACATTGTGACTGGATATGGTATGGTACCCATGAAAACAAAACATTGCGACTGGATATAGTATGGTACCCATGAAAACAAAACATTGCGACTGGATATAGTATGGTACTCATGAAAACAAAACATTGTGACTGGATATAGTATGGTACCCATGAAAACAAAACATTGTGACTGGATATAGTATGGTACTCATGAAAACAAAACATTGCGACTGGATATAGTATGGTACCCATGAAAACAAAACATTGCGACTGGATATAGTATGGTACTCATGAAAACAAAACATTGCGACTGGATATAGTATGGTACCCATGAAAACAAAACATTGCGACTGGATATAGTATGGTACCCATGAAAACAAAACATTGCGACTGGATATAGTATGGTACCCATGAAAACAAAACATTGCGACTGGATATAGTATGGTACCCATGAAAACAAAACATTGTGACTGGATATAGTATGGTACTCATGAAAACAAAACATTGTGACTGGATATAGTATGGTACCCATGAAAACAAAACATTGTGACTGGATATAGTATGGTACTCATGAAACCAAAACATTCCGACTGGATATAGTATGGTACCCATGAAAACAAAACATTGTGACTGGATATAGTATGGTACTCATGAAAACAAAACATTGTGACTGGATATAGTATGGTACCCATGAAAACAAAACATTGTGACTGGATATAGTATGGTACCCATGAAAACAAAACATTGCGACTGGATATAGTATGGTACCCATGAAAACAAAACATTGCGACTGGATATAGTATGGTACCCATGAAAACAAAACATTGTGACTGGATATAGTATGGTACTCATGAAAACAAAACATTGTGACTGGATATAGTATGGTACCCATGAAAACAAAACATTGTGACTGGATATAGTATGGTACCCATGAAAACAAAACATTGCGACTGGATATAGTATGGTACTCATGAAAACAAAACATTGTGACTGGATATAGTATGGTACCCATGAAAACAAAACATTGTGACTGGATATAGTATGGTACTCATGAAAACAAAACATTGCGACTGTATATAGTATGGTACCCATGAAAACAAAACATTGCGACTGGATATAGTATGGTACCCATGAAAACAAAACATTGTGACTGGATATAGTATGGTACTCATGAAAACAAAACATTGTGACTGGATATAGTATGGTACCCATGAAAACAAAACATTGTGACTGGATATAGTATGGTACCCATGAAAACAAAACATTGTGACTGGATATAGTATGGTACTCATGAAAACAAAACATTGTGACTGGATA
This sequence comes from Myxine glutinosa, assembly GCF_964187855.1. Classification (NCBI taxonomy): domain Eukaryota; kingdom Metazoa; phylum Chordata; class Myxini; order Myxiniformes; family Myxinidae; genus Myxine; species Myxine glutinosa. The sequence goes on from NC_136262.1 coordinate 161,201,302, forward strand.
TGGTATGGTACCCATGAAAACAAAACATTGCGACTGGATATAGTATGGTACCCATGAAAACAAAACATTGCGACTGGATATCGTATGGTACTCATGAAAACAAAACATTGTGACTGGATATAGTATGGTACCCATGAAAACAAAACATTGTGACTGGATATAGTATGGTACTCATGAAAACAAAACATTGCGACTGGATATAGTATGGTACCCATGAAAACAAAACATTGCGACTGGATATAGTATGGTACTCATGAAAACAAAACATTGCGACTGGATATAGTATGGTACCCATGAAAACAAAACATTGCGACTGGATATAGTATGGTACCCATGAAAACAAAACATTGCGACTGGATATAGTATGGTACCCATTAAAACAAAACATTGCGACTGGATATAGTATGGTACCCATGAAAACAAAACATTGTGACTGGATATAGTATGGTACTCATGAAAACAAAACATTGTGACTGGATATAGTATGGTACCCATGAAAACAAAACATTGTGACTGGATATAGTATGGTACTCATGAAACCAAAACATTCCGACTGGATATAGTATGGTACCCATGAAAACAAAACATTGTGACTGGATATAGTATGGTACTCATGAAAACAAAACATTGTGACTGGATATAGTATGGTACCCATGAAAACAAAACATTGTGACTGGATATAGTATGGTACCCATGAAAACAAAACATTGCGACTGGATATAGTATGGTACCCATGAAAACAAAACATTGCGACTGGATATAGTATGGTACCCATGAAAACAAAACATTGTGACTGGATATAGTATGGTACTCATGAAAACAAAACATTGTGACTGGATATAGTATGGTACCCATGAAAACAAAACATTGTGACTGGATATAGTATGGTACCCATGAAAACAAAACATTGCGACTGGATATAGTATGGTACTCATGAAAACAAAACATTGTGACTGGATATAGTATGGTACCCATGAAAACAAAACATTGTGACTGGATATAGTATGGTACTCATGAAAACAAAACATTGCGACTGTATATAGTATGGTACCCATGAAAACAAAACATTGCGACTGGATATAGTATGGTACCCATGAAAACAAAACATTGTGACTGGATATAGTATGGTACTCATGAAAACAAAACATTGTGACTGGATATAGTATGGTACCCATGAAAACAAAACATTGTGACTGGATATAGTATGGTACCCATGAAAACAAAACATTGTGACTGGATATAGTATGGTACTCATGAAAACAAAACATTGTGACTGGATATAGTATGGTACCCATGAAAACAAAACATTGCGACTGGATATAGTATGGTACCCATGAAAACAAAACATTGTGACTGGATATAGTATGGTACCCATGAAAACAAAACATTGCGACTGTATATAGTATGGTACCCATGAAAACAAAACATTGCGACTGGATATAGTATGGTACCCATGAAAACAAAACATTGTGACTGGATATAGTGTGGTACCCATGAAAACAAAACATTGCGACTGGATATAGTATGGTACCCATGAAAACAAAACATTGCGACTGGATATAGTATGGTACCCATGAAAACAAAACATTGTGACTGGATATAGTATGGTACCCATGAAAACAAAACATTGCGACTGGATATAGTATGGTACCCATGAAAACAAAACATTGCGACTGTATATAGTATGGTACCCATGAAAACAAAACATTGCGACTGTATATAGTATGGTACCCATGAAAACAAAACATTGCGACTGGATATAGTATGGTACTCATGAAAACAAAACATTGCGACTGTATATAGTATGGTACCCATGAAAACAAAACATTGCGACTGTATATAGTATGGTACCCATGAAAACAAAACATTGCGACTGTATATAGTATGGTACCCATGAAAACAAAACATTGTGACTGGATATCGTATGGTACTCATGAAAAAAAACATTGCGACTGGATATAGTATGGTACTCATGAAAACAAAACATTGTGACTGGATATAGTATGGTACTCATGAAAACAAAACATTGCGACTGGATATAGTATGGTACCCATGAAAACAAAACATTGTGACTGGATATAGTATGGTACTCATGAAACAAAACATTGTGACTGGATATTGTATGGTACTCATGAAAACAAAACATTGCGACTGGATATAATATGGTACTCATGAAAACAAAACATTGCGACTGGATATAATATGGTACCCATGAAAACAAAACATTGTGACTGGATATAATATGGTACTGAAGGAACTGCGCTCCAACGCGAGTCGAAAGAATTGACGCGACCAAAGACGGAATTCGTCCGAGTTGCTTTATTGAAACAAAACAGCTCAGGTATTCTGACAAGCCCGTTTATCGGGCAGCAATATATATACACATTTATGTCGGAAAGTTTGCCCGGCAAAAGCTATACCGGGCATGCCCGGGTGTCAAGGGCGAGCCTTGGAAAGGCGAGTCTGGACCTGCCCGGGCGTGTTTGGCTGCGGCCTGGCAAGTCGAGGCTGGGCATGCCCGGGCCCTCTGGGCGAGCCCTGGAAAGGCGATAGCGGGCATGCCCGGACGCTCTGGGCGAGCCCTGTAAAGGCGATAGCGGGCATGCCCGGACGCTCTGGGCGAGCCCTGAAAAGGCGATAGCGGGCATGCCCGGACGCTCTGGGCGAGCCCTGGAAAGGCGAGAGCGGGCATGCCCGGGAAAGACGAGACCGGGCGTGCCCGGGAGGTTCGGGCGTGCCCGGGAACAGTGAGTCCGGGCATGCCCGGGAGAGGCGCGTCTGGCCGTGTTCTGGCCGGTGCAAGGCGATTGTGTGCATCCAGTGGTAACCGCTACACACGCCCCTCCAGAATCGACCTGCACCGGCAGGGTCAATTTAAGGGGGGTCCGGATGACCCGGCCGAAGCGACCCCTGGGGGGTCGTGGGGAGGGGTCCGACGTGGTGGTGGGTGGACGGGGGGCGGCCTCGCCGCGGAGGAAGGGCCAACCGTGGTGGTCGGTCGACGTCCATGTGCGCCGGTTTGAGGCGGTCCACAGAAATCCGTTCCGGCCGGCCGCTGAAGTCGACGATGAAAGACTTGTCGCCCCGTCGCAGGACCCGGAAGGGCCTGTCGTACGGCGGCCGGAGTGGCCCCCGGTGCGTGTCATGACGCACAAAGACGTACTCCGCTGTGCGAAGCGCCGGGGGGACGTAGGACTGGGGGCCACCGTGGCGGGACGTCGGCACGGGGGCAAATCGTCGGGCAGCCTCCTGGAGGTCCGAGCGCTGGCGAGCGGCGGACCAGGGACTGGTAGCGTCGGGCACGAATTCGCCCGGGACGCGGAGCTGCTGGCCGTAGACGAGCTCGGCGGCGGACGCTTGGAGGTCTTCCTTGGGGGCCGTGCGAAGGCCCAAAAGGACCCACGGCAGCCGGTCGGCCCAACCGTCGTCCTGAAGGCCGGCCATGAGTGCGGCCTTCATGGAGCGGTGAAACCGCTCGCACAACCCGTTGGCTTGGGGGTGGTAGGCCGTGGTGTGGTGCAGCATGACCCCCAACGAAAGGGCGACCACGCCCCAAAGCTCAGACGTGAACTGTGGGCCGCGGTCGGACGAGATTTCCGCTGGTGCGCCGAAGCGCGCGACCCAGGTGGCGATAAAGGCCTGCGCCACGTCGGCGGTGGTGGTGGACGCGAGGGGCACAGCCTCCGGCCACCTGGTGGTCCTGTCCACCATGGTGAGCAGGTGGGTGAACCCCCGCGAGGGGGACAGGGGACCCACCAGGTCCACGTGGACGTGGTCGAAACGCCGTTCAGGCACGGTGAAAGGTGCCAGCGGGGCCTGGGTGTGGCGGTGGACCTTGACCCGCTGGCAGGCCGTGCAGGCGTTGGCCCAGTCGCGGATGTTTCGTCGAAGGCCGTGCCAGACGAAACGCGCTGACACCAGCTTCTGAGAAGCTTTCCGGCCCGGGTGAGAAAGGCCGTGGATGGAGGCGAAGATGCGGCGCTGCCAGGATACGGGCACGATGGGGCGAGGCTGGCCCTGGGAGACGTCGCAGAGCAGGACGGTGCCCGCGAAGGGAATGTCGGCCAGGCGGAGGCCCGTGTCCGCCGCACGGAGTGCCTGCACCGAGGCGTCGGTGGTCTGGTCGGCCGCCATGAGCGCGAAGTCTACGCCGAGATGGACCGTGTTCGCGCTGGCCTGAGAAAGACAGTCGGCCACGGCGTTGTCTTTGCCGGCGACGTGCCGGATGTCCGTGGTGAACTCCGACACGGCGGAGAGGTGGCGCTGCTGGCGGGCCGACCACGGCTCCGTGACCTTAGCCATTGCGTAGACCAATGGCTTGTGGTCGACGAAAGCCGTGAACGGGCGGCCCTACAGGAGGTGTCGGAAATGGCGAACGGCCAGGAATAGCCCGAGCAGCTCGCGGTCGAACGTGCTGTAGTTTAACTCGTTCGGCCGGAGTTGCCGGCTGAAAAAAGCGAGTGGCTGCCAAACCCCGTCCACCCATTGCTCATGGACGGCGCCCACCGCGTAGTTGGAGGCGTCCGTAGTGAGGGCGATTGGCACGTTGAGCACCGGGTGAGCCAGCAGCGTTGCGTCGGCGAGGGCCCGTTTGGCGCTGGCGAAGGCCGCGTCCATGGCCACGGACCAAACAATGTCATGCTTGGCCGGCTTGCCCCGGAGGGCCTCGTAAAGGGGCCGCATGAGCTGAGCAGCGCGGGGCACGAATCGGTGATAAAAATTCACCATGCCGAGGAACTCTTGGAGGGCCTTGATGGAACGGGGACGCGGGAACGTGGTGATGGCCTCGACCTTGGTCGGCAGCGGCACGGCCCCGGTCTTGGTGATGCGGTGGCCCAAAAAGTCAACGGTCGTCGCGCCGAAGTGGCATTTGACCGGGTTGACAATTAAGCCGTGCTCGCTGAGGCGACCGAACAGTGTTCGGAGGTGGAGGAGGTGCTCGGCGTGGGACGTGCTGGCGACGAGGATATCTTCCAGATAGACGAAAAGAAATGGCAGGTCGCGCAGCACGCCGTCCATCAAGCGCCGGAACGCCTGGGCCGCGTTCTTGAGGCCAAACGGCATCCGCAAAAATTCGAACAGGCCGAACGGCATGATGACGGCCGTCTTCAGGACGTCGGCCGCCCGGACAGGTACCTGGTGGTAGCCCCGTATCAGGTCAATTTTCGAAAAGATGACCCGTCCCGCCAAACGGGCGGAAAAGTCCTGAATATGCGGGATCGGGTACCTGTCGGGGGTGGTCGCATCGTTGAGATGGCGGTAGTCGCCACACAGGCGCCATCCACCACCCGGCTTTGGCACGATGTGCAGTGGCGAGGCCCACGCGCTATCGGAGCGCCGCACGATGCCGAGGTGCTCCAACGCGTCGAACTCGGCCTTCGCCACGGCGAGCTTGGCCGGGTCGAGGCGGCGGGCCCTGGCGTAGACCGGCGGGCCCGTAGTGGGTATGTGGTGCTCGATCCCGTGCCGCACCGCGACGGCCGAAAACGTCGGCCGCGTGAGGGCCGGGAATTCCGCGAGCAGGCGAGCGAACTCGTTCGCTGCCGGGAGGGCGCACGCCAGTTCGGTCGGCGCGGAGCTGCTCATCGTGCACGCCAGGGAGCTGAAGGTCTCGGCGTTGACAAGGCGACGACGTTTGACGTCGACCAGCAGCCCGTGCGCGCAGAGGAAGTCGGCGCCCACCAAAGCCATGGGGACACAGGCGGTCACAAAAGTCCATTGAAAACGCTGGCTGCCGAAGCAGAGGGTGACGACACGTGGGCCGAAAGTGCGTATGGCCGAGCCATTAGCAGCGACCAAAGAGGGGCCGCAAACGGCGTCCCGCCTGTCCTGCTCGGAGGCGGGTATGACGCTCAGTTGGGCGCCGCTGTCACACAGGACACGCCGCCCAGACGCTTTGTCCTGAATAAACAGCAAGTTGCCCGAGTGGCCGGCGCTCATGGCTGGGAATGAACGCCGGCCTGGCCGTTTCCCGACCTGCCGAAAGTGCACGGGGGCCGGCACGTCCGAGCCTTGTGTCCGAACCTGGCGTGGTAATAACACCACGCCCGGTCAGGTGGAGGCCCCGGCCGTCGTGTCGGAAGCGGGCGGTGCGGCGTGGCGGCCGCCAGTTGCACCGGCAGTTCGGCCTCCAACCGCGCAGGGCGCTCGGGCATCGTGGGCATCGCCTCGGACGGCGGCGGGCTCCAGGTAACCGCGCCGATGTGCTGGCCCGCCGAGGAGATCTTATCGGCTTCCCTGGCGAGGGCGCGGGAATCCGTGATCAACGTGCCAGCCAGGGCGAGGCATACCGGGTGAGGCAGCTGGCGAAGGAACAGCTCGCGGAACAGAAAATCCGGAGAATGCTCACCGAGCAACGAGAGCATATAGTCCATGCGCTCTGACGGGCGCGTGTCGCCGAGCTCGGGCAGAGCGAGCAGGCGCCGTGCGCGTGCTGCCGGTGAGAGGGCGAAAGCGTCGAGGAGGAGTGTCTTCAGCGCGTCGTATTTGTCAGCAGCCGGCGGGTGCTCGAGGAGGCTCAAGGCGCGGGCCGCGGTGGCGGAACCAAGCGCCGCCACAACATGGTGGAAGCGGGTGTCGTCCGCGGTGATGCCTCGCAGGGCGAACTGAGAGTCCGCCTGAGCGAACCAAACAGCTGCGTGAGCCTCCCAGAAGGTAGGCAGTTTAAGCGTCACTGCCGTATCCATGTCGGTAGGTCACCAATGAAGGAACTGCGCTCCAACGCGAGTCGAAAGAATTGACGCGACCAAAGACGGAATTCGTCCGAGTTGCTTTATTGAAACAAAACAGCTCAGGTATTCTGACAAGCCCGTTTATCGGGCAGCAATATATATACACATTTATGTCGGGAAGTTTGCCCGGCAAAAGCTATACCGGGCATGCCCGGGTGTCAAGGGCGAGCCTTGGAAAGGCGAGTCTGGACCTGCCCGGGCGTGTTTGGCTGCGGCCTGGCAAGTCGAGGCTGGGCGTGCCCGGGCGCTCTGGGCGAGCCCTGGAAAGGCGATAGCGGGCATGCCCGGACGCTCTGGGCGAGCCCTGGAAAGGCGATAGCGGGCATGCCCGGACGCTCTGGGCGAGCCCTGAAAAGGCGATAGTGGGCATGCCCGGGTGCTCTGGGCGAGCCCTGGAAAGGCGAGAGCGGGCATGCCCGGGAAAGACGAGACCGGGCGTGCCCGGGAGGTTCGGGCGTGCCCGGGAACAGTGAGTCCGGGCATGCCCGGGAGAGGCGCGTCTGGCCGTATTCTGGCCGGTGCAAGGCGATTGTGTGCATCCAGCGGTAACCGCTACAGTACTCATGAAAACAAAACATTGCGACTGGATATAGTATGGTACTCATGAAAACAAAACATTGCGACTGGATATAGTATGGTGTGGCGGTTACCTTATGTGCAGGTAACCGCATGTGGCGGTTACCTGATGTGATTACCTTATTTGGGCATAATACACGTGCACGGGCCTGTTGGACTTGTGGTTGTGCGGACGTGACGCACGCGCGGTTGCCGGAGCCACGCCCTCCGAAGAGGGCTTTTGGCTTTATATAAGCATGCTGACTTCCGTTCGAGTTTAGTGTGCTGGATCTTGCTGTTACAATAAACCATCTTCGAATCCTACGAATGGCCTCGTACCCTCGCCTTCCGCGACTCCTAAAATGGTACTCATGAAAACAAAACATTGTGACTGGATGTAGTATGGTACTCAAGTACAAAAAAGGACACACACACACACACACACACACACACACACACACACACACACACGAGCCAAAATATATATGCTTCCTATTGGCGGGGGAAGGGGTTAAAGTTGGAGGTTGCCATCCCAACTTAGTAGAATGTTCCCATGCACACCCTGGATACAATGATCAAGTTTCAATGCATTTCATCCCACAAACGAACAAACAGACACGTATGTTTTGACGCATTCCCCCCACACATATGATTTGTTTTCAACCTACTATTGATTTGCAATTGGTCACTAGCTTTGACACCAATACAAACTTATAGTAGGGGAAGGCGGGGCAAGTTGAGCATAGGGGTAAGTTGAGCCACCACCTCCCAGCCAGTTATGAATGAGTCAGACTTTGTGGTGGCGCCATCTATAGATGCCCCATTGCATAACTCCAAATTCTGCCATATTGTTTTCTAAATTGAAACAGAAACCAGTGTTGCAGAGGGAAAAATCCAATTTTCAGCCATAAAAGTAAAAAGGTGTAAAACAGGTAAGTTCACGTTTCTTCCATATGCAGCATTGATATAATATGGATATCAGATGTCAATTGTTAGTCCAGGTATGTGTCTCCATTCTTGTCATAGACTTTAATACGATGGATGCATAGAATATGTGTGTATGTGGAGACATCTCAGAAAGTTCAGACTGGGGTAAGTTGAGGCAGACCCTACGGGGCAAATCGAGCCATGGCTCAACTTGCCCCGTAGGGTCTGGCTCAACTTGCCAACTCATGTTGGTGGAGATAATAATAATACGTATCACCATCTGATGTTCACCCATTTCCGAAAGCAACAGCAAGAAAGAAAACGAAAGCTGGTCGCAAAAAAGGCAGCACAAAGATTCTGACTGACACCCCAGTACGCCAGGAGCTTGCAGCCCTATCTGAAAATCGCAAACGGAAGCCATCAGCCAAGAAATCAAAGAGATGCTTGTTCAAAGCTAATGGGAAAAAGACATGTCCCCCAAGATCAAACAAAAACCCCTAGTTCCAGTGAGACAGATGGTGATTCAGAAGTTGAGTATGATGACGAATCAGATGTGGACAGTGATATGGATATCATTGAAGGTGACTTTGTAGTTGTCAAATGTGCTGGCAAATCAAGATTTGTGCATTACATTGCTCGGGTTGATGTACTGAATGGAGAGGAATTTCAGTTTGAAGGTGTCTTCCTGCAGAAGGTTGCTGGAAAAGTTGGATCTGACAACCCAGTGTTTGTTCCAAACCCAAAGGATGAAGCAGGATTTGAACTGGAAGACATCGTGCATAAGCTGCCACAGCCTAAGTGCGTTGGCAGTTCTGCCCGTTGTTCTGGACAACTTGTGTTCAATTGTGACTTGAAACTGTGACAGGTGGATTGAGTTGACTTTTCTTACCGCAGTTGACAATCTTGTTTTTCTATGAGAGTGACTCAATTTGTTCGTAACTGATTACTATAACCATGAACACAAGGTAATCATTTCGTTCAGTGTTGTAGAACTTTACAACATTAAATATTTTTCTGGCAAAACAATGGTTTTCTACTTTAGTTATCTTTATTTGGGGCAATGATCAACTTACCCCTATGTGGTACAACTTACCCCAGAGGTTGGATCAACTTACCCCTCAGGCGGGGCAAGTTGAGCCATTTGGCCTCCGTTTTTTCAAAGGTCACAGTGACTTTCAGTGTGGGGATAGAAAGTAAGAACTAGCTACAAAATGTTTCCCAAGGATTAAATTAGAAGGCAAGATACTCATTTGTGCAAGATCATCAGTAAGTTCAGTCCTAACATTCCAAGAACAAAAACTGGCTCAACTTGCCCCGCCTTCCCCTATGGACCCTAGTCATATAAAGCTCCATATATCGAACAAACAGTTTCAAATGGAGCACCTCACCACCATTAGAGCATTTATATTGCATCAGATGTGGCAATAAATGTGAATTGTTGCTCTCAAGTTTCCCTCTCATTAACAGAAGACACCAGTTGCATTTTTGACTCCTCCATCCCTACCCGGTTTAGAATACCGCACAGACACGGGCAAATTGCTAGTTATTCGATAACACAGAATTGGCATATTTTAGAATGATTTGTACAACTTCCGGCAGAAACTCCGGCAACTTCCGGCAACTTGCTACTGGAGCAGCAAGGTGGGAGGGGGAACAAACACCCATTATATACATAATATGATGATGTTATTGCATCTTTATCACAATTTTTTTTTTTTTTGCAGTGGCTTCATCAAATAGAAGGAACAGAAATTGCACTTCAGCAAAAGATGATTGACCTTGAAAATGAAAAGGTACTACCATCCTATCACTGTCATTTGACTGGAGTTTATGACTGGAGTTTATGATCATTTTTTTGCCCAAACCCACTCTTTATTATTTTTTGTTAAGATGCAGGCGAGGATTAATTTTTATATGCAAGTTTATGTTTTCTGCTTTGGCTAAATGAAGATGTGTAGGTGTACCCTCTTTGATTAAAGTCTTTTCAAGTAATAAGGAAGTACTTGCTACCTTGCAAATTAATTTTTGTATTTCAAGATGTACTATAATTGTAATATATTGCATATATACTGCAATTGTAACTGTAATTGATTAATTTTTGGAGAAGAAGAATAAATGTGCGTACTGTGGTTATTTAGTTGCTAGAATCATATACACTGAATTAATTAATAAATACTGTGAATTCAAAAAGAGAAGTATAAACACCACCAACATGGTGCTGAATATTCAGCCATATATATTTAAACATGATGATGTTGCTGTGACAAAGTGACCAAAGTAGTTGCTTTCAGGTGATCCTATATAAACCCTCCAACCTACAAATTGAAAGACACAGATGTCTGATGCTCCTGCGTTATAACATGCGTATCGAGTCTTTTCGGAGGCATGAAACCTATCAGAGAAATACTTTCATGGCATTCCAATACCTCTCATTATTCATGAACAGGTGGCTGCTGTCACACATGGTCAGTCAGCTGTCAACTATTGGGGAAAGGGAATGATTTTGCAAGTGGGAATGAATAAAATTTTCACTGGATGTCCAAACAAACAAAGTTTTATTCCTCATTTTTTTATTCTCGAAAACAATTCCAAAACATCTTGCCCTTGACATCAGCTCAATGTACACTTTCATTTGTTGCCATTTCGTTGTAAACATGTTTTGATAAATCCCCTTTTAGTATATGAAACCTGTCGATGCTGGATTGGTGATCCAAGCAATGGGAAGTTGATGCAAGGGCAAAATAAATAATTATTTTCGTTGCTTAATGAAGCAAGAGCCATTTGCAGCACCTTTGTAGAAGGTTCATCCAAGGTTATTATTTACAGCGTACCCCATACGGCAAGGCCGTCGAGAACAGAGTCTGTTCGTATATCCATATGTATGTATAGTCGTGGCCAAAAATATTGGCATCCTTGCACTTTTTTCAAAAATGCACCATTTCTTCCAGAAAATTGTAGGAATTCAAAAATATTTTGGTGTCCACATATGTATTTATTTGGTTTGCAGTGGAACAAAAAACAAAAAAAGCTGAAAAAATACTAAATCTTATTTATTCCACACAGAAATCCTAAAATGGCCCAGACAGTATTATTGGCACCTTGTAGAAGTTGTTGGAAATAATTAGATTCCAAGCAGGTGATTCTCCTTTACTTTGGAATTGAACTCAACCGTGGTGAGTTGCAGGTGCGTGCAATATAAAAATCACTCATTCAACCGGTTTGAATGGAGAAAAGGAGTCATTCTGCTGTTTTATGTCACTGTGTGTACCGCAATGAGCATTGAGAAAAGAAAGGAAACCCGAGAATTGTCTGAGGAGGTCAGACAGAAGATTGTAGCCAAGCATGGACAACCTTTAGGCTACAAGTCCAACTCCACAGACCTTGATGTTCCTGTGACCACCGTACATTATGTTATCAGGAAGTTTAAGGCCCATGGCACTGTTGCCGACCTCCCTGGACGTGGCCGCAAGAGAAAACTTGATCAAAGATTGCAGCGAAGGATTCTTCGAATGGTGAAGAAATCACCCCAATCAACTGCCAAGCATATTCAAGCTGATCTTCAGACACAAGGTATGACAGTTTCAACTCGCACCATCTATCGCCAACTCAATGAAAGGGAGTTCTGTGGTAGGAGACCCAGGAGGACCCCACTGCTGAGAAAGCCCGACTGGAGTTTTCCAAAACACACCTGAACAAGCCAAAATCCTTCTGGGAGAATGTCCTGTTGACAGATGAGACCAAATTAGAGCTTTTTGGTAAAGCACATCATCTCTATGTTTACAGAAAACGAAATGAAGCCTTCAAAGAAAAGAACACCTTCCCTACAGTCAAACATGCAGGAGGTTCAGTGATGTTTTGGGTTTGCTGTGCTGCCTCTGGCACTGGAGGTGACTTGAATGTGCACGTGGCATCATGAAATCAGGAGATTACCAAAGCATTTTGGAGCGCAATGCTCAACCCAGTGTCAGAAAGCTGGGTCTCCATTGAAGGTCATGGGTCTTGCAGCAGGAGAATGATCCCAAACACACTTCAAAAACCAACCTGGAATGGTTCAAGACAAAATCCTGGACTGTTCTGAAGTGGCCAGCAATGAGTCCAGATCTAAATCCCATTGAATCCAAAAACAGCAGTTGGGAGAAGGCACCCTTCAAATCTGGGAGAACTGCAGCAGTTTGCACAAGAAGAGTGGGCCAAACTGTCAGTAGAGAGGTGTAGGAAGCTCATTCATGGCTATAGGAAGTGCTTGACAGCAGTTATTTTGTCCAAAGGCTGTGTGTGCTACCAAAGATTAAGTCGAGGGAGTCAATAATCTTGTCAATGCCATTTCTTTTTATTTACTGATTTAAAAGGATATATTAAGTTATGAATCAAAAACAAAGGTTCTGTGATATTAACAGTGAAATAAAGAATTGTGGAGACCAAATACTTTTGTCAATTTCAACTTGTTTTTAGAGAAAATTGTGAATTATTTGAAAAAGTGCAAGGGTGCCAATATTTTTGGCCATGACTGTATGTATGTACGTCCCTCACAAACGTACACCAATCAGAGCTGAGGATCTGGTCAAATGACAGGGGTGATGTGGTTATGTCTGAGATGTCATTGCGGCGTACAACGGCTGACTCCACACACCGCTATTTTGATACCAATGCCGTTCAGGCCGAACAAGTTATCGAACCTGTCATGTATCACAATCACCATGCTCTACCTTTGTTTTTCATTCACTGTGAAACACAAACAAATCGATTGTTGAAATGACCATCAAATATTGAAAGCATAGACGTTATGGGTCTTCCAATGAGACAGTACGTATCAGCCTTGGGCTTCATGCCTCACCTTCAGGCTGCTTCGGACAAATTAGCCCAGGTTTCTTAATGCAGTAGTATTTTTTTTTTTTTTTTTTTTTTTTTTTTTTGTATATAAGATCGAGGCTCGTGAAAGAGCGAACATTAATCACACAGAAAGACAAACCGACACATAAAACATATAACATCGGGAGCGGTAGACAAGATGGGGAGAGAGGGGGAAGGACACAAACACAACATTTGAGAGCAGGGACCGAGAGACATGGAGACATCGAGAGATCTGAGAGAGGGCGAGGGCTTTGGGGGGGGGGGGGGGCATGGGAAGGGGGCGGTGGGAGAGGTATAAAACATATGGACACTGCCAGGACTTCCAGGAAAGAAGTTGGAATTTGAATTTCAAACAAGGTGGATCTGGGGTGAATTAGCGGGGGTAGAAAAGATCAAGGTTTTGGATGGGGGAAGATAAGAGATGGTGGTGAACAGCTGTTTTAAAGACCTGGAGGGAGGAGTGGGATTGAAGGGAGTGAGGGAGTTTGTTCCAGAGGCGGGAGAAAAGAGGAATGAAAGAGTGAAGGTGAGCAGAGAGCCGAGATTTCGGCAGTTTAACCATCAGAGGGTTGCTGGCAGATCTTGTGCGACCTGTAGGAATATTTGGGGGACAGAGCACAGAGAGAGCTGGGGGTGCAAGGCCGGAGAGGAGTCGGTAGAAGACAGAAAGACCACCTACCTGCCTGCGGTGAGTGAGTGAAAGGCCCTCAGAGATAGCTTCATCGCGGGAGATTCCAATAATTCTGAAAGCTTTGGTTTCAACAGCGTGAAGCCGAGCTAGGTGTGAGGCAGGAGCACCGGCCCATAGGGGAGAACAGTATTCCATTGAGCTGCGGATGAAAGCCTTGTATGTGGTGAGGAGCTCAGGTGTGCCGAGGAAGGACTTCGCACGACGGAGGATGCCCAGTCGGCGACTGGCTTTGGAGGCCAGCTTGGAAATGTGGTTTTCCCAAGAAAGATCATGGCAGATAGTGAGACCCAAAATCTTGAGCGACAGAACTTCTTGGAGAGGATTGTTGAGAAAGTAGATGGGAGGGTTGTCCAGTCGATCTTTTCGGAGAGACATAGTAAGAGTGTGAGATTTGTCAGGATTGAAAGACATGTTCCACTTGTTTGACCAGTCTGTGATTTTGTCCAGGTCTTCAGAGAGTGAGGAGGCAGCAGACTGCCGATCTGAGGGAAGAGGAATGGAGCGGCAGAGAGTGGAGTCATCAGCAAAGAGATAGAGAGGATTTTCGAGAGAGTCAGAGAGATCATTGATGAAGACCAGAAAAAGCACGGGACCCAGAACACTGCCTTGGGGAACTCCAGCCTGAACAGGAAGAGGAGATGAGAGAAACCCATTCAGGGCCACACGTTGACGACGACTAGAGAGGAAGTCCGCCAGCCATGCGTGGAGATTTCCATGGATACCAAAGGAGGAGTGTTTGGTGAGCAGAGCGGGGTGCCAGACCGTGTCGAAGGCACGTGATATGTCGAGGGAGACAGCTCTAATTTCCTGTTTGGCATTGAGGACCTCCATCCATTGTTGAGACAGCAGAAGCAGCATGTCCAGAGTAGAGTGACCTGGTCTGAAACCAAATTGATGATCAGAGATCAAGCCATTGGAGAAGAGGAAAGATTTCATATCCGAAGCAATGATGGATTCCATGACTTTGCTGATAATTGGGAGAAGGCTGATTGGTCTGTAGTTGCTAGGATCTGTTTTTGCACCTTTTTTGTGCAAAGCGGTGATGTTGGCTGATTTCCAAGCAGATGGCAGTTGACCTTGAGCAAAAGAGAGGGTGAAGAGAACAGAGAGAGGGTGAGATAGAGCGGCAGAGCAGGATTTTAGGACCCGTGGGCTGATGCCGTCGGGTCCAGTTGCAGAATCAGAGTCGAGGGTTGACAGAAACTTTTCCACCTTGTCAGGAGGAAAGGACACGGAGTCCAGGAGCAGCAGGGTACGACTGGGTATGGTGGGTACAGAGAGGGATGGGTTTGGGACACAAGATTTAGAGGCAAACACAGAGTTGAGGCATTCAGCTTTTTCACGTGCGGAGTCAGCTGTGTAGCCGTTTGAGGTAAGGGAGGGGATGGAGGGGGAACAAACACCAGAAACGGATTTGACCAGACGCCACCAGGATTTGGAAGAGGGGGACAGATAAGAGAGTTCGGTCTTGAGAACGGAGAGATATTGTTTCCTGGCTCTCCTGAGGGTGGACACACACTTGTTTCGGGCTTTGTGAAAGGAAATGAGATTTCCTTCCGTTGGATTTGCTTTCCAGGAGACGAAGGCAAGTTGTTTCTGGGCAACAGCCTCACCACAAGATTCCGTGTACCATGGACGGGAGGAAGGGTATGACAACTGAAGACGAGATGGGATAAATCTGTGCATGAGAGAGAGCAATTTACTTTGGAAGAATTCCCAGGATGAGTTGATGTCAGAGGCGGTAGAGATGGGAGACCAGTCCAGATGATTGATGGCTGCTTGAAGACCGTGCCAGTTGGCCTGAGTGAAATGCCAGACTCGTCGACGCTGAGCAGGCTCCCTGAGGATGGTCAGAGAGATGTCCACTTTAACAAGGACATGATCAGATGATCCGATCGGAGCAGAAGAAGAGCAGCAGACATTTTCAGGGAAGTTAGTCATAACAAAGTCCAGAAGAGAAGATGTTCCGTTGACTGAGATCCGGGTCGGGAAATTGACAGATTGTGTCAGTCCCAGTGAGTCGCAGAAGTCCTTTGCTGAAGAGCCATGGCTGGTGAGAGAGGTACCCACACCCAGCCAACTGGCATGGTGACAATTGAAATCACCACATATGAGGAAGAGAGAGTTGGGATGAGTAGATAGAAGTTGGTCCATATCATCAGACAGCGAGATGTAGATGGAGTCATCACTGTTTGGTGGACGGTACAACACACATATGAACAAGAGGTGGGAGCGAAGGGGAAGCCGTAGCCAGAGGTATTCCTGGGGGTGAGGTGGAGAGAGTGCAGTGCAGGGCGAGTGAGGAAGAGAGTTTTTGATAAAGATAGCAACCCCGCCTCCAGGACGAGGCTCAGGTCTATCATACCGGAGGAGGGAGTAGCCCGGGAGAGATACTATGGGATCAGAGACATCATAAAGGAGGAAAGTTTCTGTTAAGCAGATCACGTCTGGTTTGACAGAAGCAACCTGTATGGAGAGATCAGTTAAGTTTGAACGAAGGCCCCGGATGTTTGAGGTCCATACCGTTAATGAAGAGGAAGGGGGAGCATCAGATACAGAACAGGGGGGAGGAGGGGTAGGGTAAGATGTGGAAGAGGTGGAAGAGATAGGGAGAGCTGTTGAAGGTGTGTCAGAGATTTCAGAATAGCTCGGAGAAAGGGAAGGATGGGGCGGACAAAAGGTTTGATGGTGATTGGGTGAGCCACAATGAGGTGTTATTTGAGGAGGGGGAAGAGCTAGGCAGAAGGTTGGGGGAGATGGAGGTGAGAGTTTGAAGGGGGAAGAAGCGGGGAGGACGCTTTGAGGAGGGGGAGTGAGAGGGGGGAAATTGAGAAGCAATGAGGGTGGGGAGATTTGAAGGGGAGGGGTGAGGGGGGAGTTTGGGAGGGAAGGGACAAGGGGAGGGATTTGAAAGGGATGGGATATGGGGGAGATTTGGAGGGGAGGGGTGAGGCAGGAGTCTAGGAGGGGAGGGGCGAGGGGGCGTCTTGGCGGGGAGGGGTGAGGGGGTAGTTTAGGAGGGAGGGGGCAAGGGGGGAGATTTGAAAGGGATGGGTGATGGGGAAGATTTGGAGGGGAGGGGTGATGGGGAAGATTTGGAGGGGAGGGGTTATGGGGAAGATTTGGAGGGGAGGGGTGAGATTGGATTTTTGAAACTGTACGATTTATGGGAAACGAACATTTATTGCAAAATGAGTTTCTTGTGACCTTCGAGTTAAAAATACGTTTAAGGACGCTGGATGGAGGATGGAGTGCAGGAGAGTTTAGGGAATGTAGAAAAAAGGCACTATAGGAGATGGATATTTTTTTGGGGATGAATTGGTTTGGTGAGCAAGTCGAAAGCAGCCTTTTAAAGAAGAAGAAGAAAAAGGTGTTATAAAATATGACGGAATACATAACTTGAGGGGAAAGTGTAAACATTGAAGGTTAACGAGTGAAAACTATCTGGGGAAATGGGGGAGAAACACGTGGTCGAAGAACGAACGAACGAATAAGAATGAATAAACGAATGAGAACAGAGAAGGAAATGTTTTTTTTTTTTTTTTTTTTTTTGAGTTGAGATTTACACAAGGAAGTAGGCTATGGGTGAAAAGCCTGGGAATACAGAGAACGAAAGTTATTGGATCACAAACGACGGACCGCTGAGAGAAAAACAAAGCCTCAAGGTTGTACAGTGCACACTGTACAAGGCCTCAAGACACGACACGGCAAACAGACGATCAATTTATGAAAGATAAACACCGAGAAACAACCAAAGTTGCACATAATAACTTCACACACCGAAAGATAAATACAGTTTCGACAAAATACAATTGTGAACAGACTTAACTTCGAAAAACGTGGAGACCGTGTGGAGCTTCGAAAATCCCTCCCACCGTCTCCGAGATCTCGAGACGGTGTCTTGTTTTCGTAATAATCATAATAACGTTACATAATAATAATGTAGTAAATATAATCGTAACACTGCAATCCCTTTGTCGTGACTGCAAAGTTACTGCATCGAAGTGGTGTATGGTTGGTTCATTGTTGACTTGAAATATATAGAATAAACCAGTGTCTCAATGTAATCTCTTCACTTCCATGGTGACAGACAGATTAGAGACTTACAGTACTTCACCAAAAAATTAATACTTACATTATTTGCTAACTGGTATCCCCTCCCAGGTCAAACTGCACTCTTCAACTAAAGTATCAAACAGGCCCGGCTATGCCGCAGTTAACCTTTCGATCTTGTTTTACTATGAACCATTTGAAGCCCCGAACACAAGGCACATAATAATTGTCCCATCTTAACTTGTGACATCGAGCAGCAAGACCACTCGGCGATGACGTGCCGAATATCTAGGTTATCTCATCTCGATTCTCTCAGAGATGAATTTATAAAATGGGTTGTGATGTCTGGATGTCCCTCCGTCCAGTCGTCCGTCCGTCTGTTAACGTTTTGCTATTTTTGCTGCTCCTTCATCATCACCCAGCTGATTGTTCTGAAACCTGACACGTGAATACAAGACAGCAGTCCGCACAATCACTTGGGCTTCGATTTTTCGAATTTGGATCGTGGCTCCCAGGGAGTGAGGGGTTGACCCCCTGAAATTTTGGATCCCTACTCGTCCCTTATTTACCAACCGATTGCTCTGAAACCTGATACAGCCCTTTTACTCGATGGTCTGCAGGTTCGCCCGGTCTTAGATTTTTCGGTTTCGTTTCAGTGGGCCTCCCAGGGCATCACGGGGAACCTAGGATCCCTGAGTCAAGCTTTCCCCAGCCAACCCCACAAGAACCTGGGAATAATTGTGGCCATTAAAGAAGATCTCATTTATTTCCCTTCTTTAATATCTTGACAGAGTGATGAAATGCCATAATATGTTATTCCCTTTTTTCAATAATGGATTTAAAAGTAAATTATTTTCCTGCCTTTGTACTAGGACATGTTTGTGAAGCAAAAGGGATACCTGGAGGAAGAGCTGGATTATCGAAAACAGGCCCTCGACCAGGCCTACATGGTGAGAATATCTTAGAATATTTCCTTTAGGACTGTGTCAACCAAGGCAAGGCAATCCAAGACTAAAATGGCTTCCACAAACCTTAACAATCTCTGTCCATTTCTAACTAACACCGATTTATCTCTCGATTGGTGAATTCAGTTTGGTTCAGGCTCCCATCTGATTCATATTTCGATTGTGTTGTTTTATTTAAATGAGACATTCTGCTTAATTGTGTTTCTTGTACCCATCATGCAAGGAAAGATAGCATGGTCAATTCTGACCAATTAACAAAAGCTCGTGATATAATAACTTTGTATAAACAGACTTTATGTATCTTCTCTACATATAGGGCATGATGGGTACAAGAAACATAATTAAGGGGAGACTCTGTATCTAGTCTACACACCTAGATACAGAGACCAAGTGGGTATCTTTAATGAAAGGTTACTAAATAATGGAGAATACAACAAGTCAGGGTGTGGACCAAGTTGGGTTCCATGGACACAAATGTGGACCAAAAAGTAGTCAAAGACATGCTAATAGGGAGAATGAATGAGAGAGGGGAGGAGGGAGGAGAGAGGGGTGGTGGGAGGATGGAGGAGAGAGAGGGAGGATGTGGGAGAGAGGGGAGGGAGGAAATAATGAATGAGGGAGGGGAGAAGGGAAGAGAGATGGGGGGGGTGGAGCAGAGAGGAGGAGAGGGGAGGTGGGAGGACGGAGGAAAAAGGGGAGGGTGGAGGATGGAGAAGAGAGAGTGAAGATGTGGGAAGAAGGGAGGGAGGAGAGAGGGGGAGGGAAGAAGGGAGGATAGACGGGAGGATGGAGGAGAGAGGGGGAGAGGAGGACGGAAGAGAGAAGGGTGGTGGGAGGATGGAGGAGAGAGGAGGAAGGTGGAGGACGGGGGAGAGAGGGGGAGAGGGGAGGACGGAAGAGAGAAGGGTGGTGGGAGGACGGAGGAGAGAGGAGGAGGGTGTAGGGCGGGGGAGAGAGGGGGAGGAGAGGGGAGAAAAGGTAATGGAGAAGAGAGAATGGAGGTGAGAGTGGGTGGGGGTGGGAGAGAGGGGGAGAGGATAATGAATAAGGGAGGGGAGAAGGGAAGAGAGACGGGAGGGTGGAGGAGAGAGGGGAGAGAGGAGGATGGGGGATAGGGGGGAGGAGAGGGGAGAAAGGGTAATGGAGAAGGGAGGATGGAGGTGAGAGGGGGTGGAGGTGGAAGACATGGGAGAGAGGGGGAGGATAGGGTAGAAGGGAGGATTGTTTGTTGACCAGGCAATGTCCCCATGTTGTTTCGCTCTTCGATGAGCCTCGTGAGCTGTATAAAATCATGGGGGCCAGGTAATTATTACGCATGGGTTCATTTGTAGTATTCTCCATGGATTTTTTCGTAATTTAAAAGTTTTAATCAAATGTAAAATTCTGGTATTAGCAGCCACAACACTTCTCATCAACCCAATCTGTCAGTTTACTCGTATTACATATACCTACCCCATCCTTACAATGAACTTATTATATCTTAAACTCTATTATCCTTATTAACTTACACATTTCACACTAGATTGTACTTTCTTGAATATTCTTTCCCAAATTCTATCACTACCACACACCTCCTCCATAGTTTCGGTGTTTAAGTGGTAATTGCTGATGATATGATCATCCCTGTGTGTCAGAAGGAAACGTTTCACAGGTGAAGTCCAAATTGCGAAAACAGAGTTTATTTATTTATTTTGATTTCTATTAAAAACTTCACTTTACAAAAGTAAGACATTACTTTTTGAGGTTACCAAATGAGATGTTTTGATTCTTGGGCGGTATGACATAAACAAAATGGTTCCCGTTCTTGCATCCACAGCGGGTACGAGAGTTGGAGGCCACGCTCTACAGCACTTTGCAACAGAAACCCACATCCATAAGTCCAAGCACCGGAAGTCCTGTTGGAGGGAACTCACATGCCCGTGTTCATGGCATGCCATGCGGGAGCATCAGTGCCGGTGGCGGTATTGGTGCCAGCGGTGCATCGACACGCGTGAGCAATGGTGGCACTGAAGGAGCACTTCCTGGATTGTCAGAAAAAGAGAGGGAACATCTACAGAGTGCCGTGGAGCAATGGAAACGCCAGGTTCTCAGTCAGATCCGCGAGTACGATGCACGCATCTTGCGGGAGCGCATGGAATCATTACAACATGCCCAGAAGGTAATGGAGCCCAAAGGTGTCCGATAGTGTTTGTTGGTTTGTGGGGGCAAAGAAGAAATGTGGGGTAGGGCAAATGTATCTTTTGCCAACTATCTTTAAGTTTAACGGAAATTTACTTTGGCATAAATGAACAGGAGTGTAATAATTAATATGTGTATGTGAGAAAATTACACGCCCAGACCGGGATCGAACCGAGTGGGAAATCTACCGGATGTTCCCACATGTATTAACCAGATGGTACTCATAGAATACTTACCCTGCGCAGTCAACTTGTTGTGAGCCAACTCTTCTGTTTTTTTACATTTTTTTCTTTGATCCAATATGGCTGCCAGACCGTGTGAACGATGACATCATAAATTTATATTCTCCAAAATAATTGTTGCATAGATCACGCTCAATACATTTCAAACTGATCAGACTACGCGTTGTCCCTGTCGAAATATGACGTCATAATTATGGCACCAATGACATCATCGTTAACAACACCTATTCCCCATATGGAGTTCTTTACAATGAGCCATGTTTCATTTTTTTTCCATGGAGCAGTTTCGGAGATATAGAGGTGCAACGTTTTTCGAACTTTTCCAAGATGGCGTCTGTACCATGTGACCTATGACATTACAATTATTTAAAAATTCTACAACAGGAGCCGCACATATTCTGAAAATTTCGTGTCCATTGGACTAACAGTTGCAGAAGAATTTTTTTTTTATTCATACTGATCAGATCAAGCGTTGTACTTGTCGAGTTATGACGTCATAATTAAAGCACCGATGATATCACCATCAACATATCTTATTTCCCATGGTGAGTACTTGACAATGAGCCATGTTTAACTTTTTCCATTGAGCGGTTTGGGAGATATGGAGGTGTAACGTTTTTCCAAGATGGCGTCCGTACCGTGACCTATGACGTCATAGTTATGAATAAAACAATTATACAGGCGGAGGCCGGAGGCGCTTCTCTGGTAAAATTTTGTGTCAATTGGACCAACGGTTGCTGAGAAAATAATTTTTTTAAATGCAGACACGTACAGCACACGGCACACATACGCACCTGAATGCTTCACCCCGCTTTTTGCTTCACGACCGCAGGGTAATTATTACAATCCTGTTCATTTATACAATTGTACGACTACACCACCTTTGGTGTTTGAAGAACAGCGGACAGTTTTGTCCCCCCCCCCCAGAAGGGGGGAAGACCCTCTCGTGGATAGGCCGTCGCTGCTCATATGGTTGGTGGTGAGTGCCCCGGAAGTGGCGGCGGAAAGAGAGTGGTGTTTCTATATGCGGGTGAATTTCGT
This sequence comes from Myxine glutinosa, assembly GCF_964187855.1. NCBI lineage: Eukaryota > Metazoa > Chordata > Myxini > Myxiniformes > Myxinidae > Myxine > Myxine glutinosa. The sequence goes on from NC_136262.1 coordinate 161,223,536, forward strand.
TATTGGCGGATGTCGCCCAGATATCTCAGATGGCCGAGCGCTTTTACGGTTCACGAGAGGCCTTGGTTCGATCCCCGGTCTGGGCACGTAATTTTCCCATATGAAACCTATTTAGGAGATTTACTTGTCTATATGGCAGTCTTGTGGTGAGGATAGTGGACTGTCAACCCAACTTGTGGGTTGCACCAGTTCATCCATCCTCACAGCTAGCTCAAATCTGCCTAAAACAAGCAGTTTTAGAGAATCGGATATTACATTTCTGGAACCGAAGGTACATACTGTATATATTCGTTCTGCTTGTGATTTATGTACAAGCTCCACTCTGATTCTTACATCAATGACAAGGGGGAAAAGCCACTTCTCTTACCAATTACCTTCATTCTCCATCAGTGACCTTTGACCTGTCAGAGCAGGCTTTTTGGTCGATTCTTCATGATGATGAACACTCGCTAAATTCTTAATGATGATGAACACACAGATTCATTCTCGCATTTTGATGAACACTCTCTAAATGCAAACCCCAAACAAACTAGAACAGCACTCGGTAGAGCGCAAACCTCTGCCAGGGTGGACAGTTTACGTTTTGTAGCCACTGATAGGCCGGATCTAGATCTGGACCTGAACCAAAATCTTGTCACCCGGGCAAGGCCTGTCCAACAAATTTCTCCTCCAAATCTGTCCATAACTTTTTGAGATATCCTTCTCACAGACAGACAGACAGACAAATAGGTGTGAAAATATAACCTCCGTCCATCTTTGGTGGCGGAGGTAAAAAATAGGACCGTATTCATCACCAATGATCCAGGCAATGCAGAGTCAAAAAAGTTTTTTGATTTGGATTTTTAAAAAGTTTCATTATTTACGTTGATAAATTCCCATACAAAGTAAACGTTGACTATGCTTCGTGTGGATAAGTTGTGAGAAGTTTCTGATTGGCTGTGCCAGGCTCGGTGCACTGTCATTGGCTCTCGGCAGGTGACATCATCCATCCTTACCCTATCTATTTTTCTGCCAACTTTCCATGCAGTGCTGATCATTGACTTGACATTCAAGGCATTTTGTTCTCCTCAAACGAAAATTTGCCAATTCTCTGTATTTCTGAACTTTATACAATTGAAAACTGTTTGGCAATTTCCCTCAAATTCCCCGCGTGTGAGAGTGAGGAGACAACTTGCGATTTCTAACTCCATGCGTGGCAAAGTGCAAGCGGTTTAACCACCGGCCCATGCCAAAGAGAGGGGCGTTTGAGAGTTGGGGAACGATGACGCCAATTCTGAAAATCCTTTAACTTGGTGTGTATATCAATATTTGTCTAGCTTTGTTGGTATCTATTTAAAAACCATCACTCCAGTCTAAAACTTTGTCCTGTAGTTTTTTTTTTTTTTTTTAAATACTGAATCGAGGCTCGTGAAAGAGCTGACAACCGCGAGGGAAAGACAGCACAGGGGGACCACGAGGGTAAGACAGCACAGGGGGACCGCGAGGGAAAGACAGTACAGTGTGACCGCGAGGGAAAGACAGCACAGGGGGACCACGAGGGTAAGACAGCACAGGGGGACCACGAGGGAAAGACAGCACAGGGGGACCGCAAGGGAAAGACAGTACAGTGGGACCGCGAGGGAAAGACAGCACAGGGGGACCGCGAGGGAAAGACAGTACAGTGGGACCGCGAGGGAAAGACAGCACAGGGGGACCGCGAGGGAAAGACAGCACAGGGGGACCGCGAGGGAAAGACAGCACAGGGGGACCGCGAGGGAAAGACAGCACAGGGGGACCGCGAGGGAAAGACAGCACAGGGGGACCGCGAGGGAAAGACAGCACAGGGGGACCACGAGGGAAAGACAGCACAGAGGGACCGCGAGGGAAAGACAGCACAGGGGGACCACGAGGGAAAGACAGTACAGTGGGACCACGAGGGAAAGACAGCACAGGGGGACCGCGAGGGAAAGACAGCACAGGGGGACCGCAAGGGAAAGACAGCACAGAGGGACCACGAGGGAAAGACAGCACAGAGGGACCGCGAGGGAAAGACAGCACAGAGGGATCGCGAGGGAAAGACAGCACAAATGGACCATGAGGGAAAGGCAACACAGGGGGACTGTGAGGGAAAGACAGCACAGAGGGACCGCGAGGGAAAGACAACACAGGGGGACTGCGAGGGAAAGACAGCACAGAGGGACCGCGAGGGAAAGACAGCACAGAGGGACCACGAGGGAAAGACAGCACAGAGGGACCGCGAGGGAAGGACAGTACAGTGGGACCACGAGGGAAAGACAGCACAGAGGGACCGCGAGGGAAAGACAGTACACTGGGACCGCGAGGGAAAGACAGCACAGGGGGACCACGAGGGAAAGACAGCACAGAGGGACCACGAGGGAAAGACAGCACAGGGGGACCACGAGGGAAAGACAGCACAGAGGGACCGTGAGGGAAAGACAGCATAGAGGGACCACGAGGGAAAGACAGCACAGAGGGACCGCGAGGGAAAGACAGCACAGAGGGACCACGAGGGAAAGACAGCACAGAGGGACCACGAGGGAAAGACAGCACAGAGGGACCGTGAGGGAAAGACAGCACAGAGGGACCACGAGGGAAAGACAGCACAGAGGGACCGCGAGGGAAAGACAGTACAGTGGGACCGCGAGGGAAAGACAGTACAGAGGGACCGCGAGGGAAAGACAGCACAGGGGGACCCCGAGGGAAAGACAATACAGGGGGACCGTGAGGGAAAGACAGCACAGAGGGACCGCGAGGGAAAGACAGCACAGGGGGACCACGAGGGAAAGACAGCACAGAAGGACAGCGAGGTAAAGACAGCACAGGGGGACCACGAGGGAAAGACAGCACAGAGGGACCGCGAGGGAAAGACAGCACAGAGGAACCGCGAGGGAAAGACAGCACAGAGGGACCGCGAGGGAAAGACAGCAGAGAGGGACCGTGAGGGAAAGACAGCACAGAGGGACCGCGAGGGAAAGACAGCACAGAGGGACCACGAGGGAAAGACAGCACAGAGGGACCGCGAGGGAAAGACAGCACAGAGGGACCACGAGGGAAAGACAGCACAGAGGGACCGCGAGGGAAAGACAGCACAGGGGGACCGCGAGGGAAAGACAACACAGGGGGACCGTGAGGGAAAGACAGCACAGAGGGACCACGAGGGAAAGACAGCACAGAGGGACCACGAGGGAAAGACAGTACAGAGGGACCACGAGGGAAAGACAGCACAGAGGGACCACGAGGGAAAGACAGCACAGAGGGACCACGAGGGAAAGACAGCACAGAGGGACCACGAGGGAAAGACAGCACAGAGGGACCACGAGGGAAAGACAGCACAGAGGGACCGCGAGGGAAAGACAACACAGGGGGACCGCGAGGAAAAGACAGCACAGAGGGACCACGAGGGAAAGACAGCACAGAGGGACCACGAGGGAAAGACAGCACAGAGGGACCACGAGGGAAAGACAGTACAGAGGGACCACGAGGGAAAGACAGCACAGAGGGACCACGAGGGAAAGACAGCACAGAGGGACCACGAGGGAAAGACAGCACAGAGGGACCGCGAGGGACAGACAGCACAGAGGGACCACGAGGGAAAGACAGTACAGAGGGACCACGAGGGAAAGACAGCACAGAGGGACCACGATGGAAAGACAGCACAGAGGGACCACGAGGGAAAGACAGCACAGAGGGACCACGAGGGAAAGACAGCACAGAGGGACCACGAGGGAAAGACAGTACAGTCAAAGACAGTATAGTTATGTTAGTTCCCAGTGAAAATTGTCATACTTCATACGAAAAGATGCTAATTCTCTGTTTGTGTGTATGTATGTATGTATCTACGTATGTATTTGTTGATAAAAACATGTGTAGACTTCCACTTTCTTCTCCTGTGTTAGTCTGTGAGCACCTGTTCCCCCCTGCAGCCGGCTGTCAGGCAAGTGATTCACTGCCAGCTTATTTTGTTTGGGTCTTCTTATTATTTTAATAGCCACAATTATTCCCACTCTCTTGTGGGGTTCGCTTTCTTGAGCTAAGTTATTTGGCTCAAGTCTTTCACTAACCACCTGTCCAGGTCTGATGTCCAACAAAGTAGTTATGGCTGGAACCTGGAACTTTGCCATAGTGCCAGCGATAACTTGTCTACTCTTCACGAAGGACACCATGGGACCTTTAACATCCACCAAACTAATGCCGGAAGACGAGACTCCCAGTTGAATGTCCATCCGAGGGACGGTGCTCACATAGATGAATCACACTGTTTTTGAAACACCGAGGTGACAGTTTATATCTGGGCCAAGATTCAGACCATAGCCAGACAGCGTAGAGGTGAGTGTGCGTACCTCGGGGCCACCCTGCCAGCCCTGCTCGGATGTCACTAGTTTGTGAAATATTGCATTCAGAGGAAGAATTGCACTAACACTAAGACTTGCATTGGCATCATCTCATATGAGCTTTCCATTCACTTTCAAGAGGACACATTTTCCAGGAGGCCTTGCCAATTGTTTGACTAACAAGGCACAAGGTCAATCCTTCGAGTGTTTGGCATGTTTGAAATTGAAGTCTTTTTAGGTGGCGGCCATGCCTCCATGAATCTATCTATAATTCCAGTAATCTCTGTCTGTACGTTTGTCTGTGACCGCTGTTTCTCGACAACCACGGGTCCGATATACTTTTAACTTGCCAGGTATATTGCTGGGGACCCGAGGATGTGCCTTTTCAAGGTTTCATATTAATCGGACAATTACTTACCGAGCTATGTCCAAAAAACGATTCAACCAATCAGAGAGCAGCGAACGATCGCGTGTGCCGAACGTGGCGGACACACTCTGCCTCGGATGGCACATTTGAGAGCGTATTCATTTATTTCACGTTTGCAAACTATGTTGGCGTTAAACTACGTTTTAAAACTAATAAAAACGAATTTGCGATTCATTCGCTTTCCTGCGCGTTTGTGCACGCGATGGCGATTTCTTTACCAAACTCCGGAAGCCGTTCGCTTTGGACCAAACCATTGCATGTAAATAGAGGGGGGGGGGTTCTGTGGTCGTTGCGAATGGACCAAACCATTCATGTAAATAGAGGGGGGGGATTGTCACTGTACTCGCAAGCCGTTCGCCGTTCGCTTTGGCGTTGCGAATGGACCAAACCATTTCATGTAAATAGAGGGGGGGGATATAATTTTAGATAGATATATAGTACGGGCATATATATAGTACGGGCATGCCCGTACTATATCTATATCTAAAATTATATCCCCCCCCCCCTCTATTTACATGAAATGGTTTGGTCCAAAGCGAACGGCTTGCGAGTGGTGACAATCCCCCCCCCTCTATTTACATGCAATGGTTTGGTCCAAAGCGAACGGCTTCCGGAGTTTGGTAAAGCAATCGCCATCGCGTGCACAAACGCGCAGGAAAGCGAATGAATCGCAAATTCGTTTTTATTAGTTTTAAAACTTTATTAAAACATAGTTTAACGGCAACATAGTTTGCAAACGTGAAATAAATGAATACGCTGTCAAATGTGCCATCCGAGGCAGAGTGTGTCCTCCACGTTCGGCACACGCGATCGTTCGCTGCTCTCTGATTGGTTGAATCGTTTTTTTGGACATAGCTCGGTAAGTAATTGTCCGATTAATATGAAACCTTGAAAAGGCACATCCTCGGGTCCCCAGCAATATACCTGGCAAGTTTCAAGTATATCGGACCGGTAGTTGTCGAGAAACAGCGGTCACAGACAAACAAACAAACGTACAGACGTACAGACAGACAGACAGAGATTACTGGAATTATAGATAGACAGCAACGCTGCTAAAAACGAATTTGCGATTCATTCGCTTTCCTGCGCGTTTGTGCACGCGATGGCGATTTCTTTACCAAACTCCGGAAGCCGTTCGCTTTGGACCAAACCATTGCATGTAAATAGAGGGGGGGGATTGTCACCACTCGCAAGCCATTCGCTTTGGACCAAACCATTTCATGTAAATAGAGGGGGGGGATATAATTTTAGATATAGATATAGTACGGGCATGCCCTAGTCTATCTATAATTCCAGTAATCTCTGTCTGTACGTTTGTCTGTGACCGCTGTTTCTCGACAACCACGGGTCCGATATACTTTTAACTTGCCAGGTATATTGCTGGGGACCCGAGGATGTGCCTTTTCAAGGTTTCATATTAATCGGACAATTACTTACCGAGCTATGTCCAAAAAACGATTCAACCAATCAGAGAGCAGCGAACGATCGCGTGTGCCGAACGTGGCGGACACACTCTGCCTCGGATGGCACATTTGAGAGCGTATTCATTTATTTCACGTTTGCAAACTATGTTGGCGTTAAACTACGTTTTAAAACTAATAAAAACGAATTTGCGATTCATTCGCTTTCCTGCGCGTTTGTGCACGCGATGGCGATTTCTTTACCAAACTCCGGAAGCCGTTCGCTTTGGACCAAACCATTGCATGTAAATAGAGGGGGGGGGGGTTCTGTGGTCGTTGCGAATGGACCAAACCATTCATGTAAATAGAGGGGGGGGATTGTCACTGTACTCGCAAGCCGTTCGCCGTTCGCTTTGGCGTTGCGAATGGACCAAACCATTTCATGTAAATAGAGGGGGGGGATATAATTTTAGATAGATATATAGTACGGGCATATATATAGTACGGGCATGCCCGTACTATATCTATATCTAAAATTATATCCCCCCCCCTCTATTTACATGAAATGGTTTGGTCCAAAGCGAACGGCTTGCGAGTGGTGACAATCCCCCCCCTCTATTTACATGCAATGGTTTGGTCCAAAGCGAACGGCTTCCGGAGTTTGGTAAAGCAATCGCCATCGCGTGCACAAACGCGCAGGAAAGCGAATGAATCGCAAATTCGTTTTTATTAGTTTTAAAACTTTATTAAAACATAGTTTAACGGCAACATAGTTTGCAAACGTGAAATAAATGAATACGCTGTCAAATGTGCCATCCGAGGCAGAGTGTGTCCTCCACGTTCGGCACACGCGATCGTTCGCTGCTCTCTGATTGGTTGAATCGTTTTTTGGACATAGCTCGGTAAGTAATTGTCCGATTAATATGAAACCTTGAAAAGGCACATCCTCGGGTCCCCAGCAATATACCTGGCAAGTTTCAAGTATATCGGACCGGTAGTTGTCGAGAAACAGCGGTCACAGACAAACAAACAAACGTACAGACGTACAGACAGACAGACAGAGATTACTGGAATTATAGATAGACAGCAACGCTGCTAAAAACGAATTTGCGATTCATTCGCTTTCCTGCGCGTTTGTGCACGCGATGGCGATTTCTTTACCAAACTCCGGAAGCCGTTCGCTTTGGACCAAACCATTGCATGTAAATAGAGGGGGGGGATTGTCACCACTCGCAAGCCATTCGCTTTGGACCAAACCATTTCATGTAAATAGAGGGGGGGGGGGGATATAATTTTAGATATAGATATAGTACGGGCATGCCCTAGTATAAACAATGCTAAATTAAATAATTGTGCTTCCACAGGGAAACCTCCACGATTTTAAGAAGGGGGGGGGGGAGGGGGGCGAGGGTATACTTGTATATTTTTTGTATATTTTGTCCTGTATATTTTTTTGTATACAAGATCGAGACTCGTGTATGAGCTAACATTAATGACAAAAAAACAAACAAGCGGACACATAAGACAAAATAAAGGGAGCGGAGACCGGATGGGGAGAGGGGGAAGCACACAAGTACAACATTTGAGAGCAGCGACATCGGGAGATCTGTGGGAGGGAGAGGGCTTGGGGGGAGGAGGCGTGGGAAGAGGGATGGGGGGTGGGGGAGGTAAAAAACACATGTAGTAAAAAACAAAACAAAAACACATGGACACAGCTAGGACTTCCAGGAATGAAGTTGGTATTTCAGACAAGTGGATCTGGGATGAATTCATGGGGGTAGAAAAGATCAAGGTTTTGGATGGGGGGAGATAAGAGATGGTGATGAACAGCTGTTTTAAAGACCTGGAGGGAGGAGTGGGATTGAAAGGAGTGGGGGAGTTTGTTCCAGAGGCGGGAGTAAAGAGGAATGAAAGAGTGAAGGTGAGCAGAGAGTCTTGATTTTGGCAGTTTAACCATAAGAGGGTTGCTGGCAGATCTTGTGCGACCTGTAGGTGAATTTGGGGGACAGAGCAAAGAGAGACTTGGGGGAGCAAGGCCGGAGAGGAGTCGGTAGAAGACAGAAAGACCACCAACCTGCCTGCGGTGAGTGAGTGAAAGGCCTTCAGAGTTAGCCTCATCGCTTGAGATTCCAATGATTCTGAAAGCTTTGGTTTCAACAGCGTGACGCCGAGCTGGGTGTGAGGCAGGAGCACCGGCCCATAGGGGAGAACAGTAAACTTATATACTTATACTAAAGAGCCCTAAAACTGTACGCCGATTATTTTCATGCCGTGAGCAAGCTTGAGTTACAACATACCAAATATAATTTGTGCCAAGTTTGGTCACAATCC